>NC_081313.1:27654552-28266290 GCF_026419965.1 Kogia breviceps | reverse complement strand
TATGAAAGGGAAATATACAGCTAATTTTCAGCCTATATTCTATCGCTTAAATAATGGCCTTTTTTCCCCTGCACTTAACCAGATTTGCCTTTCATTAGCCACATACAAGTATTGAATATTTCAAGTAAACCTGTGACTTGAATTACTTAAATTTCAAGGTAAGTAGCTTAATTTAGACCATTTCAAGATGAAGTAGCCTAATTATACACTCAAGAAGGCCTTTCTTAGCAGAAAATTAGGAAAAAGTGAAATGGAAAAACTGATCATTCTGCCTACAGACAGATCTAAAATAAAGACAAAATCAAAACCCAAGTGACAAACTAAGAAAGATGCCTAGAAAAACCTCACTATATAAAAGAGCCCTTACAAATTCATATAACTACCACGCAAAAGATTAGTCAAAAAGAAAACCCAGTACGTAGCCAAAAACCAGTATTCATTTTTTTACCTATCTAATTGACAAAGATTATCTCAGCAAGGGTGTAAGGAAATGAACACTAACCTCTGGTGAGGTACAATATTTAGGGGAACAGGTTCATAATTTTTGACCAGAGTTCTACTACTTATAGGAAACCACAAATATGGTACAAAATATCTACAGGAAGTTTGCTGCAAGCACCTATACCAGAAAAAGATAAAAGTGAAATACTCAAATATCCAACAAGAGACTTAGATAGCTGTGACAGAGTATAATACTATGGAATTACTAATCACGCTGCAGAAAGACAGGAGAAAATGATTAGCATGAAATTAGTGGGTGACAAAACACCACATGCATGACCCCTATCCCTGGCCACTTGCACCCAGAATCTTGTCTTTCCATTACTAATCGACTTCCAGGGTGGTAAGCCCAGTGCTCTCTTTACTTCAAGTAAAGTTCTTTTGTAACAGGGGAAATTCAAATCTTCTAGTGCCCTCTTAACAACCATCCTGTTTTTCTTCCTTTTACTGATAATTTGATAAGTAATTTATAGGCCCTGCTTCTAAATTAAATTTGTAATCTACAAAAAGCTTTCAACATATATTAACTCATTTGATTTGCAAAACCTAAGTATTTTTAGCATACATTTTCAAGGTAAGAAAACAAGATGAGAGGTTGGCTTTTCCGGGGCCTCACTGATTTGTGACTCAGAGACTCAAACCTCGTAAGATGCTTTCCATTCTAGCAGTCTACCCCAACTTTACCATCTGAAACTATGCTCTCAAAGCACCTAAGGCTGTTTTACATGTAATAATGATCCAATAAATCTGTCTGAATTTCAGCTTTGCTAAACTCAAAATTTTAACCCAAGAGAGCAGGCCTAAACCTTAAGTGTGCTAAGTTTTTAATAATACAAACAAGCTTTGAAAAGAAAAACAAATTAAGTGATGAGTTCTGGTGATATTTTATTTAGAAAAACATAGGACCCGCACCCCCAAAGCCACAAAATCTTAATTTTTCTCTTTTAAATGTCACACTAATTAGATATAAGGTCGTCCCAAATAATAAAAGTATTTACACATTGAACATAAAATAAATATAAAACAAATGAGAACAAATTAGTTATCCACTGATTCATTTTGCATGCCCACTGTTCATCTTCTGTTTCATTTTCCTTTGCCTTTTATAAATCCTTTTCTTTCTTGCTTTCAAATCGACTTTTGGCTCTGGTTTTACCCACTGTATTTCTATCGGCTTTTCCTCAGCTGGTGTAACAAAAACATCTGCAGTGGGATCATGGGGAAGAATAGTCTTTGGTTCTTTCTTTCTCAGCTTCTGCACATCTCTCACTTGCTGTTTCTCTCTGTATTTTTCAGCTGTGATGGATTTTATGACACGCCGATGCTAGAAACAAAAAAATATTAAAGAAAAATAGAAAAAAAATTTTGAAATAGAAAAAAGAATTTTATATAGGGCAAAGACATTCACTTATGAACCCTACTTCCCTTCACAGTGTCATAAAAAAAAAAAAAAAAAAAAAAAAAGCAATTTGTAAGACTGTATGCAGCAAAAACCAAATTCAGTTTCACAGTTAACAGAACAGTTACCTGATAGAATTATTTTGGCCCAAGAGCTCTGGGACATCGAGGACCACTGAACAAAAACAGCTTACCACGTTTGGTGACTGGTAGTGAGGATTTTCATACAAAGTTGGTCCTCCAAAACTTCCCTGGAAAATCTTTATGAGATTTAAGACAAAACGGGGTCCTATTTCTACAAGAGCAGCATCTTCTTCTATGATCTTTAATAAAAAGGAAACATTTCATTTTGGTTTGGATATACTACTCCTAAAAAGTATACAGGCTATATCCTCATTACAAATGTGCCTAAAAGAACTGATAACCAATGAAGTTAAGGTGGAAGTGAAACCTGGCAAGTGCCAAATCATCAATACTTTCTGAAATACATTACTGGTTATTACAGGTAGTTGTCATAGGAAAATATAAATGCTTTCTCGGTGTGTTTTTAAAATTGAGTCACTTCAATTTGGTATCTTGCTTCTCACAATGCGTGTCTTCTTGAAAAATTGTGGTTAAATGAATATTTAAAGCTGCAATCATGATAACAAAATGTATTAAAGCACCCTATGGGGCACCCTTTCAAAATTTAAATCAACCCCTAAATTGCTTTTATAAATTTAATTCAAATTAGATTAAAAGGTAGATAAAAAGACATCGGCAAAATTTATTTTTGGACGGTTACTGACTGTGGAATTAAGAGGCAACTTCTGAACTACAAATATTACTATAGTTGGTTAAGGTATGCCTGCCCTCAGGGGTTAAGAAGGGGATATGTTTAACTCACACTGCAAAGTATACAATATAACAACAACATGCAGAAAAAAGCCCAGTTTACTTCATAAGCTGTCTGAAACTTTGCCTTGCTGCTCTCTTCCACCTCTCCACAGATTTCCAGAATCACCTCTCCTGGATGAATCACTGTATGACTCATCTAATAGTTCTCATTGAATGCTTTCTACAGGGGTTATGTTTTTCAGAGTCTTAAACCCCACCTCACCCCTGGTAGATTCTAACCTCTTGGGAGAGACACTTATATTTTACTCAATATATAGTGGCTTGTTATAAAGTCCATACACCATATTAGCTGATAGCCATGAACCTAAGTTATGAGACAAAGGTTATTTACTACAAGTCTGTGGGGAAAAGAAAGTGATGTAAAAGAAAAGAAAAGAATTTATCATTTGCGTTTTCCATGTCTATAAAAACAATATATCCTAATTTATTTCAAAGTATAATTAAAAGTTAATTAAAGCTAACCTGAAAGTTCCGAAACCATATCCTATTATCCAAAATAGTGAACGTAAACACATGGTCCACAAATGGTTGACTTTTGGGATGATACCGTGGTGTACTAAAGATCTAATGGGAAAAAGGACACATTAGTTCTGTATTCTATGACATATCATGTGTGCTTTAGACAGGTAAGTTAAAAGGAAGACACTCATTTATAATATTTTACTAAAAACAGTTTCTAATAAAGATATTTACCTGAATTAAGAGTTCTTTTAACAAAGCAAAATGTGGTAATTCATCAAAAGCCTATAAAAATAGAGTGAACATATTACTTGACAACATTAGTTTTGTTTAAAATTGTTTGTGTTTTTATATTAACTAAACTGAATTATACAACTATATCCACCAAAAAACAACCATGCACAGTAAGAAAATTAAACCTCATACACTAAATGAGAAACTTACAGGATCAAAAGACAAGAGGGGCCGAGAACCTTTCAAACAGTTTCCAGTCATCTTTAGCTCAGCTAGGGTATGAACTAGAAAAATTACAACAGCAACAAAGATAGTTATAACTTTGGCACAATTATCCCAAAAGATTATTTTCAATTTTCTCACAAAAACTTTTAAATTGAGTCAACTTACTATTTTGAACAAGGAATTTAGCAGATGGTCCGTGAGGTGAATTTGAAAGCCTAAAAAATATAAAAGCTTTTTCAACTAATTAAAATTTAGAACGTAGTGAAAGCTTACTACCAATTCAGTTTAAAAGACACCATAAGGTGCTAATAATATTCACATACTCTCTAATCTTATTTAATACATTCTCTTACCACATATAGAGATCTTTTTTTTTCTTAGCTTCAAAATAGATACATTTATTGCAGTTTTTCATTTCACAAACCTAAATGGAGCAAAGTACAGAAAAATGAAGTGGATAATAAAAATAAGATCTAAAGCAATTCAATGCAATGAATATTTAGATGCCTCCCAAAATACTTAAGCAGGTTAATAGGCTACAAAGGTCTAAATCAAGGTAAATTTATTCATGGAAACGTTTAAAGTTCCTCTTAGGTGTTCTATCCAAGGTAAACTGTGCTCTGCCCACCTCTTTGGTGGAAGCAGCTACTCTTTCTGGCCTAGCATTTTTACTGGCCTCGCTTGGGGAACCTCTTCTTCTGACGATGGTCCTGTGTACAAACTACAAAGATTTAAAACAAATACCCCAGGGATAAAGCACATTACAATTAGCCTCACCAACTGTAGAAAAATACAGTCCTTACAGAACCAAAAACATCCTTTATAAGGGTTACTTTGATTTTTAACTCTTTAGCTTTTCGATTTTAAGCTCAAGAAATTTGTTTTTTCTTTCTCATCTGTACTACCATTTCTGTGATTTGGTTCTGTAAAATCACTAAGGAGTTGGTGAAAGGCAAGTATACAAAACCCATTTCAAGTTGAATTAAACTTCAACATCTTAAAAATTTACAAAGTCACAATTGAGAAATATACAAAAGCAATAAAGGAATGAAGAAGTCCTATATTATTGTAGTGTTCATAAACTAATACATATACACTACCTGAGGCTTAAAGAATTCTTCAGTCCAATGTTTTTGTTCCTTACTGGTCTTACAATAAACACAACTACACACTAAGTTGTGAGCTGTAGTTGCTGGCAACCCATATCCTGTTTATTTCTCCTATCTTCACTTGAAATTATACTACTTGTTAAGGGCCTGTCTCCCCCATTAGAATGTAAGCTCCATGATGACAGGGGCATTTTTTTAAACAGTTTCTACAGAAAAATGCCATGATACAGCAGCACTTCAAAAATTTGTGCTAAATGAATAACAGAGGCCTTTCTAATAGCTAAGAGAATTATCTTAAAACAATTCTTCTAAGTTTTAAAAGAAAATCTGCTCTAAAAACACAAGTTTAGTCTTCAACAATACTTCAAAAATTTAACATATTACTAGTTTGTAATATTTTAAGAGCAAATATCACATGCACCACTTTTAAAACTGGCAAAATACTTTTCAATGAGTTTTTAAAAATATTTAATGGGCTTTTTATTTTATTTACGTTGATAATTTTTATGAGTACCTACTATGAATTTAGCACTGTACTAGACATAATGAGAAAAAGAAAGAATGAGATAATCCTTGTCCTCAGGAAATTTCAGTATGCTTGTTGAGAGAAAACAAATATAAGAATGATCAAGAAATAATTATATACTGAAGCACTAAACTGTGTGAAACAGACAATGAGTACTATAAAAATTTAAAAGGCAGGTAATTAAAGTTCATAAAATTTGCTTATCTTATGCAAAACAACTTAAAAGTCACTGAATAACTGACAAATTTTTTAAATGAACTATTTCTAGTGTTCCAAATATTGTGTTCCTAAATACAATGTTGCTAGAAATTACCTCGTTAATCACAAATAACTTATCTTTACGATCCATTTTAGTATCTATAAAAAGAAAAAAAGGTAAGTAAACAAAAAATTTCAAAGCTACTTCAATCAAATCACACATACTTTCTAGGAAATTAAATATTAAGTATTTTTATAATCTTCAGTTTAAATGAGATTTTATTAATCTTCAAAATTAGCCCTGAAAACACATGACCTTTTTAAAAATCTTGTTCTTTTGAAATGTAAAAATGAGTGATTAAAAATAGTCCTCAAGAATTATAAAGCTCTAAGCAGTGTCTCTTACTTGTGTACAGACATACCTCAGAGATGCTGCCGGTTCAGTTCCAGACAACCGTAACAAAGCGAATATCACAATAAAGCGAGTCACACAAATTTTTTTGGCTTCCCAGTGCATGTAAATGTTACGTTTATACTATACTGTACTGTAGTCTGTTAAGTGTACAATAGCATTATGTCTAAAAAAACAATGTACATACCTTAATTTAAAAATATTTTAGTGCTAAAAAATGCTAACAATGAAAAAGTTTGAAATAGTCCAAGAATTACCAAAATGTGACACAGACACAAAGTGAGCAAATAAATGCCACTGAAAAAATAGCACCAAGAAACTCGCTCGACGCAGGGTTGCCACAAACCTTCAATGGGGGGAAAACTGCAATAAAGCGAAGCGCAATAAAAAGAGGTATGTCTGAATTCTATGAATCCCTTTCAAAAATGGGAAAATTCTCCCAAACCACATTTACAGCTCATAAATTAAAATTCTCTCATTAGTTTCAGAGACCTGAAGATGTGACAGCAGACCTCAGTTTGAGAAACATTGGTCTAAAGAACTAAGTTATTACCTAGAATTAAAACCAAAAGCACCTCCCAACACAGGCACAAAAACACATGCATGAGAGCGCTGTCACAGTTATAAACCCCAAACTAGATGTTCTTCACTTGCCTGTAAGATACCCCATTACTAAAAAGAAAAGCTTGGCAATCAGGAGCAGACTGAGTCCCAACTTGAAGGCGCTTGAAATACTACTCCTCGCCCATCAAGTTGGTTTTTTGTTGTTGTTGTTTTTTGTGGTACGCGGGCCTCTCACTGTTGTGGCCTCTCCCATTGCGGAGCACAGGCTCCGGACGCGCAGGCTCAGCGGTCATGGCTCACGGGCCCAGCCGCTCCGCGGCATGTGGGATCCTCCCGGACCGGGGCACGAACCCGCGTCCCCTGCATCGGCAGGCGGACTCTCAACCACTGCGCCACCAGGGAAGCCCCATTAAGTTTTTTTGTTTGTTTTTTTTTTTTGTGGTGGTACGCGGGCCTCTCACTGCTGTGGCCTCTCCCATTGCGGAGCACAGGCTCCGGACGCGCAGGCTCAACAGCCGTGGCTCATGAGCCCAGCCGCTCCGCGGCACGTGGGATCTTCCCAGACCGGGGCACGAACCCGTGTCCCCTGCATCGGCAGGCGGATTCTCAACCACTGCGCCACCAGGGAAGCCCCATTAAGTTTTTTAATAAAAAGTTTTTTTTAAATGCAGAAAGCAACACATGGCAGTCCCGAAACATTTTGAAGGACAAACCAGCTCATGACCTCTGAGAACATTACATTGGAGGCATTCCTGGACCTTTAAGAAATGTTTTGCTAGTTGGGATATCTGTTTAAGAAAGTACAGAGAATGTTTAATGAATTTTGCAAAGAATTTCAAACAAAATATTAATTGGAAAAATCTTGGCACTGAACTTCTCAGAAGTCATGGTTCTTTACCTGACATGCTGAACGAACAAAGTGTGACTCGAAGTGAAAACATATAAACAGATAAGTTTACAAATACAAAATTTTAAAGTATATGATATAAACGTACCTGCTTTAGAATGAGGCATCAACATTCTCAAGTCTTGCATTAAATGTCTTGTTCTGAAATTTATTCCTCTAGAAGAAAAGATGAGAATCCGTTCCTTATTCTTCCACTTGCCCTAAAGAAAAAAAAGTGAGATGAATTTCAACATTTCATAGTGAATCTATCTTGTTTGTTTGTTTACAGATAAAGCTTCCAAGTAGCAAGCCTGACCTTAACCTTTAATTCAATAACTCTGTAGCACTCACTGATCCCAAGTGCTACCCAGAAATCTCCTTGGCTTCCCTTCTTTTTGTTTTTTGCTTCAATCTCTCCAGTTCCTCCTCCCAACTCTAAAGATTCTTTCTTAGCCCTCTTTTTTTATTTCTGATCTCTCCAGGACAGAGTTCTCATAATCACTCTCACAGCTTTGACTGCCAACTAACTCTACAGAAAGGTAAGGAACTCTTTCTAGCCCTAATAATCCAAGTATTTGGCTTACCTCAAATCCAACTCTAGGTCAACCCTTAAAATCGGGTAAATTTCCTTGCTATTTATTTTTCTGATGATGTCACCATCATCTCAGTCCCCCACGCTTTGACTCTTCTGTTTGCCCTTGTTCTCTCAGATCATAAGCACTAGTAAATGCTATCAATCTTTCCTTGCAACAACTTGGTCCTCTCCTAGTGATACTGCCTTCAAGCTTCAGATTCTTATATCAATTGCAAATCTTCTAAATGTTGGTCTTTCCAGCCAGAAGCTCCTCCAACAGACAAGGCAGACTACCACCTACATGCTCCAATCACATCTTTATCTTCCAGGGTTTTCTAAACAAAGTCCAAAATGACACAGCTTTAACACTGGATTCTAAAATGCATGTATATTTCTATCTCACTATTGCCCCCAAATACTTTAGCCAATCTGGCTGTACTTTTTAAACTGTCGGCATTTCGTCCACTTCAACACCTTTGATTAGTTTTTTTTTCTCTCTCTCTAGCTCTCTCCCGCTTATATTGTTTCTTCTCATTCCTGAATATCAGAATTTTGCCCTTACCTTGAGATCCAGCTCAAAGGCTAAATCCTTCATGATCCCTTACCTGGTTATCCTAAAGTAATCTTTATCTCTTGTACTTCAGTAATATTTTTTATATTGTGACTCAGATCATAGCTACTATCATATTTCTAACTCTTAAAGGGAAGAGTGAGAACACTAACGTTTACAGAAAATGTACAAGAAGTCCAGCTTATTCTTCACAAAAAGTAAATCACATTGTCTTGCTCTTAATTTGCAGGTAAGCACAGTTCAAAACGTCCCTCATAATTAATATCAGGGCTAGAATTCAAGCTCATCTTTCATTACTAAAAGCTAACTCCTTTCCCAGTGCTTGCCACTCCACCACAAAGGGTCCTTTATCTATCACCCACTACGTGGTAGACAGAGGTTTATGCTAAGTTTGGGAGCGGGGGGAGACAGAAGTTAATAAATCGAACACAATTCTTGTCTCCACAGTATCTGATCTGGCTTACAGAGCTCTCCGTTGACTGAAAGTTAAGTCCAACAACTTGTGTTCACCTTCTTTTGAATAAAAACCATCAACTCATATGAGTTCTTAGTTTTCTTCTAATCTCCAACATGTTAGGAGGAAGTGGTCATGTTCTAGTTTTGCAATCCCAAAGCAGGGGAAACCTAACTTCTTACGTGCCTGGCACGTTAACACTTTGTCGAATATACGTAAAGGTCATACGTTCTACTCCAGTTTTCGTTACCCCTTGAGAGTTAAAGATCAAACAAGGCAAAATCATAGTCCCAAAGGAGAGGAACTTTTAAACGACCGCATAACAAGGTTCAGGATCCCTAACTGACCGCAGCTCATTATGGCAGAATATGGAATTCTGGAAGGGATTCACTGGAATTCATCACTGGAAGGGATATACTCGAGAGCGAGAAACAACTTTAGGGAAAAAATACTATCCTCCAACGACAACAAAAAATGGAGTAACTGGAAAACCAAACACTGTAACTGAGTTCCCGTAAGTCGCTTCCTGTGAGCCAGGTAAGAGCTCAGAAGTCCGCCTTGTTGCTCAGCCCGCAACCTCCAAGACTGCGGCCGCGTGCACGAGAGTTAAATGTAAACGCAGTAGCGGGTCCCGCCGGGAGACATGGGACCGAGCTCCCGAAACACCCCTGCAACTCGGAAACCCGCAGAGCCATCATGTGGTAAGCAATCCCAAAGAAAGCGCGTGAGGCCACGGCCACAGAGCCTCCCCTACCTTGCAAACCGGGCCTGGGATACGATCTCTCTCTTCCTCCTCCGCCTCCTCTGCTGCGTCGCTCGGCTTGGCAGGCGGCTTAGCATCTTTTTCGTTTCTTTTTAGCTTTTTCGCCTGAAACGCCGGGCCTCCACGCCGTTTCCTCTTGGCCACCGCCATCTTGCTCGCCGCCTTCACTCTGGGCCTTCCTTCCGGCTCGGCCGCTCGCTCCGCTTTCCCATCTCTATGCTCCCGGGGCTCGGCTCGGCGGTCCTCCTCCTGCTCTATGGTGCCTCCTTCCCGTCTCTGTGGTACGGCTCGCTCGGCTCTCTAGGCCTCGTCCATCTCTATGGTGACGGTGGCCGAGCTGGCCGGCCCATCTGAAAAGAGTAGAGGGAGCCGCTCCACTTTTTCCCCAGTTTTCCGGGAGCTGCGTCCTGCCCCGGCGCAAAGGTAAGGTTTGGGTGCTCGGGATCCCGAGACTAGTAAGCGGGTGCCGTGGGCTGGTGAGCCGCGCTGTCTAGGACTCTTCGAGGACCTTCCGAGGACTCAACCCCCCCCCCCATCGCCTGTTCCGTTAGGAGTAAGGTTGGAGGTGCGGGACACCTCAAAACCGACCCTGGGGATACGTAGTCCCAGTTTGATTGAAGCTGGCCCCGAATGACCGTGTTAGTTGGCCTGTTTTTATCCTTCTTAGCTTCTCGTGTGTTACTGTCTCCTTAGTAAGGACGACGAAACCGTAGCTTACAGACAGTAATGTCCCCCCAAGGTAGAGACAGTTAAATGACAGAGAGGTGGGGTTCAATCCCTGCTCCGCCGAGTTCAACGTCTAGACCTCCTGTACTCGGCTCAGCGCCGGTTGAAATCACGGGCCTTGTCAGCATTGACGCGGAGTTTTATCTGTCGCATCTCATCAGGTGTTTCGTAACCCCGCGGGAGCGGATGTTGGCACCTGGAGCATCCCTCGGGGCCGAAGGCGCCGTGGACCATGCCCCTCCTAACCCAGCAGATCCCAGATGAGAACGATTACAGCTTAGTGGCCAGCCTTGACAACGTCAGGAATCTCTCCACTATCTTGAAGGCCATTCATTTCCGAGAACATGCCACATGTTTCGCTACTAAAAATGGAATCAAGGTTACCGTGGAAAACGCCAAGTGTGTGCAAGCAAATGCTTTTATTCAGGTATGGAAGTAGAGGCACCTTTCAGCCTGTGACATATGATATTCTTCACCCAGCTCAATGAGTTCCGAGGGTCTTAATAGACATCACTTAAGTTAGAGAACAAAGTATCATTATTTGAATTATTTCTCTTCTGGTAACAAATTCTTTCCCCATCGTGTTTTACAGAGATTAAGATTTATAATAATAATGTCTAAAATATATTAAGCTAAACTATAGGCGATCGCTTTTCTGAGTGTTTTATATGTTGCCAACAGTCCTGCAGCTCGCAAGTGGCATAGTTGGGATGAGAACCCAGAACATTTGTTTCCATAGTATATGTTCTTTTGCATTACCTTCCTATTATTCATTTTTTTCCTTATGTTGGTTATAATCTATTTGTTCTTACAAAATAATATTGGTGTGGTTCAGATAGGATTTTAGATTTAATTCAGCATTTTTTTAGAACACCTAAGTGTGCAGTACCACCTCAGGTACAGAGGGATAAATAAGACATGGTTCCTGTCCTCAAAAGAAATTGAAAACCAGTATGACTCATGCGGTGTCTAATTGGCTGTTTTCCAAATGACATTCGCCGAACTGATGGGCACAAAATGGAGACAAGGGAGAGTCATGTGGAGGATAATGTTGCTCCGAGAAGCTAGATGAAAGACCTTTCATACAGTTTCGCACGGGACTGAAATCAGTTACACCTTCAACTGTTGAGTAGCAGGATTCTAATGGATCACAATTGAAAAAGTTTAAGATGTTTTGATTGATAATCTGAAATTATTTTCATGGGGTTAGCACAATATTGTTATTTTAAAAACATATAAAGTGAAAATCTAGAAACGTGAGTTTTCATTCTTTAATATATATACATTTTCACATTTACTTTTTTTCATAGGCTGGAATATTTCAAGAGTTTAGAGTTCAAGAAGAGTCTGTTACTTTTCGAATTAATTTAACCATCCTTTTAGACTGTTTATCTATTTTTGGATCAAGCCCTATGCCAGGTGAACTATTTTATTATCATTATAACAACATGAAAGCATTATACAGAATGGTCAGAAAAATACAGGCAAAGTTATTAGAATATAAGTAATATAAAGATTTGTTGAGAAAATTAATTACCAATTTATTTTTCATTTGCCACAATCATGGCACTGATTTTTCAGTGTTAATAGAAAGTGTGCTTACAGTTCTTTTCATATTTGCAAAAGTATTTACATTCATCTTTTTTTTAATTTATGAAGATTTTAGGATTTTAAATTTCAACTAATCAAAAGACTTTGAACATGTCTTAAATATCTTTAACATTGAGAAATGTTTTAATTGCTTTTTTCTAACTTGTCTAGAATTATAGTTAGTCGCAGAAAAAATAGATACCAATTGTCCTGACCCCCAGTTTACTGTGTTCGAAATTTATTTGGTTTTTTTCTTTAATCCCTGTTTATAAGTTAGTTACGTTTATTTTCTTAAATGCTTTCCTTTAAAATATTTATATATTTTTAGGAATAGTGAATTTGGTTGCTCTAGATATAAAACAACAAGGAATCCCTAGAAGAATGATTTTTTATTTCATAGGAAAGGAATCTGGATATTTGCTAGGGAAAATTTAGTTATGGTCTTTTAGAAAATATATTTTAATTTTGTAATGACAATTCCATTATTATTGGAATTGGTTAAAATTATATTTTCTAATGCAGTGTTCCCCAGCTGGTTTTCCATAAAAGAAAGCATCTGCCTTCCCCCATTCCTCATTGTGGTTCTCTACCCTAGTAAGGAAGAGGAACTAGAGTGTCCTGTCATATTCCTCCTCCTCTCTAGTGGTTTGCAGAGGTAAAACCCTAACCACCAGTAACCATCCTTTTTCTCCCAATTAGACCTTAAAATTTGAGGAAATGTAAAGACTATCTCCCAATAGAAAAGGTTGGAAGGGTCCTTATCACAGTGAATACACTGATGTTATAGTAAGACAATATCAAAGCAATCCATCGTTGCACAAATTGAACCTTCACTAATAGCATAGCCTATTCCACAACAGTTATTACATGCAGTATTGGACCATATAGATTCTCCATCCTGAAGTTGTATATATATATATAATCAACTAACTATTTCTGAGGTGTTTTTTGGCAACCTGGAAAACGATTTCAGAGTTACATTACATTTTGTTCCCAATTTTTTACAGTTATTTTTGGAATTGTCTACAGACAGCTATCATCAGGGAAGATGTGATTCCTTCTTAAAAGGATATACATACATATGTGCTAGAAATGGACAGGATAAAATATTCTTGAGGAGTTTTAGGCGTCATTTGAGGAGGATGTGAACCCAGAGCTAAAAAGCTAAGCCCCAAGTATAATTTGTTTCCATTGCAGGGACTTCAACTGCACTTAGGATGTGTTACCAACGTTATGGTTACCCTTTGATGCTATTTCTGGAAGAAGGAGGAGCGGTGACAGTCTGTAAAATCAATACTCAGGAGCCCGAGGAGACTCTGGATTTTGATTTCTGCAGCACCAATGTCATTAATAAAATTATTCTGCAGTCAGAGGGACTCCGTGAAGCATTTTCCGAATTGGATATGACAAGTGAGGTCCTACAGATCACCATGTCTCCAGATAAACCTTATTTCAGGTACTTGAAAGCAGCACAGTTATAGTTAATGTAGTTTACTCCATGTCCCTACTTACACATTTGCTTAGGATGTGGAATTTTTATTATCCAGGTTACTAGAATTTTCAGAACTTTAGAGAGCTTTTACTCTTACTTCATACTTTTTTAGGTCAGGACACTAGGAAGACCCAGGAAGATTACTATTTAAAGCTTCATAGGTAGTGTTGGTTTCTAGAAGAGTAAGCCAGTCTTCTAGTTCATAACCTAGTGGTCTTTTCATTGTTGTACTACTTAACTATTGTAGATAGGTTGCATCATGAGGAAAATTGGGCTTAAACTTTTGGAAAAGGTGTTTGTAGTATATGGTATCTCTTTTTCTTTCCTTTCAAGTTAGTACAGGATGCAAAAGGAAATAGGTGTTTTCTATACATGGTTCATTCACTAAGTATCTATTGATCACCTACTGTGTGCATATTTGCCTTATTATTATACTACAGGAAGGAACAGCTTAAAATCAAGGTGACAAGGATATATGTGAAACAGCTCAGAGGGAACAAAATTACATGCCATTAAGTTCCAAAATAATATACATAAATACTTAGGGAACCAGCACTTAGGCAGGAATGGTCAAGGTGAGCTTCCTAAGAGAGGGCAATTTTCATCAGGAATACAGTGTCAGAAACTATCAAGCTGCTTCTCATATTTTGACCCAACAAATTATGAAATGGCAAAACTCTTTTCATGATTAGAATCAATTTAGAGAGAGAATTTAAATGTCTTCTCTTTTGAAATATTTCAGAATATTAAAGAGTAAAGGAGTTAAATACATATAGTATGAGAGGTGTAATTGTTCTTTTCGTATCTACTTTAGAAGAACTACAGGCCTTTCTCATAGCTGAGGCAGTTAAAAATTTGGCTCAAGAGTGGTTAAAATGTTAATCAAAATGGAAATCAGTGGAACCCTACTTAGTGATATGAATTAAAATTCCAGGCACTTAAACAGAGTATTCCAGAGGCTCCCCATCTAAATGATCTCTCAGCATGAGTAACTAGATGGATCATGATATCTTTCGTCTCCCGTATAGGAAATTATTTGATGGTGGGGAACTGGAAGTTGAAATATTTTTTTTTGGATACGTTAAACTTGAGGAGCCTGTGACACTAGGGAGTAGTTGGATATCTAGATCTAGAGCTCAGGAGATCAGTCTAGACTGGAAATTTAGATTTGGGAACCATCGGCATGGCTGGGCATGGACAACATAGCTGTGAGAAAGAGGTGATGTTAGAAGAGAGAAAAGATGGACCCTGGGGAAAGCCAGCACCTAGGTGTTTATCACCGTGCTCATATAGTGCTCATCCACACGTTAACCCCAAAGCAAATGATCAATAAGTTCATGCAGATTAAGCAAACATAAACATTCATAAATTGTCTGCAAACTGCTGATATTACCAAGGAAAGAAAACCATAAAGCAGCCTGAAGAACAGTCTGGGATACAGAAAAGCCCTGATTGCTTGGTGGGGCAGTAGAGATAGGGAACAGGACCCCAGGCTTGCAGCTGATGAAGATCAGGCTCTTCTGTCATTCCTCAGCTCTCTCCTGTTGTATGGTTCTGATTTCAGGAGGAGGAAAAGGACAATATCAGAGTAGATGGAACTCAGGTAATGAAATTGAGGCGAACACCTATGGATTCCTTTTGTGACTGGCTTTTTTCAAAGCCATTTATTAGTTGCTAGCTCTCCTGTACTCCCACAGCATCCTACAGGAATCTTTATTATGTAATTGTTATAGTGTCTTGTCAACCGGTGTTTACATACCTGTTTCACTCACCAGAATGAGCTTCTTAAGGAAGTGTTTTCTTATTTGGATCCTAACGTGGCTTATTGTTGGACCAATGAATAAATGAGTTGCTTATTTTCTACTATAGGTTATCTACTTTTGGGAATGCAGGAAGCTCCCACCTTGACTATCCCAAAGATTCTGATTTGGTGGAATCATTTCAATGTAATCAGACCCAGGTCAACAGGTCAGTTCTTAATATAGAGGTTGCCATTGGTGATGAAGGTGAGGTTAAATGCCACATTTCTATTAAATAAATTTTTTTAAACTTTCAATGTGTAGATAAAAGTATAGCATTAAGAAAAATAAATAGTAGGCTCCTGGGTTTACTTGGGGATTTTGGATTGCAATAGTGGATGAAATTTTTAAAATAAAGAGAAAATAGTAGCAAATTGGACAAGTATTTGATTTTATTCTTATATTTGCTACTTGGTCGTTCTTGGCTAATTTTTGTCCTTTACTTGGAATTATAAGCACTGCTTTAAGTGTGTCCAAATAACAGCTTTTTATTTATTTTTCTACAGATACAAGGTTTCTTTACTGAAACCCTCTACAAAGGCATTAGTCCTATCGTGTAAGGTATCTATTCGAACAGATAACCGAGGATTCCTCTCATTACAGTATATGATTAGAAATGAAGATGGACAAATATGTTTTGTGGAATATTACTGCTGTCCTGATGAAGAAGTTCCTGAATCTTAGTCTTAAGTATGGCAATCCACTGTGCTATTTATGTACACATTCATGATTGGTCATGTTCTCATTCAGAGTATAGCACTCTTCGTGATTTCTTATTGGATTTTCTAAGGGGAAGAAGCATGGAAGAGATAGGAGCTAAGTCCCTGCCCCCTAATAGTTGCTGTATATCTTATAAGTAATGTTTTCACATAGTCACAGATTATCCAGTACTGGACTAGCCTGTGGTTCTGTCTTTTGAACTCATGGGAATAGTTATGAGCCAAGATGAGTAAGTTTTATGTTTTATTCTACTTAAGCAGGACATTCCAAGAGTCTAAAAATTCAAAGTTTGGTGAAGCCATATCTGAAACGTTCTTTTATTTATTTACTGTTAGAAAAAGTAATAGCATAGGGGCATCGCTCCCCAGTTGGAATTCTGGATAATCTGTCTTAAAGCAATGGTTCTCAGAGTGTTGTGCCTAGATCACCTGAAAACTTGTCAGGAACTCTGGGGGTGGGCCAGCAATCTGTAGTTTAAGGTTTTTTTTTTTTCGTTTTTTGTTTTTGCGGGCCTCTCACCGTTGTGGCCTCTCCCGTTGCGGAGCACAGGCTCCGAACGCGCAGGCTCAACGGCCATGGCTCACGGGCCCAGCCGCTCCGCGGCATGTGGGATCTTCCCGGACCGGGGCAGGAACCCGTGTCCCCTGCATCGGCAGGCGGATTCTCAACCAATGTGCCACCAGGGAAGCCCTGTAGCTTAAAAAGCTTCCTCCCAGGAGATTCTGACAAGTGCTCAAGTTTGAGAACCACTGTTTTAAAGGATACGTTTTTTAAAATAGTCTTTAATTGCATTGAAGTGACTGCTTTTAACTGTGATTTCTTCACAAATGTTCTGAAGTTTAGGCTTCGTCAGACAAGTCTGAATAATTACATGATTTATTTTTCAAGTGTACATTTTGAAGACACCTGTGAACAGGCTATAAAACAGTCTTCAGAGTTACAGATTTTCCTCTTGTTCTGAAAACTGTTCAGTGTAGTTAGTGCTTTTTAGATACCTTCTATTTGCCTATAAGAGTTTCTCAATCAAACCAAGGTGTACAAAACCATTTATTAAGTGATTTTATACTTTCTTAGGTAGTTTTCAATGAAATAATTTTTGTGGTATGTAGGTTAAGAAAATATAACACTAAATTATCTAACTTGTTTTCTATTAGAAAAAGTATATAACTAAAATGAAGTTTCTGCACCATGTGACAACATCTCAGTGTCTCTCAGTGGCCAGGCACTTTTGGCCTTTGGAGAGTATTTCAGCAAAGCACTTCAGGGAAACCTCCAGAACATTATGTAGGCACTGCTTCCAGGCACGTGTACAATTTGTGCAATTCTGGGTGTCTAGTCCAGGGTGAGTACCTGATAACTAATAAATCTTCCAGGCAATCTCAGGGTGCCCAGCTGGTACAAAAGAAGTTGGAGTTTTGTAAAGTATAGTATATGTTTGAGAAGGAAATGATTAAATCTACTAAATGTCCAAATATTTTTTTGTCTGGATAAACACAAGATCAAACCAAGTCTAAAACATAATTATGAAAATATTTAATCAGTAAACATTTCAAAGACTACAGTTTTCCTTCAAATTTAAAATAGGGCGGTTTTTTTTTTCATTGGCATGTCTAGTACCTAGAACAGTACCTGGGGTGCAATAATATTAGTTAGGTGAAAGAACCTTCACTTTCAGATTATAAGTCACTATTTAATTCCATTATTTAGGTTTGAATTTATTTTGACCTAATGTATTTTTTTTCACGTTGAACCTATAAAGAATTTAAAACATGTATCGGCTTAATAAGACTTTTTTGCACATTTAAGACTATAATTTTAGCTGCATGTATCTTGATTTATTTAGAATTCAGAAACTAATGAATTTAATTCTTTCTAAATCACCCTGACATCAAGGTGTGACTTAATAAAGAATTTTCTTGGGCTTCCCTGGTGGCGCAGTGGTTGAGAATCTGCCTGCCGATGCAGGGGACATGGGCTCATGCCCCGGTCCAGGAAGATCCCACATGCTGCAGAGCGGCTGGGCCCATGAGTCATGGCCAAAAGAATTTTCTTTTTATGCGTGCTCTGTTTGTCTAGTTTAACTTTGTTCAAGTTCCTATGAAAGACCACTAGGGGGAGCACTTCCTCCGGCAGAGCAGGATGCTTTGGTGACTACAAATTCAGTTCATGTGTCACATATAGAAAACTATAATCTTATTTTTAAGATTATCTTTGCCCTTTTGAAGTTTATCTTATATTCTTTCCAGTAAAATTGTGCTTACCAGGAATAGGTAGGTAATATTTTTTCCGTTTTTTAATTCGTTTATTCCCTACTTGATGATAATGTGTTTCCACCTACAATGAATGATTCAAAACAATAAAAATAAAATGATTTGTTAAATTCTATTGTTCTAATAAAAATAAGTCTTGTAACATAATCATTTTTACAAGAAGCCACAGAATTTCTGTGGCGCTATCGAGTAGTCCTGCTAAGAATTAGTTACAGTTGCCGAAAGGGCAGCATTTGGCATTCCCTATATGAGGGGTTTTCAGAACAGTGTAGACTCCCTTCTCCCCTTCTGTTTCACACTGCTGGCCCTTGTCCCCACGTGAAACAAAAGCTGTTGGGTCCTGGGAAATCAGGGAAATTGTATAGTATTTTCTCTTTTCCTAAGTTTGTATTAGTAGTGTTTTTATACACATGTCAGGTTACGTGCACCCCTGCGCCAGGCAGTTGGCAGCTCTACCGTGGATTTCTCACTCCAGCAGTGGACAGCTCGTGCTCTAATCAGAAATGCCACAGGCGGCTGTTAGAGGTGTTTCTGGCATCCATATCTTAGTCACAGCCAGAAGTTTCGGTAATTAGCAGAGTAAATGTTTGAAGTAGGTTTTCTTTTGGAAATTAATAGCTCATTGATCAGTATAATAGCTAATAGTAGTGGCTCTCATTGGTAAAACTAGAGGTATTCAGGATATGTGAACTAAATTATTTCAGAGTAGTTCCCCATCCTTGCATGGAAAGGATACAAGAATCTAGTGAGGCCTGTAGCCTGTACCCTTAGACCTGGTGTATAAGGCTTGACTCCCCTAAAAGGTCTTACTTCCTGCCATTTTGTCCAAAGATTTCCGCTTGCTTGTTGCTGAATGGATTAGGACAGTCCCACCTCTGGAATATTGTCATGTTTGCCTTAAGTGGACCTTTCATGGAAAGTGGTGGGTAAACTGCCAAAACAGAGGAGTGAGGCTTCGCCGAGCTTATGAAACAGGTTGCGTAAACTCTTTGCGTGCTTGCTAATGAACGTTTATTAAAATTTGTATGTGGGACAGTTGATCTGGGCTTGATTTTTTTTTCCTGCTTTATCTACCTCAAATTTCAGTGGCCAGTAGCTAATTTAAAAGAATGTAAAAGTTGTATATGACCTTATTGACTAGGTCAGCTAGAAACATCAGGTGTTTGATTGGACTGTTATCCAGATTGCTGCTTCCCACTGAATGACTTTAGAAAGGAGTTTAGTTCTCATCTACATTCTGCCAGGAGTGAAACTTTGTAGTAAGTTGTGTTGTGCTGAACATTTCCAATGTCGTTTCTTAAAACTTAGGGATTTCACAAAATAGTAAAATTTTTAAACTTTTGGAACCAAAATAGGTGACAACTTTCTATTTTGTCAGATATGAGGATATTAAAACTATAACTACCATTCATTATTACTACCATTTCATAAAACATTTTAAAGTCAAAATCTCAGAGAGTGGACAGTTAGCAATTTTATACTGTCAATAAAAACTGGAAATATTAAAAATAATTTCAAATGAAACAAGAGAGTTACACCGTAACATTTTCTTTTACAGTGCTATACTTTGTGCTCTTGTTTTCTGGATATAGGTTTGTCAGTTTGGAGATGTTAAGACTTTGGGGTCTCACGAAATAGTAAAATTTAAAAAATTTCAGTGCCACCCAAACATGGAGTCTGAATAGCCACTTCTTTCTGATAATTTGTTTTTTATCCCAGTTAATGTTGAAAATCCATTTTCAACTGGATATGTGAAAATGGAGGCAACTCTTCTGAGGCTGCCTTAGCCTCTTCAGAGTATTCTGGGCAAGAACAGCAGCAGTCCCATCTCCAGACAGGGCTAAAATCTGCAGTGACCGACTTGGGTGAGCAGTTCATAAGCACTGCAGAGAAGGTCAATGGAATATAGGTGCCTTCAGCCAGGGCCACAGCCTGAGACCTCAGTCCTGAGTGGCAAGCTTAAAGCATTCTGGGAATCAGCTGAGGGAGAGCAGCAGCAGCCAGGAACGGGGAAGCCTACCAGTCCGAGGACAAGCCACTGGACTAAGGGACCGGCGTATGTGTGCTCCTGCCACAGCAGGACACTGCTCGCTGCTAATACCTTGGGTACTGGCTGATTATTAGGATTTACACACTGGACAAATGACTGAAATGACAAAATACTTTCTCACATGAAGAACCAAGATGTGGCTCTAGAAGCACTGAGTGAGGGACAGAGATGTTGTCAGAGACAAATTCGGATCCCCAAAGACAGGTGTTTGAGCTCTGTTAAATCAGCTCAGGTACCTGAGGAGCGATGAAAAGGGGAAAATGAAAGCTTTTTGTAATATAAACTTGAATCTGACTTCTCCTTTGTCCCCGGGTACACAAAGGGATATGATTCGAGATTGCCTGTTTCCTAGATACACACTTGTTCAGGGGCTCAGGATTTTTTTTAACCACCTTGGTGAGCATTCCTTTCCTAAAACGAGCCTTTTGAATCCAGTTTGGTGGGGGCAGTGTAGTGGGATGGAAAGAGTAATCATCTGTGACTCAGGAAGTAAGCTTTCTAATCACCAGATTGACCTTGAACAAATCAATTTTTCGTATCCCTGGTTTTTTTCATTTATAAGAATCAAAATGGCCTCTCTGACTTCAGTAAACCAGATCAGGCCAGTGTTTCAGAAGATCAGATATTTCCTCACAAAGCAGTTTTAATGACCTCAAACAGGTTATGGCTAAAAAGTCTTACAAATAGTATATTTAAATGTTTGCCAATAAACTATAATACTTAGGAATTGCAGAATTTTCTTAAAAAGAACTGAAAAGAATGAAACTAGAGTTAGAAAAAGGGAAATGGAAGGTAATATGAGTCCTAGTGACATGAAAAACTAACTTAAAGCGTGTGTCTAAAGATTTCTTCTCCCAAGTTACAGGATGCTGGTTTCTAACGGCTCTTGGGTACTTTACCTGTAATGCTGCTAAGTGGACCTTTTTTTTTTTTTTCCAGAGTCCTTTGTTCTGCTTTTGATCTGCCATTGCTATCAGTGTTGGTAAATATATTTTGTGGTCCAGAATTTTTTTTATTAAGGTTGGCTTTATTGTTGGCTATCTTGTGTAAAGGTTTTCTCTTTACTGTTAACAGAAGACCCAGAGGAAAGGAGAAAACCATTTGTGCATTTTTCTTGGTTCTTGCCTTCTCTCCCTCCTGCTAGTACCAATCACTGCCTTATTGACCTAGAAGGCTGACCTCAGTCTGAGGCAACTATTTCACCGTGTGACCATCCCCCTAAAATGCTGATTCTGCTAATAGGCCTCCAAAATGGTACTAGAGTCTTGCGTTTTCTCCCTAAAGAACAGGGAACCCTTTGCTTGATTCGGATGGCAGGTCAAGCATATCTAGGATACGTGGATTGCTTTTAATCACAGCTGAAAAATTTTATCGAATATAAGGCCTTTTATAGTGTTCATGATTTTCAGGTGATTTCTTCTCCTGAGCACAGAGATTTACAGCCCAGAGGTGCTGTAAATGCTAAAAAGAGGATCTTTCCTCCCCATTTCCAGCCATTAAGATTTCCATACTCCATTTTCTTAATACTGGAGAAGTTGGGCAAGAGTTAGAAATAATCTGGTCCAAAAGACTCATCCAGAAACCCGGTTTCTATTAAGTGTTCTTCAGTTACCTCCTATTTAGACCACAAGCCTGCAACAAGTGTGGTTTGCATAGCCCCTGTTTGAAAAAAAAAAAATTGTTCCACAAAAATATGAGCTACAAAATTTTATGAGCAACTTGAGGTTTTTTTTACATGCAAGTCGTACTGAAGACTGATTCATTCTCTACTACTGGACCATATAAAATACAGAAAGCTATCTGGCACTTTAACTTCCTTGTCAGTAAACCAAGAGATGCTGTGATTCCAAATTTGAAGAAGAAATAGGCACCAATTAATTGCCCAGGCGTCTCATAAAATCAAGGGCCGGCAAAGATCAGAGAGGGATCTCTGCTAGGGACAGCAACTAGATATCAGCCTTGGGCCTAGTGCTCTCCCACCACGAGGTGGCACAGTTCCCCTTGCCTGAAATCTTTGGTTACTGAAAGAACACTGACTTCCGTAGTGTATATAGCATCGTCTTTGCATAGAAGTAATTATATTGGACTGCCTCGTCTATGATATTACGTTTCCAGGGGCTAAGCTCTCGCTCACTTTTGACATATTAACCAGCAAAATGTTTTCCATACCAGCGTAGTGGTAGCTTTTCACAGTTACTAGCCCCTATCATTTTCCTTCATTGCCAATGGTATAGCTAGAAGGTAATGAAGTCAAAGCCCAGGTTTTAGTAAATATGAAAATAACTTATTTATTACATGATAACCACTTTACATACGTTATCTCATTTTTGCAGCATGACCAAGAGATAGGTACTATTCTCATCCCCATCCTATGGATGAGAAAACCAGGATTACACATAGCCAGAAAGTGCTGGTTCTGGGATTTGAGCAGGCTTGTCTGTCTCCAGAGCTAGAGCTCTTAACCACCATGAATCATAAAGAAAAATTAGTGCATAGGGATGTGTTGAAGTCATGTTTCTATGATCAGATAAAATAGTTCATTGGTGAGATAGTCATTGTTCAGAAAGAACTTATGTCCTAAAGTGGGGCCCAAATCCTTTACCAAAGTCCACAAGTATTCTTGTACCCTCAGTTCAAACATGTGCTCTACATACCTTTTTTTTTTTTTTTTTTTTTTTTTTTGTGCGGTACGCGGGCCTCTCACCGTTGTGGCCTCTCCCATTGCGGAGCACAGGCTCCGGACGCGCAGGCTCAGCGGCCATGGCTCACGGGCCCAGCCGCTCCGCGGCATGTGGGATCTTCCCGGACCAGGGCACGAACCCGTGTCTCCTGCATCGGCAGGCGGACTCTCAACCACTGCGCCACCAGGGAAGCCCCCATACCTTTTGCTTTAAATAAAACCAGACCTAAGATGTTCTCTCTATGGCTCTTAATAAGGTTTTATTTGCCAAAATTTAAATCACTGACCCTTTTAAAAAGAATTCAGGTAAATATAAATACAGTGGCTTTTTAAAAATTAATTTGTTCCCAACATGCGAGTAGGGAAGTTTAGTATGTCAAAAGTTCTGAGAAGTCCTTCAGGAAGTAAACCTGTGTCACTTTGTTTAATTCAGTTTGGTTTCTTCCTAAACTGAGTTCTTTCACACAGCCTTTCTTCCTCCATCCCTTGGAATCAACATTGAAATACCCTTTAGGAAGTGCTGCCCGGTACAGCAGCCTTGAAGAACTTAGCATTCTTTCATCCACTGCCCTCTGTCATGCTTCTGTGCTCCTGCATATAGAGTACCTTCTTCCTGTAATGTCTTCTCCTTCTGGATGAACTGTTACTCGCCCTTCAAGAGACAACTCAAATGTAACCCTCTCTATGAAGTCTCCTCCAGCCTTCTTAGATTGTCTCTCCTTGCTGCTCTTAGTGCACTGAGACTTCTACTAGAGAAACTATATTTCACATTTTCATTATTTTTCATGTTTGTCTCTTGCACTAGATTGTTGTCTCCTTAAGAGTAGTGGCCGTGTTTTGTTTATCTTATTTTATTTTCTTGCCACCTGCAGCTCTAACTGCACCTAGCACTTAGTAGGAGCTCACCAGATAAATTTGTTGAAGGAATGTTGAGGAAAGTGAGGCTCAGGATGTTTAAGCCACTTAAGGTTACACTGCTATTTCATAGCAAGGTTGGGACTCACACACAGGTGCCATGCGTGACTCAAGGTATACTGCTCTTTCACTGGGCATGAATAGCAAATTTGTGGCAGCAGTTTAGCTCTTCCCCCACTCATGCCCCATGGTAGACAATAATAAACCAAGCTCCACCAAACCCAGCCTTTTGCTCTGGAACTTCAAGCATCACTCCAGGAAACCACTACCAGAGTGGGGCCCAGGAGGTAAAATATACTTGTTCTCCATGCCCTATTCCACACTATACCTCCTATCAATCTGTTTTTGTGGGCATGGCAGCGTGGCTGTTGATTGTAGAGTTCCCCCAGTGCTCTGCTAAAGACCCAGGTACCCTGAGCTGGCTCTTTGTGGCTTAGCAGCCTCTGTTCCCCTTCAGTGAGACCCTGGATGGGCGGGGGGGGCTGGGGGGGAGGGAGCTAAATGCTCCTAAATGTTCACTTCTCTTATCTGCCCCAGTGTTGCCAGCCATTCCTAGAATCCCGATTTGGAAAAGCCACTGCCCCTTGGCACCTGGATATTAGAGCAGATTTTGCTCCTCACCCACTCATACGCCAAGGTTTGGCAAATATTTTCTCTTTTAATTTTGTAGAAGTAGTGCTAGAATATTTACTAGTGATAGGAAAGAATATGAATGCAGCAGCCTGGAAACAATCTAGCTTATGGGTCATAAATTTCATCACCAAGGTCTTGCCCAAGACTGGTTTGGCTGACACAAAATTTACTGAGTGTATCACCTGTTCTCCTACTTAACTGCAATTCTCTCTGGAAATAATCACCCCAAATCCTCCTTTTCCACCCTACTTTTCTTTGGCTTTCTCTCCCCAGCCCCTCAGCCCAGAAAAGGCTATTTTTGTTCACGTGACTGAGAAGACAGTAGATCACTAATAGGTTAATGGGCATTGAGGCACTTTCCCTCTTCCCCCTCCGACAAAGAGAAAAGGATGGTTTTCCTTGCTCCTTCTATTGTCTCCTACAGCTTAAGACCTATCAAAAGTTATACCAAAATAAGTTTTCAGCATGCAGCTGTCCTAGAGGTGTCGGACAAGGACAAAGATGAAGCTAATGCTCCACGCCTTCATACTTCCAGTAAGTTTGGGTGACTGGCTACAGTTGCAAATATAGCTAATATTTATAGAGCACTTACCATATACCAGATACCATGCTAAGTGCTTTATGTGAGTAATCTCATTTACTCTTTATTATCTTTCCATACTATAGATGCTATTCTAATCCTCATGAGAGAAAACTGAGGCTTAGGATAACTTGCCCTACTGCACCCAGAAAGTAGAGGAGCCTGGATTCACCCACAGGTCTGTCTGATTCTAAAGTCCATGACCTTGACCACTGTATTCCAACAGAACTGTCCCGTAATGGAAGGGGCCACCTGGACAGGTAATGAGCGAGTTCCTGATTTGAGGAGGTGTTTAAACAAGTACTGGACAAACAGTAATCTTAAACATCTGTTCTACCAGTACGGCTCACTCTAATGTCAGTGATGATTTTCTGTTTGCCTGTGTGGCTTCTTATCAGTCATCATTATCATCACCCCCTCTAATTAGCACATACGATGTGTCAGGCATCTTTCTGAGGAGTTTCACCTACATTAACTCATTTATGAAGTAGGTATTATTATCCCCATTTTATAGGTGAGAAAACTGAGAAATAAAGTGACTTGTGACAAGCTCACCCAGCTAATAAATAAACTGATTATAACTCAGGCATCTGGCTCTAGTCCACTCTCTTAACACTACATTCTATTGTCTCAATATTTGACATGTATGTGATACTCTAAAATTTTACTCTCTTTTATTATCAGAGGTATAATACATATTTGTTGTTTAAAAAAAGTCAAATAATACACATTATTTCAACACAAGTTGAAAGTCCCCCATAATTCCATACCCCAGAGATTACTGTTACCCTCCTTAATTATATAGTTACATATATTTATGGGTTATACTATATATAATACTAATATCTATTTGTGTGTTTGTTTTTACCTCTAATAATATATTTGGGATACTTTTCCGTGACTCTTCAAAGCTCTATTTCATGCTTTTGAATGACCATATTATATGGACCATTAACATGTACCAGTTTTCCTACAATAGACAGATCTACAAGGAAGATACATAGCTATACATATACATATATATGTATAGAGAGAGATATAAAACTCTAGCTGGTTACCTGTGGATATAGACATCAACCAACAGTTCCATACTAGAGTACTGAGAGGGCTGATCTCCCCATACCTTTGACAGAGCTGAGTTTATATGACCTGTATTTTTCATTAACACAAATACAGTAGGTTGAAAGTGGTATTTCATTTTTTGAATTTGTAAATTTCTGTATGAGATTGGAAATCCTGTTTTGTGTTTATTGGACGTTTGCATTCCCTCTTTGAACTGCCCCTTCATGTCTTTTGTGACATTGATAATGACCATTCCCTTCTCTGAAACTTTCTCCTCCTATGAGTTCCTTTCTATTTTTTCCTGACTCTTCCAATTCTCTAAAGACTCCTCTTCGGTCTCCTTCCCAGTCCTCCTTCTGAATGACCCCTAGATAATACAGTAATAATAATTACAATAATTAACATTTCACAGACGCTTCGTATGTGCCATACATTAAATAAAGCCTTTACAATAGAGTCTTATTGTTTGTATTTCATTAGATGAAGAAAGGAACATACAGTCTCACTGTAAGTGGAAAAGCTCACACTTGAGCCCTCTCTATGTTGATTCAAAAACACATGTTCTCTCCAAAATAAGTGTAAATGTTCTCCAAAGTTCTTACCTAAGTTTTCTTGTTTAACATACACATATTCCATGGATTTCTTATCCATTTCCTTAACTTCTAATATATCTCGAGTTTCTGGTCCATACAGCCTATTAGACATTGCCAAGTGGATGTATTGTGAGTACCTCAAATTTAACACATCCAAAATGTTTTATCTTCCTCAGACCTCCTAGCCATCCTCCAAGATGACCTCCTCTTGCCAATATGCTCTCACTTAATCACGCTGCCATTCACTCAGTTGCTCAAGCTAGAAACTTCAAAGCCACCTTTGAATGGGCCCCTGCCTCCATTACACCTCACATCTAATCAGCTCTAAGGTCTTGCCAATTTGAGACTCCAAATTGTTCTCAGTCCATCTTCCATGTGCCTTCTACTATGCTTTTAGATAATTAAGGCTCTCAATATCTCTCCCTTTGCACTACTGCATCTGCCTCCTAAGTGGTCGCCCTACTTCTACGGTGCCATCTGCCCTTCCCATGGCTGACAGTTATGTTTCAAAGCCAGTAACTGACCATGGCACATCGTGCTCAAAACCCTGTGATAGTTACCTTCTGTCTACTGAATAAATTCTAAACTCATCAGCATGGCACATAAAACGTTCCACAATCTGACCCCGATTTATCTTTCCAAACTCATCTCCAGCACATTCCTACTCAGGTACCTCCAGCTACAACAGCTCAAGGCCACTTGCTTCTCCTCAGAAATATCAAGTCTCTCCAGGCCACTATGCTGTTGTTTGTGCTACTTGAAATGCCCTCCTCTGGCTTTCTACCTGTTGATGTTTTACTTTTCTTTGAAGACCCAGCCACCTGCCTGCTGTGTACACACTGTCTCCCCCTACATTTCCAGCCCTACAATTTATTACTTGTCCTCTGTTTATATTTTCTATTAAAGCTTTACTACAGACTAACTTGTAATCTGGTCATGCGTGTCTGTTTTCTTGAAAGGACTATATCTTAAACATCTTAGTATTTCTAGAGCTTACAGGGAGCTTGATATGTAAATGATTAAAACTGTAAGTCCACTTGTGATTTAGGTAAAAGTCAGACTAAACAATCTCCAAGTTTACTTCCAAATCTGAGATTTTCTGTGCCTTTTCTTTACACTGAAATCTTATTTGAGGCCCTTGCAACTAACATTTAACCTTGGAAACCAACTCCTATTTCATGGGGCCAGTTCTGCTTTCACTTCTTTGCAGAGGCTTCAAAAGCCAAGAATTTGGGCTCTTGGCAATGAAAGTTCGGTGAATGTTGTCACTGGGTTTCCAGAGGAGGTGGGGTAGAAAGCACAAGAGCATATCAGGAAACTAGCAGAGTTCCAGGACATCTGGGACTGATTATTCCAGCAAGATGCTCAAGCCAAGAGAACAATTCCTGTACTGGGTTTTTTGTGGGTTTTTTTATTTGGTGGTGGTGGTGGTGGTGTTTGACATCTGGGCTTTGGCAGCCACGCCTATGGCTTTGCTCAGCAATTCTTGAGGAATGAGATATGAGCTTGTTTCAGGACTCACATCTTACTGACTGGACTTCTGCTACAACAGAGTCCTTCAAAAGACTCTTCTTTTCCCCTTACATGTACTTTCTTGGTAGGTCTAGGTCTCAATGTCATTTACAGAGAGAAGAATTAGCCTCCGAGAACCAAAAGAAACTCATACTACCTGGGGCCTGAATTGGGTTATACCAATGCTTCCTAATTTTTCCTCCTCCTATCATTCTTTTCAAATCATGGACGAGGAACCAGGAACAGTTAAAAAAAAAAAAAAACCTCGAGGGAAAAGCAACCTCAAGCTACTGAGGAAATGGATTCATTCGAGCTATTCTGAAGTTTCTCTTTTTAAATACAAGCTGAGTAGAACTTTTGTTCCAGTTTTGAGGACACATGCATTTCTTGTCTGAAGTTACATGTTTTGTACTTTTAGTTTCATTTTTATTACCTTCAGTGTACAAAATATACTTTAGATATGTTCAAAGATTCAAATTCTTAATCTAATTCTCAAACATACAAACATATTGTAATACTGCCCAACGATCAATCACAATTAGGATTTCAAATATTCTGACCTATTACCCTAGAAGCAAAAGGCATGTACTGCAGAAGAAGAGGGAAGGAAATGTGTTTTGCTAACATTCATTGAGTACATATTCTGCCAGGCACTGGTCTATGCATGTTATATATTGTTATTTTATTGAAAACTCACAACTCTATGTCATATGCTATTATTTGCATTTTCGTGATGGAGAAACCGAGGCTGAGGTTAAGTGATTTTTCCAAGGTCATATACTTATTAAGTGGCAGAGGCAGGTTTAAGATGACAGGGCTGACTCCAGTAATATATACTCTTTACCCATCACTCTTAATATAAAATAATAATAGCGTGAGACATAGAAACTTCTTATCGAAACATTCTGACCTATTATCTCCAGCATCTCAGAAAGATAAATTCTTCTTATTTTTATTCTTATGCCAACATTCATTGAGTACTTAAGACCTGTCAGGTCCTGATCTAAGTGCTGTATTATATGTGATCTTATTATTTCTCAGAAAATCCACTCTTTGAGGAAGGTACTGTTATTTCACTGATGAATAAAGGTGCTGAGAGAGGTTAAGTAAGTTCACCTAGGTCAGAGAGCCGGATTTAAAATCCAGACAGCCTGCCTTCAGAGAGTACTACATTGCCCACGGAGAGCACATTCTGGAGTTAGAGAGACCTGGGTTCACATCCCAGCTCTGCCTCCTCCTGGGTAATTCAACTTGAACATATCTATCCTCAGTTCCCCCATATGTAAAACGAGGTTCTGGGGACTTGCCTGCTGATCAGGTGTCCCCATATGCAGTCTCAAATTCCTCAAAAGTCAGAATCCCTATTATGTAGTGAAAGGCAGTGTATTTTTGAACTATGACAGACCTGGGTTCAAATCTTACCACACTTACCGGCTAGATGATTTTAAACAAGATATTCAAACTTTCTGAGTCTCAGTTTCATCACCTGAACATGTAAGATAAAAATACCTACCGAGGGCTTCCCTGGTGGCGCAGTGGTTGAGAGTCCGCCTGCTGATGCAGGGGACGCGGGTTCGTGCCCTGGTCTGGGAAGATCCCACATGCCGCAGAGCGGCTGGGCCCGTGAGCCATGGCCGCTGAGCCTGCGCGTCTGGAGCCTGTGCTCCGCAATGGGAGAGGCCACAACAGTGAGAGGCCCGCGTATCGCAAAAAAAAAAAAAAAAAAAAAAAAAAAAAAATACCTACCGAATAGGGTCATTTATGAATCAGAAATAATATATGTATGTTACAATATCAGGGGATTGGAAGAAGTTCTACCTTACAGTTATTATTAATACTGTTATGGTTACCGACTAAGAAAACATACTTTCATATACACGAGCAGGCAGAGGGCAAAGTTCCCCATATACCCTCCTACTGTGGGCATCACTGAGAGAGGCTAGAGAACATTCTCTCCTGGGTAAGATCAAACAGGAGACAGTCTGCTGTTGGGCCTCCTTTAGGTGTGGCTGTGACTGAGGTGGATGGGGACAGGATGGGCTGATGTTTTCTCTATGCTCCTCCTGTCCCCCACCTGGCCAGCGTAGTGAGAAAGTACTAACTGTGAGCCACCTCCAGTGAAATGCAATCAGAGTCCTAACTCTCACCCCATAATGACACCCCTCTTTGTTAGAGGGCTCTAAGGGGAAAGCACATGGCCTTTAGAGTCACACTTGCTTGGGTCCAAACCTCCAAGACTTAAGTGAATTTTGGCATGTTCTTTTCTAGAACATCAGGCCCCCTTCTGTCAAACGAGAGCCATCATGTAGGGTATTTGTAAAAATTAAATACTTTATGAATAGGATCTAGCTCAGTTTTAGGGATTTAGTATACACTTAACAAAAGAGAACAGTTCAGGATCAATATCATTCTGAGATGAACAAACAGCAGTGATATGCCAGGGGTCAAGAAGGGGGCAGGTCTACACAAAACACTCTTCCTTGGCTGAAATTCTAAACATTTTTTAAGAATCTGAAGAGGCTCTTTTATTTTTAACTTTGGAGACAACTGTTTCCCCCCAAAAGTTGCCTTATGTTTGGGGACTTAGATTTTGTTATGTTTAGCAAGAAAAAATAAGTTTAATGTATTCACTTACATTTTTTTCTGGCCATGCCACCAGCTTGTGGGATCTTAGTTCCCCCACCAGGGATGGAACCCAGGCTCCCACCAGTGAAAGCATGGAGTCCTAACCACTAATTCCCTGGCGGTCCTGGGACCGCCAGGGAATTCCTTCACTTGCTTTGTTATAAACTCAATTTGTATCTCTCACAAGCTGTTAGCTGAAACAGTCTTGTAGGACTTGGTTATAATGCTCAGCATTGAAAGAGACATAAATACTAAATAATATTGCAGCAGACCCCTGTAACATCGGGTTCTGAGAGACCACTAGAAATTGACTAGATACCTCCAGTTTAGGATTTGGCCAGATCCATAGTACAGGTTGACATTTTGCCTTACTAACAAGAATAACAGGTGAATCACCCCTAAATGGATATATCTGGGCGAGGCCATGCTATCCGTATATCCACACTGAAGACCTGGCTGATGATCAGGGTCAGAACTGACCTCTGCATTCGGGTAAGGAGGTTTTTTGTGTCTCTGCTTTTACAGTGCTCATTTCCATATATGAGGATTTGAATCATCAGACACTGTAGGCGAGCTGAGAAGCATAACAGTTTAAAGAGAATCAAATAACAAGCACCTTCATTAGAAACCCAACGCAGGAGAGCACCAGGGGAACTGAGATGTCACAGGTTCATATTTCAGATGCCTGTACTACTCTTCCTCCTGGTTCCCTTCCAAGGAGGAAGGAGTCTGAATCGAAGGCTCTGTCCCTCTAGTGCTGTACCTGTATCATTCCACTTCACTGAAGCTTCCACTACCACATGTCGCTGTGGAAAACCAAAGTAACAGGCCTGAAAATGGACAGTATGCCTACCTAAAACCCACAGTGGTTTCCACCAGGATTTTCCAAATAGCTGTAACCAAACAGGTAGATATAAATGAAATCAGTGTACGTGTCCCAAACTTTCACTGCATTCTCATGCTACATAACTTTACTCTTAGGCAGTTTTCCATTGGAAATTTTATTGCTGACCTCTCTATCCAATCAAGATGGAATTATAGGCACCAGATTTGCCCTCCCACGTGAAACAACCAGAAAAGAAAAAGTAGACTAAATATATTTGGAACGATCTTCAAGACAATGAACATTAGGCAACAAAGGACAGTGTTCCCTGAGAGAGGGAAAGCAAGTTAAATAATCACGGTATGATTGCCCCAGATTACTGCTTTGAGACCATCTCCAGGCTGTGATGCAGCGAAGTGGAGCTCAGCAGATGCCCTGAATTGAGGATATGGCGCTGAGACTCTCAGGGCAGAGTAACAGAGGAGAGATAGCTGCATAGAAAGAGAATAAGAATATCTGTATCTGCAGTGTGTCCCCTTCAAGTACGGTTGGCCCTCAGTCTGGGAACCTGCAGATACAGAGGGCCGACCATACTACATTTTATACTAGGGACGTGAGCATCTGCAGACTTTGGTGTTGGTGAGGGGGGCAGGTGGGAAGTCCTAGAACCAATCTCCCACGGATACGGAGGGACAACTGTATTCAGCAGAGTACTAATTAACACAGAGGTGTAAAAACTGCCCAAGGCTTGAGAAAAGAATCATCTGAAGGTACTGGAGGGAACAGTGCCCTGTGTTTATACAGGGCCAGGTATAGTGGCCTCTTCACATCAGCCAAACTGGAAAGCCTCATTGTCATGGAGCATTGGGTGGGCTACTCAGAGGTACTGAGGCTTTTGCTTCAGTAATGGGGGTTAATTAGCCCTTGACTAAATGCAGCCCTAGTCCCATCTAACAAATCTTGAAAGCAGGACCTAAAAGGACCAAAATGTAATTTGGCTGAATTCCACAACAAATTTAACTGATTTCCAGAACAACGTTCAAGAATACTTACAGAAGTACAAAAATATCCAACACCCAACAAGGTAAATTACACAATGTCCGGCATCCAAACAAAGATTCATGTTGAATCCCTACTCCAGATGGAGGATGTAGACATGCCATCAAACATTCATTGCTGGTAAAATCTAGATGGGCCTCTCTTTCATTGACTTTGTATGGAACATGGTAAGCCCTTACAATGTATATGCTGGGGTCTTTTTTCATTTCAGGAAAGTTATCTCCAATGATTTCTTTGATTACTGTTTCTATTCCAAGTGTTACAGTTCCTCTTCAGAAATACATAGAATTCTTTGGCTGAATCTCTACTTTGTCCTCCACATCAGCTACTTTCTCATTATATACATTCTTCCTTGTCCTCTGCATTATAGGCAAGCTTTCCAAATTTGTCATATAAATCACTGATTCTTAAAACTGACAGGATATTACAGTTCTAGAAGTATTAAAAATGCAGATTCTGGACACTTAGTGTTATCTGGACACTAAGAACATCGGATTTGATGGTCTGAGGTGGGACGCAGGAGCCTGTTTTCTATTTCTTTTCTTTTCTTTTTTTTTTTTTTTTTTTTTTTGTGGTATGCGGGCCTCTCACTGTTGTGGCCTCTCCCGCTGCGGAAGCACAGGCTCCGCACTAACAGGCTCAGCGGCCATGGCTCACGGGCCCAGCCACTCCATGGCATGTGGGATCTTCCCAGACCAGGTCATGAACCCGTGTCCCCTGGATTGGCAGGCGGACTCTCAACCACTGCACCACCAGGGAAGCCCCTTTGTTTTGTTTTTTACTGACTCTTGCAATTCTAGATTGAGGAAATATTGTTCAACAGCATTACAGCATGTTAAGATGCTCTTCCCTATTTTCAATGTGGATTTGAATTTTTTTTTATTTCTTGTTTCCCTGAAATAAATTCCTTCTTTTTTTTCTTTCTTTCTTTCCTTTTTCTTATTGGCCATGCTGCATGGCTTGTGAGAACCTTAGTTCTCACTGTTGGGGCCAGGGATCAAACCCAGGCCCCAACAGTGAAAGCATGGAGTCCTAACCATTGGACCACAAGGGAATTCCCTGTTTCCCTGAAATTCCTTCTTAATTCAGCCTTAGCATTTTAATCTCATCTCATCTTTTGGCCTCAAATTGTCATCCTTTCATTTTAAAGTTTTCTCTCCTTACAGGTTTATAATCCCATTACATAGCTGCCATCCATGTGTTTATGCTTCCCTTGAAGAAGATATTCTGATCCTTATAGCTTATTTTCGTAAGGTTTTCTTTTTCTCTGAATCTTCAAAATGAAGTCCCCTTTCTTCTGTTATTTACTATTTTCATACTTATTACATTAAGTTAATCTGAAATGATATAAAATATCTCCACACCTGCCAATATATGTGTGTGTGTGTATTGCTTTTTTTTTTTTTTTTGGCCACACTGCACAGCTTGCAGGATCATAGTTCCCTAACCAGGGACTGAACCTGAGGCCCCTGGAGTGAAGTTGCAAAGTCCTAACCACTGGACCACCAGGGAATTCCCATGTGTGGATTGCTTCTGACTCTGCCCTCTTGAATATCAGTTGATCTTTACCAACTTTTTCTCTGACATTGAACTAATTTGGGTTTTATGTAGAGACATCACTACCGATCTTACCTAGTCTTTAGCTTGGGCTGTTAGTATACTGACTGGCTGAACAACTGTTAGTCACACCTCTTGCCACATCCTACTACTAGGCAATGAACTTCTGGGGTTGTCTGAGCTCCCTGGAAGGGGAATCAGTGCTCAGGTAATGATGGCTAGACAAGGTGTTCCTTATTCCAACACAACCTTTGGTGCCTTCACAAGATTCTGCTACTGCCATACCAAGTTTCCAGGATTAGGGTATTACTCTTCTAAAACTCTGGTCCAGGCAGAGACACAACAAAAGTTTCTGTAGTCATATTCTCCCTTAGCACATCTAAGAATGTGAAGAATTTTCAAAAGACAACACTTTACTTTAAGAAAAAAAAAAAAAGAAAGAAAGAAAAAGAGAAGGAAGAAAAAAAAGGAAAGAGAGAGAGAGGGAAGGGAAAACACACACACACACACCTCCCCTCACGTTTTGCTTACAGGCCTGGGAGCAAATGTAAAAAACCAGCCAGTATTCACCTTCCTTAGCAGCTGAATTGCCTTTCTGAGCTCTCCTTTGGCAAAGCAGATCCTGCCCATGTTATAAAAAGTTTCAGCCACTTTTTTACTACAGTGACCATAGCTGATGACCTGAGACTTCAATAAAATCTTTAGCAGTCCGTAAGCCTCCTAGGGGATAAAAAAAAATATGTACATAATTTTAATTCACCTGGTAATTCTGAAGGAGCATACTGGTTATATTCCATGAGCTTGTCAAACCTTCAGAAAAACTGAAAGAATAGTAGAATGAATACACATAATATTTTAACCTAGAGTCACCAATTGGCTATCATTTTACCACATTTGCTTTCTCTTTAAAAAATTATATGTATATGTAATAGATAACATTTTTATATACATATATAAATACATACACATATATATTTTTGTTGAAAATAAGTTGTACTTAAGATACTTTACCCCTAAATACTTAAGCATGTATCTTCTTAGAACAAGAACATTTTCCTACATAACTACAATAACATTATCACTCTCAAAATTTTTTACATTGATATAATATTAATATATGCTCTGTATTCAAATTTCCCAATTGTCCAATAATGTTCTTTATAAATTAAAAAATCTAATATCCAATGAAGAATCACATATTGCATTTAGTTTTCACAATCCTTTAGTCTTCTTTAATCTGTAGCAGTTCTGCCCATTCATAATATTGGCTTTTTTTTGTTTTAAGTCCAGGCCAGTTGTGTTTCAGCTCAACTCTCACTCTTAACTACTTACTATACAGCATATGATTTAGAGAAAAATTAAGTATACATTGGAAGTTATTTATAGAACAACATTGCTTGTACTCATTGGATTTCCCAGTGTGCTTTCTGTAGAGGGAGTGAAGAGGTATAGTTATTGCTGGCACCCTCAAGAATGGCACATCACCCTCTGCTTGTGTTAACTATGTTGACATTTATAAATAGAACATTTCTTTGGAACTGGGTTGAACATGTCATCAACATCCTCATATGTGGCATGTCAGAACAAACATAAAAAGGATGTCAGTTGTTGCTTTCCAGGAAACACTGCCAATAATTTAGGAGTCTCAAGGCTCTATATTATCTTTGCATTTTTCAGAATAGGAAGACATGCATATAAGTAGATTTTCCTATTTTTTCAGTGTACAAGTCTTTCACCTCCTTGGTTAGGTTTATTCCTAAGTATTTTATTCTTTTTGATACTTTTGTAGATGGGAGTGTTTTCTTAATTTCTTTTTCAGATTGTTCATTGTTGGTGTATAGAAACGCAGATTTTTGTATGTTGATTTTGTATCCTGAAATTTTTTTATATCCTGCAATTTATTAGTTCTAACAGTTCGTGTATGTGTGTGTGAAATCTTTAGGGTTTTTCTACATATAAGAATATAAGATCATATAATCCACAAATAGAAATAATTCACTTCTTTCTTTCCAATTCGGATGACTTTTATCTCTTTTGCTGGCCTAATTGCTCTGGCTAGTACTTCCAGGACTATATATATATATATATATATATATATATATATATATATATATATATATATATATTTGTGTGTGTGTGTGTGTGTGTGTGTGTGTGTGTGTGTGTGTGTGTGTGTGGTACGTGGGCCCCTCACTGTTGTGGCCTCTCCCATTGTGGAGCACAGGCTCCAGACACACAGGCTCAGTGGCCATGGCTCACGGGCCCAGCCACTTCATGTGGGATCGTCCCAGACCAGGGCATGAACCCATGTCCCCTGCATCAGCAAGCGGATTCTCAACCCCTGCGCCACCAGGGAAGCCCCCAGGACTATATTGAATAAAAGTGGGCAAGAGTAGGCATCCTTGTCCTGTTATTGATCTTAGAAAAAAATGCTTTCAATTTTTCATCACTGAGTATGATGTTACCTGTGAGCTTTTCATATATGACCTTTGTTATTACTAGTTTGTGGAATGTTTTTATCATAAAAAGATGTTGAATTTTGTCAAACATTTTTTTCTGTATTCTTGCAATGATCATGTGATTTTTATCCTTCATTCTGATAATGTAGTGTATCACATTGATTGTATTTCATGTGTTGAACCATTCTTGCATCCTAGGGATAAATTCCACTTGGTCATGGTGTGTGGTCATTATAATATGCTGGTGAATTCAGTTTGCTAGTATTTTGTTGAAATTTTTGCATCTATATTCATCAAGGATATTGTTCTATAGTTTTCTTTTCTTGTAGTCTTTTCCTAGCTTTGGTATCGAGGTAATGCTGGCCTCATGAAATGAGTTTGGAAGCACTCCTTCCTCTTCAATTTTTTGGGAAGAGTTTGAGGAGGACTGGAGTAAATTTTTCTTTAAATGTTTCATAGAATTCACCAGTGAAGCCATTTGATCTTGGGCTTTTCTTGTTGGCACATTTGACCTCCTTACTAGTTAAAGTTCTATTCAGATTTTCTATTTCTTCATGGTTCAGTCTTAGCAGGTTGTATGTTTCTAGGAATTTACCCATTTCTTCTAGGTTATCCAAGTTGTTGGAATGTAATTGTTCATAGTAGTCTCTTATAATCCTTTTAATTTCTGTGGCATCAGTTGCAATGTTTCTTCTTTCATTTCTGATTTTATTTGAGTCTTCTCTCTGTTGTTCTTATTTAGTCTAGCTATTCATTGAGATTGATTCCAGTAGCTCAGGCTCCTGGTTCTCACAAAGTGTGCTTCTCTGGGTCGAGCAGGCTGGCTCTTCAGTTGAACACATGTAACTTTCTCTTTGGCTTCCTTCTTTTTCTGATCTTTCATGCATTTCTTTCATGCATTTCAGGAATTTATCCGGGCCCTTAGAGTGCTTAATATGCTCAATATGTACATTAATCCTCTTGGCAAGAGGATTACCCTTGTTTGTTTATAACAATGCCAACAGCAAGCTGGGTAACACTGTAGACCCTTCCAATTTTGCCATGGTAACACTTCTGGGCATTCCTTTTTGAACAATGCCCATTCCCTTACTGTATACAAGATCATCTTTCCTGTAGATCCCCAAGGATGTGGCCAAAGAAATAACTCCATGTTTTCTAAAAGGCCTAGAGAACATATAGTGGATGCCTCTCCTCTTTCTCTTTGTGTTCACCGTTTTAAGGAATTACTGGAAGATGGCAGTTCTGGCCAATGGATCCTGTTTATTTTTTATCAGTGGCAGATTAAACCTCTGTTTGAAAAAAAAATGTTACATTTCATGGGAACACAATTCCCAAATCATCTGAGTTTCTGTTATGGTCCTCTAGAACAGGCTGAGAATCTCATCTCAGGCTTGAGGTTGGAAGAAAAAGCTCCTTTTAAAATGGAATTATCCCACAAGAAATGTGTTATAAAATTCAGCAAAGTAACTCAATAGTTACTGAGCACCTACTATGTGCCAGTTACTGTTTCAGGCCCTAGGGACACTGCAGTGAACAAAACAGACAAAACCCTTGTCCTCATGGAGTTTGTTTTCTAGTAGTAAAGGTGACCTGTCCACAGTCCTGCTTATGGTTTAGATTCAGAGCCACCTGGCACTCACCACACTTTTGCACCTCTGTCTAGAAGCTTGGTACACTTGGTTAGAAGCAGACAGCTGTCAGGCATTGGTATTGGTGTCTTATCACAAAGTCAAGATGTTCACTGTATCAGAACATAACAAGGATAAGCTATGAGATTCTGGCCAAGTACTTACTTGGAAACTAAATTAAAATATTAGGTCAATCTGCGGCTTTACATTAATCTTTGGAACCAACAGAAAATACTGCAGCCACTGTAAAAAAAAAAAATGTCACAAACTACCACAAGGTTTTTTGCCTCTACAAGTGGCAATTAAAATAGAACTAAAGAAAATGTCATCATTTACAAAAATGTTCAAATGTGGAATAAAAAAAAGCTTTTTCTTCATTCCTTGAAAAAAAATTCTCACTTAAGTGTCTAGAAACTTACTCTTAAACTGGTTGTCACATGGCCAACAAGACCATGTCAGATCCACACCTGTTTCTCACATGCCTGAGGAAGAATAAAGTTGGCTTGGTCAGGTCAAAGTCACATGGGATCTCATGACGAATAAAGGTCTTCACTACCTTCATGCTGAACTCAGTACATAAAGTTTTTGAGTTTTTGAGTAACAGTTTAGACTCATGGGATTTCTAAGTAAAAGGTCAGCAATCAAAAGCATTTTCTCTAACTGTTTTTTTAATGTGAAAACAAAAGTTTGATTAATAAAGAATTCAAGACCGGAAACTGAGAAGGAAATAATATATCAAGAGAAAAAGAAACTATCAGCTATATCCAAAGATAAAAGCCAATTTTGACTTAAAATATTAAATTTACAGGACCAGAGATTATATGTGTCCAGGATTTGAAGGACCTCATGTTTCAAGATACAAGAAAAATACTTTTTTTTCTTTACTAATATTGCAAGTGGCACCAGCCCTATTTTTATTGCTGGCTTTACCTGAGCCTTCTCTGAGCTCCAGTTTCTGAATTATGAGATGAAAAAGGCTGTCCCAATCTAATAAACAATCTAGCAATTACATTTATGAGTTGATAACATTTACCTGTTTTTCCCCATTTTGAACAAGCCATTTGCAAAATTCTTCAATAGTCATCAGTGTTTCATAATCTTCTGGGCCCAATGTTGTTTGATATGCAGTGATGCTTTTTATAAAATATATCTCAACAGCATCTGCAAAAAAGGGAAACAATTAGTTAAGGCAATATGCTAGCCTTTACAAGTGTCTAATTTCAGCTTTAGCTAAATTAATTAGACAATTGCATGCTTAAAGCCCATGCCTGTCTTCTTTCCAGCACTCATAAAAACCTCAAAAAGTCTGAGATATAACTTGATGGAATATCAGATGATGTTCTGATTTTATTCTCTTGATGAAATGCGTGGATTTTCTGTAGGAAAAGAAAGCTTATGTCTGAACAGTCTTATCCTGAGACCTAAAATAACCATCATATTAAACTCCCAAGTGCAACGCAAGACTATGCTTTTAGCTAAATTAAAATCTGATGGAGATTACTGCTTACTGGGGTTCCTGTTCAGTGTATGTGTGTGTGGAGAGAGAGGGTGAGTTCTGATTTTCAAAGAACTTTAAATATACAGTTGTTATTGTTTAAAAATTTACTTCTAATATTGTTTTTTATTCCAAACATAATAGATGTTTATGTAATTAATCTAGAAAATGCAGAGAAGCAAAAAGAAAATGAACATTATCTCCATACACATCACTCAGGAACAGGCACTAACATTTTTTTTTAACCACTGTATTAAGGTATAATTTGTATACCACACATTCACCCATTGTAATTATACAGTCTGATAAGGTTTTAGTAAATTTATATAGCTATATAATCATGATACATGATGTGATCACACAATATATAGTCTTTTCAGGCTGGATTCTTTCATGTAGCATACTGTTTTTGAGGTTCATCCATGTTGTTGCATGAATTAGTACTTTACTCCTTTTTATTGATGAGTAGTTTTCTATCATATGGATATATCACATTTTTTTACACATTCACAAGTTGGTGAATATTTGTATATGTGTATACAGTCTATGTTTATCCACATACTTATCAGTTCCAATTCCATTCCTTTCTGTGGATTTGAGTTACCATCTGCTGTCATTTTCTTTCAGCCTAATGGCTTCCTTTAGTATTCCTTTCAGGGCAAGACTGCTACCAACAAATCCTGTTTTTGTTAATCAGGAAATATCTTTATCTGACCTTCATTTTTGAAGGATAGTTCTGCTGGATGTACAATTCTTGGTTGAATTCTATTGCAGTATTTTGAACATATTATTCCACTGCCTTCTAGCCTTCATTTATCTGATGAAAAATCAACCATTAATCCTATTGTTGTTCCCCTGTACAGAGTTGTTTTTCCACTGCTGCTTTTAAGATTTTCTCTTTGTCATTCAGCAATTTGACTTTGTGTCTAATTATGGTTTTCTTTGTGCTTACCTTACTTGGCACTGAGACTTCTGAATCTGTGGATAACATTTTTATCAAATTTGGGAACTCTGGGGCCATTATTTCTTTAGATGCTTTTCTGCCTCATTCTTTCTCCTCTCCTTATGCAGCTCTCATTATGTGAGTGTTGGTACATCTGCTATTGTCCCACAGATCTCTTATGCTCTGTTCATTTCTCTTCAATATCTCCTATCTCTGTTCTTTGGATTGGATCATCTCTAGTGACCTACTTTTTTTTTTTGCGATACGCGGGCCTCTCACTGCTGTGGCCTCTCCCGTTGCAGAGCACAGGCTCAGCGGCCATGGCTCACGGGCCCAGCCACTCCGCGGCATGTGGGATCTTCCCAGAATGGGGCACGAACCCGTGTCCCCTGCATCGGCAGACGGACTCTCAACCACTGCGCCACCAGGGAAGCCCTAGTGACCTACTTTTGAGCTATCTCTTATCTTTTCTGCCATCTCAAATCTGATGTGATCATTAACACATTTTTCATTCAGTTACTATATTTTAAAATTCTATAATTTCCATTTTAGCTGATTTTTAAGAGTAGCTTATATTTCTCTATTGAGATTTTCTGTTTACTAAGTAATTTTCATAATATTTTCTTTCAATTCTTTGAACAGTTTCCTTTAATTCTTTGAGCATATTTATGACAGCTGCTTTGAAGCCTTTGCTAAATCCAACATCCAGCCCACTTACAGTCAACCTCTTTTTCTTTTTCTTTTCTTTTCTTTTTATTTCTTTATTTTTTTGGCTGTGCTGCTCGGCTTGCGGGATCTTAGTTCCCTGACCAGAGATTGAACCCAGGCCCTCAGCAGTGAAAGCAAGGGTCCTAACCACTGGACTGCCACCAGGGAATTCCCTAGAGTCAATTTTTCTGAGTCACACGTTCCCGCCTCCTTGTATTGCCTCCTTTTTGCTGACAACTGTACATTTTAGATAATATATAGGAGCAATCACAGATTCTGATATATCTTTATGGGATTTTGTTTTGTTTTGTTTTGTTTTTAAACTACAGAATCTGTCTCCCCCATGGAGCTTGGAGGCTAATGTCTTTGCTCTGGTGTTACTTTTGTGTGTGTTTGTTTCTTGTTTGTCTTTTTTTTTTTTTATTAATAGACTTTTTAGAGCAGTTTTACATTCACAGCAAAATTGAGTGGAAAATACAGAGATTTCCAATATAACCCTGCTCCCAAATATGTACTTACAATGGTTAATTTTGTGTGTCAACCTGACTGCGCTAAGGGATCCCAGATAGGCTGGTAAAGAATAATTTATGGTGTGTCTGTGAAGGTATTTCTGGAAGATATTAGCATTTAAATTAGTATACTGAGTAAAGAAGATCTACCCTTACTAACATAGGCAGGAATTATCCAATCCATTAAGGGTCTGAATAGAATCAAAAAAGGGCAAAGGAAGAGAGATTTGTCTCTTTCTTTTCTTGAGCTGAGAAATCCATCTACTCCTGCCCTTTGGGCCTTTGGGCGCCAAGACTTACGTCAGTGGAGCCCACGTCCCCCATTTCTCAGGCCTTTGGCCTCAGACTGAGATTTACACCATCAGCTCCCCTGGTTCTCAGGTCTTGAGACTCAGACTAAATTATACCACAGCATTCGTGGTTCTTCAGCTTGCAGATGGCAGACTGTGGTACTTCTCATTCTCCATAACCATGTATGAGCCAATTTCTATAATAAAGCTCCTCTTTTATATCTCTATCTATATATACTGTTGGTTATGTTTCTCTGGAGAACTCTAACACAGATTTTGGTACCAGGAGTGGGCTCAACAACTTGGACTCCCACTCACCAAGGCCAGCCTGGTTATGGCCACTGTTGAGTGTCCAATCTGCCAGCACAGAGACCAACACTGAGCTCCCAGTATGGCACCATTCCTCAGGTGATCAGCTATCTACCTAGTAGCAGGCTGGTTACATTGGACTACTTCCATCATGGAAGGGGCAATGTTTTGTCCTTACTGGAACAGATATCTACTCTGGATGCAGATTTGTATTTCCTGCATGCAATGCTTCTGCCAAAACTACCATCTGTGGACTTACAGGATACCTTACTCACCATCATGGTATTCCACACAATACTGCTTCAGAGCAAGCAGCTCACTTCACAGCAAAGGAAGTGTGGCAGTGGGCCCAGGCTCATGGAGTTCACCACTTGAGGATGGTTACCCACCATCCTAAAGTAGCTGTCTTAGTGGAACAGCGGAATGCCTTTTGAAGAGTCAGTTACAGTGTCAGCTAGGTGGCAATACTTTGCAAGCCTGGGTCAAGCTTCTCCAGAAGGCTGTATATTCTCTGAATCAGCATCCAGTACATGGTACTGTTTCTCCAGTAGCCAGGATTCACAGGTCTAGGGATCAAGGGGTGGTACTACGAGTAGTACCATTCACTATTACCCCTAGTGACCCACTAGCAAAATTTTTCTTCCTGTTCCCATAACTTTATGCTCTGCTGGCCTAGAGGTCTTAGTTCCAGAGGGAGGAGTGCTTCCACCAGGAGATACAACAATGATTCCATTGAACTGGAAGTTAAGACTGCCACCTGGCCATTTGGGGTTCCTCGTGCCTTTGAGTCAACAGACAAGGAAAGGAGTTACTGTGCTGACTGGGGTGACTGATCCTGACCGCTAAGAAGAAAATTGGAGTAGTATTCCACAATGGAGGTAAGGAAGAGTATGTTTGGGATACCGGAGATCCCTTAGGGCTTCTCTTAGTATTACTATGTCCTGTGATTAAGGTCAATGGAAAACTACAACATCCCAATCCAGGCCAGATTAGTTCAGGAATGAAGGTTTGGACCACCCCACCAGGTAAAGAACCATTACTGTGGCGAGCATTGCCCTCTGAGGAAGGCGCCATTAAGACCCTCATAAGCCTCAGGGCCCGATTGTACTCTCCTTGGTATGCATCCTGGACTTTATGGTATGAACGTAAAAAAGGAGATGGCCTTTGGCCAAATCGCTCCAGGAACCTGCTCAGTTACTGGGAGTCCCTGGTTGTTCCCTAAAGCTAGGAAAAGCAACCCTGGAGGGGAAATTGGTGCCTTTGAGGGAGAAGCCGAGAAGCCAATCAACCAGCTGACGCCGATAAGGCGTGACTAAGCAAATTCCCTGCTTTAGGGGTATATAGATGGCTATGCTTTGTTATTAAACTTGCCTTGCAACCATCAGTTGCTTGTGCCCTTCTGATCCCATACCTTGGTGCGTTCAGTTCCCTACCCCCTCTCGTCGATTGTTGCTGCGCTTTGAGGACCCGCCGCGGCTGGCGGCAAGTGGCGCCCGAGCAGGGACTTGACAAGAGGGACATCTGAATCTCGGTAGGTGAATCCCCGGAGTTATGAGTGAAAGTGTGGCCACATAGTAAAGTTGATAGTAACTCGGGGCAATAGTCAGAAGTAAAAAAATATGGGACAAAAAGTATCCAAGAACCGACCTGAGATCACTGATCAAGAGAAGGAGTTGTCCACCAGTGCTTTCCAGGCTTTTACAGCTGGAAATTATGATGTCTGTCTGCAACATCTTGCCTGCCTACAAAATATAAACAAAGACGATTATAAAATAATTTTGAATACGGCAGTAGCTGAGTTTTTCAAAAGTAACCAGACAACAACAGATAGTTTAAGACAGACACTTAACCAGTTGAAGAATCAGGTGCACTCAGCTGTTGAAGAAATGGATGGATTAGATGATGTTGAAAACAGTATGTTGTATTACAATCAAGCAGTCATCCTGTATCATGTCCGACAGTATACAGAAGCCATATCCATTGGTGAAAAACTTTATCAGTTCATAGAACCTTTTGAAGAAAAATTTGCCCAAGCAGTGTATTTTTTGCTCGTAGACCTGTATATATTAACCTACCAAGCTGAGAAAGCTTTACATCTTCTTGCTGTTCTAGAAAGAATGATTTCACAGGGCAACAATAACAAAAATGGAAAAAATGAGACTGGTAATTACAGCAACAAAGATGGGTCTAATCATAAAGCTGAAAGTGGAGCTCTAATAGAAGCTGCAAAGTCAAAGATACTATTTTTGTGTTGAAGTATATGTAGGAGGACAAGGGACTTTACTGGCCGGCCATAGTTTAAAGGTAGTTAAAGCTGTTACAAGTTTGAAGTTTCCCTCCTTTTTTCCTTCTGATTTTCCCCAATCTGATTTTGAATTCTCAAATCTGGTGCACCTTAAATTATAATAATGGTACCATTTTAATTTCTTCAGTTTCTGTTACTAATAATAGTTTGGTTTTTTATAAGCATTGGGATTTGGGGAAGTTTGCATTGTCTTATTCTTATCAACCGGTTATTACTTGTGTTACACCCTCATATGCCTTGCTAATAGGAGATTTACAGATTGAGTTTACTTCTGGTTCCTTAGGATATAATATAACTTGTCAGAATTGTATTTTTAGTACTTGCATTCTGCCTATGAAAGGAACTTTTTCTGTTATGATGTTAAAACAACCTTCCTGTGTAATGCTGCCTGTAAATATTTCTGAACCATGGTATCATAGTACTAGCATGCAAGCTTGGCTAGAATTATCTGAAGCTTTAAAAAGACCTAAACGATTCATTGGAATCATATTTGCCTTAGCCGCTTTAACAGCCACAGCCGCTACCGCCGGTTTAGCATTAAGTAAAACTGTACAACAAGCACATTATGTTAATCAATTGTCTAAAAATACCAGTATTGCATTAGCATTACAAAGTCATATTGATACTCAACTAAAAACTGAGGTTGATGAGTTTAAAAATGCTCTCATAGGTTTAGGAGACCAAATTATCGCTTTAAAATTGAAAATGCCTTTGATTTGCCATGCTAAATATACTTGGATTTGTGTGACTCAACACGCTTAAAATGAAACTGACTGGGATTGGAACAAAGTAAAAATGCACTTTTTAAGTGTATGGACTGATGGACACATTAGTTTGGACATACAAAAACTTAATGCGGAAATACAAGCAATTCAAGAAGCTCATCTACAAGAAGACGGGCCCCAACAATTAATTCAAGGACTCTTGGATCAGCTTCAATGGTTAAACCTAATGCATTGGTTTCAAAATGGACTCACAGGATTGATTACCGTGGGGTCATGTGTATTGTTGATGTTAATTGCCTTACCTTGTTTATTACGCTTTATTGTTGGCCGTCTCGCTGCTCTTCGTCAGGAGGTGTATGGGTTGAAATTGCATTATCAAGCTTTAAAAAATAAAAGAGGGGGAAGTGTGGCGAGCATTGCCCTCTGAGGAAGGCGCCATTAAGACCCTCATAAGCCTCAGGGCCCGATTGTACTCTCCTTGGTATGCATCCTGGACTTTATGGTATGAACGTAAAAAAGGAGATGGCCTTTGGCCAAATCGCTCCAGGAACCTGCTCAGTTACTGGGAGTCCCTGGTTGTTCCCTAAAGCTAGGAAAAGCAACCCTGGAGGGGAAATTGGTGCCTTTGAGGGAGAAGCCGAGAAGCCAATCAACCAGCTGATGCCGATAAGGCGTGACTAAGCCTAGAAGCCAATCAACCAGCTGATGCCGATAAGGCGTGACTAAGCCAAGAAGCCAATTAACCAGCTGATGCCGATAAGATGGTGACTAAGCAAATTCCCTGCTTTAGGGGTATCTATATGGCTATGCTTTGTTATTAAACTTGCCTTGCAATCATCAGTTGCTTGTGCCCTTCTGATCCCATACCTTGGTGCGTTCAGTTCCCTACCCCCTCTCGTCGATTGTTGCTGCACTTTGAGGACCCGCCGCGGCTGGCGGCACATTACCAGCTGAGGTGCTAATAAAACAAAAGGAATATAGAATGGGTAGCAGAAAAGGGTAGTTATAAATACCAGCTATGACCACATAACCAGTTACAGAAATGAGGACTATAATTGTAATGAGCATTTCTTCCTTATTTTATAAATTTGTGTGTGTATATATATATATTAAGCAAATGTCTTTGTTTTCTTTGCTATTTTATTTTATGTTACATAAGATGTATTAACTTTATATCAGCATTTAAGGATCATTAGTTTTACAGCATAGCTTTCAGGTTATGGGATACCAGAAGATGAGTAAACATCCTTGAAGGTCTTTAGCTCCTCTTTTGGGGGAAGGGATTCATGCGTTTTCAATTGTACCCAGGATAGTTGTATCATCTCAGGTAGAATTATGACCTTGTTATTGTCTTTTTTTTTTTTTTTTTTTTTTTGATACGCGGGCCTCTCACTGTTGTGGCCTCTCCCGTTGCGGAGCACAGGCTCTGGACGCGCAGGCTCAGCGGCCATGGCTCACGGGCCCAGCCGCTCCGCGGCACGTGGGATCTTCCCAGACCGGGGCACGAACCCGTGTCCCCTGCATCGGCAGGCGGATTCTCAACCACTGCGCCACCAGGGAAGCCCCTTGTTATTGTCTTTATTTGGAGATTATGTTTAAGGAGATGCATATAGGTATCAAGTTGACAAGGAGGGTATTTGTGATGGTTACTTTTGTGTCGACCTGACTGGGCTAACAGATGCCCAACTAGCTGGTGAAACATTATTTCTGAGTGTGTCTGTGAGGGTGTCTCCAGGAGAGATTAGCATCTGAATCAGTAGACTGAGTAAAGAAGATCCCCCCTCATCAATATGGGTTGACATCACCCAATCTATTGAGGGCCTAGACAGAACAATAACAACCCCCAAAAAGGCAGAGGAAGGGTGAATTCTCTCTGTTCTCTTGAGCTGGGAAATCCATCTCCTGCCCTTGGATATCACATAGTTGTTTTAAATTCCCAGTCTGATAATTCTAGCATCCCTGCCATATCTGAGTATGGTTCTGATGCTTGCCCTGTCTCTTCAAATTGTGGTCTTTGCCTTTTAGTATGCCCTGTAGTTTTTTCTTGGTAGCTGGGCACGATGTATTGGGTAAAAGGAACTGCTCTAAACAGGTCTTTAGTAATGTGGTAGTAAGGTGCTGGGGGAAGGGAAATGTTGTATAATCCTATGATTAGGTCTCAGTCTTTTGGTGGGCCTACACCTCTGCACTGTGAACTCCACAAGTGCTCTTCAGTCCCCCTCTTCCTCAGGTGGGACAGGATGGAGGAGGCTGGAGCTGGATATTTCCATTTTCTCAGGCTGGTTAGGCTCTGAAAAAAAAAGTTAGGGTCTGGTAAAAAGAGTTTCTCCTGGGCTTCCCTGGTGGCGCAGTGGTTGAGAGTCCGCCTGCCGATGCAGGGGACGCAGGTTCGTGCCCCGGTCCGGGAAGATCCCACGTGCCGCGGAGCGGCTAGGCCCGTGAGCCATGGCCGCTGAACCTGCGCGTCCGGAGCCTGTGCTCCGCAACGGGAGAGGCCACAACAGTGAGAGGCCCGCGTACCACAAAAAAAAAAAAAAAAAAAAAAAGAGTTTCTCCTGAGGATAGGACTTGTTAAGCATAATGTTCTGGTATATTTTTAAATGGTGACTTTCCCCCTCTCCCTGCTGCAAGCAAGGGGAGATTTTTTCTCCAGTATTCACTTTGAAAACCTGGTCAAGTTCCTGAAGGTAAAACACAAAAGTGTAGGGGCTCCCCTGTCACTGCGTACCCTTAGAAGTTTTAACTCTGACTTGCCCACATTGAGCTTCCATAAATTCATCAACTACAGTTCAGATTTTCCTACCCCAGTACTGGTTCCTGTGAAGATGGGTATCTGTTCTGGTAAACTGTGATTATCTGTATTCCCCCGTTGTCTCCAATTTCAGAGGCATCAGTTTGCCCTGTGACCTCACTTCTCTGACAGATCTAAGAAGAGTTACTGATTTTTCAGTTTGTTCAGCTTTTTTCTTGTGGTTAGGATGGAGACCATTTCCAAGCTCCTACATACTGGACCAGAAACTGAAAGTCTTTGCTCAGGTTTTAATGCTTATTTTAATTTTTAGTCTGGATTCCTGGGGGTGACCCCTGTGTCTGCATAGCTTCGTGTTGACCCACTGACTTGGGAAGAGGTGGCACTCAAATGCCTCCAGACTCTATGTCTTTCATCCTCTGTTGAGTGATCTGTATGTAGACTGGGGGGTACATTTAAAGCTCTGCCACATTTCAAGTCTCCTTTGCTTGTTACTTTCTGCTGGACTCTCCAATGTCCCCTGCGTGTGTATGTGGTTTCCCAGTTGGCCAGAGATGTTGGAAAGCTCATCTAGCCTTCCTATGGCTCTCTCATTTCAAGGTTCCTCCGGTTAAAATTTATGACTGGCCTGTGACTGAAACCAACCAGTACAGCAACTTAAGGCTAACAAATATCAGGTGATCCCCAATTCATTTCCTGCTAAGTTGACCACTATTATCTGATAAATCTGTAGGGTTTTGCCCCTTGCTCTAAACTGAGTCAGCAGCCTCCTCTGCCAGCAAAGCTGCTGGTTCTCTTGGCTAGCTCCATGCTGATAAAATTGCTATTCTCAAGGACTAAGCTGGGGCAGTGGATGGATAGGAGCAGCCCCAGGCAAGATGCCAGAAAGACTCTCTCTTTATCTAAAGCTCTAACAGTTTTTTGAGAATGATTTGCAATCTGTTTGCTGCTTATCTATTTCCAGTGCCCTGAAATGGGTGTTTTTGATCGTTTTATTTAGTTTGTGTATGTGTGTGTGTGTGCATTTGCTGTGTATGTTGAGAGTGTATACAGACCTCTTTACAAAGCCACAGCCAGAAATCTCTGCCTCTGTTTACATTTTGATGTACATTTTGATGCAGTTCTACTTACTTTGCAGTTCATTTTTCATGTTTACATATATATAAGTATAAACAGCAGTATTTTCTGTGTCCTAAAAATGCAAGTTATTTTTTCCTTAATGCTGTTTTTTAAAATTAACCTTCTCTTTATTTAAAATCTGGTCCTTTTATTTATTTTATTTTATTTTAGCCACGCTGCGCGGCTTGCGAGATCTCAGTTCCCTGACCAGGGATTGAACCCGGGCCATGGCAGTAAAGTCTGGAATCCTAACCACTAGGCCACCAGGGAACTCCCCCAAATCTAGCCCTTTTAAACACTACAAAATTTTATCTAGTTAATGTACCAAATTTTCCTTTCATTTATTGTTAAGGTTGTTTCTAATTTTTCACAATTATAAATACTGCCACAGTGAACATCCTTATACATGTTTCCTTTTCAATTTTACTAGATATATTGGTCCCCCAATTTCATATCAATTTACACTATCACTCCCACCAGCTATGAATGAGCAGACCTCTTTACCCACTGCCTGGCAAAAGCTAGATATTTTCAAATTTTAAAAATTTTCACATAGGATGGGTGAAAGCTTGATCTCATTACAGTTTTAAAATATATATAGTTGTAAGATGTGTGACATCCTGCCAAATTGCCCTTCAGGTAGTTTGTAATTAAATTGTACTCATCAATCACAAATGTTACCCTTTTTAAAATGTTGACAATTCGATAGAAGAATATTGGCATTTTTGCTCTTTTGTATTATTTCTTGATTATTGTAAAGTAAATGTAAATTTTAGCTCTTACATTTAGGACAATGATTCATTTTGAGTTAATGTTTATGTACAATGAAAGTGTTTTGGGTTTTTTTTGGCATGTGGATACCAATTTTTCCAATACTATCTGCTGAAAAGACTATCATTTACACATTGAATTGCTTTTGCACCTTTGTCAAAAATTAATTGGCCATTAATTAATTAAGTCTTTCTAGACTCTCCTTGTGTTCCAATGATTCTGATTTCTGTCTATCTCTTCACCAATACCACTCTTGCTAACTGTCGCTTTAGAGGAAGTCTTAAAATCAAGTGGTGTGATTCTCTCCAACTGTATACTATTTTTAAGAATTGCTTTAGCTTCTTGGTTTCTTTGCTTTTCCATATAAATTTTAGAGTCGGCTTGTCTATATTTATAAAAACTGCTGCTGGGATTTTGATCATAATTGCATTAAATCCATAGGCTGATTTGGGAAGAACTGACCTCTTTACTATATTGAATCTTCCAATCCAAGAACATAGTGTGTCTCCATTTATTTAGGTCATCTCTGACCTCTTTGATCAGGATTTTGTAGTTTTCAGGACATAGATCCTGTATATATTTTGTTAGATTTATACCTAAGTGTCTCACTTGGGAGGAGGGGACTATTGTAAACGATATCTCTAAAATTTTTGGTTTCCAGTTGTACCTTGCTAATATAGAAATATGACTGGTTTTTGTGTGTTGATCTTGTACCCTATGACCTTGCGAAGCTTAAACTCACTTACTAGATCTAGATTTGTAGATTCCTTGGAATTCTAGATTCCTTGGCCAGTCATGTTATCTACAAATAGAGACCATTTTATTTCTTCTAAGCTGTATGTCTTTTTCTTGCCTATTACACTGGCTAAGACTTCCAGTACTATGTTGAGTAAGAGTAGTGAGTGAACATCTTCCCCTTGTTCTTAATCTTGGGAGGAAAGCATTCAGTCTTACTGGTAAACATGATGTTAGCTGTAGGTTTTTTGTACAGGCCTTTTATCAGATTGAGGAAGTTCCCCTTCCATCATGAAAGGATGTTAAATTTTGTCACATGCTTTTTCTGCATCAATGGGCAAGATTCAGGTTTGAATACTGAACCAGCCTGACATTCTCAAGGAAAAAACCTCACTTGATCATGGTGTATTATTCTTTTTTTATATATTACTATATATTTTGTTGAGGATTTTTTACATCTATGTGCATAAAAGGTATTGGTCTATAGTTGGTTTTTTTGTTTTGGTTTTGTTTTTTCTTCCAGTGTCTTTGCCTGATTTTGTTATCAGGGTGATGCTGGCCTCATAAGAGGAGTTGGGAAGTAATCCCTCTTCCTCAATTTTATGAAAAGATTATGTAGGATGGGTGTTATTTCTTTAAATGTTAAGTAGAATTACCCAGTGAAATCATCTGGGCTTGGAGAGTTCCTTCTCAGAAAGTTAACTACAAATCCTTTTTTTTTTTTTTTTTGGTAAATAATTAGGGTCTATTTGGGTTATCTGTTCATCTTGGTTGAGTTTATTTTTTATTTTATTTATGTATTTTATTTCTGTATTTTTATTTACATATTTTATTTATGTATTTCATGAGAGGCACAAATCTTAGGTCTTTTTATAATTAAACCTATCAATCTCTTCTTTTCTGGTATATCTCTGTGTGCTCAGAGAATTTTTTCCTCCAATTTATAACTTCAGTACATTTTATTCCAGTACTGTACTTTCTTCTGGCTAATTTTTTAGTTTTGATGTAAAAAATATTAATCCATCTGGAATTTAGTGGATGCTAGGAGGTGATCCAGATTTTCCTTCAAGTTAAAAGTTAGTATCCAAGAAAAGAATAAGGTGGCCTTGGAATCTCCTAACTCTATAATCATAAACTTTTTCTCATAAAAAACAAATTTTACATATTCACAAATAGATTAAATTTCTTAATAACCATAACTAATTGTTTTTATTTTTTGTAATAGCTCTTTATTGGAGTGTAATAGCCTCGCAATACTGTGTTAGTCTCTGTCATACAACAAAGTGAATCAGCCACGTGCACACATACATCCCCATGTCCCCTCCCCCCGAGCCTCCCTCCCACCCTCCCTATCCCAGCCCTCCCTATCCCAGCCCTCTAGGTGGTCACAAAGCACCGAGCTGATCTCCCTGTGCTATGCGGCTGCTTCCCACTAGCTATCTATTTTACGTTTGGTAGTTGTGTATGTGTCGATGCTATTCTCACTTCGCTCCAGCTTCCCCCTCCCCGCCGTGTCCTTCAGTCCACTCTCTATGTCTACGTGTTTATTCCTGCCCTGCCACTAGGTTCATCAGAATGAATCCAAAAATTCATTCATGGAATTTTTTTAGATTCCATATATATGTGTTAGCATACGGTATTTGTTTTTCTCTTTGACTTACTTCACTCTGTATGACAGATTCTAGGTCCATCCACCTCACTACAAATAACTCAATTTCATTTATTTTTATGGCTAATATTCCACTGCATATATGCCACATCTTCTTTATCCATTCATCTGTCAATGGACATTTAAGTTGGTTCCATGTCTTGGCTATTGTAAATAGTGCGGCAGTGAACACTGTGGTACATGTATCTTTTCGAATTATGGTTTTCTCAGGGTATATGCCCAGTAGTGGGATTGCTGGGTCATATGGTAGTTCTATTTTTAGTTATTTTAGGAACCTCCATACTGTTCTCCATAGTGATTGTATCAATTTACATTCCCACCAATTTTTTAAAAATCAAATATATAGATGGAGCACAAATACTGTGAGTATACACAAGGACTTTTTAAATTTAATTTAATTTAATTTATTTATTTATTTTTTTTTTTGCGGTACGCGGGCCTCTCACTGTTGTGGCCTCTCCCGTTGCGGAGCACAGGCTCCGGACGCGCAGGCTCAGCGGCCATGGCTCACGGGCCCAGCCGCTCCGCGGCATGTGGGATCTTCCCGGACCGGGGCATGAACCCGTGTCCCCTGCATCGGCAGGCGGACTCTCAATCACTCCGCCACCAGGGAAGCCCCACAAGGACATTTTTTAAATGAGCGAGATGATTAGCTAGAAAACACAGAATAAGAAGCTTCAATTAACATTCATGCTAAAGAAAACAATATTCAAAATATCCAAATAACTTCTGAAAACTAAAAAAAAGTTTATTTAATAACATGGGGGAATACAAGAGTGGAAAAAAGTAGGACACAAAACTTTTCCTATAATATCCTCCCTCCCTCCCTCCCTCCCTCTCTCTCTCTCTGTCTCTCTCTCTCTCTCTCTCTCTCTCTCACACACACACACACACACACACACACACTTTTCCTCTCTCTCTCTTTTTCTCATATATGACTGGAAAATAATGTCCACCAAAATGGATTACTTTTATAAGCAGAGAAAATCAACATTTAAAAAATATTTAAGTTATATTCTTTACAAATCCCAAACTCCTCCTGATAAACCACTGAATGTCCATTAAGTGTCCATTAAGTGTCCATTAAGTGGATCAAGCCAGGTGAGCATGGGACAGTGTCCTCCCTTACCAGTTCCTTTGTGTCTCTCCCAAAGCTACCCACTTTGAAAAGGATGACTGCCTAAGGAAGGACTACTGTTGGATGAGTTCATGACTTGGCTTTCCTCTAGAACCCCCAGTACCTCACTTTTGAACATAAATCAAGAAAATTTTAGCTGCTACAAACATTCTCTCTTATAAGCCAGAGGAAGAGTCAAGGAGGTTGAGAGCGGAGGAAGGTGAGGAGAGGAGCCAATGTTTTTCTCTTTTATTACTGGATCTCCTCACTAACTGATACATCTCGGGTCACATTCACAGCGTGCAGGATTTCTATTTTTTATGTAGGCGAGTTTTGCGGAGACTCTAAGGGAATAAAGGAAATGGAAATCAGTTGATCTTACTGGTTTTGATGTTCCAACTAATTTGGGGAGATATGATTGTGCCTAAATTCATGCATAAAGGATTTCCTACGAAATGGTATCCAGTCTTATCTTTCCATCACAGACATGAATAGCTACTTATAATCTGTCCATATTGATAGATAGACCATTTCATTTGCCAATGTGCTTCCCTCCTGTGACCGGGAAATGTTAATATCTGCAAAACCACCTCTTCTACTTACCCCTGTGTTGGGCCTCCCCAGACATGGCATAAGCCTTGGCTAGTAACGTGCTCGCCTCTGCAGCTTGGGGGCTGATTTCAGTGAACAAAGAAACACAGATAGAATGGGCCTGGAATAGAGAAAATCATGACAAGGTAAGTACCCAAATGACAGTGTTTCACTGTGGATTTTATAGTAGCCCTCATAGAATTGTTACTTGACTGAAAGCTGATACGTATATAATCATAGAGTTACGTGAGAGATGAGTTTGAGTCCCAGCTCTGCTACTTCCTAGCTGTGAGTCTTGAGCAAGTAATTTTACCTTCATATGTAGAAGGAATATTTAGTTTCCATTGATTAGGGTTTGGGAAAGATTAAATGAGATGGTGCACACAAAACACTGGACACAGTACCCTTCACGTGGTAAGTTCTCAGTAAATGTTAGCTATGATTACTTCTATTACATTTCATAGCAAAAATAAAATCATAACTTTAGCTCAGCCTCTCAAAGGTTCAGTATCAAAAAAAAGTCTAGTGAAGCATGAATCCTAGAGTCATACTTCCTGGGTTCCCATCTTAGCTCAGCCGTTTACTGTAACATAAGGCAAGTCACTCATTTCTCTGACTATAAAACAGGGGTGACAAAAATAGTATTTATCACAAACAGTTGTAAAGATTAAATGAATACATGTAAAGTGTTTAGAATATCACCTGGAATGTAGTAAGCACTAGAGAAGTATAGATTTTAGTATTATTATTATCTGAACTAAAATGGAAGGAGTAACAATTTGGAAAGAGAAAGAAGCCAGAAAACATCCAGTCCACACCCACCAGCAAGAAAAGAGCCACCTGTACTTCATTTGTCACAGGCCAAATACCGTGAGGTGTTTCAAGGAACTCCAGAGATTATCAGACAACACTTTAGAGCTAAGACACAGTGCAGAGTTGTTATAAGTACTGGCTATGGAGTCAAATTTTCTGAGTTCAAATCCCTACCCCCCCACTTGTTAGCTACACAACTTCAACTGAATTAGCTATAGTCCGTTGGGCTACAGTTTCCTCATCCTTAAGTTAAAAAAAAAAAAAAAAGGCACTTACTTCATATGCTTATTTCATGGATTAAATGAATTAATATATCCTCAAGTACACATGGTAAAAGCATTCCATAAATTTGAACTATTATTATTGTTGTCATTAGGAAACACTGATTATTTATTGTTTTATCCATTCTGATCTGACCACTGCTTTAAGAGAGTCTTGGACACACCAGATTGGCTTTCTCTGTAAGCAGTGGACTCCCTGCTTTCAGGGCAGCATTCCCTAACATCTCTCCTTTGTCTGAAGTTTAATAACCTTGGATTTTTGGATTGTCTGCAATGCCTTTTCTTCAGTAGCAGACTGTTTTCACATACACTGCTGGATGGCATTACACCTTTTCTGTGATACAGGAAATCCAGTGCTGTGATCTGCTTTTGGTTATGAGACAGAACTGAGGCCATGAGCATGGTTCTCATTTGAGGAGAGAAAAGGTGAATTTAACTAGCAGTTTCAAGGGAAGTTTCAAGTACATTCCTTTGTATGTTTAGTTTTGTTTTCCCCTGTGCATTTGTTAAATTACTTACCTACAAGCAAAACACACTTATGGTGGTTTAACCATAAATTCTGAGATACAACCAGCTAGACTAGTTTAAAGGACAAATGACGGCATTGCACCAAACTATCATAAATTTTCGTTTAAAAAGTCCTTTGCCTTTGTTAAAGACTTAAGTTCAGTTGCCTCTGTGGCTTTTTTCCCTGGAGTAGACTTTCTCAGCTCCCACTCCTCCGTACAGACAGAGGTGAGGGAGGCCTGGTAGGGGAAATGTTGTCTTAAATCAGGTCACACAGCAGACAGGCCCACTGTGAGTCATTGTTCTCTGTCCAGGTCATTTAAAGTTGAGGAAGGTCTCTTGTGTGGATCTGGAGGAAAATTAATCCCATCCCCTGTTCTGAGAAGCCCAAGCGTCCCTGGCCCTGGGAACTGGGCCTGGGGCCAAACAAGCCCACCTGGCCGGGGATTCAGCCAACCCTCCTACCTGCTGCAAGTACTGGATGGCCCGGTCATGGTTCCTCCTCAGCTGCTCGATCTGTGCAATTCCCTCGTAAAGACCAACCAGATCTGATGTTCTATCACCCTTAGCAGCAATAACATTGTCAACTGCCTTTTCAAAGTATGCCAGAGCTAGGTGTAACCTGCGGTTGGCCAAGGAGGCTCTATAAGAAAAGAGACAGGAATGCACAGTCACAGAGAGGCCACTTGCTGTGCGCAGATGCAAAAGGAACCGATTCTAAGAACTAAACGATTTGGCCTTCATAGGCCAATCATCTGAGTGGCTGGCTCAAAACCTAGCCTTGTTGTAAACAAACTCCTACTAACCAGCATTTTACCCACCAGATTCCACTGACTACCATTCATCAAACCCATTAATATAGCATGCTATAGTCTAATTTTATAAAAAAGCAAATGGAAAAAATGGCTTCCAGGAGTTCATAACATGGGATAATTTACCCATAAACAAAGAGTTCCTAAAATCAAAATAAAATTTTATTACCTCTGGCTCCTTCTCTTTTAGGCCAAAGCAGAGGTTTTCCTTTGTTTGATTTAGTTTAGTTTATTCCTCCTCAGTTAAAAATTAGAGAGGATAGAGAAAACAATGTAAATATCCCCCCACCAAAAGGGGATGGTTAAATAAATTATGGCACATCATACAATAAAATACTTCAGACATTAATCATGTTTTCTTTTTAGACTAATATAGAGAAAAATTTTTAATGTGCTAAGTTCAAAATACAGTTGTAAAACTATAGTTAAAATATAATCCTGATAAGACCTTCAAGATGGTGGAGGAGTAAGATGTGGAGATCACCTTCCTCCCCACAAATACATCAGAAATACATCTACACGTGGAACAACTCCTACAGAACACCCACCGAACGCTGACAGAAGACCTCAAACCTCCCAAAAGGCAAGAAACTCCCCACGTACCTGGGTAGGACAAAAGAAAAAAGAATAAACGGAAACAAAAGAATAGGGACGGGACCTGCACCAGTGGGAGGGAGCCGTAAAGGAGGAAAGGTTTCCACACACTAGGAAGCTCTTTTGCGGGTGGAGACTGCAGGTGGCGGAAGGGGGAAGCTTCGGAGCCACGGAGGAGAGCGCAGCCATGACGGGTGCGGAGGGCAAAGCGGAGAGATTCCCGCACAGAAGATCGGTGCCGACCAGCACTCACCAGCCCGAGAGGCTAGTCTGCTCACCCGCTGGGGCGGGCGGGGGCTGGGAGCTGAGGCTCGGGCTTCGGTCGGATCCCAGGGAGAGGACTGGGGTTGGCGGTGTGAACACAGCTTTAAGGGACTAGTGCACCACGGCTAGCCAGCGGGGGGGGGGGGGGGGGGAGTCCAGGAAAAGGTCTGGACCTGCCTAAGAGGCAAGAGACCATTGTTTCAGGGTGCGTGAGGAGAGGGGATTCAGAGCACCACTTAAAGGAGTTCCAGAGAAGGGCGTGAGCTGCAGCTATCAGCGTGGACCCCAGAGACGGGCATGAAATGCTATGGCTGCTGCTGCCGCCACCAAGAAGCCTGTGTGCGAGCACAGGTCACTCTCCACACAGCCCCTCCCAGGAGCCTGTGCAGCCCACCACTGCCAGGAGCCTGGGATCCAGGGACAACTTTCCCAGGAGAACACACAGCGCGCCTCAGGCTGGTGCAACATCACACTGGCCTCTGCCTCACAGTGGCCTCTGCCGCTGCAGGCTCGCCCCGCATTCCGTACCCCTCCCTCTCCCACCCTGGCCTGAGTGAGCCAGAGGCCCCTAATCAGCTGCTCCTTTAATCCCGTTCTGTCTGGGAGGAAACAGATGCCCTCAGGCGACCTACATGCAGAGGCAGGTCAAAATCCAAAGCTGAACCCTGGGAGCTGTGCGAACAAAGTAGAGAAAGGGAAATCCCTCCCAGCAGCCTCAGGAGCAGCAGATTAAATCTCCACAATCAACTTGATGTACCCTGCATCTGTGGAATATCTGAATAGACAACGAATCATCCCAAAATTGACACAGTGGACTTTGGGAGCAACTGTAGACGTAGGATTCACTGTATGCAACTGACTGGATTCCTGGTTTTATGTTTATCTTCGTTTACTATTTAGAGTTTATTATCATTGGTAGATTTGTTTATTGATTTGGTTGCTCTCTGCCTTTTTTTTTATATGTAGATATTTCTTTTTTCCTTTTTCTCTTTTTGTGAGTGTGTATGTATATGCTTCTTTGTGTGATTTTTGTCTGGATAGCTTTGCTTTTACCATTTGTCCTAGGGTTCTGTCTGTCCGTTTTGGGGGGGGTTTTTTTAGTATAAGTTTTAGTGCTTGTTATCATTGGTGGATTTGGTTTGGTTGCTCTCTTTCTTTCTTTCTTTCTTTTTATTACTTTTTAGGGTTTTTTACTTTTAATTTTTAAAAATTTTTTATTTTAATAACTTTCTTTCTTTTTATTTTATGTTTTTCTTTTTTTCTCCTTTTTCCTCTGAGCTCTGTGGCTGACAGGGTCTTGGTGCACCGGCCGGGTGACAGGCCTGTGCCTCTGAGGTGGGAGAGCCACATTCAGGACATTGGTCCACCAAAGACCACCTGGCTCCATATAATATCAAATGGCAAAAGCTCTCCCAGAGATCTCCATCTCAACGCTAAGACCCACCTCCACTCAACAACCAGCAAGCTACAGTGCTAGACACCATATGCCAAACAACTAACAGGAGAGGAACACAACCCCACTCATTAGAGAGAGGCTGCTTAAAATCATAATAAGGTCACAGACAACCCAACACACACCACCAGACGTGGTCCTGCCCACCTGAAAGACAAGATCCAGCCTCATCCACCAGAACACAGGCACCAGTCCCCTCCACCAGGAAGCCTACACAACCCACTGAACCAACCTTAGCCACTGGGGGCAGACACCAAAACAACAGGAACTATGAACCTGCAGCCTGCGGAAAGGAGACACCAAACACAGTAAGTTGAGCAAAATGAGAAGACACAGAAACACACAGCAGATGAAGGAGCAAGGGAAAAACCCAACAGACCAAACAAATGAATAGGAAATAGGCAGTCTACCTGAAAAAGAATTCAGAGTAATGATACTAAAGATGATGCAAAATCTTGAAAACAGAATGGAAAAAATACAAGAAACATTTAACAAGTACCTAGAAGAACTAAACAGCAAACAAACAATGATGAACAACACAATAAATGAAATTTAAAATTCTCTAGAAGGAATCAATAGAAGAATAACTGAGGCAGAAGAATGATAAGTGACCTGGAAGATAAAATACTGGAAATAACTACTGCAGAGCAGAATAAAGAAAAAAGAATGAAAATAATTGAGGACAGTCTTAGAGACCTCTGGGACATTAAACACACCAATATTCAAATTATAGGGGTCCCAGAGGAAGAAGAGAACAACAAAGAGACTGAGAAAATATTTGAAGAGATGATAGTTGAAAACTTCCCTAATATGGGAAAGGAAACAGTCAGTCAAGTCCAGGAAGCACAAGAGTCCCATGCAGGATAAATCCAAGGAGAAGCACTCCAAGACACATATTAATCAAAGCATCAAAAATTAAACACAAAGAAAAAATAAAAGCAGCAAGAGAAAAACAACAAATAACATACAAGGGAATCCCCATAAGGTTAACAGCTGATCTTGCAGAAGAAACTCTGCAAGCCAGAAGGGAGTAGCAAGACATATTTACAGTGATGAAAGGAAAAAACCTACAACCAAGATTACTGTACCCAGCAAGGATCTCATTCAGATTTGATGGTGAAATTAAAACGTTTGCAGACAAGCAAAAGCTAAGAGAATTCAGCACCACCAAACCAGCTTTACAATAAATGCTAAAGGAACTTCCCTAGGCGGGAAACACAACAGAAGGAAAAGACCTACAAAAACAAAGAACAAACCAAAAACAATTAAGAAAATGGTAATAGGAACATACATATCAATAATTACCTTAAATGTAAATGGATTAAATGCTCCCACCAAAATACACAGACTAGCTGAATGGATACAAAAACAAGACCCATATATATATGCTGTCTACAAGAGACCTACTTCAAACCTGGGAACACATACAGACTGAAAGTGAGGGGATGGAAAAAGATATTCCATGCAAACGGAAATCAAAAGAAAGCTGGAGTAGCAATTCTCATATCAGACAAAATACACTTAAAAAAAAAGACTATTACAAGAGACAAAGAAGGACACTACATAATTATCAAGGGATCAATCCAAGAAGAAGATATAACAATTGTGAATATTTATGCACCCAACATAGGAGCACCTCAATACATAAGGCAAATGCTAACAGCCATAAAACGGGAAATCGACAGCAACACAATCATAGTAGACTTTAACACCCCACATTCACCAATGGACAGATGATCCAAGTGAAAATAAATAAGGAATCACAAGCTTTAAATGATACATTAAACAAGATGGACTTAATTCATATTTATAGGACATTCCATCCAAAAACAACAGAATACAATTTCTTCTCAAATGCTCATTGAACATTCTCCAGGATAGATCACATCTTGGGTCACAAATCAAGCCTCGGTAACTTTAAGAAAACTGAAATCATATCAAGTATCTTTTCCGACCACAATGCTATGAGACTAGATATCAATTACAGGAAAAAATCTGTAAAAAATACAAACACATGGAGGCTAAACAATACACTACTTAATAACCAAGAGATCACTGAAGAAACCAAAGGGGAGATCAAAAAATAACTAGAAACAAATGACAAAGAAAACACGACGACCCAAAACCTACGGGATGCAGCAAAAGCAGTTCCAAGAGGGAAGTTTATAGCAATACAATCCTACCTCAAGAAACAAGAAACATCTCAAATGAACAACCTAACCTTACACTTAAAGGCAGTTATAGAAAGAAAGAGGAAAAAAAACCCAACGTTAGCAGAAGGAAAGAAATCATAAAGATCAGATCAGAAATAAATGAAAAAGAAATGAAGGAAAGAAACAATAGCAAAGATCAGTAAAACTAAAGGTTGGTTCTTTGAGAAGATAAACAATATTGAAAAACCATTAGCCAGACTCATCAAGAAAAAAGGGAGAAGACTCAAGTCAATAGAATTAGAAATGAAAAAGGAGAAGTAACAATGGACACTGAAGAAATACAAAGGATCATGAGAGATTACTACAAGCAACTATATGCCAGTTAAATGGACAACCTGGAAGAAATGGAGAAATTCTTAGAAAAGCACAACCTTCCAAGACTGAACCAGGAAGAAATAGAAAATATAAACAGACCAATCACAAACACTGAAATTGAGAATGTGATTAAAAATCTTCCAACAGGGCTTCCCTGGTGGCGCAGTGGTTGAGAATCCGCCTGCCGATGCAGGAGACACGGGTTCGTGCCCTGGTCCGGGAAGATCCCACATGCCGCGGAGCAACTAAGCCCGTGAGCCATGGCCGCTAGGCCTGCGCGTCCGGAGCCTGTGCTCCGCAACGGGAGAGGCCACAACAGTGAGAGGCCCGCATACCGCAAAAAAAAAAAAAAAAAAAAAATCTTCCAACAAACAAAAGCCCAGGACCAGATGGCTTCACAGGAGAATTCTATCAAACATTTAGAGAAAAGCTAACACCTATCCTTCGCAAACTCTTCCAAAATACAGCAGAGGGAGGAACACTCCCAAACTCATTCTACAAGGCCACCATCACCCTGATACCAAAACCAGACAACGATGTCACAAAGAAAGAAAATTATAGGCCAATATCACTGACGAACATAGATGCAAAAATCCTCAACAAAATACTAGCAAACTGAATCCAACAGTGCATTAAAAGGATCATACAACATGATCAAGTGGGGTTTATCCCAGGAATGCAAGGATTCTTCAATATATATATCAATCAATGTGATAAACCATATCAATAAACTGAAGGAGAAAAATCATATGATCATCTCATTAGATGCAGAAAAAGCTTTCGACAAAATTCAACACCCATTTATGATAAAAACACGCCAGAAAGTAGGCATAGAGGGAATGTACCTCAACATAATAAAAGCCATATATAAGAAACTCACAGCCAACATCATTCTCTATGTGGAAAAACTGAAACCACTTCCTATAAGATCAGGAACAAGACAAGGCTGTCCATTCACACCACTATTATTCAACATAGTTTTGGAAGTTTTAGCCACAGCAATCAGAGAAGATAAATAAAAGGAATCCAAATTGGAAAAGAAGAAGTAAAGGTGTCAATGTTTTCAGATGACATGATACCATACATAGAGAATCCTAAAGATGCTACCAGAAAACTACTAGAGCTAATCAATGAATTTGGTAAAGTAGCAGGATACAAAATTAATGCACAGAAATATCTCTCATTCCTATATACTAATGATGAGATATCTGAAAGAGAAATTAAGGAGACACTCCCATTTACTGTTGCAACAAAAAGAATAAAATACCTAGGAATAAAGCTACCTAGAGAGACAGAAGACCTGTATGCAGAAAACTATTAGACACTGATGAAAGAAATTAAAGATGATACAAACAGATGGAGAGATATACCATGTTCTTGGATTGGAAGAATCAACATTGTGAAACTGTCTATACTACCCAAAGCAATCTCCAGATTCAATGCAATCCCTATCAAACTGTCAATGGCATTTTTCACAGAATAGAACAAAAAAATTCACAATTTGTATGGAAACACCAAAGACCTCAAATAGCCAAAGCAGGGCTTCCCTGGTGGCGCAGTGGTTGAGAATCCGCCTGCCGATGCAGGAGACACGGGTTCGTGCCCTGGTCCGGGAAGATCCCACATGCCGCGGAGCAACTAAGCCCGTGAGCCATGGCCGCTGAGCCTGTGCGTCCGGAGCCTGTGCTCCGCAACGGGAGAGGCCACAACAGTGAGAGGCCCGCATACCGCAAAAAAAAAAAAAAAAAAAAAAAAAAAAAAAAAAAAAAAAAAAAAAAAATAGCCAAAGCAATCGTGAGAAAGAAAAATGGAGCTGGAGGAATCAGGCTCCCTGACTTCAGACTATACTACAAAGTTACAGTAATCAAGACAATATGGTACTGGCACAAAAACAGAAATATAGATCAATGGAACAGTATAGAAAGCCCAGAGATAAACACACGCACCTATGGTCAACTAATGTATGACAAAGGAGGCAAGGATATACAATGGAGAAAAGACAGTCTCTTCATTAAGTGGTGCTGGAAAAACTGGACAGCTACATGTAAAAGAATGAAATTAGAACACTCCCTAACACCATACACAAAAATAAACTCAAAATGGATTAGAGACCTAAATGTAAAACCGGTCACTATAAAACTCTTAGAGGAAAACATAGGAAAAACACTCTTTGACATAAATCACAGCAAGATCTTTTTTGATCCACCTCCTAGAGTAATGGAAGTAAAAACCAAAATAAACAAATGGGACCTAATGAAACTTCGAAGCTTTTGCAAAGCAAAGCAAACTACAAACAAGACGAAAAGACAAGCCTCAGAATGGGAGAAAATATTTGCAAGTGTATCAATGGACAGAGGATTAATATCCAAAATATATAAACAGTTCATGCAGCTCAATATTAAAAAAAAACAAACAACCCAATCCAAAAATAGGCAGAAGAGCTAAATAGACACTTCTCCAAAGAAGACATACAGATGGCCAAGAAGCACATGAAAAGCTGCTCGACATCAATAAGTATTAGAGAAATGCAAATCAAATTTACAATGAGGTATCACCTCACACCGGTCAGAATGGGCATCATCAGAAAATCTACAAACAACAAATGCTGGAGTGGGTGTGGAGAAAAGGGAACCCTCTTGCACTGTTGGTGGGAATACAAATTGATACAGCCACTATGGAGAACAGTATGGAGGTTCCTTAAGAAACTAAAAATAGAATTACCATATGACCCAGCAACCCCACTACTGGGCATATACCCAGAGAAAACCATAATTCAAAAAGACACATGCACCCCAATGTTCATTGCAGCACTATTTACAATAGCCAGGACATGGAAGCAACCTAAATGCCCATCAACAGACAAATGGATAAAGAAGGTGTGGTACATATATACAATGGAATATTACTCAGCCATAAAAAGGAACGAAATTGGGTCATTTATAGAAACGTGGATGGATCTAGAGACTGTCATACAGAGTGAAGTTAGCCAGAAAGAGAAAAACAAATATCGTATATTAACGCATATATGTGGAACCTAGAACAATGGTATAGATGAACCGGTTTGCAGGGCAGAAATTGAGACACAGATGTAGACAGCAAACGTATGGACACCAAGGGGGAAAGTGGTAGGGTGGTGGTGGTGGTGTGATGAATTGGGAGATTGGGATTGACATATATATACACTAATACGTATACAATGGATAACTAATAAGAGCCTGCTGTACAAAAAAAATAAAATAAAATTCAAAATTTCAAAAAAAAGAGAGTCATGTACCACAGTGTTCATTGCAGCTCTATTTACAATAGCCAGGACATGGAAGCATCCTAAGTGTCCATCATTGGATGATGGGATAAAGAAGATGTGGCACATATATACAATGGAATATTACTCAGCCATAAAAAGAAATGAAATTGAGTTATTTGTAGTGAGGTGGATGGACCTAGAGTCTGTCATACAGAGTGAAGTAAGTCAGAAAGGGAAAAACAAATACTGTATGCTAACACATACATATGGAATCTAAAACAAACAAACAAAATTGTTCTGGAGGACCTAGGGGCGGGACAGGAATAAAGAGGCAGACATAGAGAATGGACTTGAGAATACGGGGAGGGGGAAGGTTAAGCCAGGACGAAGTGAGAGAGTGGCATGGACATATATATACTATCAAATGTAAAAATGGATAGCTGGTAGGAAGCAGCCACATGGCACAGGGAGATCAGCTCGGTGCTTTGTGACCACGTAGAGGAGCAGGATAGGGAGGGTGGGAGGGAGATGCAAGAGGGAGGTGATATGGGGATATATGTATAGGTATAGCTGATTCACTTTGTTATCAAGCAGAAACTAACACCATTGTAAGGAAATTATACTCCAATAAAGATGTTAAATATATATATATAATCCTGACGTATATATGTGTGTGTGTTTATATATGTGTGTATATACACAAATATTTATATTTAAATATATATATATAGAAAGAGAGATAACTGAAATGTTCATAGATGTTATGTCTGGGTGGTGACATTACAACTGACTTTTATTTTCTTCATATTTGTCTGTTTTTTCAAATTTCCAAAACAAAATGGGGAATATAATTTTTTAATGATAATAAAATAGCATTCATTAAGGTTTATCTTTCTAGAGTTAGCAAGACACAAAGAGAAGAACATGAGTAGTTCAAAGCTGCTTCTCACCGTTATTAGCTTTATGGGCAAACTCCAGGAGTCTTTATTTCCTTCCAAATAAAAGAAGGTTAAGAATACCTAAATTACAAGGTTGTTATGAAGATTAGATTAAAAATAATATGTAAAATTGTCTAACATATAGTAGATACACAATCCATATTTCTTCTCCCTCACCCCATGCCCCCATCTTTGTATTCCCAAGTTGAATTAAAAATATAAGTGTGTGTATAAAATTATTTTATATAAGGCACTCTGCAATAGTTACAATTTATTTTAAGCTGGAAGATTTCTCCCTCCTCTGAAGATTAGAATTTTCAGTCAAAAGAATATATAAGGCATGTTATCTGATAATTCTTCACACACACACATATTTTTTTTGGATCTATCAGACCACTATGTCCCTTGACCATAAGAGCAGAAGTTATAGAATGATAATGCCTTTCATCAAGAGCTTGTAGGGAGATAATCAGCCAAGTTGTCTGACCTGCCAGAACAATCTGGTCTCATTTTCCCCACCCTTCAATTGGGAAAAAGGATTTGCCCTTACTAGATATTTGGTGGGTATCAGACATAACTCAGTGTGTCATAGAAGGTAAGCTAGGGATTCAGACGACCCAGTGCTGGCTCTCCTAATTATTAGTTCTGTCACCCTGAGCTACTTAATTTTTCCATGGCTTAATTTTCTTATCTGTAAATTAAAAAGAAAAATACCTACCTCATAGGCTTGCGGTATAAGACTGAGTGAAATAAATTATGTAAAGCACTTAGAACAGTGTCTAGGAGGTAGTTATACTTTAGTAAACATTCCAACACTTAGAACAGTGCATGTACAAAACAGGTCAACAGTGGAATGGATGAATGAAATATGCATTCAAGTTTATTCTGAAAGAGGAACAAGGCTATCTTTCACATAAGCACAAAAACCTTAGTCACTGCCCCGTGTGACAGCAGTAGACATTCACTAGACTCTAAATTATGGGCCTGTGGACTTAATTCAATATTTAACTCTGGACGTTCAGACATCTCCCTGCCATTTCCCATTTGACTTCTAGATTCATGGCTTTTTAGAGGAGGCAGGCGTGACTCATGTCATTTCCTTACCATTCCATCACCTACCCTATCATGCCAAGTGCTTAGAGTTTTGGAAACAGATTTCTTTTAAGTATGTGAAGATATTTGAAAACTCTAGGGCATAGTAAACCTTTTATTATTCTTTTTTTCTTCTGATAATCTGATGGGCTCACTCTTGTATCTAAATATTCTGATTCTCTGAGGATCCCTAACTCAACTGTGAAACAGTTAAGTCTCATTCTGGCTTGAACAAATTCCATGAACTTTGTTTCCATATGGAATACAACTTTCCCTTAAAATGCACGTGCTATGCATAACTCATGGACCTCCAATAAATTGTCTTCATTAACTGTTCCTTCCTCATCTTTTAAATTGTCATACTTGATGACAAAAGTAGGTGGCAATTCAGAAAAAAAAATGTAATTTTACAGTAAGTATGAGAGGCAGCACAAGGAAGGGCTAACAGTCTGTAAGTTCAGATCAAGTTCAGATCCAACACTTAAAGCTTATCACCTTGGGGCTTCCCTGGTGGCACAGTGGTTAAGAATCTGCCTGCCAATGCAGGAGACACGGGTTCGATCCTTGGCCCGGGAAGATCCCACATGCCGCAGAGTAACTAAGCCCATGCGCCACAACTACTGAGCCTGCGCTCTAGAGCCCACGAACCACAACTACTGAGCCCATGTGCTACAACTACTGAAGCCCGCGCACCTAGAGCCCATGGTCCACAATGAAGTGTAGCCCCCACTCGCTGCAACTAGAGAAAGCCCGCACGCAGCAATGAAGACCCAATGCAGCCAAAAATAAATATATAAATATATTTTTAAAAAGCTTCACCTTGGACAGTTCGTTCAACCTCAGCTCAGTTTCTTTGCCCTCTCTCTAATGACATAATTATTGCACCAACTACCTCAGTGGTGGCTGTGAGGATTAAATGGGACAGAGCACACAAAGCTTAGACCATGGTATATGCGTTTGGCAAATATGAGCCTCTTTTACTATCATTTGAGTCTCTGGGTCTTTGGCTCTGAATATTTTCTCCCTTTATATAGAGAGTACAAGACAATCATGTAATTCCAGGCCTTAGCCATAAAAGTCCAGGCTTGTCTAAGCCCAGATCTTACCTGCCCAAAGCAATTGTTAGGTCTTTCTCTGAGACCTGTAATCCAGAAGCACCTCCCTTATATGATTTTTTTCAGCTCCTTCATGTTTCTCTCTGACTCCTGCAGGTTGAAATAAGCCTCTCTGCCAGTGAAACAGTCAAGAATGCCAGGTACACAAACCACCCCAATGACCAGGGGCAGCAGTTGGTAAGCAAACAAAAGGGGCCCTTGGGAAAACGAAGCAGTGTTTGAAAATGCACCCTTCCCTATGTTCTCTATTTTCCATCTATATATGTTGTCAAGAAGGGAGAATTCTTCAGAAAAGGAACAGGGCCCGGGGTGTCCTGTGGTATTGCTGCAATCCAGGGCTAGGACGGGTGATGTGCGTTTGGAGTGAACGGAAACCGTAAACTACACTGGATTTCCTTAGAGGCATCTACTGTGTGACAACAATTATTCATTTTTCCCAAGTGCGTTTCTGTGAATGGTAAAAGAGAGGAACTAATTCTGCTGACAGGGACTTGCTGGGTCATTTAGAAAGTCCAAGCAAAGCAGGTTTTTGGCGAGAGGCAAATAGCAGGAAAGAAAATCCCCTTAATTCCCAAATATCCTTCTATCCCACATTTTCAATAGCCCTCTACTAAGGGCTATAAGAGAGGGAGGAAACATATCAGATTTTGCAAGTTGAGCATCAGGACCGAAAAAGGAGAGAGGGGGATGTGTAGAGAGGGGAGACTGGGGACACGTGGGCTCACAGAGGGCTTATGATTATTCATGATCATGAAAGACCCTGAACAGTTTTCAAGTGGAGATGGTACCAAAAGGAGCTGTCAAAATCACAAGCTTTCTGAGGAGAGGCATATATAACGGTTCCCCTCTGGATATATGGAGAACTATTTCTTTTGTCTATTTTGCGTGGCCTCTGGTTTCATGGGCAGTGTTCTCAACGGGGTTTCAGAAAAACTCAAATGATCATGTGTACATTAAATCAGAGGTTTTTGGCTGTATGTTACAATCACCTGGGGCTTTTAAAAATCTCAGTGAACAGATGCACCCCAGACTCACTAAATCAAACTCTCTGGGGTGGGACCCAAATAGCAATAATTCTGAAAGCTCCACCAGGGAATAACAATGTGCAGCCTACTCTGACAGACAGCACTTTACATTGCCATTCATTTTCCATCTTCCTACATGGCCACCACCGCTATCACCTGCGTCCTCACTGCTAACATTGTCCTGAGTGCTGTATGAGGAGGAGGACGGGCTCCAAAAACTTTCAGCTGGCCAGGGGCTGTGTCCCCAGTGAGAACCCTCCCACGGCTTAACTCAGAGCTCATATGAATAGACACAGGAGGAACAGTCATACTTTCTAGATGGACAGCAGAGGCTTGTGGAAGACCTGGATGTCAGAGTGGAGCTATGAGGCCTTGGTTTCACCTCTCACCCTGTGTGAGACGACCCATGAGGCATGCGTGGCCCCTGGCCCTGATCTCCAGACCCTGCTGGGAAGGGAAGGATATCGGTTATGTAGGAGCCAGGCCACCCCCAGAGTGTAGTAGAGCATGACCAGAGTTTCCAGGATTTCCTTTTTCTCCTTGTCTGAGGTCATGTTTCCCTTCCAGGTCAGCAGTGTGTTCTTGGCAGACTCAGAATGTTTCTTGGCCTGAGCTGGGAGGCCTGGGGAAGCGTGAGGGTAGATGGCAAGATGAGAAACATTAAAAAGGTTTTTCAGTCAAAGACATTCCTGGGAGGGTGAAGGAGGGCAGTGTGGTTGTAATTTGGTCTTTAGTATTGGTTCCCCAAATTGTCAGTGCATTAGAATTATCTGGAATGCTTGTAAAGAATATAGGTTCCTGGCTCCCCCCATCCTTCCCCTCACCCCAGACATATCGGGTTGGAATCTCTAGAGGAATAGTGTCCAGGACTCTATATTTTGAATTAACTCCACAAATGCTTCTTATGCAGCCATCCTGGCATTCGTCTATGGACTCAGTATGGAAATCACTGATGGAGTCGGGAGTGGAAGCTGAGTATCCCATTCCCAATCCACTGCTAATGCCATGTGACCTTTTCAATCCACAAAGCTTCTCCATCCTCCAATGTAAAATGATAACAAAAGAATAGAAGCTGCCCTTTTACCAAACACATGGAGATAGTCCAGGAATGAACTAGGTTATGCCACAGAGTGCTATGCTTCATTCGAGCTTCCTGGAAAAGGCATTCTATAAAGTCAAAGGGCTTATGAATACAATTACTTCCATCTGGGGATTTTTTTCAATCCAAGATGAAGCTGGTGATCTAACTGGTCACGCACACACACGCACACACACACACAAAAGACCTAGTTTCTAAATGCACTGAGGCCCCTCTCTAGACAAAGACGACAAAGGGGATACTAAACCTCTGCTAGACAGAACATGGGGCATGTTTCCCCTCATTTTTTAACTAAAGGCTGGTATTCCTGGCACTTACTTGAACTATTAGTCTAGTTGACAGAGGGAGACTTGGGAGTATTCAGTTTACAGAACTATTTCCTCATCTTCTAGCCTAGCTCATGTCTAGTGATCCCTTATGGCAAAGGGAGACTGGAGAAAAGAGAGAAGGCAGCAGAGAACACATAGGGCTTCTCCTCCACCCTACCAGGGACTGCCGTGGCTGCTTCAGCTCTCCTCTCAGCAGCCCCCGGGTTCGAGAAACATACTCACCCCTGCCACTGTGGGGAGGCCCACTGTGCCTCTGACGCTTCTCTCACACCTCAGCCCTCAGTTTGCTCTCCCTTTGGCCCTTGGAGCCCGCTTTCACAGTATGGGTGCAGTCAGTGGCAACAGAGGTAATTTGAAAGGACTTGCATTTGATGCCTGCAGCTCTCATCTGTTCCAGATGTGCAGGTCCTTAGTGAATTGCAGCAATGGGCACACAGTTTCTCTGGAGGAGCCCTAAAACTGACCCAGAAGCCGAGAAGTCTTTGTAGAACACTCGGAGATGCCTGTTCTGTAGGTCTCAACTGAAAAGAAAACTGGACTCTGTGGGGAAAGAGAGGGCTGTATCTCAAGTTACCAGGTGACAGTGGTCCTCAAATTGCATGGAGCATCATAAGCACCCTGTTAAAATGCAGATTCCCGGGCCTCCCGCAGTTACGGTTCACAAGTTCTAAGGCGAGAACCAAGGATTCAGATTTATAACAACTATCTTAGGTGATACTGATGTAGGCTGTCTGAGGACCACACTTGGAGAAACAGTGAGCTAGCAAAGTCTTTATACAGGAAGTGGGACTCATCTCCTTTCTGAAGAGTAGGTAGGGTTTGACTGATGGAGAAGAACGAGAACGGGTTTCCACTTGGAGTAAACAGCCTGAAGCCATAAAGACAGAATAAGCGTGTGTGTGTGTGTGTGTGTGTGTGTGTGTGTGCGCGTGTGCGTGCATGGAAGCACACTCGTGCACACGTGCACTGGTGGGGTGGGGTTGGGGGGGGGCTGAAGTATTAGGGAAGGCTGTAAGAAGACCAGTCTGCCTGAAGGGAGGTTTAAGTTGAAAGACACATAACATATGAATTGGATGGAGAAAATGGAGTCTTGGGTGCCAAGTTGAGGAAGCTGGACTTGATCTGCTAGGTAATAGGGAGTCTTCATAGGTCTTGAGAAGGCAGCAGCAACAGAAACTTCTGCCAAGGAATCAGACCAGAACACCAAAGTAGGAAACCGAGAGTCTTTTTATCAAATGGGTTACTTTCCACAACCATCTGGGCCCTTGGGAGTGTGTCAATAAAGAGTGCAGGAACCACATTGAGATGCTTCCCTGGGTCTATAGGAAGGAGAAAAGTGAAACTGGATGAGCTATTGAAAACCACCCCCAAATCAGCACAACATTGCTTCTGGGCTTCTAAACAGAAAACAAATCCTAAAGTTGTTCTGAGGCTTTGCAAGGCTGCCCCCTCAGCTCCACACCCCAGCCCTAGGGGCCCAGTACTGGCTGTGAAAGCCCCGAGAGGAACTCTTTTCCTCTAAACTCAGCAGCTAATTAATTATATAGTTCCCTGTCTCCCCTTCACTATGCCCTGCATTGGTCCTTCTGATGAAACAGCTGAGCTGGTAATCAATGGTACTTAAGTAAACTGAACTAGGATCTTGATTTAAAACAGCTCACTCAACTTTAAAGTCAGCCCTAAAGAAAAAAAATGACTCCTTTACTCTTCCCAGAATCCACTCTGGTCTCCAAAGTGGGGTGTGTGTACCCCTATGGGTATGCAAGATGCCATAAGGGTGCGGGGAAAAAAATAAAAATTTCTCTGCTTTTAAAAACAATCCTTTTTGTTTTCTATTTTTATGAATATAATATTACAGAATATTTAATACTATTGTGCATAGTTTATAATAAATACTATTTATGGACAGTGCTCAAAACATTTTTTGTGAAAAGAGAGCTAATTCTCAAGAGTTTAGAGACCACTGCTCTAGACAAATGTTTTCTAAAGTTTTCAAGTATGAAAAAGCTCCTTTTTCATTAAAAAAAAAAAATCTGTGATAATATTTTTATAGCATTTCCTACATGAGAAAATTCAGGATGACAAAGTATGATGAGTCAGAATCTAATATTTTGAAATGAATTTGCTTTATACTAATTGCAAGAACACCCTCTTTTATGTAAAAATAATACTCTGCATATATGTGTCTGTGTAAGACTCATTTCCTCTCTCTCTAGAGGATGCTCACAGATCGGTGACCTTGCTCCCTAACTCCAAGTTCCACTTCCCTGAATCCGATGTCTGTTCCAAGACCACGTCATTTTCCTTTACTTGCCCTCCCCAGCCAGGGACACCGGCCTTCTCCCTGCAGCAACTACAGAAGTAAAAATCAGGGTGGCAGCAAGACCTGCTTCTGGAGCCTCAGATTCAGAAATCACAAGGGCATATTAATGAACTGGAAAAGTGGTCCAGAGATTGTCCACCAAATGTATCGATCATTTTGCTTTAGTTTGGGGTAAGATTCCACCACTGACTTCTGTTACTCTGACTCAGGCTACAGAGAATCTTCTCGGAGCTACTCAGTCTTTGGAGGCTGCTGCTGTCACCTTTGACCATCATCTATATTTAAGAAGTTCTCATGGTACAGTGATTAAGACAGCAGGGTCTTAGGACCAGGCTTCCAGGTACAGAAGCTGGCTCAGCCACTTACTACTTGAATGAGTTACTTAATCTATCTGTACTTCAGTTTATTCACCTATAAGATGGCAATGAAAATACCTCCCACCTGTATGCTTGTTATAAGGATTAATTTAATTAATTTATGAAAAAGGATTAAATAGTGGCTGGCACACAGGAATAAAATGACTTTAAATAAACATTAGCCGTTATCATCATCATTGCTACCAGGGTCCAGTCCACTTAAGCAATTTATTGCTTGTCCTTATGTACTCTGGACATTCTTCATAAAGCTGCTTACAGAATCTCTATAAAAGGCCGCCTTCTCAAATGCACACTCACTTCAGATAGGTACCAGGCTTCCTGCAGGTCAGATCAACTGCTTTTTATCATTCCCTGTTGTTCCTGTACCAGCTTTTTTACAAATTAGACAGAGAAGCTAGGGTTCATGACTTATGCTTCTTTTTTCGAGATTTTTGCAACACTCAGAGACCCAGATACCTGGAAGGTTCCCAGTAATACCAGGCTAACAAATTAATTCATTGCTTCATTAATAATGGGCAAAACATCAGGAAACTGCTTGCCCATGTTACTGTCTTCTCCTTCCTGAACACATGGAAACAGTGGTCACAAGGTGACCAGCCACCTCCACCTGCCCTTTTCTCAACCACTAAAGCCCTAGAGGGTTCTTGCCAGGTCAGCTGGTGACAGAGTTCCACTTCTAGTGTCCCTTACCCTGTTTCACCAACCATCAGCCTTTTACACACTCTGCTTCACAAAGGCCTCACGTTTTTCTGTTATTGACTCCTGAACCCCGCTGCATCGATTGCTCCATTTTTTAAAACCTTCCAACTCTCTATCTGGCTCCCTCATCACTGCCTAAAATGTTCCCAGGTCTCCTCCTCTTATAAAATTAGCTTCAAATGACTTTTCTGCCTTCCCTAGCTACCCTCCGATTTCCCCTCATCCCTTTCACTATGCAGGACATAGCATACATAGCCTAGGCTACCGGCCCATGCCTTCCCCTCATCCCTGGGATCTGGCTTCTGCAGAAATGGTTCTCGTGAGGTCCCCAAGGGCCTCTTACTGAGTAAGTGCAGTCGCAGTTTCGTGTATCCCCATCTCATGGCAGCATCAGACACCTTAGCTGCTTGGCTTCTCCTCTTGGCTCCCAAGGCACTGCTCTAACTCCGTTCTCCTTGATAAACCTTCTCTAATTGACTCTTTGCTCACTCTACCAGGGTCCTCCGTTCCCTTCCATTAACAAGTCCATTCTCCAAGGGTCTGTCTTACCATTTCTTCCTTTTCTTCTCTCTCCTCTCAGAAGTTTTATCAACTCCTATAACTTCAACCTTGGCCTTCATGCTTATAATTTTCCATTTCCCCTCCCTAGTTCTGGTCTCAAATATTCTTCCATGCTTATGATTCCCCTTCTCTCCTCCCAAGTTCTGGTCCCAACTTTCCAGTACCTAGTAAAAATATACTTGTGGATTTCTCTGTTGTAAATTCAAAATCAACATATCAAAAACCAGACCCACCATTCCTCTCCCACTTCGCTTCCTTTCCTGACTGGTTTACCTCTGATGACGGCACCTTGAGGGACCTGAAACTTCATGGTCATCTTGGGGCCTCACTTTTCCTCAACCCCAAATCCAATGCCATGTCCTGCCAATTCTTCCTTCACAGCCTTTTTTTAACTATCATTTTTGAATAGGTAATACATTCCCATGGTTCAAAAGTTAAAATTATATGAAAAGGTAAATGTTGAGAGGTCTCACTTCGAATTCTATCCCCTTTCACAGACAGCCTCTGGTAACTTTTGTTTCTTTCCTGTGTTTCCTTCAGTGTTTCTTGATGTGAATATAAGCACATATTCTCATTTCTCTCCCCTCCTTCTTAGCTGAAAAGAGATATGTTACGAACACGGTCCTGCATTGTGCGCTCTCTGTTGCCTGAAGATGGATCCAGGAGATCTTTCCCTAGTGGTAGATAAGCTTCCTCACGCACTTTCTAAGGCTGTCGATACCACGTAGTGTGTATTAGTCCTTCAGAGGTGAGTATACTTGGTTGTTTCCAATCTTCTACTATCATAAACAATGCTGCAAAGAACAATACCATCCTTTTAAGTGTGTATTCAGGAAAGAGTCCCAAAAGTGGGATTTCTGGCTTAAAAGGTAAAGGCATCTGTCCTTCGTAGACTCTTAAATCCTTACCTTCTCACTCGTGCCCCCTGTCACCAGCCTGGTTTTACACCTAGACGTAAACAGCTAGATGAGATAGCTTCCATTCTGGCTATCACTGCCAGACTGACCTTTCCAAAAGCACACTTTGATTTATTCATCCCCCTGCTGGAAAATCTCTAATAGTCCCCCTTGTCTAGCAAATAAATGACTGATTCCTCAGCCTGCCCAAAGTGCCCTCCCTTCCAGGTTCATCGGGGTGGTCCTCACCGTATCCAGCCAGCGCTGCTGGTTACTTTCTAAACACACGCTGCACTTTCCCACCTCCGTGCGTCTGCCAGGCCTTGTTCTTCATCAGAAATGCCCACCCCTTCCTCTGCCTACCCAACCCTACTCATTTTTAAAGGGCCTTCTTGAATGGCACCTCTTCCTGAATCTATCACTTACTACCTTCAGTCAGAAATGATTTCTCCCAGCGCCCCCAAAGCCCTGTATTTAAACCAGTCGCGTGGTCTTCTGGTGCCTTCTATCGTAGTTGTCCGTGGCAGCTCACCTTCCACACGAGGTTGTAAGTTCTCTGAAGGCAACGACTGTGCCTTCTGTCCCTTATAGTTCCCAGAGCCCTCTTCAAGGAATTTCACATATACAAGTGTCTCATTAAATACTTACTGGAAGACCACGTATCAAGAGAAATCGGCCTTCTGGCTTGACGCCCTTCCCCCAGTGCTGGAAAAGGCTCCCAGGGAAATGAGGCAGGCAGGTCTGCTGGCCATAAAGCAGGCACATGTGCAGCGAGGCGTGAGCACACATAGATGCATACGTCCCGCCTACATGGGAGCCTAGCTCATAAATTCTGCCCATTTTACAGCAGTTGCAGGATTAATGACAACAAAATAAGTGGAATTCAGCAAGCACTTCATCCCTCTTGAAGGTCTGTGATTTTTCAAAGCTTTCGTTGTTTTATTTGAAGAAACACAGACTTCAAAAAAAGTTAAAGTGAAGAAACTGGGTAAGGCCTATACCTGAAATAAGAGACCCTAGGCTATTCTCAAGGTATGGTCATAATCAAAACCTATTCTAGAAAAAGTCTAGGCTAGGCCTCAGAAAGTCTGGGCTCAAGACTGAGTTCTGTTATATTATGTGAGCACTTCAGCTAATCAGGAAGTTGTTTTTTCCCCACCTAGAAAAAACAAACACACAAAAAGACCTTCCTTTACAGGAAAAGTTTTTCCCTTCCAACCTACTCCTCAAATGTGGTTCTCCATTCATGCGGCAGGAAGAACTGTGAATTAGTGAAAAGAGGGTGGTGCTCCCACCATCTTTTATAATATAACCTGTTTACCTGTCTTGAGTTAGCTTGGAATCCAACTGGAAAAGCAAAACTCAAAGTCTACTGTGGCTATTCACAGAAAGGGTTGATTTCAGAAGACGAAGGCCAACCTCCTTCCACAGACCTGCCATAGAGATCTCTCTGAAGAAAGGGAGGCCGTGTCTGCCTGCCCTCGGTTCAGACAAACATCCCCCTCAAATGCTTCTGGTACTTTCCTCTCAGGTTCAAGCTGCCATCACCTCAAGTCAGAATTTCACAAATAGTTACCTAAGTTGTCTCCCTGAATCTGGGCTCTCCCAGGGCCCAAGGAGTATACTTGTTGGTGCCAAACCAAGTGTCAATGACTTGCCAACTGACAAATCCATGGGTCTGTCTTCAGCCTTCACCTCATTTGACCTTTCTCCGCCATGTGACCCTGCTGAAGCCACACTGCACTTCCTTTTGAAACCCCTTCTCCGCCCTTGGCTTCCATGACTTGGCCCCTCCTGATTCTACGTCCTTGCTGGCTCCGCTTCCGCTGCCCCACCCTAACGCTCTTGTCCTCCAGGCTTCTGTCCTCTGCCTTCCTTCCCTCATTATCACCTTCACCCCTACGACCCCTGTCACACTGCCCGCCTCATCCATGGACTTCCCGTCTTCTTGACAAGGTGTGAGCTGGGGACAGGATGGACCCTCCCCTGGGCAACCCCACCCCGGCTGTGGTTCTGTGTGGGCTCAGTGTGGCTGGCCGCCCAGATCCAGCCGAGGAAATCGAGTACCTCTCGGTGTCAGGTAGCCATACGCCAGGGTGGCCAAAGCCTGTGCACGTTTCCGGGGTTCTTGCCCAAAAATAATCCGAGAAAGGATGACACAGCCAATCAGCTCCTTATCTGCTTGGGTATTCTGCAGAGAGCAAACACGTCATTACACTTTTGGGAAAGGAGGACAATCTCCAGCCTGTATCTTATCACTGGATTGCAGGACTGCATCCACTATCAACTTTTTCTCTCCTCCCCCCTTCCCATCCCACAGCCAATCCATCAAGCCCTCTTGGCTCCACCCTATTCCTAAGTTCTAAAGCTACGCACTTCTCATTTCTGCCATGTGTACCTAGTCCAAGCCACCCTCACTTTTGACCTGGGTGACCACAGCCCCTCCTAATTGCCTCCACTCTTGTCCACCATAGTCTACTTTCTACATCATAGCCAGAGTGACTTCTTTTACCCTCTTATTGTGAAAAGCTTACAAAAACAGCATGGAAAATGAGTCAGCTTCATCACTCACAGTCAACCTGCTTTCATATCTGTGCTCCTCATGCATCCACCCTCTCCCTCTATGATTTTGAAGCAAATCAAAGGTATTAAATCATTTCATATTTCATAAGTATCTCCAAAAGATACAGACTTAGAAATATAACCACAAAATCATTATCTCACCAAAATATTAGTAATGATTCCTTACTATCAAATACCTAGTCTCTTAAACCTAATAATTACCTCATAAATCTAATATTTCTTTTACAGTTTAATTGTCCATACACTGAGATCAGTCTCCTGAGTCTCTTTTCATCAATGGGTTCCACCTCCATTTCTAATTCTTTTCATTGCAAATTATTTATTGAAGAAACTGAGTTATTTGGTTTATAGTGTTTCCCAAAAATGGAAATTCGGTTGAATCTTTATGGTGTCACTCAACATGTCCTTCCAGTCTCCATTCTGCCTTTATAGTGGTGGTTGATTTAGAAGTTTGGTTACCTTTAGCTTTTTTTTTTTTTTTTTTTCGGTATGCGGGCCTCTCACTGTTGTGGCCTCTCCCGTTGCGGAGCACAGGCTCCGGACGCGCAGGCTCAGCGAACATGGCTCACGGGCTTAGTTGCTCCGCGGCATGTGGGATCTTCCCGGACCAGGGCACGAACCCGTGTCTCCTGCATCGGCAGGCGGATTCTCAACCGCTGCGCCACCAGGGAAGCCCTAGCTTTTTTTTTTTTTAAGCAAAACTACTTCATATGTTCTACCATCAGAAGACACCTAACCTTGGGTTGTCTCTTTCTGATAAAAGCACAATGACATAAATTAATCTATAAAAGATTATGAAACGCTGATATCCTAATATCATTCCCTCTCCATATGTTAGGTGGAATAACTTTATAAAAAGAAATCTCCTCTCATCTCCTTCTTAGTTACAGTTCATATCAGAAGGACAGGATACATGATTTAATCATTCTCTTTATTTACCAGCTTTCCAAATAATGAGTTCATTCACTAGCATCCTCCAATGGTGACCAAATAGCTAGTTATTTATCATTCTTCTTCTTATTATTATTATTATAATAAACGTATCCGGATTTTTAAACAAATCTGATGTTCCTGAACATAGCAAACTAATTTCTAACTTGGGGCTTGTACACCTGTTGTTCCCCCAGCTTGGGACACTCTCACACATCGTTACCCTCTTCTGTCATTTTCATAGCGTTCACCTCAGAGAGGCCTTCCTTGGCCACCTTATCTAAAACAGACTCTCAGCCTATCACTTACTATCCCATCACCTATTTGATTTTTTTCTTCATGGCATTTACCTCTCTCTGATATTGCAGTAACTATTATTTTGTTTGTCTACGACCTGTCTCCCCAAATAGAAAATAAGTCCCTCACGAACAGTTTATTCCTGGGGCTTCCCTGGTGGCGCAATGGTTAAGAATCTGCCCGCCAATGCAGGGGACACGGGTTCGAGCCCTGGTCCGGGAAGATCCCACATGCCGCGGGGCGACTTGGCCCGTGAGCCACAGCTACTGAGCCTGCGTGCCACAAGTACTGGAGCCCATGTGCCTAGAGCCCGTGCTCCACAACAAGAGAAGCCACTGCAATGAGAAGCCTGCGCACCGCAACAAAGAGTAGCCCCCGCTCGCCACAGCAATGAAGACCCAACACAGCCAAAAATAAATAAATAAATATAATAAATTTAATAAATAAATAAGAGAACAGTTTATTTCTCATGTTCACTGCTGTACGCTCCATGCAGAGAGGAGGCGCTCATTCAGTATTTGCTGAATAAATCATCTCTCGATTGGCAAAGATACGGATGAGGCGGGGAGAGAGCCCCTGGCTCTGAAGAACTGAAAGGCAGAGCTCTCTAAGAGATCAGAGAATTGCACCTGCAGGTCACAGATGTCAGTAACTTTACAAACACGGTCATCAACTGGCTGCACGAACTGACAAAGTCAGGCATTTATTCCCTGGTGAGGTGAAAACGGCACTTCAAGGACTCAAAAGCCTGGAGTCTCAACCCTCGTGTTCTAATGTTTACTGATTGTGATGTCTGGGGCAAGATCACCCGGAGTCCCAGCTTCCTTTTCTATTTGGAAATCTATACCATCTACCTCGTGGAGTTACTGTAGGGAGAGTGAGTCAACATCAAAGTGATCCAAATCTGTTACGTGTTATCTGAATGTAACCATGTGCAGAGTAACACACAGACGAGTGGTCCGAGGACCGCTCCCTTCTGATCCCCGTGACCCCCCGACCCCACCTCCTTCCTCACCTGACGCTTCACCCCTCCCAGCTCAAACACACAGACGCAAACAGTGTTAGAGGGACGTTTCTCCTTGTGTTTTAAAAACATCCATTCAGTCAGAATTTTTTTTTTTTTTTTTTTTTGCGGGCCTCTCACTGCTGTGGCCTCTCCCATTGCGGAGCACAGGCTCCGGACGCGCAGGCTCAGCGGCCATGGCTCACGGGCCCAGCCGCTCCGCGGCATGTGGGATCTTCCCGGACCGGGGCACGAACCCGTGTCCCCTGCATCGGCAGGCGGATTCTCAACCACTGCGCCACCAGGGAAGCCCCAGTCAGAATTTTTGAGAGTTCTGCACGGGCTGACCGCACAGTAAATACTAAGCTCTACTCTGAGGGAGAAGCATAACATCATGAAAAATCACCGGAATGAGAGTCCGAAGCCTTGAGTTCTGTCCTGGTTCTGGACATTCTGTATTCATTCATCCCCACACTTCCTGCCCTGGGGAAACCGAGACAACCAGTATGGGCTCTAGAGGTCAATCCAGTGCTGTGTCCCCTGCCACCAATATTCCTGTCCTTCAGGGCTGTGAGCACTGAGCTGGGCTAGATATAACTCCTAAATCTAAATCTTTGTCATTATCCAAACTGGTCAAGGAGCTGTCAAGTCTTTTTTTTTTTTTTAATATTTATTTTTTTATTTATTTGGCTGTGCTGGGTCTTAGTTGCGGAAGGCGGGCTCCTTAGTTGTGGCTTGTGAACTCTTAGTTGCAGCACGCGTGTGGGATCTAGTTTCCAGACCAGGGATCAAACCCGGACCCCCTGCATTGGGAGCACAGAGTCTCAACCACTGCGCCACCAGGGAAGTCCCAAGGAGCTGTCAAGTCTTAAAAGCCCACACCTGCATTCGATGGTAGTTGGTACTTGTCTTTCTAGAAGTGATCATTCTAGCCTGGGTTCATGAAATACTATTGGATCCAGGTCAGGATGATGGTCCTTTGCAAGTTTCTGGGTAATTTACAGAGATAACTTTATATTATAAATACATCCATCTAGGGAAGTATCAGCTTCTATCATGTCCCTCTGAAGTGCCTCTCAGCCTTTCCTAAGCCATCTGCAGAGTTTTCTTTTTACACATGTATGTTAAGATCATTTTTTCCTTTAGCCAGGAATGGCCAGGAAGTCAGGAAGTCAGCACATGGACTCCTTTGTTGATAAGTAATGCTCTGGGAGCAGGCGGTGCCTGTGTGTTAATCGTGAGGGCCACTGACACGCCTTCTCGGGTTCCCGCATTTTGAACGCTCTTGCTAAACGCTTGCTCTGAGGTCCTAGTTCCCAAGTCCTTGCTCTGCTCTTGAAAATGGATACCTACACTCTCTGACCCCTGCTGCTACCGCCTACTTCCGGTCCTTTGCTTTGCTTATGATTCCACTGTAACCACAGGCATCTTACCAGATCCTTGCCAGGCCTGAGCCTAGACTCTGCCTGGCTACCCTTGTTCTCAGCCTCCTGCCTCACTATCCTGGCCTTCTTGTTACCCAAAAGATTTTTTTTTTTTTTTTTTAATCCGGTACGCGGGCCTCTCACTGTTGCGGCCTCTACCATTGCAGAGCACAGGCTCCGGACGCGCAGGCCCAGCGGCCATGGCTCACTGGCCCAGCCGCTCCGCAGCATGTGGGATCCTCCAGGACCGGGGCACGAACCCGTGTCCCCTGCATCGGCAGGCGGACTCTCAACCACTGCGCCACCAGGGAAGCCCCCCAAAAGATATTATTCTGAAACCTTTCAGGAGAAATCAAAAGATGATTTTTTTAGTTAACGTAATCAAACAGCAACCGGAAGAACCAAACATTAATTTTTAGTTTAAAGCTAGGAGCACAGACACTCCAAGGAGGCGTGCACAGTGACCCACTTGTGGAGCCTGAAGACAGGCTGGCTACCAACTACGCTCTGCTTTCTTTTCTTCCACTTATAAAGAGATATAACACCTGCCTCTACGTCATGTCCTTCGATCTGCAATTAAGGAAGAATTTCTCTAGTCACGGACGTGTTTTTAAATGGAAAACCCAGTGAGTTTTTTGTTTATTATCATTTTCCCCTTAATCAGCTGAGCTACTTTCTTCTGGGATTGGGCCAGTTTCTCTTAGGGAAGAGACATACGGTCTATGGCCTTCTCCTCCTTGGCTTTAGCAACTTGTTTGCTCTCTCCAGACCCACTAGTGGGATACAACTCATCTGTTCGCTGATGCCCTGGGATCTTGGTTTGCTGTGACCTGTAGGTACCAGAGAGGGACACGGAGTCAGGTTTAACCCTGCATATCTCAAACAAGGCAGCACTGAAGGACAGAGCCCTCCCAACTGGGGGCTAGGGATATGACCCCTAAAATAAACCTGTAGAATAAAGCTAGGTTGTGAACCCACGTCACCTGCAAAGCCAAGAATTAGAACGGCAATGTAGTGGTTCCAAACAAACAGATTTAGTGAACCTCCCACCTACGGCAGAGTCGCAGCCCTGCTGCTTACCAACCATATGACCCTAAGTAAGTTATTGATTTGCTTCACTGTAAAATGAAGTCAATATGAATACCCACCTGATGAGGTTATGGGATTAAATCAGATAATACTCATAAATCACTTAGCATAGCTTGCTATTTAGTAAGTGCTCTTTTAACATTAGCTATTCTTATTTTATGAGCTCCATGACTTGACGATGCTGAATTGGAAGATCTCCAAGATCCTTGATGTTCTAAAATTCTGACCCAAACCAGGGGGGAAAATGGACATAATGAAATAAGGTAAAGGGAACTAACATTTTGAGGTCAGAACTTCACATGTCCTCTTTCATATTTCTTAAAAGCTTCAACATAAATAGTAACTAAAGAGGATGCGGTCCCACCAAGGAGAGGCGAGAGAACCCACACTGGGTCAAGTGCAGATTCAGAAGAGAAATGACCTTCTCAATTATGTTAGAAAAAACAAAACAAAAAAACAAAAATCGTGTTTTAGAAAGAGCTGAGTGGGTTGAAAATCTCCCTCTTCCCCAGCACCCCCTTACACACACACACACACACACACACACACACACACACACACACACCACACACACATACACACCCCATGCAGATCTCGGACTATGATGCTGAACATAATTATGAATGGGTAATTGGTATGATAAAGATAAAAGTCCAAAGAGTTAATCTTATATAATAAAAAAGATAACCATATCCTAACTCTACCAGAGACATCATAAAGTGATCCAGAAGAAATAGAATTCTAAGATATTAAGAGCAACAACAGAAATTTTAATTATTCATAAGTTCCCCCAAAGGAATCACCTTTGTATTCACGATAGCTTTTAAAAGTTCAACCACTGTATAGTTTTAAAAATAAAATTTATCTTCCCTTTCCACTGATTAGATAAGTAATGAATGTTCATTGTAAGAAAAACAAAAAGAGGAAAATTTAGAAGGAAAATAAATGTCAAGCATAACCTTTTACACCAGGTTCGAATAAATGACATCCTAATATCCATCCAGAGTCCTGTTCTAAATAACCTATATTTTTTTAGGCATGTGGGCAAACCAGGTTACGTGGACAGGACAGCAACATTTCTTCAGGCCCAAGCCCAGGGCCCAGCAGGACTGTCTTCTGCCCACAAACAGAATTGTGCTTTCAGAAGACATGCAAATTCAATGGAAAAGCCAGGGAAGGCTGGCGCAGCACCGTGATCAGGAGACAGGTGCTAAACTTGCCTGTTCTCTGCCTAGTGAATTCCGTACTCCTCCTCCAACTCGAATGTCACCTCTGCTGGAAGTCTAGCACTGGAGTAGCAGTAGAAACACCCTCTACAAGGCTTGCAAAAGTCTTCTCCAACTTCTACTATAGTGCGAATCACGCAACAGTCTCATTTTCAAAATCTGTTTCTGTTTCTGAGTCTTCTTTGTTTCCTAGCCAGTTAACTCCACCAGGGCTGGGGCTGAGTCTCATTTGTTTCTAAGAAACCCTGATACCTGGCTCACAGTAAAAACAAATAATGGCTGGTTAAATAATGAACAAATGAATGGAAAAAGAAAGTGTAAGGTCTTTAGGATACCTGAAAAAGACTGAAGGTGGAGGAAATCTGTGACAAGAGATCATAACTCAAGAAGACTCACAGAAAGAAAGCTTAGTCCCTCAATAGAAGGCTTTGCATAGGCTGCATATTTCACTCACCTAAAGCAGAAGTTCAATCTATTGGGGTTACCACAGAGATTACTAATTTTGGATATTAAAAATTATAAGCCCCAGGGGCTTCCCTGGTGGCGCAGTGGTTAAGAGTCTGCCTGCCAATGCAGGGGATAAGGGTTTGAGCCCTGGTCAGGGAAGATCCCACATGCAGCAGAGCAACTAAGTCCGTGAGCCACAACTACTGAGCCTGCGCTCTAGAGCCCACGAGCCACAATTACTGAGCCCATGTGCCACAATTACTGAAGCCCACGCACCTAGAGCCCGTGCTCCACAACAAGAGAAGCCACTGCAACGAAGAGTAGCCCCCGCTCGCCGCAACTAGAGAAAGCCCATGCGCTGCAACGAAGACCCAATGCAGCCAAAAATAAATAAATAAACAAATAAATTTAAATAAATATTTTTTTAAAAAACAATTATAAGCCTTAAATATTTAAATTTCAGCCTTGAATGAAATTGAGAAAAGCTGAGAAAGGGAGCAAGCTTCAACAGCAGAGCCTCAAAGGAAGTAGAAACATTGAGGTTTTGACAAATGACTTGAGACTGCCAAGCCCTGAACTAGCTTTGAACATTTTGCTATGAAAGGTAATAAACATGCCTGGAGAACACTGACCAGTTAGATATCTGGAAGGATAGTCAGAATAAAAAAGTTAGGCCAGTTAAATGAAAGGTCTGCTAGGTTTCTAACTTATTCTACATGTTGCCATCATAAATGTGAATTCTGACTAGTAAAATTAAATATGAATTATCTGATTATTTCCAACATACTCTACTGTAAACTCTACATTTTTAACTTCAATTTTATATTTGTGTAACCCTTAACCTTAAGATATTTTATGAGATGGTATAGAATTACACTAATACGTTAACTACTAGTCTCATGTGGCTATTAAGCACATGAAATGTGTCTGGTCTGAACTGAGATCTGCTGCAGGTGTAAAACACACACCGAATTTCAAAGACTTAATCGAAGAAAAAATATTTCATGAATTACGTTATATAATATTTTAGATATATTGAGATAAATATGGTGTTAAAATTAAATTTACCTGTTTCTTTTTATTTTTTAATATGGCTACTTAAAAATTTAATATTACATTTGTGGCTTGTGTTATTTTTCTACTTGATAGCATTGGTATAGAGCAATGGTTCTCAACCAAGGGTGATACTGCTCCCAGGGGACATATGGCAATGTCTGGAGATATCTTGGCTTGTCACAACTGGGACAGTGCTACTGACATCTCATATAGAGACCAGGGATGCTACAATGCACAGGACAGCCCTCACAACAAAGAATGATCTGATCCAAAATGTCAACAGTGTCGAGGTTGAGAAACCCTGGTATAGAGAAGTGGTTAAAGAATGGACTCTGGAGTCAGACTGCCCAGTCTGAATAGCATTTACTAGCTGTGTGACTTCGAGCAAATTGCCTAACCTCTCTTTAATTCATATTCCTTATCTAAAAAATGGGGTAATTATAGTACCTCCCTCACAGGGTTTTGGGGGAATTAGTTGTGTTAATATGCATAAGTACTTAGAACAGTGCCTGGCACGTAGTATTTGCTCAATAAGTATTAGCTGTTATGATGTGAAATTTTTAATTTACTTATTGTCTCTTTATTTCATGAAACGATTTCAATTTCTCATTAATTTTTCTATTTTTAATTCTCCATGACTTTACCAATCTTGCTATAAGTAACCTATCTTTATAAAAAAAATTGAAATTTCCCTTAAGTTAGGAAAAAACATTTGTTTTCCATCTTGCATAGGTTGCACAAGTACAAATGGACATTAAAGCAGAACCATTATTAGCATACAACACAGAAGCTCAATCTTCTCTACTATATAATATGCATGCAAAGTTCACCAAGGTTTGCCTTAAGTGGAGGTCCCAATGTTTCAGGCCACTGAGTGAGTGTGATACTTACAGACAGAAGCAGAAATCCCAGTCGGTGTCATTGCTGGCAGTCGGGATGCGGATCGGGCTGGCTCACATCTTCTTCCTACCAAGAATCACATGTAAGGTCACCTTTGAAAGAAAACGCCTAGAAGTCTGTTCTGTTTTCCCTTTGTTGGATGCTATAAGCATTAAAATGAAACTGCCCAAATATATATAACCCATCCTAAATCCATAAATAGACTATACATACACACACACACTCATGTATGGAGACCGTGGAAAGCAGAAATTAAAGACATCTGCCAAATTAAATCCCTGAATTACATTTCCTTCCTCTAATTTTTACTTCACATTACCTCCAAAATCCCTTACCTTTATTACCCCTTAAGCCAACACATTAACAGCTCCTGAATCAACAAAACTATGATCTACTCAAGTCAAATACTGTTTCTGCAGGTAACCAGCTCTCACTACTAACAGTGTATTTGTTGGTTAGTTCTACTCCGTGTCCCTTGGGCCATCTCACTACTTAATAGGTGATCCTAGTTAAGGAGCTAAAACACATGCGTCTATTTTGGTTGCTGTCATTAGCTGTTGGGGGAAATGACTGAAACTCACGGCAAAAAATCTGACTTGTAATTATTTGCTAAATTGAACCCGCAAGGCTATCCCTGTCGATTAAATCAAATCGAACTCGAATGCAGTCATTTATTGAACATTGGTACCCACCAAGTCCCTCCTCATTTCACCCTGCAGAATGTCACTCATTCCCACCTGAGCCCTGAGTAGCTCTCTGACTCAGACTCCACAACGTTCACAATCCAAAAACCAGAAGGGAAGAATCACTAATTTGTCTTTCTCATCTCTACTTTCAAAACTGTGGCCAGGGCGAGGGGTTCTGACGTCTCAACCTCCTAAATTCTGTTCCTGTGCGGTTTCACATGGCCCTGAATTGTAACACCACTATCGCCCCCCCTCTCTCAAGTGCAAATCGGTTATTTTCTGCAGTTGTCTCGCCTTAACTTTGTAAACCTTAACACCACATTCCGAGCAACGTCCGAGTTTCCCCCGGCTTCTTTCCTGTGGGCGGTGCCCCGGCCGCAGACGCTCTAGCACGAAAAGCGGGCGAGGGCGGCCGAGAGGCAAGCGTGACGCGGCGTACCTGGCGGAGGGCAGAGGAGCCACGGCCCAGAACCAGGCTTCCCGGCTCCCTCAGCCTGGCAGCTCGGCTTCCGCCGGCGGCTTCAGTGTACTGGCCTCTTCGGACCTCGTTCAAGGCGCTGCTGGGTTGCCTTGCGGACGAGAGACGCTCACCTAGCTCTACCTTTCCCGCCCGCCGCCGGAGTTCTGGCTACTGAGACAATGGAGTTACCATGGAAACTGAACGTTGCGGGCGGCGCCCGCGCCTGTAGCCATGGCGACGAGGGGCACTTCCGGCCCAGCGGAATCCCAGGCTACCCCGGCAAACCATAGCTGCCACCGCACCCTTGCCTTAACGGTCCCCGCGGGCGAGACTCGGGCGACCTTAGCTTCGTCCACACACTTCCCTCTGCTGCGGCTGAACGGTCCACTACTGTTTTTCTTAAAGGGACTTTACCTCTCGGAGATAACGACGTCGGAAGAGGAGGTAAATCCCATCGAAGGATGGAAAGGGGCGCCCGGCTCCACGAGCTTACCAGTTTAAAGCTGCGACGACGTACCGGGCTGTATTCGGCGACACCCTTCGCCCCCCGGGTGCCCCTCCGCGCGCCCCTCCGCGCGCCTTGCACCCTCACAGTTGCCCAGGTGTTCGGGTCCTCCGGGCCCGCGAGGAAAGGCTCAGATAGAACTATTGACGGTGCTGGCATCGTCTGTGTTGCCTCTCCCGGTAAGATTAGAGCTACGCATGAGTAACGGAGCGGAGTGCAGGAAGTGAGTAGCTTAAGATATGGACCACTAGTTCTGCTAATGATTAGCAGTTCAGAGAATATTTTCGAGGATAGAGGGCACACTTGGCAAACACCACATAGCCCTAAGTTATGCGCCATGTATCCTTATCCTACTCATCTTCAGTGGCCTTTAATACCCACAATGGTAACAGTAACTCAGATCTGACAGGTACAGGGGCAGTTGTGGTTAATAACCAAATGAACATCACTGGCTCAAGCAGCCTCGAGCTTCAGGGTGTTCCCATGAACCCCACAATGAATTAGGGGCTGTGACAAGTCCAGTTGGAACTGGTATGTCCCTCTCCTTTTCAGACAAGAGCAGGCTCAGTAGAAAAAGAAGGAAAATATTTACCAAGAACTTGACAGGTGGTGTTTACATTCAGTGTTTGTTCTTTCCAGTTCTGAGGCTGAATTTTAATTGCTGTTGATCCAAGACTGCCAAGATAGCCTTTCTGAAGTTAGGTTGGAGGAGCTATTTAAGTGAGTTCGCTTTAATATGTCTTAACTAAAACCTGGATGGCCTATTAAAGTTTAAATCTGTACCCTCAAGCTCCTGAGCCAAAATTTTAGAAAGACCCCACTCCTTTTATTCTCTGTTTTCTAAAAGAACCCTCAGCATGAAAGGATGATGAGAGAGCATTGAGCGGGGCTTCAGGATGTCAGGGTTCTGCTTTGGACTGTGTGCCCTGGGGCAAGTCACAGCCTAGGGGACTGAATTTTCTTGCCAGTACATTGAGAGTATTTGTACCACTTGCTTTCTAAAACCCCTTCCAGTTCCAGGATTCTGTGAGGATAAACCACAGATATTTATGATTCTATGAACATAATATTGAGTATTTAATATGAATATTTAACATGTATGGGGATAAAAGGGCAGAACTGGTTTCCTGTTCTCTAACACTTATTTCCCTTATCCTTGTTACAAGTTGGTCTTCAATGAAATGGAAAGTTTTAATGTTCTGTCATTCTAGGAAATGCCTATGAAGTTGTTTCTGTGTATATTAAATAGAACTTCTTTCCTGAACACTTGCTCTGCTGATCCTTGTGAGGGGGACGTGTGGTAGCAGAACAGTCACTGAGTTCTCATTCCCTAAAGCCAACACTCTGGCTCCGCCTCCATTTAATTAGCTCATCTGTAAAATTAGAAATCAAATGAGAAGAACTTTAAAGACTTTTAGAGTTCTAAACCACAGTGACTCTTTTTCTTTCCTTACATCTTAACCCTGGCTGCAAATGTAAAGTTAGTTATAGAGTTGCAGGGGGGGAAATGTCACATCCTGGGACCTGCAGGTGTCCTTAGGACTGATCGCCAAGGGAGGGTTCTTGGCTTCATGCAGGAAAGAATTCAAGAGTAAGCCAGAGTAAAGGGAAAGCAATGGGTATGTATATAGAGAGATACACATTCAATAGGCAGAATGCAGACTGCTTTAGAAAGTGAGAGCAGCCCCAGGGCATGGGGTCATCCTGGAAAGTGAGAGCCGGTTCTGGGGCCTGGGGTCCTAGGTTTTTATGGATTAAGTAATTTGATAGGCTAATGAGTGGGAGGGATATTCTCGCTATTTTGGGGTAGGGTGGGGATTTCCCAGGAATTGGATCACTGTCCACTATTTGGCCTTTTATGGTCTACCTCGGAACCGTCATGGCATAACGGAGAGTGATTTTTAAGATTACAATGAAGGTATAATGAGCTAAAGGTCAATGACTGGACTGTTCTCAAAGCCACCTTGTTTTCAGCTGGTTCCAGCCGGTCTTTATCACGTCCCAGCAGCTGCCCCCTTTCTACATTATCTAGCATTTGTACCCTGCTCCTTTCCCTCCTGTCTCAATGTTAAGTGTGCTTTAGTTCTGTTCACTAACTCTGGAATGGAATGCTAGTAATCTGGGGATAGTGCTTTTACAGCGGGTTCACACACCCTCCTTTGATCCTGATTACCTACCGTAAGCTTCGCTGTTGCAGAAATCACACAGAGGAACCATGTATATAGGGTACTTCTAGACTCTTCCAACCCCCAATCAAATGTGATTAGCTCCAAATGATTCCAAATGCAAGGACTGTGAAACCCAAGAACAAGGAAATCCAAATAAACTTTCTCTTGGACTGTGTGATTTTTTTTTTTTTTTTTTGGCTACTTTGGGTCTTCGTTGCTACGCGTGGGTTTTCTCTAGTTGTGGCGAGCAAGGGCTACTCTTCCTTGTGGTGTGCGGGCTTCTCATCGCGGTGGCTTCTCTTGTTGCAGAGCCCGGGCTCTAGGCACTCAGGCTTCAGTAGTTGTGGCTCGCCGACTCTAGAGCGCAGGCTCAGTGGTTGTGGCACACGGGCTTCGTTGCTCCATGGCATGCGGGATCTTCCCAGACCAGGGCTTGAACCCGTGTCCCCTGCATTGGCAGGGGGATTCTTAACCACTGCACCACCAGGGAAGCCCCTGGACTGTGTAATTTCTTAAAACACATTTTCCAGCCTCTCAAGGCAGGGTTAGATACCTTCTTTCTGAGCTCCCACGGTATCCCATCCACAGCCTGAGTGACACCCCCAAGTCAATTGGCACTCCATTTACTTGTGACTTTTTCCATGCATCTGTCCATCATCCAAGGAAAAACACCTATTGAATACCTGCTATGTGCCTGACACTGTTCTTTCTAAGCATTAGGGAAAGCAAGAGCGAACAAAGCAACAAAGATTTCATTCTCCTAGAGCTTCTGTTCTACCAGGGCTGCTAGTAAACAATATGACATCTCTGCAAGTTAGAAAAAGGCAGGTGGCTTAGGGAGTAGGCAGCAACTTTGTGTGAATTAGGAAAAAGCCTCTTCTTCCAGCCAGTCTCAGGCCCTTGCTAAGGGGTCCAGCTTTGGGAAAGGGATGAACCACCTGACATGGAAGGAACAAATTATAAGGAGAAAAATAAAGTCAGGCAGGGGATCTAAAAAGTGATGTGGATGTGGGGAGGGGTATACTGGCTTAGACAGTGAAGTTAAGAAGGGCTTCTCTGACAAGGTAGCACTGAGCAGAGACCACAAGGGAATAAGGGAGCAAATGACACAAATGTGCAGAAGAGCATTGTAAGATGTTAATAGCAAGTGCAAAAGTCCTGAGGCAGGAGCAAATTTAATGGGTTCAAGAACAGAAAAGGTTTCAATTAGGAATGAAGAGAGAGACAGGAGAGTGGGTCAGCAGAAGAGGAGGTCATGCAGGGCCTTATGGGCAATCCATCCATCTAAATCCCCACCTACCCACCCATCCAGTGAATACTGAATATCTGCTAGGTGGCAGGCCCTGTTTGACCAGATGTGAGGTTCTTGTGAGCAGGAGCTTTATATCCACCACTGAGCCTTTAGTGTTCAGCACAGTACCTGGCTTATTACTAGTGTTCAATAACACTTAATAAACTGAGTAATCTTCAGGAACTCTCCATTAGTAGAGATTCTGGCCTCTCTGTGTATATTGGTTTCCTATTGCTGCTGTAACAAGTCATCACAAACTTAGCAGCTTAAAACAATAAGAATGTATTATCTCCTCGTTCTGGAGGTCAGAAGTCTGCAATGACCATCACTGGCCTAGAGATCAGGTGTCAGCAAGACCGGTTCTTTCTAGAGGCTCTCGGGGAGAATTGTTTTCTTGCCTTTTCCAGCTTCTAGAAACCACCTGCCTTCCTTGGTTCATGGCTCTTCTTCCATCTTCAGAGCCAGCAGTGTAGCATCTTTAAATCTCTGACTCCTTCTCCTGCTTTAAAAGACCCTTTTGATTACATCAGGCCTTACCAGGGTAACCCAGGGTAATCTCCTTGTTTTAAGGTCAGCTGAATAACAACTTTAATTCTATCTACGAACTTTATTCTCCTTTTGCCATATAACATAAACTATCTAAATTCCACGGAATTAGGACATGAGCCTCTTTGGGGGAGTGTGATTCTGCCTACCAGAGTGTTTAACTTGATTTCAATGTATAGGTTTAAAGGATTCATTTACATGTCTGGGTTGCTCAAAACCTGCATATTCATTACAAATGCCTGTCTTCAGGAATGGACTCAGACTGGCTCCTGGGAAATGAATTCTGATCCATTAGAATATTCTGTCTGAGAAGAACATTTTTGTATGCTTGACATTTTGGGCCAAGTGGTACAAATCCGATTAAATAGTTCATTCTTAAAATGTGATGTATGATGAATGCATGTCTTTGCTCTGGGAGGTCTGGAATCTGAACAGCTGAAACTGTTATGCAGGTACTTCAGCCTTCATGATAGATCCCCAATAAAGTCCTGGATACCAAGGCTTGAGTGGGCTGATCTGACTGGCCAGACTTCCAAAGTGTTGTCACACATCACTGCTGGGACAATTAGCTATATCCATGTAACTCCACTGGAAGAGGGCACCTGGAAGCGTGTGCCTTGTTTCTCCTGGATTTTGTCCCGTATACCTTCGGGCTTTGCTAATTTTAAGGAAGGAGGATGAGAGGATGTTCTGGGCTGATGGTAACGTTCTATACGTTGATAGGGTTTGCTGCCTAGACATAGTTACGTGTCAAAACTTATCAAATGGTACACTTAATATTTACGCATTTCATTGTTATGTAAATTTTACCTAGACATAATTTCAAACAAATACTAAAACCTAGTTAATGATGTGTATCCTGAAATTTTCAGGGTAGCCTGTGTGGATGTTCTGTACTTATTTTTAAATGTCTCAAAAACTAATGGATGGAAATTGGGATAGATAAGTGGATAGACATGCATACAAAGAGCAAGTCTAGTAAAATGTTAATGCTTGACTCTAGGTGATGAACACATGAGTGTTCAGTGTAAAATCTTTTCAAATTGTGTTTAAAATTTTTCCTAAAATTTGAAAAACTCAAAACTGGAACAACAAACTCTCCATTTTTACTGTGATTTTGCAACTGAAATATTGATCTCAATAACGTTTCCTCAAGGTTTTTTTTGAGAAAAGATAAACGTATAGGTTTAAAAACATCTGAAGGGCTCTTTGGTCTAGGCGGCAGAAGTGGGATGACGAAGGGAACGTCCTCGTTTGGAAAGCGTCGGAATAAGACGCACACGTTGTGCCGCCGCTGTGGCTCTAAGGCCTACCACCTTCAGAAGTCGACCTGTGGTAAATGTGGCTACCCTGCCAAGCGGAAGAGGAAGTATAACTGGAGTGCTAAAGCTAAAAGACGAAATACCACCGGGACTGGTCGAATGAGGCACCTAAAAATTGTATACCGCAGATTCAGGCATGGATTCCGTGAAGGAACAACACCTAAACCCAAGAGGGCAGCTGTTGCAGCATCGAGTTCATCTTAAGGATTTCAATTATTAGTCATGCAATAAATGTTCTGGTTTCGAAAAAAAAAAAAAAAAAAAAAAAAAATCTGAAGGTGACAGATAGGTAACTCTTACTACCCCCCTCCTTTGTTCAAAGCTTACATTATTTGGCTGTGTCCTGCTCCCCCCTCCCCCCTCCACATCCTCCACTAATAATCTGGTACATCCAGTTGCCGTTCTTGAAATACTGTTTCTTCCCATTTTTAGGGCTTGGTTTATACTGAATGTACAGAAATGTCTCTTTCCTTCTCTTCTACTCACCTCCATCTCTTGGGGATTTACTCCTCAAGGGAGCCTTTCCATCTCCCGGAACCCACTTTGATTGCTCCCTCAACCAGCTCCTATGGCCCAATTATGGCGACCGTCATAGTTGAGCTTTTGTCCTTTGATTGTTTCACAAATATGCCACACGCTCCCCGAATGCTGGACAGTTCTCTGCCCTGAACAGGTGAACAGAAATTGCTCCTGTGAATGCCTCCATCTGTTACTTTTTCCAGCTCACTCTTTGCCTTGCAGTCTGCCTTTTAAACCTTGCATCACCCCCATCTTTGCTGGATGGTGTTTCTACTGCTGTCAGCACCCAGCATTCCACAGTTCTGCCACACGGCAAAAGGTTGTGCATCAACATGTTCTGGGAGCATTTTCCCCACATGGCATATCATGTGTTTATCTTAAGATTGGTGAGTTTAATTATTAAAGGCTTTGGAGTCAGTCTGAAAGTTTATGTAAGAAAAACAAGTTGATGACGCTTATGTAACCAATGTGAAGAAAAAGGCTATTCTTGCTCACTCACTGTGATGACCCATATGCTATTCTACTTTTTTCCTCTGCATTCCTATATCACATGATGGAAGCTAGTGTGAAAATGGGCAATTTGAAAATTATCCAAATGGTCCTCACACATATGCATACATAGCATAGTCATCACATCATTTTTAGGGCTGTAAAATACTGAAAGCAGATTAAATGCCCATCAATGAGGAGTTAGTTTAAAAAAAAAAAAAAAAGCGCATACTATGAAACAGTATGCAGAAGTTAAAAAGGATGTGTGTGCTGACAAAGAACAATCTCCAGGATATTTTAAGTGGAAAAGGTATGGTCCAGAAGTTTCTATATTTAAAGGGGAAAATAAAATACATGCCTACATGTACATATAGACATAGAATATCTTAGGTCATTCAAGAAACTTAATAGCTGTTGCTTCTGGGGTGGTAAACTAAGAATCAGGAGGAGAGATTTATTTTCAGTTTATCTCATTTATCCTACAATTATACCCCATGATATATAACCACTGCTGCAGGATGACAGTTTCTTTACAGACCCTGCCTTTGGCATATGAGACAGTTCTTTCCATTTAAGAAGTCTGGTTTGGATTTATCTAGGTTAAGTGCTCATTTGACTGTCACCAAGAAATCATCTTCTGGGACTTCCCTGGTGGCCCAGTAGTTAAGACTCCACACTTCCACTGCACGGGGTGCAGGTTCGATCCCTGGTATGGGTATTAAGATCCCGCATGTTGGGAGGAGTGGCAAGAAAAAAAAAAAAAAAAGAAATCATCTTCTGAGTTGAATGATTGGCCTCTCTTGAGGTAAGTTCTCCTTTCAGGGTGCACACTCGATAATTTAAAATAGTAACAGGGCTTCCCTGGTGGCACAGTGGTTAAGAATCTGCCTGCCAATGCAGTGAACATGGGTTCGAGCCCTGGTCCAGGAAGATCCCATATGCCATGGAGCAACTAAGCCCGTGCACCACAACTACTGAGCCTGTGCTCTAGATCCCGCGAGCCACAACTACAGAGCCTGCGAGCCACAACTACAGAGCCTGCAAGCCACAACTACTGAAGCCCGCGCACCTAGAGCCCACGCTCCGCAACGAGAAGCCACCACAATGAGAAGCCCACGCACCACAATGAAGAGTAGCCCCCGCTCGCCACAACCAGAGAAAGCCCACGTGCAGCAATGAAGACCCAATGCAGCCAAAAATAAATAAATAATTTAAAATTGTAATAACCTCAGACACTATTTGCATTATTTTCATTGATATTTTTTGTCCTTTTTCTTCCCAGAGGTGGGGCGTGAGGAAGGGTTCAGTTGAGTATGTACGGTATGCCTTGGCAACAGGAGCTGAAAGAGAGGCAGTAGAATCGTGTTGTTAGCAAAGCAAATGGCCTTAATGAAGGGAGATGGGCCTCATTATGCTGTTATGAAGAACCATGTTAGCTACTTAAATAATCGTACCCATTTCATTGTCATCTGGTGTTTTAATTATGCTTTCAACCTGGAAGAATTCACCCTACAGGAGTTTTTTTTCACGAATGAATTAACCTTGTACTGTGATAGGATAATGTAAGAAAAACCATGTGTGTGTATTACTTTTTCAAAAAAGCAAAGAAAAAAAATCTAATGGAAGCTTTTCAATAGTTAAAAAAAAAAAAAAAAAAAAAAAAGACCACAGATCAACTGAGGCAATTTTTAATGAAAGAACTGGGATGCAAGTGCCCAAAAGTGGGTGTTGCTTGGGGTAGAGTTCAAGGTGACCCCAGGAGCTAGGGGACGAAATGATAGGACACACTGTGTGAGAGACTGTGGACAACGGCCACTGGTGCCGCACAACACAGGGTATAAAAACCTTTGCCCCGAAATGCTAGTTAGCTGAACTTCAGAAGCTGTACAGGCATGCTTACGAAGGTGCCCCAAATCAACAACAGAGATGCAAGATGAAACAAAAGTTTATTTCCTGCAATACTTTCTGTAAATTACAAAGGCAAAATGCTAAACTACAGCATGTAACTTTTCAATATTTAACCAGAGTACTTGTAATAAATACGCATCCTGAAACGAGATAAAAGGCTACACTTTGTCAGGCGTCCTACAAAATGTCTCAAGTTTTACACTCTGCAGCATTTCTGTGTGGAGCTGGGAGGGGCATGGTTTTGTGTTTTCTTAAGTGCTGTGACAGAAAGTCCTTTCACAGTTTTCTTTGGAGCGTGTTCGAAATTGCCAAACTATAAACAACTTAAGAAAGGTAACACCAGGCTCGAAAGCCAGTGTTGCTTCGCTGTCATTGGTCCTCATCCAACACAGTGCTACCAAGTGGCCTCTGAGCCCAGGCGGCCCTGTCGGAGCTGGACAATGCTTTCCGTTCTATACTTTAGAGATTTCCGTATTCAGTTTACATCTCTCAATAAGATCAAGGCTATAAGGGAAGCTGCAAGCAAGTTAACCTGAAAGTAAAGTGAACAGGAATGTTTTCTCCCAAGACCTCAGCTAGGCACCATAATGTTTACCAGGATTTTTTGCTTCAAAGTTGAAAAACTCGTTGGTACTAACAGCCCTTCCAGAGATAATTTACAGGTGCTGGTAGAGTTGGGGCATTCAAAAATATTCAATGGGTACAAGAGGATTTACTATATTCAGAGACGTGCTACAGTTCTGAGAACACGATGGCAGGAAGTCTAGGGGTGTTGGTGGCAGCTCATTTTGAGTTTGGAATACAAAACCACCTCCTGCTATAGCTGAAAACCTGGAGGAAAAAGTTATATTCTTGTTAAAGTCTCAAACATGATTACCTAAAAAATATTTTGCTGATATAGTCTAGTGTAAATTTCACTTAGGGATTTAGATATGAAAACATCTTTAAGAGCCAATAAAAATATTGTAGAGGAAAAAAAACACTTTAAAAAAATTGAGGTTAAAAACTATGAGGCATTTCTTTTGGCTGTAAACACGCAATTTACTATCCCTTGTTGAACATGAATGTTTGGATTTCCTGAGCTTCGTGAATGACAAACAGCAGGAGGCAAGTTTGCATAGAAAATTTGCAATATGTCAGCGATTTACTTAAAAAGAACTTCTAAGGACAATTTGCTTTTGTTTTAAAACTTCATATTTAAGTTAACAGTGCTCATCAAACTATAAGATTGATAAGCAGGGTGGTGAGAAATATAAGGCAGATGGGGAAAAAAAAGATGGAATTAGCATTTTAAAATCCACAAGATATCACGATAAAGGGTCTAAAGCGTGCAGCTCATAACTAGTGCCATACTAATTTGGTTAGAAATTAAGTCATGTTTTTGGGGGATAGGAAACCAAAGGCAAAAAAGCACACCGCTGTGCCGAATGGCACAGGCTGAGAGCAGGAACACGGCTGCGTGGAGCATCCATGTGTCACTCAGTGATGAAGTCCCTCGGCTGGGCAGGTACCAAGCAGGATGCCTGCCACCAACGTGGACAATCCCAGCTCTGGAATCAGAAGGGATGACCACATCTTTCACTGCTGCTGCTTCGAAGTTTCTAAGCAGTTCTGAGGAGGACAGTCTTCTCCTGGGACCCATCCTCAGAAAGAAGCCTCTGGAAAGGGAAGAATCTCTATTACAAGGGTCACAGTGATAACCACGAATGAGAACAATGGCAGTGGTTGCCAGCAACTCCGGATCTAACATCAGGTGGACAAGAAGCCCGTGTCCTGCCAAGGAATCCACTTTACTTCTTCTGGGACTGGTTCTTACACATGGTGAGGATCTGCTTCAGTACTTTTTGGACATCTTCATCCATCTGGCCCTAGGAAATTCCAACAAAAGACACTCATTAGAATAACCTAGGAGATCATGGCTTGGACACACATCACACAGGACCATGGGGGAGCGAGGAAGGAGGTGAATAAAGGGAAGAGGCTGTTGCCCCACAGGAACGTCAAAATGAAGAAAACAACAGAGGTAGAGGGGAGGCTGAACGCTGAAAAACTAAAACGCTTGTTAGAAAAATAACATCAAAAAGGTGTAAACCGAACCAAACCAAAACAACACTCAGAACCTAAATCCTGGCACTGCGTCACCTGGGGAGTGAGATGGCTGCCTGGGATAAGCCCTTGGCTTCTCACTGCACCCCCCGCGCCCCGACCCCGATCTTCAAGGGAATGTTAGCCCTACCCATCCCACATTTCTAGGAGGAACTGAGTCAAAGACACAACCCTGCTGTTTTTCCTCTGGAGGATGAGGAGGCTGGGTCTCCTACCAGCGTCCTCAGCAAAGGGTCTCTGGCATCTCAGTAGCAAATCTGAGCCCAGCCAGCCAAAGCACCAACAGTGGCAGTAGTGAGATGGTACGGATAGCTCTGAGAATATCATCAAACCCGGAAAATAACATCTAGACCCACACCCTCCTTCAGCTCTCAACAAAGGAGGCTGCTCCTGGTTAACGGTATGGGGCTCCCAACACAAAATGCAAAGCAAAGCAGAAGGTGTTTTAAAAAGCTTTCCAATGAAAAGCTGTCTTCTCAAATTCTCATCTGCTCTACTAGTTTCAGGATGGGCATTTGGGCAAGACCTGCTGTGGTATCTCTTTAGGATCCCCAGACACCATACCTGCACAGCGTACAGAAGGTGCGTTCTGTAAACTGATATCACTTCCTGGTGTTGTTTCTTGCACTCCTAGAAAGAGACAATTTGACATTGTTCAAGAGCTTAGGAGATCTTTTTAAAAAAAAAACAAACATCTAGGAGAAAGCTGTGGCCAAACGCTACCCTAGTGATTCCTTCCACCAACTCGCATAGGAAGCTTTTAAAATTGCTGTGCACTCAGAGGATTGTGTAGTTCGGAATGCTTGTCAATATTCTTAGGGAAAAAAACTACCTGTTTCATATCTTGGTGTGTCAACCCGAGAAGAAAATTCATGTAAAAAGTAGATGTGATAATCCTGAATTTGTTTAAAAATATATATACATACTCAGGCAAAGGATACAGATATATTCGCACAAAGTCAACAGTACAAGGAACTATTTACTTTGTCAAATGCAAAAAGTTATTGTCTCTGAGTGGTTGGATTATAGGCAGTTTCCATTTATAGTAGCTTTTCCAGAGTTTTCTGTATCTTCCAACTTTTCTATCGTATACAATGACCAAATATTTATTAATTTAAAAAATTATCCTTTTAAAGAGAGTTATCGATCACCTTCTATATAGCCAGTGGTGTATAATCCCTGGGAAATTCAATGATTTAGCTCTCAGCACACCAAGGAGGGCAACAGGGTGACGGCACCAACCTCAAATGGTCCCTCAGCACAGCTGTTAATGATTTTCTTTCTCCTTGTTGAGCTGTAATTCCAGTTCCTCCCAGTGACTATATTTCAAGGATCTCAACTCAGCTCTTAACTCTTCTAAGAAGAGGCCTTTCTGCCTACGTCATGATGGAAATTGAGACTATCATATATGGATCACTTTAAAAATCTACTGAAGTCTATGAGTAGCCAGTCTCACCTCCTCCCCAACAGTGTCGGATAGGAGGCGTCCTTCCTATTCAAGGAAACCCTTTGAAACCTCAGTCTTTGAAGTTCCTGCCAGTAGAAGGTACGCTTGGTAGCTCCCTCTGTGCTGTCTCCTCCCACCTCTTGGTTGCCTCCACGCCATCATTTATAGCTTTGTCCTCTGATCACTGTCTTCCTTTCCGGTCCTGCTTCTGTCATCACTTGGTTGACTTGAGTATCCACGTGGATGAGCCACCCACCACCCTGGCCTCTCAGTCCCTTGACCTCAGCTTCACGACCTGTCCCTCCTTCCAGCCACCCGCTCTTATGGTCAGAGCCCTGCCTCAGTCATTACCTCTGAGATCTCAGTTGAAAGCACCCCACTCCCTCACCACCATCTCCCATCTTTGCAGCAAACCTGCTTTAGGCTTCCCCTGCCTCCTGCTGTGACTCTTCGGCCCCGGCGGACGCCTAGCTCCTCGGTCACTTCTCCAGCAGCCAGCCTCGGCCATCCACACTCCACCCCTCCACTGGAACTGTGGTTGCCACGGCTACCACAGGCCATCTAAATGCCACATCCCAGTCCCTGCTGCCTCCTACGCATCTCTTTGAGATTCAGCACGAGCGTCGCCTCCTGCAGGAAGCCTTCAGAGACTCACCCAGATTGGGTGAGCACACTGCCTCTCTATGCCCACAGCACGCTGGGCACCTATCAATGGACGCTTACTACACTGAGTATACGGTAAGCCATCATATTGAGTATACGTTCCATGAAGGCAGGGACTGTGTCTTATTCATTCATCAGCACCTTGTATATTACTGATACATAAAAGCTCATTAAACGCATATTGAATAACTGTAAGAATGACTGTATAAATCGTTAGTACTTTATCTACAAGTCTGTGATAATCACTTGATCAGAAAAATGACCTGCAAAACACAGTCAAGAGCAACTTCTCCTTCCCTGACTACTCCTCCACTGCTCTAGTAGAGCTGGCAACACAAAAAAAGCTGGGTTTGTACTTTGTGGCCAGCTGGAGTAAGGACTGTAGAAACCTGAATTCACCAGTATTGAGTCTGTACTGAAAAAATCACAAAATCCAGGTCCTGTTTGTAAATAGAAGCTAGAGAACATCCAGGATAGACTAACCTTCACGTGGAGAACGTAACATACCCTCAATGGCTAAAACTTTACAGACATTGTGATAGACTGACTAATAGCCCTCCAAAGATGCCCACGTCTTAATCTGTAGAACCTGGGAGTGTGACCTATAAGGCAAAAGGGACTTGCAGATTAAGGATCTTGAGATAGAAAGTAAGATTATCCTGATTATCTGGGTGGATCTAAAACGTAACCACCAGGGTCCTATGAGAGGGAGGCAGAAAGGTCAAAGGTGGAAGGAGACGGGAGGATGGAATCAGAGGCTGGAGGGATATGCGTTGGGGATGGAGAAAGGGGCCACGAGCCAAAGAATTCAGGCAAACTCTAGAAGCTGGAAAAGGTAAGGAAATGGATTCTCCCCTAGAGCCTTGAGAAGGAACCAGCCCTGCTGACACCATGACTTGACTTTTGTGAAACCGTTTTCTTCGGATGTATGGACCTCGAGAACTGTAGTAGTAAGTTTGTGTTGTTTTAAACCAAGTTTGTGTTGCCCTATTACAATAGCCATCGGAAACGAATACAGACATGAAAGGGCTTTCCTGGGTGAAATCAGTTAAGAGGCCAAGAAGCAGCTTCAGACATGCAGACATACAACTACCAGAGAGCCTGGCCCCGAATGAGAAATAGCTCTCGCCGCTGCCACAGACAGTGACGATCATGGCAGAAAAATGGAGAAAGGGTAAACAGCGAGTGGAAGGGCAAACAAGAAGCCTCCTCCCACTGCCTTGTGGGCCCCTCCCTTCCTTCCCACCGACACATGTTACCCTTTGCATTGCAGGCAACGCCAGAGAAATCCATCCTCTGCCTCTCTGGCCTTCATCAAAGAAGTCCGCAGTCAGCTGCCCACTGAAGCGCAGCACGCCTTCAGGCTGGGCATGTGCCCGCTGGTTCCCCGCTCCCTTCCCCGCCCCCCGTGCCGTCTGTCTCCCCACACCCCCAGCGAGGCCGCAGAGACACGCCCACTCACAGCCAGCTGGTGCTGCAGCTGTTTGACCTGCTGCTGCAGCGCCTCCAGCTGCTGGCTCTGCCTCTTGGATGAGCTCGTGGAGTAGGAGAGCTGCGAGAGGCTGTTCAGGGCCTCCTTCAACTTGGCGACTTCCTTCGACATCTCGTTTATCTGGCGAGAAAGGAAAGCTCTATCAGTAGGCAAGAACGTGACACAGAAGCAAATCTCCACCTATTTCTCAACCTGGAACATAGCCTCTCCTGGCCTCTGGGACTGCAGCAATCCCTTTGTTATTTTTTTAAAAGAAAAGCCAGGGCTTCCCTGGTGGCGCAGTGGTTGAGAGTCCGCCTGCCGATGCAGGGGACGCGGGTTCGTGCCCCGGTCCGGCAGGATCCCACGTGCCGCGGAGCGGCTGGGCCCGTGAGCCATGGCCGCTGCGCCTGCGCGTCCGGAGCCTGTGCTCCGCAACGGGAGAGGCCACAGCAGTGAGAGGCCCGCGTACCGCAAAAAAAAAAAAAAAAAAAAAAAAGAAAGAAAAGCCATAAAATGAAACATAAAAACAGATAAAATCAGGCAAACCAAACAAAGCCCTCTAAAGCCATTCCATGCAGACAAGAGCCCCTGAATGACAGACTGTGTTTCGGGGCCTGAAGGTAACAAAAGCTGTGACATGGATTTCCTTCGTTCACCCTTAAAAGGGGGACAGTTGAAAAAATAAATCAGAAACAGGATTTCAGGTAGTCCTTATTTGGAGACAGCTAGGTCTTGCTCCATATTGCTGACGTGGGCAATCAGGAATAAGTTTTAGAAACCCTGGTATCTCAGGCATCTTGCCTCGTAGTGAAGACAATCGCCCACCTCCACCGGTCTCTTGGCTTCAGGAGCTCTTTTTGAAACACTCATTATAATGAAGGAATAAAAGATTAAAAATGCTCTAATGGGGCTTCCCTGGTGGCGCAGTGGTTGAGAGTCCGCCTGCCGATGCAGGGGACACGGGTTCGTGCCCCGGTCTGGGAGGATCCCACATGCCGCGGAGCGGCTGGGCCCGTGAGCCATGGCCGCTGAGCCTGCGCGTCCGGAGCCTGTGCTCCGCAACGGGAGAGGCCACGGCGGTGAGAGGCCCGCGTACCGAAAAAAAAAAAAAAAAAAAATGCTCTAATGAATGCCATTCAGAACATCTGACCCAGGAGACCGGGAATGCAGAGCAGATCCAGGCACGGAAGCATCATCCACTTTTCCCTTTACTTTCCTCCTTCCTCCCCGCGCAGAGCATCTCAAATCGCCTGCCCCTCGCATTTCCTGCCTTATTATCCTGTACACCTTTGAAAATGGGGCCCAGGGAGGGTTTTTATACTGACTCAGAGGAAAGCTCATGGGGTTTAGGGAAGCCATATCAAGTCTGGGAGTAATTGGGTTTTCATATGACAGAGGAATCTGTCCAGATTCCAACAGAGTAGAAGTTCAAGATGGGTCACAAATGCTTCTCAGTTGGTGGGTTCACTTCTGATCCCTGACACTTGGCAGGGCTTCTGTAAAATAATTTTTAAAGGGAAAACATGTACCACACATGTGAAAATGCTTTGGTATGAGGGAAGCAGTAGAAGATGAGTTGTTTTGTTTTGTTTTTTTTTTAAATAAATGTCCACCCTACTATTCTTAATGTGGCTTTGGGGACACAGGGAGTCACGTGTGGAGCCTCTGACCATTCACAACAGGTTAGTGCTTACAAATGGTAAAAATGTTAACCACAGTAAACGAAGGTTGAAAGTCCTAGCGTATACTAGCTCGAAATTCAACAGCAATACAGTCTCACCAACCTTCTTGTCTTTATCCTCTTCCAGTTTTGAAGAGCTTTCAGAATCTCTCTTCATTTCTGCAAGCTCTTCCTGAGCGTGCTGGCATTTTTGCAGAAGTTCACTTACTTCCTGCTCTTTGGATTTCAAGAGAGTCTGAATGTTTTCCCTTTCCCTTTTCATTTGTGAGACCTCACTTCTAATCTGGGCAACCTCTGAATGGGCCTTCTCTTTCTCTTTCATGGAATCCTTTAATTTTGAGGCCAACACACTCACTTCGCTTTCCAGAGACGACTGGAGCTTCTCGTAGGCAGACCTGGGCACCATGGCGTCGGTCACGGCCGCCTTCTCCTCTAGGAGTTGCTTCTCCAGCTTTGCCACCTCCCCTTCCTTGCTCGCAAGGTGGTCTTTAAGACTGCCTATTTTTTCCTCCATCTCTTTGGCAGTGGTCTGCAGCGTGGTTATCGCCTGCAGATGCTCCGTCATGGAGACAGAGTTCCCTTTCTGTACATCTACCAACTGTTTGAGCTGGCTCAGCTCATTCAGCACTTTGGAATACTGCGACTTCATTTCAGACAGTGCCTCTTCAGCCTTCGCTCTGGATATGTTGGTCACTTGCATCAGCTTCTCGTGCTCTGCTTTATGGATATATTCAGCTGTGACGTCTTCTAGAGATTTCCTCTTCCTGTAATCCTCCAGCTCGGCCTGGGCCTCTTTGTATAGCTGGGACAGCTCACTCACCTGCTTGTTGAGTTCATCTATCATCCTGTTCATGGCCTCTTTCATGTCCCCAGCTTCATCACCCGCCTCCTGGGTCATCTGATTTTTCAGTGTATCTTTTAATTTCATGATTTCTTCTTGGGCCTCTTGGTATTTCTCAAACAAAAATGCCTTCTCCTTGTTCATATTCTCAATCACCGAGCAATATGAGCTTTTCATTTCCTCGTACTCTTCCCCGGTTGGCTTCATAACCACCCCTTTCTCCCTCTCTACAAGCTTTCCCTCCAACTCTCTCACTCTCTCTTTATTTCGTTCACTTTCTCCCAGTGCGTTCTGGAGGTCCCGCTTTAGTGCGTCTATTTCCTCCTCGGTGATCCTCAGCTCACGGAGGCCTGAGTCACTATCCATGCCTTCCGGTGCGACCAGGCCTAGTTTCATCTGCTTCTGCACACTCAGGACTTCTTTCATAGCTTCCTCGTACTTGCTCTGCGTTTCCTTAAGTTTCTGGCTGAGGTCGGAGCCGTTCTCTGAAATCTCCGAATTGTTTAAGCACACCGGCTCTGTCCTTCTGGCCTGGAGCTCGGCCTGCAGCTCTTTCCTCTCTGCTTCAGAGCTCTCCAATTTCTTCTGCAAGTCGTGTAAAATCTCCTGTAGTTGCTGGATTCTGACATCGCTGTCGATAGCGGATTTACTCAAGGAATGTGTGAAGACAGATGGAGATGGTTTGGAGTCTGGGGGAGGGGTTTCACTAGGTTTGCCCAGGGGCGGGGCCAAGTCAGTTTCAGCAGAATGGTAAAAGTCAAAGCTCAGGTCTGCTTCTGCCTCCCTGGGTGTTTTGGCCTGGAGAAAAAGGCAAGAATGAAATGGCATCAAAGGTGTGGTTAGATGAGCAAGCAACTGCAATGAGAGAGCGATTCCAAACCTTACATTTGGGAGAGTAGCTGGATTGTTCTGTATGCGTCCTCTTGCCCCATGAAAAAATACGGTCTGGGACGCGAGAGTCGGACTAATGATTCTAAGCTTATTCTGTGCTCTCTTAGGATAGATCATGTGGGCCACTTTAAAAATGTGAGATTTGTTTTGGCTGAAGAGCCTCTGACTCAAATTTTTCCTTTGTTTCTCATATTATTGTAGTTGCCAAGAGGGACAATGGGCTTAGTACAGCTACTTCTTATCAAGTTCTTAAATCTGCTAAATGATCAACATTACTAAGTGAATAACTGACTAATCATATATATGTGTGTGTACATATATGTATATATATTGTCATATATATCATACTATGTATATAATTATATATAATTTACCAGTTTACAAAAATAGTTAATGAATAAACTCTCTCAAGAAATAAATAATTTGAAACTATAAAATGCTTAAGGCTAATTATATTTTTAAAAGAAGAAACTAATGTCGATGTCTAAAACAAAATATCACCTGACTAACCCTGAAAAACCCAATAGCTTGACCCTACAGAACAGACTGTGTTAGCAATCTATTTACCCACCTGTAATTTATCTTGTAATTCCTTATTGTGTAAGGTAAGAGAAGCAACTTTTGCTTGCAGTAGGACAAGAAGATCTTGTTGGTCAGCTTCAGAACTTATATCCAATAAGCTATCAGCACCTTGGAAAAGAGACAGGCAATTTTAAATAATATTTAAAAAATTAAACTGTTATTTCTCTGACCTCTTACAAACTCACTCTCTACTCAATCCAGTTCTTCTTCTTAGTCCAGATTATGAATGAAAGCCCCCTGCAGCTGGATAGATGAATAGCAATTCTCAGGTACTGGGGTTTCCTTACTGGTGTTTCCCTAGCACATATACTAGGTACCTGGATACAAATAAGCACATCTGAAAACTGATGGATTTGGTCACACATTTTCCGTTCACTTAACAAGTGCCACACCTTGGTTGTTTTTTGTTCCTCCCATGCCTAATACATCCTATTCTGTGAATCCTTCTAGAAAGATCTCTGGAATCTGGTTCACTTCTTTTTTTTTTTTTTTTTTTTTCGCGGTACGTGGGCCTCTCACTGTTGTTGCCTTTCCCGTTGCGGAGCACAGGCTCCGGATGCGCAGGCTCAGTGGCCATGGCTCACGGGCCCAGCCGCTCCGCGGCATGTGGGATCTTCCCGGACCGGGGCACGAACCCGTGTCTCCTGCATCAGCAGGCGGACTCTCAACCACTGTGCCACCAGGGAAGCCCTGGTTCACTTCTTATTCCGACATCCATCACTCTAGTTCAAACTTCATCACCATACTTGGTTACTCTACAAAATGGCTTCCTAACAAATCTCTCTCTCTCCTCCAGTGAAAAGGTAGCCTGTACCAACATCACTGTCAGACTAATCTTCCTAAAACATAGTTTGATAGGGTCATTCCTTTGGTTCAAGTGCTTTAATTGCTCTCCCTCTAAAAATAACCTCCAAATTCCTTCATCTGGATTAAGGCCTCTAGGATCTGGCTCCAATCTTTTTTTCAGGTTTATAACTCCTGATGTTTTTCTCTAGTATCCCATTTTCATCAGATTCAACGCTTCTATCACATCCTCTATATTCTCAACACAAGGCTGCTTCTTTAATTCTTCATCTATATGACTGCCCTTGTAGCATCTCTTTGGCTAGATAACTCTTAGCATCCTTCAAGACTCATGGCAAACTCTGCCTCTTCCTTAAAGCATTCTCTGACCACCCCAGCATGAAACAGGCTTCTCTGAATCCCACAGTAAACACTGTTGGTAAACCAGAACTATTTGAGATTCTGCTGATTATCATGCTGAAGTAACATTTAAAGCTATGCTACTCAAAGTTCTCATTGAGGCAAGACAAGAAACGTCCTCCAGAATGTCACTCAATGTACTGCTTCCTTCGTCCAGAAAGTCTTCCTATGGAAAAAAAAAATTGTCAGGTGGACGAAACAGTGTGCTTGGCTGGATGACTTTCTGCTCTAAACTCCTTAGTTATTTTAGACTGGAAACAGTTTAGAGACCACACTCTGAAAAGCACTGACCCAAATTTCTACTGTTATTTAAAAATTTTCTCAAGCTATTTAATGCAAGGATGAAAACTTTAATCTTAATTTGGAAGGATACAAAAATGACATTTCTTCATAGAAATGCTTACTAATCATGTCTGGTGCCTAAACCACAGCTTTATGCGTGTTCTTGACAAAGAGTCTGGCCAGCTTGGAATGAACCAGGGGATTGGGAGCATGAAGGTAATTCTAAGCAACAAAAATTACTTCTAAGCCATGATGGATGGCTTTGAAAGTATACAATGTAACAACTGTTCAGTTATATTAACATTGTTCTCTGCCAGGAATATTTCTTAATATTTCTAAATTCTGTAAGTTAAGGGCTCCAAACACATATGAAATACATAACAGACTAAGAAACTGAATGCTGGAGCAAAAAGGGGCCTTTGAAGTAATCTACTCTACATTTCAAATTGATTCTGCATATACCGTCCTAATTCTTAGAGGATAAAGCGACAGGATGGACTCGATACAATGAATTAAACCATGTCTTGGTGAAGACAATATGATAGTGTATGATTTCATTAACACTCTTTGTATGTGTCTTTTATTTATTTATTTTTTTTAAAAAAAATTTTTATTTTTATTTTTGTGGTACGCGGGCCTCTCGCTGTTGTGGCCTCTCCCGCTGCGGAGCACAGGCTCCAGACGCGCAGGCCCAGTGGCTGTGGCTCACGGGCCGCGGCATGTGGGATCTTCCCGGACCAGGGCACGAACCCGTATCCCCTGCATCGGCAGGCGGACTCCCAACCACTGCGCCACCAGGGAAGCCCTATATGTGTCTTTTAAAAATCAAAAGTAGAAAAGTTAGATTGTGGCAGCCGTGGAGGAGCTCACTTGGCTCTCCCTTCAAGAAATAACCTGCTGCTCAGTTTGTAAGGAGGGCCGCTAGCTGGCCGCTTACAGCCTATGGACCTCATCTCAAAACAATGTTTTAAAATGCATAAAATAATCTGGGACGAAGAGAGAGAGTGGCATGGACATATATACACTATCAAATGTAAAACAGATAGCTAGTGGGAAGTAGCACATAGCACAGGGAGATCAGCTGATGCTTTGTGACCACCTAGAGGGGTGGGATAGGGAGGGTGGGAGGGAGACGCAAGAGGGAGGAGATATGGGGATATATGTATATGTACAGATGATTCACTTTGTTATAAAGCAGAAACTAACACACCATTGTAAAGCAATTATACTCCAATAAAGATGTTAAAAAAAATAGAATGTACAGGTTACAGTAATTGGCGACCTTCTTTGTAACACACCAAATAACAAGATCTGGAAGCAGGTCTAATAACTGCCATAATTTCTAGCAGAGATACTGTAAATGATCTATCAAGGTACCGGTAAGAACAGTGAGGGGATATGATATTATCTGTGAATTTTCTTGGTGTCAGAATCACTGATCTGCTAATACCACTGGGGCTTATTACCTATATTCATAACTGAAGGAAGTGCTAATGCTAAATTAGGAACAGATGAAAACAGAGACATACTTCACACCCAAGCTCAGGGACTCCTTAATCTAGGTGAAGGCCCCCTGAAGTCGAGAATGCCAGGCTGCGCACTGTGGGCAGTCTTAGGGTGGCACCCTGGGTTCTCCAACTTCCCCAGACAGGGTACCCCTGCTTGGCCTTTGCTCTCTTAGAGGATCAGGAAATAGAGATCGGTCAAGGGAACAGAAATGCCCCTTCATCTTACCCGTAGTACTGTCACTTAGTCTGTCTTTGTTTTCCCGTATAGAACTGATCTCAGCCTGCTGGAACACAAAAATGACTTAAAAGAATATTCCTGAATGGAACACTCTACAAAAGAATCAAGCAAATTTTCCTCCTTGAGTTTATACAAGTTGGTGCTATCCTACTAGAAAAACAGAAAATCTCCAGGAAAGAAGATATTTTAAAATACAATAAACGTGACAGTTATCTCCTGAGGTGCAATTTTTACTTAGAGGTTCCAGAAGGTATATTCTCAAAATATTTTTCAGAAATTTCAGTAAGTATATTACAAATATCTTTGAAGATTATAATAAAATTACATAATAGCTAATTTAGTGGGCTATGTGCTAAAGCTTGAGATGGTGAAAACTACTTTCATAACAGAGTCAAAAGAAGTTTTACTTATCTGGGTAATACATTAAAATACATTAGAAGCACTTTTCAGCTTTATCATTTCATAAATTAACTATTAATATATTATTATTAATTATTTTTAAGGGAAATGGTAGTAAATGAGACCTGTCACAGAAAATAAAGGTAATTTTATAAGGGAATTAAAAATTCTTATGGCTGTGGACTGACAATCCTTTAAAGATTTCCTCTAAACCTGCATCCCTGAATATCTCTGTCCATTCATATATTGCAAAAATTCTTTACCTTCAAAGCCAGATTCTCATTCCAAAACAATACAGTCATGTGCCAGAAATTGCCATGTTTTATCTAGATGAGCCGCAGACCATGATAAGAGAGAGAATTGTTCAGCAAAGGGACTTTTGTAAAGGCTCAATTGCTAAAAATGAAGTGGCTCATTTTTGGCAAGTGCTTCTCATAAAAAAAGCTGTATTTTCACTTAAAAAATAAATGCTTATTTTTATTTTTCAACTGTATTAAGGTAAACTACATCCATTGGAAGCTTACAATTTGAGGAGTTTTGACAGATACACACCCAAGGAACCACCACTATAATCAAGATCCAGAATATTCCCATTACCTCTAAAAGTTTCCTCATGCCTCATCACAGCCAATCCCTGCCATTCCCAGGCAACCACTACTCTCCTTTTTGCATTTTCTAGAATTCCTATAAATGGAATGTCATAGGGGATGAATTTCTTTGAGCCTGGCTTCTTTCATTCAGCATGACGGTTTTCAGATGCATCCATCATGCTGCTTGGCCAGCACTTCATCCTCTTTTATGGCTGAGTAATATTTCATTATATGTATGTATCTCATTATCTTTATCCATTCATTTGTTGGAGGACATATGGATCGTTTCTAGGTTGGGGATATTTGAATAAAGATGCTATAAACATTAGTGTATATGATTTTTTGAGACATATATTTTAATTTCTCTTGGGTTAACATCTATGAGTGAATGGCTAGATCATATGTTAGGTATGTTGAACTTTTCAAGAAACTGTCAAATGGTTTTCCAAAGTAGTTGTATCATTTTACATCCTACCCACAGAGTATGAGACTTCTAACTCTTCCACATCATCACCAACAATTTGTATTTTTAATCTTTTTAAACTTTAGCTATTCTAAATTGTGTCCTCTTTATCTTTTTGTGATTTTTTTTAAAGAAATAAAAGTCTTTTTACACTCTATTTCTGAAAAACATAATTTGTGATATTATTCTTTGGAACGCATTGCCTCCTTTGAGCCATAATCATATTAGAAGATACTAGGGTGGTAATTATAAGAGCATAACTTCCTTTCCTTGCCTTGTATTTTAATAAAATCTAGTTAAAGCAAGGGAAATGATAGGCTGATAGAATCTTTTCCACATCAATGTGCATCCAAGTTAAAAGAAAATTCATTTTTAGTAATTCTTAGAAGTGAGAAAAGAATAAACAATTATGCCATTGAGATTTCATTTTAACAATTATAAATTTTACTTTCTTTCCAAGTACAATTTCCTAGTGATTGTTAGGTAAACAGATGTTAAATTGAAATACCATCCCATTCCTTAAAATACTTTCCAGTCTAGAGAATCAGGTGGAATAAGACCTAATGGATTTTCTAAAATTCTAAAATAAATACATATTACTTTCATAGTCAGTAAAAAGTTTAATTAAAAATATACAATTACTTCTTAGTAAGACATCAGAGAATAAACCATTTCTTTCTTTTTGATTAGTATTATAGCAACTCAATTTGGTAAGATGACTGGTGATCTTAAAGTCTTATCTTTGTCCTTTTTTAATGAAGAAAATTAAATATTAGCTAACAAATATAATTGATTCATGCTACTCTTTTTGTATGGAGCCCATGCTAGGAAAAATAATCAAAGGGTGCTTTATGATGAAAAGGTTGAACCAATGACTGAGCAATATATTGTTGTATAACTTAAATCAAATCTATTATGTATCTTAAAATTCAATAAGTTGGACACAGAAAGGAAATACCTTGAAGGGTGGTTCAGCAAAAAATACTGATTCCTTTCCTGAAAGTGGTGTTGAAGTTATTGATCTTGGGGAAGATACATCACTCAACTAAAAAAACAAAATGAAAACCATCAATAAAGAGTCCTTTTTCAAAGTCTTCTACAGTGCCAAAGAATTAGCCTATTTAACCAATGCAAATAAATCTAACAATAATTATCCTTAGTTTCAATTAATCTAAGGGTAACATATTTTCAGTGTAATTCAGCTGCCTCAAATACTTTTTGAAAGTTTGCCCAGTAGAATTAACTACGGAACTTCACTAGAATTAACGTTAAAAATTTATAAAACTTCTATTGCAGATTGAGAATATTATTAATGAATATGCTAACGTATTTAACATTACTTACTGGATGAGATATTCTGCTCAAATATTTGATATGGATTATTCTTTTTATGGCCTATGATTCTTTTAATAACAAACCCTGGCCTGTTTTTATTTACCATTTCATAGATATTCAAGCTTCCTCCTCTATTCAGTCATCACTATAAGCTCAGAAATGAAAGCTGTTTTTTAATCTTAGTCAACCTTAAGTGTAATAGGAAAGGCAAATGTATTTTAACAACGTTTAACAAACCAACTAAAATTCATTTTCAACCAACGCCTCACCAGCTACACATTCTCCCCCACTTTACTAGAGCTGTTAATACGAGCTCTGAAAATAGACTGAGCTCAGTATCTTGAGGGAAAAGTTCCTGTCATAGATTTTAAGAATTTTGAGGTTTTTAAAAAAGATACTGTTCAATTCTTCAGTTTTGAAATAAGAATCAACATTATTTCCATACTAACAATCAAAATTCTTCATACCACTATTTGTAATTTAAAACCACTACAGAAAATTTCAAATGTGCATTTAAGGGTCAATTTAAAAACAGTTCTTTCTGGCCTAAACACAAAATGACAAAATTATGGCTTTGTTGTTATATGTTTGTTCATTGTTGTTTTTCTTTTATTTTTACCTGGGTAGGACTGATAGGAGGTGGTGGAGCTTTGCGTTTTTTTGGAGTTCCACTTCTCTCTGAGCTTATTTTAGAGACTTGATCATGCTGGAAGTTGTCACAGTCCAAAGAATGGAGGTGGGTTAGTTAGGTTAGTAAAGTCTGAGTAAATAGCTTCATCAAACAAATGAGAAAAACCTCAACAGTTCATGCATTTCTTACTTTATCAAGATCTGAAATCTGCTACCAACATAAAAATGAGTAATACGCATGCTCCAAGTTTTCTTCTAGCAGCCCATGCTTTAAAGCAAGAAAATAAAAAACACAAGACAAAACCAGATTAAGTTGGTATGGAGAACTGGGAAAGTAGAGAATAAGGGGTTGTTTACCACAACTTCGAACCCAGAATACATTCATAGTCTAGCTTCCATCTTAATGCAAAGCAGTGGTATTTCCCCGACCTTTTCATTACTTGCAGTCCTTTTCTTAAAGAATATACAGTTGACCCTCCATATCCACAGGTTTCACACCCAGATTCAACCATCTGCATATCCCAGAATTGCAGATACAGAGAGCCAACTGTATCACACTATTTTATATAAGGGACTTGAGCTTCTGCAGATTTTGTTATTCCCTGCAGATACCAAGAAATGACCATAAATATGGGAAAAAAGGGAGAACGTCATCTCTGAAGGTTATGGATAAATATAACACAACTGGTACAAAATAAATTCAGTATCAAGTATTTGCTGATTATGATAATTTTTTCAACAACCTTGATGTATAAATAAATAAAATAGCCAAATATATCTCTCATTAATAAACAGCAGTGACTATGTTTTTAGGAAAAACTCCAAAGTAACAGGGTAAACTTCTCAATTGCTATCTGTGTAAAATGAATGACATTTTAGAAAAGCTCTAATTAAAATAAAAGAAAATGCTAAATCTCTTACTTTCATTAACTAACACAGCTATGGACAGAGTTCTATAATTCCTGTAATATTACAAGTAGTTAAAATACTGTTGTTCTCAGAGTTAAAATCACATCAAACCTTTTCACACCAGTAGGAAATATTAGTATATTTCAGAAAAAGATGAATATATAAGTAGCAAGTTTAAAGTTACATGCTTTGGAAATAGGATAAATCATTAAGAAAATATTTACCACCTTACAATGAATAATTTATTCCAAAGATATTTTACTCCTTCAGTAGTTTCAGCATAGTCTTTATCACTTTCCTAATGGTCCACAGAGTGGTTTAATTAGAACATGTTCAAACTCCCCCAGGCAATGATGAAAAAGAATCTCCATCCCCAAAGATAAATACCTGCTTTGGTTTTGTTGGTGTCTTTAAATCTATAGAAGAAAAGTGAGGGAAAAAAAAAACAAACTATAAGATCCATAATGACTCATATCCACTTTGGGTGGTGGGGTATATAAACACACACACACCCCCGTACACACAACATACACAATATTCAACAATTTTTCTCCAGAAATATATTTAAAAGAATAATAAAATATATTGCACAAATTCCTTTAACCTTTGGGGAAAATGGAGTGGATAAATTTAAAACAACACTGGCTATTTTCTTTCACATACCAGCATCCTGAGAGATTTTTGATAATAGAAGGCTTTGAATTCCTGCATTTTCTGAGAGTTTGGAATAATGTAAGGCATTGTGTCCAAGAGAATCTACAAGGTTTAGGTCTGCACCCTTTTTAATTAAGGCTTCCACAAGGTTAGAGCTGCCAATCTCACAAGCCAGCATGAGAGCAGTTCTAAAGAATGAGGAGACAAAAAATTAGTACACAAAATGTGAAAACTTTTTGCTGAGAAATCATTTCATTTGTCTTAAAAACAGAGGAAAAAAGACTAAGTGCAGTTAAACCTGTACTATACTTAATTTTCTAGGAAATTCAAAATGGAATGCTATCAAAATAAAATTGGGTTGCTGTTTTATAAAACTTCAGATTAAATCAGAACATTAAATATTAGGTCAAATAACATAGATATAACCTTCTAAATAGGATGGAATTTAATACAATTGGCACAAATCTTGCCTTATTTTCAAATCAAGTTTTTTAAAGAACCTATAACATTATTAAGACTGTTTTTAAAAAACAACCAATATATTTACTTTTATTTTGCAGGAAAAGGCAAAGGAAACGGCCTTTAGCCTATTAAATGCTAAAATGCATACATTTTAGCATTTAATAATCTCATCACAGACACAGTCAGCAATGATGTTCCCAGAGGTCTGGGGAAAAATTTTTTTAAGTCAAAACAGATTCTTAATTATCCAAAAAGGCAGAGATCAGTAAAAGAAAGAAATTAAAACTGCTTTAAAACAAATAATCCAAAATACAGCTTTGATATTTTGAAAGCTTCTCAGAATGTGGATATCACTGAAATAACATGCTTTCTAATTCTGTGGTACCTTCCATTTTTGTCTCTGGAATTTACATCTGCTCCATGATCCAGGAGAAAGCGACAGACCTCACTGTGGCCATTTTGTACTGCAAGAAGCAGTGCTATATTCCCATCCTAGGAGACAAATTCAGATTAAGATTTTAAGTTAGATGCCAAATGCCGGAACTGCAAAGGTCCTTATTCCTCCTACATTTATTCCTGACTTGTTCTGCTGGTCTTACATTTGGCCCACCGAAGTAGTCTGCCCCCTAATAGGCCAACGTCACACCGTAACACTACCCTTGTTATGGAATCCCACTGACTGCGGGCTTTTCCTCAGGAGTTCTTCTCTCGGGCTGCTTGTTGCCTCGACTATGATGTGAGAGAGAGTGGAACGCAAAGTAGGTAAAGGCTTGAGGCAAGTATATACCATGTTTATTGAGAAATGGTTCTCCATGGTTCTGGAGAAATGAAGGGTTGTTTCCGTATGGCATCAGTAGGCCCCACTGCTCTCTAAGCAGTTTCTTCTAAGTGAACTACACATATCCTAGTATCCTGCCATGCCACCACTGTCTTCTCAGAAAGCATACCCTTTCATAATCTTACTAGGTATCGAAACATATGTTAAGAGTTATTTGTTCATTACTGACACATGACTAGATAAAGGGACTGATGGAAAGAATGATTTGTTTAATATGTTATAACAATTGGCAATTCCTTCAGAAAAATGAATTAGATCCCAACTCATACAAACTATGTAAAATGGATTAATAATCTCAACATTACAGTACGAAACGAACGAAAAAAAATACTAGAAGAATTTATAGGTGACAATTTCCATAATCTTAGTTTGAAGTGGGGTCTGACTCAAATTATGTAAACCATAAAGACAGGCTTTTATTCTGCTCTTTGCCTTGAACATACCCCACAAATGGGGTGGACAGTAATTTTAAGGTAGACGTATTCAAATAGGCAAAGGAAAAAAAAAAGTTACAATATATCCAATTATTTTAACATGGGGATATTTAAAAATACAATTGCTGTTTAAGGATTAAGTATCCACTCAAAGTCAAACTTCAGAATTTCTAGAAAATTATCTCTGTGAAGTTATAATACTTTCTGGTTATAAAGTACCGAGATTCAGGGAGCGTGAATTTATTTACAGATTCTAAATGCTCACTTCGCAATGTCCCCATCAGGTATAACTTACACATGTCAAGTCCCATGCTACAGCAGGAAATTTAACCCTATAATCAGGAGCAATAGGCATGTCAGTTGATTCTCAAAATAGCCCAGCAAGGTCAAAATCGGCTACAAGTGGTCTTTAAAACTGGAAAACCCTAGTACCAAAGGTAATATATGGGGTGCAAAAAGAAAATAATAGAACTTCTATTTAGACTTATTTTTTATTTATAAAAACCAAGAGGGCTTCCCTGGTGGCGCAGTGGTTGAGAGTCCGCCGGCCGATGCACGGGACACGGGTTCGTGCCCCGGTCCGGGAAGATGCCACATGCCGCGGAGCGGCTGGGCCCGTGAGCCATGGCCGCTGAGCCTGCGCATCCGGAGCCTGTGCTCCGCAACGGGAGAGGCCACAGCAGTGAGAGGCCCGCGTACCACAAAAAAAAAAAAAAAAAAAAAAAAAAAAAAAATCAAGAAATTAAGCCTTATTAGTATTTAGGTTGATGGTAAGCCACGTGTCTATCCTTAGCTTAGAAACAAACACAGGAAGTGCGTGCTGCAAAACGTTTTATTAACGGTTTAAGGACCAACGGGGATAATACCTAAATCTGTTTTGCACAAGAGGATCTAGGTCGGAAAGCAACAGACTTTTACCAAATGCTTGGGTCTCTAAAGCCTTCGTGACTCCCAGAAGCAGCCCATGATGCTCTAGAAACCAGTGTCCATCTGTACCTCTAGTGCACCTGGTACTTACCAAATCCTTGAGGTTTACGGGGCTTTTGTGCTCGCAAAGAACCTGCACAGCTTGAAGGCAGCCCTGTGCAGCTGAGAGAAGGAAGACACAGAAACCACAGCCAATCACAAAGCTACTCTCACGGCCAGGGGCATCAAACACTTCTATGAAGGAAAAGTTCACCTTCCACCCAGTTTGCATATGTTGAAGAGAAATGATGTCAGAATCGATAAGTAGGTGGTGTTTTAAATTACTGTTTAATTTCAGCTTCATCCAAACCTAAAGGCAGTGCTTGCCAGTTTTTGCCTTTAGGCAAACCTTTGGTTTAGCTTTTCGTGGGACTTAGCTTTTCCACAAGGAGCACTAAAAGAAATTTGCAAATCTCATCATCCTGGACTTCAGTACCAATGTTTCCTCACTTGAAACTGTGTGACACATAGTAATACCAAATGTTGATAAATAAAACTGATAGATGTTCCTTTTGATCCCCAAGTAAAAATAATCTGTATCACACATTACCTGAAATCTACAAATGCTCATGAATATCTCTTAAACAAGAACCTCACGTTAATTAAAATATAAAAACCAGGACAATCTTTACTAGTTGTTTGGCGGGCGACTGACGAATTCTAGCTTGTATTCCTCCGTAAAACCCTACACAATTTGCAAACTGAGGAAAATGGGAATGATGACAGAAAACGACATCAGGAATAACAATGGCAAGGTTAATGGCTTAAATAAGGAAAACGAACACTTACTGTTTCTCATGGCAGAAGAAGACAAATAAGAGAATGAAAATTACCTGCATAATGTAAAGCTGTTTTCCCAGAGCTGTCGATACTTTCGGCTGGGCATTTAGACTGTAAGACAAAAATCAATAAATACGTATAGTATAATTCAGTTCTATTCGGTCCATCCTTTCCCTGCAAGGTATGATGCAACTTCCTAAGAAAAGAATACTAAACATGAATAAGTCCCAAATGTTGTGCTCCAGGGCCCCAGGGTCTCATGGGGAGGGAGACTCATTTCCAAGTAATAATGACACAGGTGAACCATCACCTCTTGGCTGCTCTGGCCGTCCCCTCTCTCTTCCATCAACTCTGTCGCCAACAGATCATCTCCACCAGCAAACGAACATGCTCTAGGATTTCTCATCTTGATCCCCACCTTTCCCCCCGTTTCCTGCCCTAATTCTCTATCCGCCGTCACAAAACCAACTTCCTGTTAAGAACTGTCCCACACAAGCCATGTTTCCTTGTCTCCCATTTATTCCTGGACTCACTGCGGTCGGGCGTCTGCCCTCAAGACTCCACAAGGGATGGTCCTGACCCAAGCGGCCAGCCACCTTCGTGTTTCCAACGACGGCAAACATGCTTGCCCTCCTCTTACCAACCTCTCCCCGGTAATCCACTCCCTCTTCTCCAAACGCCCTCTCCTCTCAGCCCCTAGAGCCCTGCCTGGCCCATCGGATCTCTCGGTTTCCCCCCCACTGCTCTGGCCACGCCTGCCCCTTTAGCCAAACATAAAACTGTGGGGCTCCAGGGTGTTCTTTCTCTAAGCAGCTCTCTCCCTCGGTAATCTCATCCACACCCATGGCTCGAAATCCCATCTAGAAGCTAATGCCTCCCGAGTGTATATCTTAACGGTGACAACACTACTATGTACGTATTGGCTATTAGTATGTGCCGGGTACTGTTCAAAGAATTGTTTTACAAGGCTCTTGACAATCCTAGTTAGATACTGTTATTACCCCCATTTACAGATGAGGAAACTGAGGTACAAAGAAGTTAGTAATCTGCTCGGGTCACAGTAAGTGGCAGAGCCAGGATTCAAAGCCAGACAGGCTGGGCTACAGCCAGTGTTCATATCTATACACAGCAGATGGCATCTCTGAGCCCCCGGCTTGACAACCCACAGCCTATTTCACATTTCTGCCTGATGTCTGAAACGCAGCACAGCCAACACTTCTGGTTTCTCCTCCCCGACACGCAGCCTGATCCTCCCGAGCCGTCCCTGTCTCTGTTAACAGCGCTATCATGGGTCTAGTCGCTGAGCCAGAAACCCCTGAGTCATCCTCGATTTCTTCTCCTCTTCCTCCTGCCACGTCTAACCTACCACCACGTCCTGTCAGTTCTGTCCCCAAAACACACCCCGATCTACTCTCCTCTCTTTCTCCATTGTGACCACCTGGTCTGAGCCAACCCCTGCTCACCTGGAGAGCCTTGACGGCCACCTGGCTGTCCTCAGTTCTTTAGTCAATTCTCTATACAAAGAGAGTGAACTTCTAAACTGTCAGTGTTGCTCTTTACTTCAAAGTCCTCCATAGTTCCACACTGTACTTTGAGGAACCACTGTCTGACCGTCGTGACACACAAGGCTGCAGCCTGGGCCCTTCTTTTCTTCTTTTTTTTGGTGGCCTCCCTGCACAGCACGCGGAATCCCTGACCAGAGATTACCCACACCCCCTGCAGTGGAAGCGCAGAGTCTCAACCACTGGACCCCCAGGGAAGTCCCCTGGGCCCTTCTTTCTTTCTGCTCATTCGCTTTGCCCCCAGCCCACCCACTGGCTTTCTTTCCTCCCCGGCTAGTTAGTGACTTTCCTACCTCAGGCCTTTTGTACTTGCTGTTCTGTCTGCTTGGAATGCTCTCCCCTTGGCTCTCTGCACCAGCTGAGTTCTCAGCTTAAGTATCACCTCCTCCCCGGGGCCTTCCTGCATCCCCCCTCACTCCCCTCTCACAATACTCTGTTAGTTTTCTTCTCAGTGGTGAGCAGTCAGTCATGTGTATTTCTGTCTTCGTGTACCAGATGGCAAGCTCCAGCAGGATAGGGGCTGCTCTGTGAGTAAATACTCACTGCTTGACAGAGTGCATGGTGCCCAGAGACCACTTGCTACAAGAGAGAGTGGGGGAGAGTTCATTTGAAGACTCCCCCAAGGCTCTCTTTGTGCCCATTGCCTTAAGGAGGTGCAACTTTGAAATGGTAGCCACTGGAGAAGGGAAGTCTCTCTCCAGCAGACAGATAGTAAGAGCAAAAGGCCGGAGAGAGAGGGCGCAGGGTGAGGGGTGGCACGAGATGGCAGCGGCCCCATCACGGAGGGCGTGGGTCACCCAGATGAGGAGTGAAGCGGTTACCAGAGGGGTGCAGGACCCAAGGTAAGCAGCCCATTAGGAGGCCGTCAAAGGCTCCACTTTGAACAACTATCCAGAAAGAGGAACAGAATTCAGACAATTTGCAGAGAGCAGGCAATGGTGGAAATGTTTGTCTACCCTTCAGTGGTAAGAAGAATAGAGATCACGTTACAGCTTACCATGTTTTGGCCTAATTTTAGAACAGCACAAGGAACTGTTTAAAGGCTTCAAAGATTCCAGGGAAAAACCAATCCATTTGCATAACCCGATATAAAATTACATTAGAGGCTAGAATATCTGGTCCTTGCCCATGAGGATTTCCAGCTTGTCAAGTTCATTCTTCCTTCAAATCAGAGCCAGATGCAAAGTCTGGATAGCCAAGCCAGGATGGGAATGGAGATTTAAAATACAAATAAGTTAAACAAAAATTTAAGGTTAGGACCATGGGTGTGGAGGCGGGGAAGAAAAGTTCTCTTGTAACTGTCTTTAGAGAGGAGCCTCAGAATAAAAATCACCATCATCATCACATCACAGATGCTGATCTATGTTTCTTGAATTTCATTTCAAAGACCTGTTAAGGTTAAGCGTCGCTGGCACTGGTGGTAGCTTGCATCAGGTAATGCAAGACAAGAAGCTGTGTGATCAAGAGACCAGGACAAGTTGAAGAATGCGCCCATATTGCTGCATTAGAATCGCAAAGCCCAATTAAAGCAAGATGCTGGGTCCCAAACAACAATGCTCAGGAAGGCCAAGACAACAGACATTACTCCAAACACATATTTGATTAACAGCTCTGTGCTGTTCCTGACAACAGCCAGCTTGCATTTTGACTGGCAACGGCTGGAAGTTACTGTAACAAACTGCTATTGGGATTTCAATATCTTTCCAAATATTCATCCTGAAAGATATAGGGAAGTCACCCCCTAAGCAATCATTATAAACTTCCTGGCAAGCTTATCACACCAGGGAGTTGACCTAAAATTATAAAGAAGAATAAAACCAAGAACCTGAACAAAGACTAAGAAGCAAAGGCTCATCAAGTTACATACAAGGAAACAGTGGTTGAAATTTTGTTTATCAAGAAAAGCTGCATTCTACTAATGATTGAGAGAGAATAAATACTAGGATACTGGAGACCCTGTATCATAAGGATCTCCAACAGCATGAAAAATTTTTTTCAAGCTATGTAAAGGGTACAAGTTCTTCCAATACCAAAAAAAGCTGAATAAAGCGGAGAAAAGGGCTGGATCCCAGGAAGACACTCCAAATTTTTATTAGGATCCTCTTCTCTACCAGCGCAACTGCTATGGAAATAATCTTCTCCTTGGCTGTAATGAAGCTTCTTAGGAAACCCAGCTTCTGGGATCATATTTGAAGGAGTATGTGTGTATGTGTTTGCTCTTTCACACGCAAGGTTACTTTCAAATTTTAAAAATGACACATTTATAATTTTCTGTTGTTCCACTTTACCTGAAGGAGCTTCTTGATGCATTCATGGTGGCTGTTCTTGGCTGCAAGGTGCAAAGCACTGTGTCCTAAATGGATTAAGAAAATATTTTTTTAAAATCTTTTATCTCTGTAATGAAGACAACTATGAGGAAATAAATTGTTCTCCAACAAAGACGGAATTGTTACTCTTGAGAATGAGGCCTCAACTTCTTCTCTGCAAAGTTCAGTGTGACAGAAGTGGGGAGAACACAGAGCAGCCTGTCCCCTGGATAACGTTCAGAGTCCATGCCAGCTGCTGTCCCCTTGGGGTACAATCAAGCTCTGGGCTAGAAGCTTGCGTTGGACTCCTGGTATGCACCTTGGAAGTTCTGCTTTCAGCTGTCAGCACGGGTGCCAGACACCCCACGTCCATAACAGTCACACCAGGCCACGACTGCCACTGGCCTCGGAACCCAGCAAAGGCAGCCAGCAGGGAGCACACCAAACACCCAACGAAACCCCACTTCCGCCTCTCGTTTCTCCCTCCCCTAAAAGTGCTCCAGTTCTGTATGGAAATTACCTGGAATTCAGATGTCCCAAGTTCTTACATGGAAGAAGGAAAAGGGTTATAAAAACAACACGCTAGCAAAGTAGCATCTCTTCGCACTCCCTTCACAGAACATTACAACGTGAGACTCTCTGACCTTTCTGTGGACAGGCTGCTTTAGGAAATTTTAAGGCTATACCCAGGCCCCTCCCTGCTACCACCGAATGGGCCTATAGAGTTTCTATGGAAGAGGGGCTAAGAGGCAGCCCTACTAGACCAGTAGGTTCCCACCCCAGGGCTCTGGCAAATTACTCTTTGCTTGGCCTGGACCCTCCTCCTCTAAGATAACCACCCGGCTTGCCCTCTTACCTCCCTTGGATGCCACCGAAACACGGTCTTCCGGATGAGACCTTTCCTGACCTCACCACTTAAAATTCCAGTTCCTTCCCCACTCCTTTTATCCCTACTTCCTGCTTCATTCTTTTATCCTTCATAGCACCCAGCATCTTCAACTCTCCCTTTCCACCCCACTCCTCTCTCTCCCTACACACATACACACACACACACACACACACACACACACTCTCTCTCTCTCTCTCTCTCTCTCTCTCCGATGTTTAACTGCTCTTCTTTCCCCACTAGAATATAAACTTTATATCCCAAGAGCCTGCAGCACTGCTGGCACATAATAGGCTCTCGATACACATCTATTAATTTGAATTAGAGGGTATGTCCACTACACATGTCTGCAGAGGGGTATTTGGAGGGAGGGAACCAAAGTTACCACTGCCAGCCAACCCAATACACCTAGGAAACTCCTAAATCCTGCATTTGTAAACCGTTTGACCGAGATACCCCCAATGTAACACCTGTAAGCAACCCACACTTTGCAACAGGCTTAAAGCATGTTTCTCAGCCTTACTGCTCTTGACATTTGAAGCTGTGGAAGGTGGTCCTATGTACTATAGGATGGTGAGTAGCATCTCTGGCCTCTACCCACTGGACGTCCAGTTGGGACAATCAGAAATGTCCCCAGACATCTCCAAATATCCCCTGGATGGGTTGGAATCACCCCCGGTTGAGAACCCCTGGCTTAGAGGAACAGCTTCTTTTATATGGTGGTCCAGCCTCCAAATACCATTTCTCCTTTCTGAATTAGTCTTTATAATAACACTGACCAGAAATCCACTAATTATTAGGTTATCACATGGCTAGGAAATACCATATTTAAAATTAGAGGGTTTTAGGACCACAGTGAGCTGCACAAAAGCATGTGTGAGGTCAAAAGATCAGATTCCTTCTTTTCTGAGTAGCTGCACAGAGATTTTCTGGGTATGTGTGAGGGGAGTTAATTGGTGGGGGTAGAACACTGAGGCAAGGAATCCTTTGACCTCCTCCCAAATGGATGAGGATGAGGAAGGTCAGGAGATGAGGGACTGAGACCCTTGGAAGCAGGAAGACAAAGATCTTCTCTTCCCCTTCCTCCTTTTACCGCAGGAGACCCCCCTCCTTTCAGGATGTAAACACATAGTAGTGAGTTCAGTTACATTATGCGTTAAATAGGTTTTGGTGGGTTAGCCTGGCCCTCAACCTTTTTTTATCTTTTTTTGCGGTACGCGGACCTCTCACTGCTGTGGCCTCTCCCGTTGCGGAGCACAGGCTCCAGACGCGCAGGCTCAGCGGCCATGGCTCACGGGCCCAGCCGCTCCGCGGCATGTGGGATCTTCCCGGACCGGGGCACGAACCCGCATCCCCTGAATCTACAGGAGGCCTCTCAACCACTGCGCCACCAGGGAAGCCCCTCCACCATCATTTACACCAGTGTTTCTAAGGACAAGCACATTCTGTGTTTTAAACAAATGCCTTACAGATGAACTTCGGGAACCCATCCTGATTGTAAGTAGAAGACTGTTTATGTCGTGTGTGCAATGCCTCAACTATTGTCTACGCTGTGGACGAAAGCTCTTCTACATAAATAGCACCCACTGGAAAAAGGCACAGTTCTGCAAAGACAAGAAGGTAGGGAGATTTAAACAATTCATCATAAAATAAATAACAGGCTTTTATTTTTCACTCCAAGTGTTCTAGTCATACCTGGAAGTAAGCGCTGTGTTTCTAGAGAAACAAAATTTTCTTATTCCTTGGCCCTGTGAGGTGTTTTCCTAACCAGGAGCACAAAAGCATTTTTCACTTAAAAGTCTCAAAATTCAAATGATGCATCATTCCCTGGACAACATTACACTGGAGTGAGATGTCTCTCACTGCTACCATTAAAACAAAATTCTCTTTCCAAATGCAAAATTTTCTGGAGAGAATATATTATATTAGTGACAGAACCTCACTGCAACGAGCCAGTGCATAAGTCTGGCTCCCACTCAGCTGTGGATCTGTCTGGAATATCAGGAAGCAACTTCCCTATAGGAAAATAACAGGGCAACCCTAAATCAAGTGCATCTCAGCAGAACTCTGTAAGCGAACAGACAGGGCTATTTATAAGTCAAGAGTCGTGGGCTATTCCAGGTGGTTTAAGAATCCTGTTATTGAAAGAGTCTAAGATGGATGACCTAGCCATTGTAGCCATGAACACCATCCTCCAACCTACCTCAGACAACAACCATTTATTCAGTGATTTAAGATCACTGCTGAAACAGAGAAGAACTCACTCGTAGAGTGGAGGAACTACTGATGGGGCTGAGAACAGTCTTCAAGTGTAGGTGACAAATTTTTAAACCGATGAGGTCATAAGACACAAAGACATGACGAACAAGCACCAAAAGGCTGAAGTTTGAGAAATTATCGTTCCAGATTATAATATGGAGACATTTAGAAAAAGAAAGAGAATTAAATGATACTCGACTAGATAAGGTTTAAAATATCTATTTAAGAACCAGAGTTTCAGAATGCTGTCTATAAACAATAAAAGTATAAATTAATTTGCTTCTTATTTACAACTTCAAATATATTTAAACAACACTGTTCTTAGAAATGCTTATCTTTACATGAAGTTTTTAATCATTGAAGCATAAGTCTATTCACCTAGTTATAGTTCCGGGGGCGAGATCAGGGTATAAAAGATGTATTTCCTTTTTTAAATTTTATTTATTAAAAAGAATAGATACATGTATAGTATAACTGAATCACTTTGCTGTACACCTGAAACTAACACAACATGGTTAATCAACTATACCCTAATATAAAAGTTAAAAAAAGAAAACCCCACAACACTGTAAATCAACTATATTTCAATACAAAATAATTTTTTTAAAATTTGTTTTTTTAATTGAAGTATAGTTGATTTGCAATGTTGTGTTAGTTTCTGGTGTACAGCAAAGTGATTCAGTTTTATACAAACACACATACATATATAGAGATTTCTAATAACCATTCTTACTATTAAATAGAGTTTTGAATTATCCCTTAATCTCCACAAAGCAGATTTGCATATTGTTTTATATAGAATCAAAAGATTTTTTTTGTGTGTGGGTATATCATCTGAAATATTTTCATGGCCAGGTTATGCTGAGCACTGTATATCGTTGGCCCTCTTGACATCCCATACACATGCGTGAACAACAAATAAAAGACTATAAATCACACAATCGTTTTTTGGTTTGCCTTTTATCCAAATGAAAATATGAAATACACTTAGTGGGCTATACTTTGCAATTAACATTTTAAGTGACCCACTCTCTCAAGTGCCTGAATTTTAAGATGAATAATACTGTCTGTGTCTTCACACAGTGTCATATGTGAGTGGGATTAGGGGCAAATGGAATGGAGGGCCACCCAGAAATCCAAACAAAAGCTCCAGCACCTGAAACCCTAGAAAAGAGTAAGGGTTCTCAAGTGCCCCACTCCTGAGACCTCTGTGCATTATGGTATCTCCATACTTCAGTTCTCACTTTCCTAAGCCTCTCTTCTTCTATGAGAAAAGAAGTCTTGTGTGCAAAGGAATCAGGGAAAATTTAAGATATGGGAGTGTGACAGAAACTGCACATCATCCTTCAATCTATTTCCACCTCCTTCTACAGCAAAACCTTCTACATTTTTTTTTTTTTTTTTTTTTTTTTTTGCGGTACGCGGGCCTCTCACTGCTGTGGCCTCTCCCGTTGCGGAGCACAGGCTCCGGAAGCACAGGCTCAGCAGCCATGGCTCACGGGCCCAGCCGCTCCGCGGCACGCGGGATCTTCCCGGACCGGGGCACGAACCCGCGTCCCCTGCATCGGCAGGCGGACTCTCAACCACTGCGCCACCAGGGAAGCCCAAAACCTTCTACATTTTTAATTGGATAATTTGCTGCCCAGAATTCCCAGCTTCCCTTAAAGCCAGGTGTGGCCACAGATCACTCTGTGGGCTGGGCTTGCCCTCCTGCCCACTGTGACTGTGATGCAGACTCAGGGGGAGGCATCCTGGGCCATCAGGACCAAGGCAACACCCTGGATGGTAGAGCAACAGGTGTCTGGGTCCCTGGGTGAGGAGCCAAGCTGCCATACCAATTTGGGACTTTCAACTGAGAGACAGAAATGTCTATCTTGTTTAAGCCACTGGATCTCACCGTGTCAAATGCATACGCTTGCTAATAAAGGGAGTCTGAAAGCTCATGCTTTAGGTGAGCACTGATAAGAAACAGAAGATTCTTTGGTCTTCTTCAATCTTCTGTAAATGCTCTGTTTAATCCAATCTCATCCTCCCAGGTGCTAACTGCAGCCATAAAAAAGAAAAAAAAAAAAAAAAAAAGCCCAGAAATCTGGGAGAAGTGGTTTCTAAAGAAACAGACAGAAATGCCACTTCCTACATCAGTGAAGAACAAGAGCAAACAAAGCAACGAGAGGTGCTGGACAATTACACAGGCCCCGTTCAGAGTCAGCGCTAGGAGTTTAGGTGTGGACTTTCCCAGCTGATTGCTATATATACGCCTACGGCGTTGTTTGGCAAACAGGCAATAAGGAATGGGGGGAACGCCCCCAAACCAAAAACATGAGTCATAAGCTTCTGCCAGTTTCAGAGTTTCTTTTTCTGATTTGTACTATGAGAGTATCTGGCTTGGTGATGATCACAGTTTTTTGTTTTTTTTTTAAGATGTGAAACCTCTGCAAAAGCCTAATGTGTGAAAGAGAATAAAGGTGATGTGGATGAAGTGGCAAATATCATCATAAAATAGAAGCCAAAGGCAGTGAGCACTCACTGTGTGCTGGGCGCTTCGATACCCACACGTATCATCTCACCTAAGCCTCAAAGGCCATCTAAAATGATTATTGAGATGTACTGTACTATACCCAAGGCCTTATCTTCTGACAGTGTTCTGCTCCTAAGATTGTTTGTAAAGCGCTTATGAAAAGTCTCTGGTCAGGGGCTTCCCTGGCCTAACAGTGGTTGAGAATCCACCTGCCAGTTCAGGGGACACGGGTTCGAGCCCTGGTCTGGGAGGATCCCACATGCCGCGGAGCAGCTGAGCCCGTGCGCCACAACTACTGAGCCCGCGCTCTAGAGCCCGTGCTCCGCAACGGGAGAAGCCACCGCAATGAGAAGCCTGCGCACTGCAACGAAGAGTAGCCCCCGCTCTCCACAACTAGAGAAAGCCCGCGCACAGGAACGAAGACCCAATGCAGCTAAAAATAAAAATAAAATAAAAATAATTTTTTTAAAAAAAAGTCTCTGGTCGGACTTCGAAGCATTTTATGTGGAAGGACAGTTGATAAAGAAATAGATGCTAAAAACCCTTTGTTTCTGAACTTAAATCCAATCACCAGTTTAAAATCATCTTGTAGAACTTGTGGATAAAAGGAATTAAAAAGGTCAGTGTAATGATATATTTTGAAAGCAGGTTTTTTTCAGAAACTCTATAGGGCAGTTGGATTTATGGTAACAGATTTTCATACGAGTTCTCAGTGGCTCTTGGGATTGAAGACGACTATATCTTAATAATAATACGGCAATACTTCAGGTAGGTTTACTGAAAAGACAGCACCTAGGAGAGCGGAGCCACTTCATTCATTCATTCGTCAAACGTTTTGGGCAAATGACGACCACTAAAGCACAGTGACTAATGTCCTTGTCCTTGCCTTGGATTCTGATACGTATTCTTGAGAGGGAGAGATGGGACTGGGTGATATAGCCGACAGGAAGGATGTGAGCAGTAAAGGCCATCACATTTATCTGGTTCATTGTAACAGAAAAAAGTTTGAGAAGTGTTGTTCTACATAACACAACAGACTCTCTATGCACTTTTATCCATGCCGCTTTTCCTTCTTTTGTTCCTGTGTTCTCTTCGCATGTTTTCAAGAAATCACAAGAAGTCAGTGCCTCACTCAGACTAAAGTAAAACAGTAAGCCCAAGGACCAGAGTGCTGACCTCATTGTTAAAAACGTCAGGCAAGGGGGAAGTGACCGGCAGCTCTGAGACATTTCCAACTCAGGGGATGTTTGGATGATGTTCTGGGGCTACAAAGTGCTGTGGATTCTACCAGTTTCTATCAGAGTTGAAAGAAACGGGCTGTGGCAGTTCCCACTGACCAGCCCAGAGAAGCATCCAGGATGGGTCTGCAGTGTCCCCTCCAGCTTCTTTTTTTTTTTTTGGCCACGCCTTGCAGCACGTGGGATCTGAGTTCCCCGACCAGCGGAGGAACCCATGCTCCCTGCACTGGAAGCGCAGTCTTAACCACTGGACCGCCAGGGAAGTCCTCCCCTCCAGCTTCTTGGAGGGCACTGTCATCTCAGCTGGCAAGAGAGAGGGAACTGTGCTGGGGTGTCCAGGGCTCTCACTGCCCGATCCCCCAGGCTCTCAGAAACTGAGTGAGGGCTCTGGTAGTAAATACAAACTCTACCCACGTGGTGTTAGATGGCCACAAACACTACGCTTCTTAAAAGCTTTTAGTGCAGAAAATGATCATGGTAATCTTATTTTTTTAAAGGCAGGATTTAGAGTTTATTATATAATGTGATCTCAACTATGTAAAAATGTGCCAGGAAAATCTGGTAGGAAATATAGCTAAACAGTAAAATTTTTTTCTTCTTGGAGTAGAAGCACTCGTTATCTTCTTGGTAGTTTTCTGTATTTCCCAAATTTTCTACAATGAGCATGTATTAAAGAAACATTTTTTCCCTTTAATAAGAATATGGGGGAGAGATGTTTGGTTATGATGGAAATAACCAGATTCCTGTCTAATCTATTTTTTAACATCAAATGCAGTTAAACAAAACTGTATTACAGCTCAAATACATTCACTCTAAGAAAATTCTTCTAGATTATGATTTTCTTAGAGAAGAAACCCTGTCTACTTAAGAGGACATATGTTTCATCAAGGGGACTGTAGCCTCTCATACTGCTCTAAGTGTATGTGGCACAATTTTAAAGGTAGTAACAATAAACTTTAAAAACAAAATAACTGGGTCTTGGGACTAAAGATGATTTCAATTAGCAACATAAATTAGTGTTTCCTTCAAGGTGGTCACTTAGGGAAACCATTCTTTCTTCTATTGGTGTTGCCATTTCTCAAAATACTTTTCTGGAGCTTTCTGTGACACTGCTCAGGAAAATCATTTGGTTACTTCAATCACTCACTATTTTTGACCAAAAATGGTTTTACCAGGTTGACACTTCATTGACCTGACTTGACTTCAAGTGGCTCTTGGCCTGTCCTAAAAAAAACGAATCTATTCTCAAAGAATAAAGGTTCCCCAACACTGAGATTATGTCTTTTTAATGCCACAGCCTTTATGAAAACAATTCCAAAACACAAGTTTTCCAGCCATATTTTGAAATAATTATATTTTCACAATACCTGAATGACTAATCTGCCCCCAAGATGACTAGTCTGGCGTGTCAGTGTTTTGGGGAAGGGAAAGTAATCCATTACAGATGAATGAAAAGCCTAAATAAAGACTATGGAATAGACTGATTTTATATTCCAGTAAAAACCACCAAAAGCCTATTAGAAGACAGATTTTCAAGTACAATATAGAAATGAAAAGCCATCAGTAGCTGCTTTGATGTTTTGGTGTGGCCAACAGGGGCAGAATCCCAGGCTGGAGACCCCAGGGGCTCCTTCCTGTAAAACAACGTTCATAAAAGACAAGACTACACTTCCTCTTCTATTTGCCTTGATCATCATTTAACAACACTGGCTTCACATTAGAATCACCTGGGAGCTTTACAAAAAATACCAATTGGCTGGAAACGTTCGGGCAATGGAATTTGAATTTCAGAAGGTAGAGCTCGGGTAAATATGTGTGTGTGGGGTCGTGCACATGCGGGCACTGTTTATTCTTTTCTTTCCTCTCCTGTCCCCCCTTCTCTCCCTCCCTTCCTCCCCTCCAGTTCCCAGGTGATTCAGATACACTAAACCACAGTAAGGGGTGCAGACCATGGGCAGCTGGTCCACATTAGGATCCTGGCTTCTGTCCACAGAGCTCTACTCAGCTAGTTGACAAAATGAGCGCCTACACAATCCACTCCATTCAGCACTTCATACCATGATTCATAAAAACAAAAATTAGGGGCTTCCCTGGTGGCGCAGTGGTTGAGAATCCGCCTGCCGATGCAGGAGACACGGGTTCGTGCCCTGGTCCGGGAAGATCCCACATGCCGCGGAGCAACTAAGCCCGTGAGCCATGGCCGCTAGGCCTGTGCGTCCGGAGCCTGTGCCCCGCAACGGGAGAGGCCACAACAGTGAGAGGCCCGCATACCGCAAAAAAAAAAAAAAAAAAAAAAAAAAAAAAAAAAAGGGAAAGGTGCTTGGTCCATACAAGTAATCTTAGAAAATAAAATTTTTAAATGGAGGATAAAAAGCATACAGTCTCTAGTTGACTAACCACATATAAGATGAAGACACCTGTAAAGGCATGAATAACGAAACCATGTCAGATCCTGGTCAATGGAGTAGACTCTATGTTCTTCTTTTGGCTTATCTGTATAGATTGTAAATTTTCCACAATGAATATGTATCACCTTTGTGATACCTACTTTCCTGCTGGCCTGTTGACTTAAGAGAAAAAGACTACATACCGGCAGTGTCTTGGGCTGTCACATCCACGCCATGTGTAACCATGACCCTGAGGCATTCCACGTGTCCTTTTGTAGCAGCAAGATGAAAACTGGAAAAGAGGTAACATAATCTCCTGAAGATTTCCACTCTTCAGAGTTCATCTCTGACCATGTTTTTGCCTCTTTGTGTACACTTTCTCTCACTTAAGCTCCACAACCAGCTTGTGAGTAGGTATTATTTATCAACCTGATTTTAAAGAGGAGGAAACGGAGGCTCAAAGAAGTCTGATAATTTGCTCATTGACACTTTTTATTAAGTAACGGATTAGGAGATAGATCTTAGGTCTTCCAACATAAAGACAAAGCTTGAATAAAAGTAAGACACAACTACATTCCTTGTCCCTTTAGGAAAGAATGGCCAGAGTCCCAACTAGATCGGATTCCTAAATTATAAGTAACTTATCAACTTTTTTCTGCTGTCTAGTGTTTTCACCAAAGCCATTATTTTTAAGTAATACACTCTATGAAGGGAAATTTGTCTAAGTCAAACAATGGTCAAGGTTCTTGAACAGCATCAAGGTCAAATCCATTGTTGTGTTCTAGCTGAATAACAACAGTTGTACACAACTTTTAAGTGGCTAATGTGTGTCAACTACTCATTTTAATACATTATCTCTTTTCATTCTCATAAAAGCCTTTTGAGGTGAGTCCTAACACCGTCTCCATTGGATGGCAGGTGTCTACACTCAGTCAGGTGCAAACAGCATTAAAGAAAGCCCACAAATGCACCCATCATCCGCGCAGATCCCGGAGTAAAGTGCACTTCTGCAGGCAGAAGGAAAGCACAGTTCCACTGGGCATTCAGGCCCAGAGGCTGAGAAGGCAAAAACCCCAGGAAGGTCTCCACTGCAGAGGTCTTCCCTCTTCACAGCCTCCTTCCTATAGAAGGAGGTTAAGGAGCCTCCCAGCTTTCCTCCTCCCTCAGTTCTATCTTAGGGACTTAACTTCTCAAGATACTTGCCATGCAGCACCTTGGTGTCTGTACCTCTGAATTAATACCCAGGCAATATTTTTTCATAGGACAGGACCTGTCACTGGGGCCCAGGGTCACACTCAACTAGCAAATCCAAGAGCTAAACCGATTCAAACCCAAGTCAGCCTGACCCAGCACCTCTGCTCTGGAGAGCCAGGCTGAGTAAAGGTGGGCAGGTCAGCAATTGGGGATAGGTCAGTCCCGGTTGCAAATCAGCCATACATCAGCTATGTATCTTTGGGAAGTCAGTTTAACCTCTCTGAGCCTAAATTTCCTCCACAGTAAAATGTGGGGATTGACTCAGATGATATCTGATGGTCCCTCTGGCTCTAACATTCTTTAAAATGATAAATTAAAGCTTACCTGGCTCTGGTCACACCAACTATTTCTGCATTTGTGCAGCAGTTTATGTGTAATGTTTCTTTACAGTCAAAATCCACTCTGTAGGTGATTACACATTACGGTGAAACTCTGATCATCTGGAATGACTTGGGAACGTGGTGACTTGTTTAAATGGAATTCCTGATTAAATACGGCTTAACCCGAAGAACCTCCCTACAAGGCACTACAATAATACCTCTGTTTTCAGCATCGTTGGGGTAACTTAACTTGACAGTAAGTGAAGTTCATCTTTAAGCAGTGAACTGTTCAATCATAGTGGAAGGTTTCTAAAATCTCCCCAGTTTTAGTAACAGCATATGTTACATAATTAAATTGCTCTTGACATGATATCACCATTAAGAGGCTCAATTATTGAACTCTGCTTTCAAGGCTATGAATCTAAATGCCCTGCATTATTAAGCTCTAATATTTAATTAATATTTATCTTCTTTTCTTAATATTTATGTGTTTGCTTCTAAGCTATTCATTCTGCTATCTCCTATGACCGGGGAGAACCCAATCAAAATGATCTGGACAGCCATATCTTTTGCTAAAGATCAAAGTATCGGGATTAGTAATTAACACACTCACACGCATGCGTACGTGCGCACACACACACAAAACGTAAAAGTATGTAGAGATTCAGAAGTTCTGATTGAAGTTTAACATATATAAAGAAAGCCACACGTACCGTAATTGTATAGCCTGCTAAAACTTCACAAATGGAACGTGCCCCTTTTACTTTGATACTGAAGAAACAGAACTTGGCCAGAGACCCCAAATCCCTCCTCGTATCTCCTGCTAGCAACCCAGAAGCTCTTCAATGTGCCCCTTTGAGCTACTAACCCTCTTCCCCCTGTAATATTTATATTTTTTCTGCGCCGAGGCTTCCTGGATTACCTCTGGATTGCACGCTATAATAATAGGGGATTGAAATTGCAGACACATGTGACAACGAAGCATTACTGTAGGCCACTACTGCATGTCGATAAATGTGCTCTGATGAACACGACATGCTGTTCTATGAATGACTTGGCTGCCTTCCTCTACTTCCTCTGTGGAGTTCACGGCTCTGTGGACCAGCTCTTCCAAAGCTACAGCTGCAGCTCTGTCTGGGTCTTGGTAACTGATTTCTCTCCTTGCCTCTTCAGGTGTGGGTAGTGGTGGTGGTGAAATATTTCCCACTGTTACTAGCCAGGGCTGCTTTTCCAGCCTTGCTGGTTTAATCTGACCACATGTGTATAAACAGTTCCTTTCTTAACCACTCATCAATTATCCTGTGTGAGTGCTACCTGTTTCCTACTGGGACCTTGAATGATACCAGCGTTATGTATTTTGTGTGTGATCATCCACAGGAAGAACTATTAGGTTTCTGTGCACATTATCAGATTAAATATTTATAAGGGCAAATTCAGCCTTAAAAAATGTTTTGATTAGAGAAGATGTCAGAGTAGAAAGACCCTCCCCTCCACGGGCACACCAAAATTACAGCTATTTACAGAGCAACTATTAATGAAAGATCAGAAGTCGAGTAGAAAAGATCTTCTACAACCAAAGATATAAAGAAGGAACCACGACGAGACAGGTAGGAGGGGCGGAGATGTGCTATAGTCAAGACCCAAACCCTGGGTGGGTAACCCACAAAGAGGAGGATAATTACAATTGCAAAGTTTCTCCCCAAGGAGTGAGGGGTCCAAGCCCTACACTGGGTTTCCTGGCCCAGTGGCCCTGCACCAGGAAGATGAGCCCCTAGAATGCTTGGCTTTGAAGGTCAGCTGGGCTTACTTTCGGGAGAGCCAGAGGGCTGTGGGAAATAGAGACTCCACTCTTAAAAGGCTCACACAAAATTTCACATGCTCTGGAACCCAGGGCAGAAGTAGTAATTTGAAAGGAGCTTGGGTCAGACCCAGCTGCTGATCCTGGAGAGGCAGGAGAGAGCTGGAGCTCACCCTGGGGACACAGACACTGGTGACAGCCATAGATGCCCACACTTATATGGGCAATTAATCTATGACAAAGGAGGCAAGAATATACAACGGGGAAAAGACAGTCTCTTCAACAAATGGTGTTGGGAAAACTGGACAGTTACACACAAGACAATCAATTTAGGCTACTTTCTCACACCATATACAAAAATCAACTCACTATGGATAAAAGACTTAAATTACATGTAAGACCTGAAACTATAAAACTTCCAGAAGAAAACAGGCAGTATGCTCTTTGATGTCAATCTTAACAATGTTTTTTTTGGCTACAGTCTCTTCAGGCAAGGGAAACAAAAGCAAAAATAAACACATGGGATCTAATCAAACTAAAAAACTTTTGCACAGCAAAGAGAACTATCAGCAAAACAAAAAGCCATCTACTGAATGGAAGATATTTTCAAACAGTATATCTGATGAGGGGTTAATATCCAAAGAACTCATACAACTCAACATCAAAAAAAAAAAAAACAACCACTCAAAAAATGGGCAGAGGATCTGAATAGACATTTTTCCAAAGATATACAGATGGTCAACATGCACATGAAAAGATGTTCAACATCACTCATCAGGGAAATGGAAATCAAAACCACAATGAGATACCACTTCACACCTGTCAGAACGGTTATTATCAAAAAGATAACAAGTTAACAAGTGCTGGCAAGGATGTAAAGGAAAGGAACCTTAGCACACCTTTGGTGGGAATATTAATTGGTGCAGACTATGGAAAACAGTATGGAGAATTCCTTAGAAAATTAAAAATAGAACTACCATATGACCTAGCAATTCCACTCCTGGGTATTTATCAGAAGAAAATGAAAACACTATATGTACCCCAGTGTTCACTGCAGCATTATATACAATAGCCAAGATATGAAAGCATCATAACTATCCATCACTAGATGAATGGATAAAGATGTGGTACGTATATATATTATGGACTATTACTCAGCCATAAAAAAGAATGAAATCTTGCCATTTGCCTCAACATGGACGAACCTAGAGGGTATTACACTAAGTGAAATAAGTCAGGCAGAGACAAATACTGTATGATTTCACTTATATGTGGAATCTAAAAAACAAATGAACAAACATAACAAAACAGAAACAGTTATAGGTACAAGTGGCTACCAGAGGGGAGGGGGGTGGAGGGAGGAAAGAAATAAGTGAGGGAGATTAAGAGGTACGAACTTCCAGTGGCAAAATAAATGACTCAGGGGTATGAAGTGTACACCGTGGGGAATATAGTCAATAACTATGTAATATCTTTGTATGGTGACAGATGGTAACTAGACTTACCATTGTGATCATTTTGGAATGTACAGAAATATCAAATCACTATGTTGTGTAACAGGAACTAACAGTGTTGTAGGTCAACTATACTTCAAAAACAAACAAACCGGGCTTCCCTGGTGGCGCAGTGGTTGAGAGTCCGCCTGCCGATGCAGGGGACGTGGGTTCGTGCCCAGGTCCGGGAAGATCCCCCATGTTGCAGAGCGGCTGGGCCCCTGAGCCATGGCCGCTGAGCCTGCGCTCTGCAACGAGAGAGGCCACAGCAGTGAGAAGCCCGTGTACCGCCAAAAAAAAAACCCAACCAACCAACTCATAGAAAAAGAGATCATATTTATATGATCTCTTTTATTTATATGATCTCTTACCAGAGGTGAGGGGATTGGGGGAAGGGGAACTAGATGAAGGCAGTCAAAAGGTACAAACATCCAGTTTTTTTAAAATGTATTTAAAAAGTGACAACTAGATATTTTTACTTATTAGTTGCTTTATTCCTATGAAATTTTTATTTAATTCAGGCCATGCGTAACAACATCATAAAGAAGTTTATTAGAATATTGGCCAAGGCAAAAGACCTATTTATGAGTAGAGGATAATAATTAAACAATACCTTTTTTAAGCTAAAACAAAAAAAAAAAACCCAAAAAACAAAAAAGAAAACCAACAACAACTCCAAGTCACAGATCTTACTTTATCTATAAACTCACCCACTCTACCTCCTCCCCTGCCACACATGGATTATTTTGAGGCAAATCTCATTTATATCTTTTCGTCTCTGAACTTTTCTACACATATACTTAAAAGATACGCACTTTACAAAGGAGAAATAATAACGCAATGAAATCCTTTGTATCCAATACCAAGTCTAACTTGAATGCGAGACAACCTTGTCTCATCTACACCCTTAGCATTATTATTTTGAAGCAAACCTCATGTCATATCATTTCACTCATAAATATTTCAATACGTATTTCTAAAATAAAATGGCTCTTTACAAAGATGTGCTAACAGTACCATCATCACACCTGTAAAATGCGCTGTGAGGAATCAATGAGGTACATGTAAAAGCACTAGCAAAACGTGAAGCATGTAGTAAACATCCAAGAAAAGACCAGCAATTATCAGAGCCTCATCAACACAAGACAAGGCACAGAGTTTGAGACATGTTGCTTACTAAAAGGATTTGTCTCAGTGTTCAGAAAAGACAGGTTAGCAGAAATGAGGTCAGAATCATCATGGCTGAAGAAAGGAAGAAAGGAGGAAGAGGAAAGCAAGAAAGAGTTGTAGACAGTCACAGATGACCCAAAAATAAGCCATCTGAGACCAGCCTTGTCTAATGCTCACACTTGAGCTAACATTCTGGCGCCTTCCATAGAAGTGATAATCCCCAAAGCAGGGTTTGGCAGCAACAAGTCATTAGCATTTAGCCTCTGAATGTGAACAAGAAGCAGAGCCAACTTTTAATAAGATACTCAAGTGGAAAGTTGAGTTCAGTTGGGTGGGAAAACATGATTGATTAGTCACTGACAGAACCTGGGTTTGTAAATGACAGAGAGTAGGTTTCCTTTCCTCTGCAGTGGCCGATAAATGCGGTGCCCTCAGGGCGGCGGTGCCCTCAGGGCGGCGGTGCCCTCAGGGCGGCGGTCCCCGTGACTGGTGGGTGCTGGTCTGGACTGCAGATGGGCATCTGTGGGGTTACCTGAGGCTTAGGGAGCAGATGGCGCCCCAGGTCAGCAGACCACTCATTTAACGGCCCGTGCCCGGGACAGCTGGTAAAACAATACACCTCTAGATAAAGACAGTTTGCAGATGCGGGTGAGGGGGGCAGGCAAAGTAGTCGGCTGAATAACAGGCCCCCCTCGCCCCCAAACAGACACTGTTCTTGACAATGTTAATTCTAGGGCATTAGACCTAACTCAATCATGGGATAATTTTGATATTTCGATAGTTATATATTTTTATAAATTGCTATAGCTAAATATATTAATTCACTCATATACTTACTAGAGTATTTACGTGCCAGACACTATTCTAAGCACTGAGAAACACATGGTGAATTTTAAAAAAGCCCTCATGGATCTAAGCTTTTAGTAGGAAGACTAAAGATAAACCAGTGGTTCTCAACTGGGGGTGATTTCTGCCCCACCCAGGGGACATTTGGTAACATCCCGAGACACTGTTGATTATTCACAGGGTTGGGGGTGGGCAGATTCTCCTGGTGTCTAATGTGTAAAGACCAGAGATGCTGCTAAACATCCTACAATGTACAGGCCCCACAATAAACAATTATCTGACTACTCTAAAATGTCAATAATATCAACATATCAAAATGTCAATAGTGCCCAGGTTGAGAAACTCTGTGATAAACCCATTTAATACAAACTCATGATGCTGTGATATAATTCTATTAAGACAAATTAAGCAAAGACTGAAAAAAACATCATGAGCAGGTCTCAATCTTTTTTTCTTTTTTGCGGGACACGGGCCTCTCACTGTTGTGGCCTCTCCCGTTGCGGAGCACAGGCTCCAGACGCGCAGGCTCCGCGGCCATGGCTCATGGGACCAGCCGCTCCGCGGCACGTGGGATCTTCCCGGACCGGGGCATGAACCTGTGTCCCGTGCATCGGCAGGCGGACTCTCAACCACTGCGCTACCAGGGAAGCCCTCAATCTTTTTATTGAGATATATTTTATGGTACGTAAATTCACCATTTTAAAATGCACAATTCAGTTGTTTTTAGTATATTCACAAAGTTGTGCAACTCAACATCACTATCTAATTCCAGAACATTTTCATCAGCTTAAAAAAAATCCTTATACCCATTAGTATTCACTCTCCATTCCCATGCCTACCCTTGGCCATCATTAATCTACTTTCTGTATCTATGGATTTGCCTATTCTGGACATGTCATCAAGATCGAATCATACAATATGTGGTCTTTTGTGCTTGGCTTCTTTCATTTGGCCTGTTTTCAAGGTTCATCCACGTTGTAGCACGTACCAGTACGTTATTCCTTCCATTGGGTGGACATATCACATTTTGTTTATCCATTCATTGGTTATGGACACTTGGGTTGTTTCTACTTTTTGGTTACTGCAAATAATGCTGCTAAAACATTTGTGTACAAGTGTTTGCATGGACACCTGGTTTCAATTCTAGTGGGTATAGACCTAGGAGTGGAATTGCCGAACCATATGGTAACCATGTTGAGGTCTTTAAGGAAATGTTAAGACTGTTTTCTAAAGCTGCTACACCATTTTACATCCCCATCAAAGACATGAGGGCTCCAATCTGTCCACATCCTAGCCAGGGCTTGTTACTGTCTGGCAAATTTTAAGCGATGAGAATTTTAATTACACCTAAATTTTCCACAGAAGAAACATTTAAGTCTTTCTTAATGAACGCTTTGAGGTAGTTATTTCAGCTAATTATCAGCTGAAATTTCCCCTTAGAGGAATAGAAGAGTGAATGCAAAACAAATTCAGAGCATCCTTTGGCTTTGTCTCTGTAGGCTTTTATACCTAATTAAAAAGTGTGGCCTTTCCTCTTAAAGACAAGAAAGGTCATTCAAGAGTCAATAGCAATATATTTTATGAGAGGTTCTACTGGCTTGTTTACCTCTTCATTTGCACAGGTCTCAGAATTCAGTGGAGGAGGGAGGGGTATAAAAACCTTTTTCCACCCCTCTAACTCCAGGCCCAGTGACAAGGACACTCCCAGGGATACAGCAGGGCTGTCCAGATTCTAGTGCAGCCGAAGTGAGAGCACTTCCATAGCCTAAAAGTCTTGGATACTCACAGAGTGAACCACAGACCAGAAGCTGTTAGAAATGGAGGCCCTCAGACCCCACCCCTCATCACTGACCCCAAAGCTGTGCTTTACAAGTTTCCCAGCTGATTCCCGTGCACATTACTGTCTGCAAAGCGCTGCTCTAAATGGAGGAGAGTTAAGAACCTCGCACCATCCTTTTTACCAAGGTACCTATTGTTTCAAACCGCTTCTGTGAAAACATAATCCCCTTAAGCCTTGAAAGCAATCTTGGGGATATGTCCCACAAAAAAGGAATCACTGCTGTTTCAAGTTTCATTATACTAGGCAATGTTTAGCTTTGCTTATAAAAGTCAGCTGGGCCCTTTCACAGAGGGCTACCTAAAAGGCAGAATGGCCTGAAGATTTACATCATGAGCCTTTGATCCCACTAGCTGCTTATTGATATTTGGAATCTCTCTGTTTTGGTCACTTGGAAAGTTCCCAAGGTTTCTGTGTTTCAGAGTTTTGCGGCTCCCAATCTCTCCCCCATCAACCACCCACCTCTTCTTCCTCCTCCCTCCCTCCCACTCCCAAGAGAAGACCAAGATGACCTTGAGAGCCCCAGGACAGCAGCTGGAAGGCATCCTGAAGGTGCGGAGGAAGACCCAGCAGAAACACAGTGAGGAGGCCAGGATACCACGGCTGGGTTTGCTGCGTTGTTGCCGTGTCATCATGGCTGAGGTACCTAACTTCAGTTCCCTCACCTCTAAGCCATGTTTGGGCAACTAAAAAACATGAGCATCAATAATAGTAGCAGCTTATCTGTTGAAATACGAGGCACTGGTTACGTTTTAACTCGTTACATCCCCCAACCAGCCTTGGGAGGGGTAACGATCATCATCCCCATTTTACAGAGTTGGAAACTGAGACACAGCGGAGTCCAGTAAGCTTGCCCGAAGTCCCAGAACCAGTAAGTAGGGGAGCCTGGATCTGACTTCAGCATTCTGCCTGCAGAGTTGGCCCTTCAACACCATGCTGAGAAACTGCACCATGTGTTAGATCACTCTGCAAATTGTGAAACACCACATAATATAGCTTACTAGCTGTACCGCTCTTTAAGAAACAAAGTTTAAACTAAAAAAAAAACCTAAGTATTTGGCCAAAAAGCAAACACAGGCTTCTCACTGGGGCTGATTAAGGTCACCAGTGGTCTCAAATGGAAAGAAGTATAATCCAAGCGCTGCAGCAAACAGAGCCTGCGACAGAGGTTTCGTTTCCTACAAAACCGCTCAGCAAGTTGTACAAGCCTTCAATGCCTCGGGACAAGGCCGGGATATTTCTCAAGGCCCTTAACCCGAAGGGGATTTGAACTATTACTATTTAAAAGCGCGTGACTGATAGCTGGGAAAGTTCCTTCCATCTTTCAGAGTAACAACAAACACAGTTCTTCTGGTTTCTCATTGCCAGCTGAAGCACATACTTAGAGGAAACACAAACTCACAAGGCTACTTTCAGAAGACTTGGATTTTTTAGGCATATTCATTCACAGAAGATTTCACTCAAACCAAACTCTTTCTTGCACCCTTTACGAGCACCCCAGATCCCGATACCAAAAGAGCTGGCCAGCCGAGTGAGGTCGGAAAGGCAACAGGCTGGCCACCGCCAGCAACTCTCCAGTCCCGTCCACTGCCTCGGCAACCAACTTTTCACTCTCCAAGTCAATCAAGCCACAAAGAAACGCCCATACACCAAACCCTACCAGCACGAGACACACTCAGAATCCCAGCGTGTTAGAAGGTTCCGGAAGGATAAACTGGCCCAACATCCTCACTTCACAGATGAAGACACACAGATGAAGAGAGGTTAGGAAATGTGCAAAAGATCAGGACTTGAGTTCACTGCCCTGACTCTAAGAGCAGTTCCTCCCTGCAAAACCCACATCTTCCTTCTTTCCTTTTATTTTATTTATTTATTTATTTATTTTGCGGTACACGGGCCTCTCACTGTTGTGGCCTCTCCTGTGATGGAGCACAGGCTCCGGACGCGCAGGCTCAGCGGCCACGGCTCACGGGCCCAGCCGCTCTGCGGCATGTGGGATCTTCCCGGACCGGGGCACGAACCCACGTCCCCCGTATCAGCAGGCGGACTCTCAACCACTGCACCACCAGGGAAGCCCCCTTCTTTCCTTTTAAAGCCCTTTACTTACAAGAGGGATCACCATGGTTGGTGAGACTCAGAAATACTTCATGGTAATAACCAACTTTTCATAATCCCTTGAGAGCTCCCGCATTTCCCAAATACCTATAATCGCTTATACTTTAGTTGCATTGCTTTTGTAAGACATCTTTCTGGGGGGGGGGGAATGATATTAAATCATATAAAAGTGAATCAGAGAAATTAAGTATCTGGAATTAGGATTTAATCCAAAATCCTTCGTGTGGCCCACCAGGCTCTACATGAGGAGGTCCTGGCTCCCACTGTGATCTCACCTTCTAGCTCTTTCCCAGTTCGCCGAGGGCACATCAAGTACCCTCCCACCCCAGAGCATTCGCCTTGCTGTTCCCTCTACCAGGACAGCAGTTATAGAAAAGAGCAGCCTTGGCACCTCATTCTAATTCAGGAATCTGCTCAAATCAAGGTGTCTGCTCAGAGACGCCTTTCTCGCCCAGGTTTATTCAAAGTGGCCCCTGGCTGCTGCTTTTTCTTCAACGCACCCGATATTACATTAAAGAGGCATGTGGTTATTGTCGGAGTGCCCCGTTAGACTACACCTTCCATGCGTTCCATGAGGGCAGAGAGTTTTGTCTTGCCTATCGCAATTTTCCCGGCACAGAGAAGTGATTTGGGGTGGGTGGGGGGAGAATGCGAGTCTTCAGTTTTGAATTTGCCTTCTCCATCTGAAGTTTCTATCTTGCATCTCCTTAAACCAAGGCACACCCACAAACTGGCATGACCATGTTCTCTTCAGGTTGGACTATAAGTTCTTAAGGGAGAGGCTGTGTCCTTTATGTTGTTATTACAAGCTTTATTTTGCCTCCCAACATAATGTCATATGGTGCTTTTCCAAGTGTGGCCCTTGTGCCAGCAGAATCAGTATCCCTGGGAGCTTGTTAGAAATGCAGGTTCTGGGATTCCTGCCCAGACACAGGGGAGGGGCCCAGCAATCTGTGTTTTAACAAGCCCCCTAGATGATTCTCATACATGTCCCCTTTTTAGGACCACTGGCATAGGAGGCAGAAACATGAACTAAAAGTCAGTATTCTTTGGTTTTGGTCTCAGTTCTGCCATCCCCAAGTATGGAACGATAAAGTCGCTCACATTCACTGGCCTCAGTTGATTCACCTGGTCCACATGACCACTGTGAAGCCTTTTTCAGCTCTAAAGTCTATGATTCCAACCCAGCCTACCAACTGTTTCCTGGCACTTACTTGCTGCACCATCTAAATTCTAATGAGGTCACTGAGCTCAAAAGAGGCTTAGCACACACCGAGTATTTCAGCGGGACAAACCTTAATCCTAAGAGACCTGGATTCCCATTTCAGATTATAATCCGAGGGTAAGGAGGGCATCACTGTCTAATAGCTTACAGTCAAAAACGCGTTGAAAAACGAATTCTCCTCTACTAGGAGGGATCAACCCTATGGGCCTAAGAGAAATCGCCTCTGGCAGAGAAGTAATAGGGCTGCCAGGCTTTCAGCTATTTCAAAGGCAGCTGCAGTAGGGACTCTGATCACTGCCTCTATTAGGAACTGAGGTGGCAGACAGTTTGAGAAATGGGAACACTGGTGGCCTTCTCCTGCTAAACGTTTCAGATAGATATAATAAATGGTGACTAGCATAAAAGAAATAAAGGCTGTAAAAATAGGATTACTGTCCTTTAAGTGCCCACGATGTGCTAATGGAATCAGCCGTGCTTCTGGGGACAGAGATCTCCTGGGGACAGGAGGAGGAGAGGCTGAGGTGAAAGGTCACATACTCAAGAGCTAAGAAACCCCATGACACTTAAGCTGAGAGTTAGCTCTTTGTCTTCGGGACTGTTTGGTTTCACAAATGCAGTAGGAAAACAGCACTTGGGCAGTATGAAATCTCTTTAGGGCAAATGATTTGTCTCTTGTGCTCATGATAGACCCCCAGACTCTACCACCCAGAATGGGTGATGTGTACCAATTTCCAAACCTTTCTGACCCACACTTTCCTCTTCACAAATAACTCCAGGGTAATTGAGAGCATCAGATAAGAAATACCTGAGGGAAACTGACATGGTCTTTAAAAGGGATGAAAGAATCATCTGTTGAATGAATGACACATATGAAAGCCCCTAGCCCAGTGTTGGGAACTCAATATTAACACGATTAATAACAATTCCTTTCTTATTAATTGGATAAGATTGGGCTCTAACCCCGACAGTCTAATAACAGGGATAAGACAAGTACATAGGTAACCGAGACCCATCAAATCCTAGGTGTTTTAAGAGAGGCAGTGGTTGAGATCGAGCTCACCCCCTTTAGAATTTAGAAATGGTTTCATGAAAGAGTCGGCAAACTGGACCTCGAATGACTCAGCAGCATGGCGGGGCGGCAGCGGCGTTTTGGAAGGCGTGAATTTCAGGGAAGCAGGAGTATTTCTAAAGGACAGGCACGTGTGTCGAGTGATTTCACGCGCCTCCACCCTTGAACTGTCTGGTGGCTGCAAGCGTGAGAACCTCCCGCCCCAGGTGGCGGGGTTAGGCTGAGTGGAGGTCACTGCCTGTCTGTGCTGCGGGCCACCCGCCCCTGCTCCGCCCTCTAACACAGCCAACTGGGGTTTCCCAGGCTCTCCTGACCTCCGCATGCGGGGGCAGGTCCGGGCCGGCGGAGGGCACGGAAAAGCCAGATTGCTGCAACCCCGGGCAACAATGAGCCAACTGAGTGTTTAAAATCCTTCCTTCTCAATACACTTAATCCTGCTTTGCAAACAGTTTTAAAATGAAAAATCCTGTGATCCCTCCAATATTTTAATCAGTGCAGTTCTTAATCCCCAAATCTATTATCAATTTGCACCACCTCCCTGGTTACAAGTCTTCCTTGCAAAGCACAATTTTGCAACACGATCTGTTCAGCTTTAACCTACAACACCATTTCCCTTTAAAACCCTTGTGAATTAGTTTAACATAATTTACTTTATGCCAAAATTTACCTTTCATTTTCATGTTATTCTGTGCACAATCATTACATATACATATATGTATGTGTGTGTATGCTAGAAAACATTCCACCTGGGCTCCATGGGCCTTCCTCAGTCTACCTGTAACCTATCATAGGGAAAACCTGTTGAGAAGCCTTGGGCTAAGAAGCCTGGGGTCTCACCGCGGAGTGTCCAGCGCTGTGGTTCTCAGTTTGGACTGACCATTCAAGTAACCTGGGTGCTTTAAACAACCCCACGCCCAGGCTGCACCCCACACCAATTACATAGGTATCTTAGAGGGTGACACCCAGCACAGCACTTTTCAAAGCTGTCCAGGTGCTTCTAATGGGAGTTGAGAACCACTGATCTCGTGTCAAGTGGGTCCCTGACCTTGAACTGCTATAACTCTGGAGGAAGGGAAGGAAACAGTGAGCACGGTGTTGTTTTTCCTTTTCAACTTGGGATGGCCTCCATCACGCTGTTACCAGCACCCACACTGTCCTCCACTTCCTCTGTCTCCACCCACACCCCCCCCCAATCCATTCTCTCAGGCCCACCTTGCATCACACCTCATACCTCAGGCAGGAAGCATTCCTTCGCTACTCAAGCGCCTCACCACCTCTTCCCGCCTGGAACCCCTTACAAGTTAGTATTTTATGATTCAGCACTTAATTATTCTCCAGTACATCCATTCATCTGGTCTTCTCGGCCAGATGCCATGCATCTTGTAGGCAAGGACCATATTTTCTCCTTCTTTTGTACGTGCTTACGATAGAGTTTGGAGCATTTCAGACAACAGAGTTTGGAAGTTTAGTACCTCCCAACTAGAAGCAAACATCTGGGCACATTTGCAAGACAGGAACAGACGTTATGTTGCCTTTGAAAATCTACTTGACCAAAAGCAGAGCAGATATGCTATATAGAAATTATAGCGTTCAGTTCATCTCTCTGCCAAACATTAACAAGATTTAGACAAGACACGGGGTGGTTTTGCCGGGAAGGAGGCTGCAGTGACATAAAATATACAGCAGTTTTAGGTAATGAATTTGGCAGCTGTGTGGGAAGAACTGGAGGAAGGCGACCAGGTGGTATGACTTGATTTCCAAGACTGAACTGAGAAGACCCTGTATCCATACCTATTCTGAGGAAACAGGAAGAGTCAAAAGTACAACAAGCCACCTGACAGAGAAGCCCCTTCTTGTCCTGACTTGCAGAATTCAAGGACGACCTCCCCTATTTTACGTGTAAGTTCCACAGCGTCATCTAAAAATACTAGCACAAGTTCTTGTTTGCAAAGCCAAAAAGATCAGGTTTCTGAAACGCGGGCTATGGATACAGACAACATACATCTATATATATATATTTATTTATCTCTATACACACATGGCTGGGTGGTATTTCTTCAAATACTACAGTCCCAGCAGTGATTTTATTTAGTCTGGTTGTTCCTAAAACAAACACACATAACTTTAATGAAATGCACATCCAAACGAAGGGGAAACCATCTTGAAACAATTAGACTGCTCTATGGTGAGAGGTTTTAGGGCAATGGCATCCTCCCCCTTCCTCACCTCCACGGTGGAAAGAGAATGGAGGGGTCGCAGGAAGCCAAGCCTGACTCCACAAACACAGCCTGCAGCCCTGGCTCTCTGCCCTGCTCTATTTTGTTCTCTTCTGACCCCAGACACCACCCTGCTTCTACTCTTTACAGAGTGAATTTCAGTCATTCAACTGCTTTCGCTTTTTTTTTTTTAACCCCTCTTTGATCAGTTTTAGAGGGAGAACATTTTCAGACAAGGTTTCTTATCTCTCCCTGAAGGAAATATTCCAGCAAGAACTGAAAAGTCTGAAGAATTACCAAACCACCCATCTGGTTATTGACCTTGGGTTATGGAGGCTTCTGGAGAATGTCTGCCGAGATGGCTGCCTCATTCTTGGGACTTTCTGGGTCGCCTGGTTCTCTAGGTAGTGAAGGCTGAGTATTTCTCTACTGAAAGTTCACTGGAAGCTGGGAGAGACAAGTGTCAAGTTGTGACGTTCACCAGGATAGCTTTCTGCCTCTTGAACCCCCCAAGTTAACTCACCCCTAATAACTTTACCCATGAGACAGTACCAGTAGGAAGAGAGTGTTTTCTCCATTAGAACCACGCTGAAAAGTTCACATCCACAAACACCAGCCCAATGCCTCTGCTATGCCTGGAACAGTGGGAGAGACCAACACAACCACTAAAAGCATACGATCCCTGTCCTCAGGGAGCTTCTGTGTTGTAAGGAAGCAGTCCCCAACCTTTTTGGCAGCAGGGACCGGTCTCGTGGAAGACAATTTTTCCACAGGACAGGGTGTGGGGATGGTCAGGCGGTCACGCGAGCCACGGGGAGCGGCAGGTGAAGCTTCGCTGGCTGGCCCGCCGCTCACCTCCTGCCGTGCGCCCGGTTCCTAACAGGCCCACGGAGCGCTACTGGTCCTCAGCCCGGGGGTCCTCGGTTGGGGACCCCTGTTGTAAGGGATTCAAGTCGTTCAGAAAACACAGATCTTGGGCTTCCCTGGTGGTGCAGTGGTTGAGAGTCCGCCTGCCAATGCAGGGGACGCGGGTTCGTGCCCCGGTCCGGGAAGATCCCACATGCCGCAGAGCAGCTGGGCCATGGCCGCTGAGCCTGCGCGTCCGGAGCCTGCGCTCCGCGACGGGAGAGGCCACAGCGCAGTGGGAGGCCCGCGTACCGCAAAAAAAAAACACAAAAAACACCACAACCACAGATCTTATTTAAGCTGTAGAGACTTTTCTATTGTTGTAACAACATCAAGTTCTAAAGCAAGATTCTAGTATTTCAAAAAGAAGAATCAGGGCTTCCCTGGTGGTAGAGTGGTTGGGAGTCCGCCTGCCGATGCAGGGGACGCGGGTTCGTGCCCCAGTCCGGGAAGATCCCACATGCCGCGGAGCGGCTAGGCCCGTGAGCCGTGGCCGCTGAGCCTGCTTGTCCGGAGCCTGCGCTCCGCAATGGGGGAGGCCACAGCAGTGAGAGGCCCGCCTAGTACCAAAAAGAAGAATGAAAAAAAAAAAAGGGAGGAAGGCATTCTGGACCAGAGAACGGTGGACAAACACCTTGATGGTCTTATAGGAGGGGAGGGCAAGGAGCAGACAGCACCACCTCCAGCAGAAGGAATGTGTGAGAAAACAGTTAGCTAAGGAAGGACAGGGCCCCTGGGAGGACCTTGAAAGCCAAAATCAGGTCTCTAGGCCTGTCAGGCAATAGGAAAACATGGTGCGTCACTGAGCAAGGTGACAAAAGGGGTTATCACAAAAGCTAGCTAGAAAATAGGCCTCCAAATTAATTTTGATGTGGAGGTGTATATAAATCAAAGGGTAAACCCCAATGAGCAGGCAGAGAATGAGGCCTAGTCCTGCCAAGGACCTCACTTTAGGTGTGTGATTTAGTCTTACCCTTCGGAGACAAATGCAATACATTCCATACACGTCCACCGACGAATGCTGGCCCTGCGAGCTCCGCGGGGATGGTGAAGCCAAGACCTCTGGCAGGAGGGACACACTGCACTGGCCCGCCATGAATTCAGAGCTGCTCCTAGGAGGTTCCCGGTTCACCTGCTGCCAAACCAAATGCCCATGGGAAAGAACAGGAGCAAGAACCGCAAAGTCTCCGCAGCTTGAGGGAGACATGTGTACACTCGGGCAGGAGCGCACAGATTGGACTAACCCAAATCCAGAAGTGCAGACTTCCAAGGTGAGAAGGCTGAAGCCAAGGGAACAACACCGCTTGGAGTTCACGACAGAACGCTTGGCCGCGAAGCATGACGAGGTACAAAAGCGACGGGAGAGAGAGTTTCCAACGCCGCAGCACACCCCTCCTTCTCAATACTAGGGCCGTTAGATGTGAATGAAAATACGAAGCCAGACAGATTTAATTCCACGGTGCCTTTGAAAATTAAATTCCCGTATTTATCAGTTAATAACTTTTTTTTTTTTTTTTTTTTTTTTTTTGCGGTTCGCGGGCCTCTCACTGCTGTGGCCTCTCCCGTTGCAGAGCACAGGCTCCGGACGCGCAGGCCCAGCGGCCATGGCTCACGGGCTTAGTTGCTCCGCGGCATGTGGGATCTTCCCGGACCAGGGCACGAACCCGTGTCCCCTGCATCGGCAGGCGGATTCTCAACCACTGCGCCACCAGGGAAGCCCAGTTAATAACTTGAATCATCAAAAGGAATAGCCCAAGTAGAAAAGTTAAATGTTAGCAGATGATGACTTATGGAAAATCTTGCACAGAAAAATTAATTACCTCCTCTCTTCCTTTGCCATAGAGTTCCTCTACCTAAGTGTCACTGAAGGGAAAGATGGTGGCTTGTAAGTGCAAAGGTAGACATGTTAGAACTGGTTCTAGGGTTAAATTCAGGGAGAGATGTATCACGCGGGCCTTAGCTTTATCCTCTTCCAAATGGAGGTGGTGATTTTTTTATAACTGCTGTGTGCACTTCTACAGTTGAAAAAAATAGAATAAACTACCGATTCATGCTACAATAAGGATGAAACTTGAAAACATTATGCTAAGTGAAAGAAGCCAGAGACAAAGGGCCCCGTATGTATAGTATGATTCCGTTTATGTGAAATATCCAGAATAGGCAAATTCATGAAGACTGAAAGCGGATTAGTGGTCGCCAGGGAGAGCGGGAGGGGAAGCTGAGGACTGTCACTGTTTAATGGATATGGGTTTCCTTCTGGGGTGATGAAAAACTTCTGGAACTAGATGATGATGGTTGTACAACATTACGAAGGTACTTAGCGTCACTGAACTGTATACTTTAAAATGGTTCAAATGGTAAATTTCATGACGTGTATATTTTACAATTTTAAAAGAGAGAGAATAGAAAATAACAGTCTGGCCATCTATTCTATACATAATAAATGTCTTATGAACAAAAGATACAAATTGACCAAGGTGATCACAATTGTGGCGAAACTACTAATCTAAATTTTTTATCTGTTTTTAGTGAGTACTGTCTTGGACAGAACTATCATGAACAGTTCCCTCCCCTTTCTCTCAGATGGCTACAAAGCTCACCTTGTGCCAGCACCCGCAGAGCCAGACTGGGAGGAGGACGAGGAGCCAGGGAAGCTGCAGAGTGGTACAAAGAGTAATGCAAAAGCACCATGCCTACAGCCAAAAGCCTCAGGACAGGCTTAGGAGTGTGGCCTCTGCCACTGTAGCTCAGAGAGCACGGACTCCAAATGTGGCATCACAGGAAAAGGTTAACTGACTCATCCAACAAATATTTATTGACTATCTACTACAAACCAAGCTGCTGGCTAGATGATATAATTATAGCAGTGAACTACAAGGTCACAGTCCCTTCCAGCAAGGAAATTACAATCTAGAGTGCAAGACAGACAAGAACTAAAAGTTACATAAGGCCGAGTAGGCAACTGATGCCTACCTACTACCGGGCATCCTAACGGATCAGAGCTCACGGGGATATGGCCCTGTCCCCACACCTGAGACAGGCCAAGGAGGAAGTCAAACTGAGGCTGTGAGGTGGAGCTCAACCTGGGGTGACTGGCACGGAGGACACGCCCAGCTCCTAGAGGACCAGACTCCGACCTGCGTGAGAACACGTCCCTCTCCTCTTTGTGTACCAACTAGCCTGGTCTCTACACAAAGCTCAGCCCCTTAAGCTCTCTTGCGGCTCCCAAAACAACAGGGTCGGTGTCTACACTAGGGGATCCACTGGGTGCTAGGAAGAGGGTTAACTGGCAAAGTGTGCTAAAACGTGACAGTTTTCTCCTGACAATTTGCCAGTCATGCTTGATACTTAGCCTTCAATCCAGAGTCAATCTAGTTTAGTTTCCAGAGAAGGGTTCACTCTGGTTGAACCTACATGGGATACTTAAAAAAAAAAAAATTGATTCCTGGGCCTCTCCCTAGACCAAATGACTCAGAACATCTGGGGTGGGCATGGCATCAACACGTTTTAAAAGCACCCCAGGAGAGTCTAACGCAGGAGCTGCCAGGATTGAGAACCACTCATCGGGGACAAGAAAGGAAGGGAGCTGGCTTTATCAAGTGTCTACAGTGGGCTGGGCACCGTGCAGCTCTTTACATACGGTGTCTGTGGCTGTAGGTGTTCCTTCCTCAACGTCTTGGAAGTGTTCTGGCCACGAGCATTCTGGCCCCTAGGAGAGGCACTCAACCTTGGGAGGGACAGGAGATCAGGAATAGATACCCCAGTGTCCTTACCCCTCAGGTGGGATAACTCTGAAGCATCCTTTAAGCCTGGGGTAAGCAAACTAGTTAATATGTCAGGCTTTGTGGGCCATACAGACCTTGTCTTACCACTCAAACCTGCCCTTGTGGTGCAGAAGCAGCCAGGGACAACGGCTGAATGAATGGGTGTGGCTGCATTCTCATAAAACTTGACTTACAAAGACAGTGGGTCACACCCTGCTCTACATCTAAACAGATTCCCAGAGGTCCTTAGTGGGAACGAGTCCCAGTTGCCCAGAGCAGTATCGTGTCAATAACATGCTATAGAGGCTTCATTCCCTTACTGTGCACTTCCTGGGATCACGGGCTATAAAAACGACTTACACTCAGATCCTCACCTCACAGCCTGCTTCTGGGGGCACCCAACCAAAGTCAGTATCTTGTTTTATTCTTATAACTGCCCCAGCGGTTGAATACTGTCATCTCCACCGTACAGTGAAGAAATTGAAACTCAAGGACTACACAACTCCTAAGTGATAGAGTCCAGATTAGAAGTCTAAAGATCTCTCTACAATATGACCAGAGTAAGGATGGGTACAAACAAACACACACGCACACACACACACACACACACACACACACACACAAAAATACTTAAATATATAGTTTTAATTATGGTGGACAAAAGTACCACATACGGCAAATCACAGAGCAAAATTCATACAAAATGACAGGTCTCTGTGAAGGAAGGGGTTTTATAAGAAATCATACTATAAATAATAAGAGGTGAGGGTGATGAAAAAATTACTTTCTCTTTTACGCTGTTTCTAATCTGGGGCAGAACTCTTCCCACCTATCAGTTAACGGGCTGCAAGCCTGGTGCTGTCTTCTCTGGCAAAATCCCCGGTCATACCAGGGAGCCGATGTAGCCATTCAAGGCAAAGCCCCAATATGTAATTTGGAGCTTGAAGAGAAGGGAACTGGATTAAAATATCCTCTTATACATCGTAAAATGCGGGGTGCGGCAGGGCGCAGTAATTTCACAAAGTGCCCACAGATGCACTGGCAAGGTTCCCCCAGGGACCCCGGGAATTCCAGAGAACAGGTTGAGAGCCCAGAGGCGGCCGTCAGGGGCCGAGATCTCTTTAGCTTACGCGGTCTTGCCCTCGCTGTCGTGTTTGGTGGCGCTGGCCCCCTTCTTGCCCAGCAGCGAGGCCACCTTCTCTGCGTCTCCGTGCTCCACGGCCTGCAGCAGCCTCTCATCATTCTTGCTCCACTCGTTGGTCTGCGGAGCAAAGGGGACACGCAGAGCCGGTAAGCGATAGTGGCCACCGCCGTGCAGCCGGCGGGACCTCGGTCCTCCCGGCTCCCCAAGCCTCCCATCGCGCAAACCAGAACCTGCCCCCAAACGCACGACCTTTAGAATACCTCTCCCTTCACCATGGAGACACCCCAAAAGACCAGTTTCCCCAAAGAAAACATCCACAAAGCGATGAAAGGGCGGCCAGTCGCCAAACTCCGAAAGAAAAGCAACTTCTTTCAACTGAAATGGGGAAGATGAAGCAACTTAAAAAAGACCAAGAGGCCAGTTTACACATTAGCTTATTTCCAGCTGGCGCCACAGAACACTGACCTTGGACCTGGTGAGCAGCTCACTGGGCTCCCGAAGTTACAGGGCCAACCAGCCACCAGCCCAAGGTCACCTGAGGATTTACACGTGCGATTCTCCATCTGCTTTTGTTACTGCTCCTTCTGGCCTGTTTACTGGACTTGGAAGTTCGAGTTGTACGCTGATGTTAAGTAGTCGTCTAGGCTTCCGACTCACCAGAGAGAAAACTTCCTCCCGAACTAATTAGGACACATCAAATGGCTCTGAGCAAAGTGTCCGCCACCATGGACCCTCAGCCCCAAGAGAATAATTCTGCCAACCGCAGTAACAGTAAAGCTTTCAGCTGCACAAAAACTACTTTCTACTCGTACAAGGGAGAGAAGATAATATAAGAGCAAAAAGAGCCTTGAGTACTAAGAATTGTCCAACGTGAAAAGGCAGCAGTGAGCCGCTGAATATTTTAGAGCAGAGGAGAGAATAAAGTCGGGGATGGAAGAAGAGTTTAACAGGAGGTATGTGAAGCATGAGGGGGGTTCATCGAGGGGGAGGAGATCCTGGGACACATCAAAGCCCCTGGGAAACTTTGCAGGCCCAGCCTGCCCTCCAGACACATCCCCACCCCAGCCCTTGCTAAGCCTACTTTCCTGGCCTCTCCATCTGTGGACCCCACCACCCTGAAAGAGAATCTTCTTCCCTCCCCAACGCTTTCGGCTGCTCCCCTGTGACCCCGAAAATAAGGATCTCCAAGTAATTCATATTAAAGGCTTTGCCACGGACCACTTCCAGGAAGACGCAAGGAGACTCTGGAAATTTGCTAACAGGAGGGACTCTTTTAAAGGACCACAGTCTTCCGTGGGCCAGAAGTGTGTTCACATCTCTCTGTACGCACAGAACTGGGAAACCCGACAGGCCTGTGCCCTCTCATAGAGCAAGGGTGAGGCCACCAGATGTCCCCAGCACCCCTCCAACCCTAGCCTAGAGGCAGGGCTTTAGAGAAAGCCACAGGCCGTGGAGGAGTACAACAGGTATACCCCAGGGTTCAAGTCAGGAATTTGCTTCTCTGAGAGTCTCGAGGCAGGGTGTCTTCCATTTCTCCGGACTCCCTCCTTCCCTCATGAAGGAGGAAGTCCCCCTCCTTGCCATCACTGAGTGCAAGCACACAGCAAGCATGAGGTAGGTTTGAATGAACATCACAAGTCTGTCCTCTAGGCTGCGTGAAGTCCAGAACTCTAGATGGACACGTACGTGCTAGGGATCTTAAGTCACCTGGAAATAAACCTCTCTGCCTCAGTTTCCCAAAGCTTTGAACTGGATGACCACTGTGATTCCTCTAAAGCTGAAAAGGTTTAAATCTATAAAATGTCCCACACCAAACAGTGCTAGGAATTATTCTAGAACAGTACTGTCTGTGATCATGGAAATGTTCTATATCTGCACTGTCCAGAACTGTAGCCACCCGGCCAGTGATTCTCAACCAGGGGTGACTTTGCCCCCCAAGGGACGTTTAGTAATCTCAAAAGACAGTTGTGACTGTCATGACTAGAGAATGCTCCTGGCATCCAGTAGGTCGAGCCTGGGGTGCTGTTAAACACCCTACAATGCATGGGATGGCTCCCTCCCCCCAACCAAGAATTACCTGGCCCCAAACGCCAGTCTCAAATTAGCTACATGTGGCTATTGAGCACCGGAAATGTGGCCAATGCGACTGAGGAACTGAATTTTTAATTTTAATTTTAAACTTCAACTGCCAGTAGCTAGGGGCTATCCTATAGAACAGCACAGCTTCACGTGAAGGCTCTCTAAATACTGTTTAACAAAGAAAGAATGTGTCTGGGCCAAATCATCCCCAATTCTCCTAACAATCAATTTACTCACAAAGAAGACATTAGGTTTTCTCTTCAATTACAAATCAGGCTTCCTATTGAAGGGGAAGGGAACAAATATACTGCCCAAGGCACAAGCATTTGTTAGTGGAATAGCAAGCTTTACTTGACAACAAAACACGTAGCAAACACCAAGAAACAGATCTGCTTGTTTCGCCCCCAGTGCATTTTACTAGACACAACAAAACAAAAAAAGTTTACTGAAGCACATTTCGGACCAGTTATTCCTACCTACATTATCCCGAACGCTGCATTATTTTTAGTGTTGTCTTTTAAAATCCTTCCCTAATTTAAACTGACCAAATTAAAACTGGATTGGGCAGATCAAAAGGATATGAAATCTCAGAGGACGTGATTGAAAGTACCTAAGCAAAGAAAGGCCACATGAAAGGATTTTCCTTCTCAGTGCCGCTAACGCACTCAACTCTTGGGCAGAGAAAAATCTGATTGCAGGGGGTCCCTAAAATTAGTTACACGTGGATCTGTTACCGGACACAAGTTCGTGTGCCCAATGCACAGTGAGGCCAAACAAACCAAAATGTCAGGAGTTTGGAGCAGAGAAAGGTTTATTGCAGGGCCATGCAAGAAGAAAGGGTGGCTTGTGCCCCCCAAAACTCTGGACGCCCTGAAGAGTTTCAGCAAAGCATTTTTAAAGGCCAGGGGCATCCCAGGGTATGTGATCAGCTCGGCCACAATTCTCTGATTGGATGATGGGCGACTTAGGCACCAGAAGGTCTGGGGGCTATGTGCTCAAGATCATCCAGTAGTTCTTCCCTTTGGTGGTGGTTTCTTAGCATCTGAAAAGCCCAAGCAATGTGTAGGAGATCCCATTATCTGAGTACTTCAGAGAGGAGCTACAGCAGAGGATACTGGGAGAGGGGTCGGTGGCGGGAAGGGCCCGTCTCCGTTACAAAGGTGCAGGGAAGGTGGATCTGCAGGACAGGGCACGGAAGCCTTGAGCTCCCACACGCATGCACACACACACACACACCCCATACTTTGCCCTATGCTTTTCTTCCATTTGGCTGCTCCTGAATGGTATCCTTTATAATAAACTGATAATAGTAAGGGAAGTGCCCTCCTGAGTTCTGTGAGCCGTTCAAGCAAATCATCAAACCTGAGGAGGGCGGGACTTCCCTGGTGGCGCAACGGCTAAGACTCCACGCTCCCCATGCAGGGGGCCGCAGGTTCGATCCCTGGTCCGGGAACTAGATCCCACATGCTGCAACTAAGAGTCTGCATGCCTCAACTGAGGAGCCAGCGAGCCTGCCTGCCTGCCACAACTAAGACCAGGTGCAACGAAAGAAATAAATTAAATATTTTAAACAAACAAAAACCTGAGGAGGGGGGTTGTGGGACCCTTGGACTTTATAGCTGGTCAGTGAGAAGCACGGTTGGCCCAGGACCCGAAACTGGCATCTGAAGTGGGAGCACTCTTGTGGGACTGAGACCTTAACCTGTGGGGTCAGATGCTAACCCAGGGCATTAGGGTCAGAACCGAACAGCACCGCTGGACACCCACTTTGTCAGGGAAGTTGAAGACCTGGGTGTTGGTATGACGGAACCCTCCACCCCCGCCCGCATCCGGGACTGTAAAGCAGACAGGTTAGGGGGTTCCCAGAGAAAGAGAACCAGGAATGGCTTTCCTGACATGAGAGAAGCCACTCTGGCCTAAGCCATTCTGTGATCTAAGCCTGGCCGTAACGCTTGCCCTTGAACAGGTCTCAGTAATTAATGATCCCAAGGGAACAAAGGAATTCGGAAACAGAGAAAAGGCAGTCAAACAATAGTGCAGTGATAAAGCAGAGTCCTAGTTCTTCCTCAAGGGATAGACATAATAATATATCTTTGAGTTCTGCAGGAACTAAGGCCCCCACCCAGGAGGAGGATGGAATAACCATGTTGACCCTCCAGACTTCAATCAAGTAAAGCTTGGACTAGTTGACCTGTGCCCCAGTTCCATGCTGAATTCTCCTCCGCTCAAGCCCCCTCACGAATATGCACGTATCCTTAGCATACAACTTCCCCCACTTTGCTGTTCCCGGGAGATGCTGCTTTGGGAGAGATCGCCGGGGTTCTCCTTACTGGCTGCAAGTAATCAATCCTTCCTTTTCCTGATCTTCGGCTTGGCTGTGTCTATTGGCTCGTCATCCACCAAGAGGTGGATCCGGTTTTCGGGTAACAGTGTCAGGAACAGATCACAGGATAGATGAAGTGTGAAATTGTGCCATAACGTTCCAAAGTAATTCACTCATACTCGGGAATCAAGGAAGGCTTCCGGAGACCACCATCACATCAATGAAACCCCTCCACCTACTGGCACTTCCTCCACAGGGCAGGCTCAGCTCTGCCTCCACACTGGGCTCCTGGTCCCCTTAGAACAGTGCTTTTAACCTCTTAGTGGATTAATCCAACATTTTAAAAAATAATAAAATAGAAAAAAGAATTTAAACATCAGATGCGTAATATTTAATAAGGTTAAACATTCTATGAAACTTCTAAGGGTGTAGTGGGTGGTGATATAAAAATATATTTCTTACTGGGGAGTCACAATAAAAAACGACGGACGCCACTGCTTCAGAATGCAGTCATCCCATCCTCCTCTGGAAAGGCTGCCTTCTAAAGCCCAGTGGACCCTACAGGCTCTTTAAGCCTTTCCAGGTGACCTCTCTGGGCTTTTCACTGATGTCAGTCTCCGAGGGCCCGCCCACTCACCTCCACCGAAGCCCACAGCCTAGATTTGATGAAATATCGCGTCCCGGCTTTTGTGCGCGCCAGCTCAGCGGGGTGGGGGGGGGGGGGGGCGGGCTAGTTTTGTCTCCTGGTCTCCAGCTCCCTCAAGGCACTTACAACAACCTTTATTTCTTAGCCCCGTGGTACCTACTAAATGCTCAGTGTCTGATTTTAGTAGGAGTTTCTTCCTCTTGATCAGCTTCAACCTCTGAGTTGGCAAATATTTCTTTCTTCATTTCTGAAACTCTTTCATCCTTTTGCAAACAACTATTTAATCATGTTTCAGATTTTCGTTTTAAACAAGCTAAACAAATCCAGCTCCCTCAACTTTTCTACTCCATTAACTCTTCTAAGGCCACTTTTCCGAGATTTTAATCACAGGTACACTTTCTCCAAATCTCTTCCCAACCAAGGATCCACGCCTCATCAGTCCATCAGGGTGAACCCAGTGTCCCCCAGTCAGGGGAACCGCATGTGAGCTGGTTAAATACACAGACTCCCAGGTCCCATCCTGGAGATTCTGGTCCCAGCGATCTGGGCAGTAGGGTAGGCAGAGGGCCCTGGACTGACCCAGGTTCAACGACTGCTCCCATCTGGATTGCAAGTTTGGCGACAATGGGAACCCATGCTAAGGCTAAGCAGAGAATTTACTGGAAAGAATTTTCTTCCTCCACAAGGTGTTATTAAGGGCAGGGATGGGAGAAGAGAAATCTTCTTCACTTTTTCCTTACGGAACTAAGTATTTTGTTTCCTACGAAAGCTTAATAAATATTAGGCTTTCTCTTGGAGTTGCATGTGCAACCTATGTATAAGACATGTATGAAACGTCAATGAAAGCATTGTTCATAATAGGCAAAAATGACAAATAATCACACATCCAATAACAGAACATGGATAAATTACAATATAATCAAACAATGGAATATCACACAGCAGTGAAAATGAACACCCCACAACTTCATGCAAGAACACGGATGAATATTTAAAACAATATTGGCGGAAGTAGCAAGACGCAAAAGAACACAACAGTACGACTGCACGTATATAAAGAGGAAAACAGAGAAAATGGATCCATATTGTTTAGGGAGGCATATATAGATGATAAAACCATAAAGAAAAAAACAAGGTTACCATAAAAGTCAGGATATTGGTTGGGGTGGGTGTGTGTGGCATCTGATCAGGAAGGGACACCTGGGCGCATCCTAGAGTCCAGCTCAATCTCCTGACCTTATTAGTGCCTCTACAGATGTTCACTTGTTAAAGTCTACATTCTTGTTTTGTGCACTCTTCTGTATACGTGATTTATTTCACACACACACACACACACACACACACACACAGAATTTAGAAAGAAGTCTTGTGGATCATTTTCTGGTCACATCATCACCAGACCAAGTGCCTTTGGACAACCTGCATTCTCACTTGCTGTCTCCTCATCTCTAAAATAAAGGCCGCCTGCTGCCAGAATGTGGCTCTTAGGAGGCCTCACAAATCCCCTGGAGAATCTGATTAATGTATGGACTTTTCTCAGAAGAATGCACAAACACACAGACGTCTGCATACAAAAGAGGGTTCTCCGGGGAATTCCCTGATGGTCCAGTGGTCAGAGCTGGGCGCTTCTACTGCAGGGGGCCCGGGTTCGATCCCTGGTTGGGAAACCACGATCCCGCAAGCCTCGCAGCTCGGCCAAAAAAAGGATTATTCAAAGAGGGTTCTCCCAGCATAAACTACCCCTAGGCCCATCTGTAAGCCTAAATGAAGAATTCCTGGCAGAGAGAAAGAAAGAGGCTTCAGATTTTAAGTGCTTCTGAGTTGAAATTCCAGCACCACCACCTCGCATTTAGGTGGCCTGGAGTGGGTCATCCACATTTAAGTCTCTATTTCCTCATCTGTAAAATGGGAGAAATCCTACCTACTTGCACATTACCCTGGGAATTAAATGCAATGTACATAAAGGGACTGCCACATATTAGGCACCCAAAAAATGGTGATTATGATTAGGCTTGAATTAGATGATCTGCACCGTTCCCTTTTTGGTTTATGCTCTGAATCTTCCAAAAGGTACAAATTAGGACGAATGGTCCACTACCCTTTCAGAGGCAGATAACGCCTTAAATTTGCAAATTTTCTACGATGCTTCTTAAGAATCACATTTTTTTTTTTTTTTTTTTTTTTTTTTTTTGCGGTACGCGGGCCTCTCACTGCTGTGGCCTCTCCCGTTGCGGAGCACAGGCTCCGGACGCGCAGGCCTAGCGGCCATGGCTCACGGGCTTAGTTGCTCCGCGGCATGTGGGATCTTCCCGGACCGGGGCACGAACCCGTGTCTCCTGCATCGGCAGGTGGATTCTCAACCACTGCGCCACCAGGGAAGCCCAAGAATCACATTTTAAAGGGCTCTAGAGACAACACTCACAGACATGAAATTAACGATTTTAGTGACTATGGCTCACTTCTCCAGGAGAAGACTCTTTAAACAGACACTGTTTCAACAGAGCACACTGGGCCCCACTTGCAAGTTCAGGAAGCCATACGTTACGCTCTGGAGACACGTGTAATGTGTCAGCTGTGAAGGGCAGCATGTGGGAAAGGCAGACCTTACCTTCCATGTGGGCTCCAAACATTCCTGCTAATATATCACAAATGGGATTTTCAATGACTGGTCGGTAAGTGTCCTATTCGTCAAATCATTTCCAAATGACACTCTTACCTAAGAGCTTTTCCTTGCAGTCTGGCCCTTTTGAAAGACTTGTCTGCCTCCTGCGAGGGTTGCAGAGACCCTGTCAACAACGTGACGAACGCAGGGGCTTTGGCAACTGGCAACATCTGCCCTTGGCCAGACGTGGCATCAGCTTCTTTTCTCTTGGTTCAATCACTGGGAACTGAAAAACCAGTGGAAACTCAGTGGTCACAGACATCTGCCTAGTGGGCAGGTGTGAGTTTTGGAATACACCCACCCAACCAAGATAATCCAGAGGCACAGAGCGATCCAGGAAGAGAAAGAAATTTCTTTGACTTCCTTTAGGAAAAATGCTAAAGTCCCTAAGGATCAAAAATTCACGTAGCTCCTGTTGGATGGAGCTTGAGCAGCTATCCGGAGGAGTCTACTTGAGAGATTATCTTTGGAAAGGCTGCCTTTCTCTCTCGAGTTTACGGAGAGTAGACTGTTGTGCCAAAATAATCAGTTCGGCTAAAATGAACATTAGACAAAGTAGACAGTGTTTTCACCACTGGGAAGGTTTCAGATTCATACCATCCAGGAAAAAAAAAAAAAAAAAAAAAAAGAGCACACCCCTCCTATTTTAAGACAGAGGACAAGAAACTGGCAAGCTTGGGGCCAGATGATACTTTCCCCTGTTGACTGCACCAGCCAGTGCTTATTAGATATCTACCTACTAGGTACAAAGTAACATTTGAAATTCTATAGATGTTAACATTCATGCATTTGTTCTTCCGTTCATTCAAACTCAGTGCCTTTTACATGACTGGCATAGTCTTTACTGAATCTTCTATATAGTTGAGACAAAACGCAGCAATATGAGAAACACGCCAACGATACAAAACAAGACTCAGAGCGCTAAAAGGCGTGAAATGGGGAATCGGTCCAATTAAAGGGAGGGACGACCTTTCAGCTGCGCAGGAAGGGAAGGCTTTTTGACTGGATGATGAACTAGATCTTGCAATGAGTAATATTTAGGCTAACAGAAAGAAGACACAACAATTGAAAAATGCAAGATGTATTTAGAAAAGAGTGTAAATAGTGAGCTGATCCAAGTGAGGCCTTCCAAGACTGTCCTCTTTGGCATCCATGGAACACCCAGGAAATTACCAACAGAACCAGAACACCCAGGAAATTACCAACAGACCAGGACTTACAAATCTGACCATTCTCCTGTCTTTAACAAGCCCAGCAGCTTCACATAATGTCAGTTCCTTCAGACCAAAACATAAGTTCCTCTAAAATGAGTTTCCCTCTCCCCACATTTTTATGTCAGATTATTCACACAGGCAGGTTCCAGTGTCTCTGGGAATCACCGTGGAATCTGTCAGCATCCCTTCAACAGACTGTGTTATGTGATTCCACATAAATGCTGAATGCTGCATCATGGATCTAACACATAATTATCAACACCTCCATCCAGAAACAGCCCCTCTGCCAGACCCACTTCACACACCGCCCTACTCACTGCTAGTCGCCTGGGCCGGTCACTTCCCCGGCTAGGCTCTCCCGTGCTTCTCTTCCACGGCGTTTGGCACAGCTGTAATTTACACAGTATTCCTAAAGTACCGGCCCGTCAACCTCTCACCCGGACTGGGATTTCCAGGGCACGGCCAATGGCCAGCTTCTATCTTGTTCATCATAAAGCCTTGGCCCCTGGCCCACTGCCTGCCAGATGGTAGGGGCTCAATTCAGAGCTGTTCCTTCAACAGCTCTGTTCTCCTTCCTTCTACCTTGGGAGCCAGTACTGATTCATCTTCTCCATCGATGCCTTTGTCTCAGTTCACAAATGCATGTAAAGGCTCCACCATCCTATCGAATTCCTTCCTTTGACTATGATAACCAGTTTAAAACATTATTCTATACTTAAAACCATGTCACATCAGGCAAAAACAGTCTCAAGGGAACAGAGATATATCTGGGAATAGGTCAAACCAACTTTACCCTTCAGGGAGAAAAATGGTTCCATCCAATTCAGTTGGGCTCAAGTACTTGTTTATTTTATATACATACATCAAACAGGGGGGTATGTATGTATATACATATACATACACACACACACACACACGCACACACACAGTACCATGGAATGTCCTAGGGATAAAAAGATGGATATGAAGTAACGTGGACAGTGAAGAAGTTCATGTACTTCTGAGGACAGAAACACACCCAATAATTACTTACATCATCATCTGTCAGTGCTCAGCCAGTGTTGAGAACTGAGTGCTACTGAAGTCCAGAGAGGATGCTATTACAACGAAAAACAGCTAAAATCGCATAGTTCTAGGAACTGTACTACAGTTCCCACTTAATATTACATAATTGTAATTACATTAATGTTACAAAAATGTAACAACATAAGAATATAAATACAATTTAATATTAACACTAACCCTATGAAGCAGGTACCATCATGAGTTCATTTGACAGATGAGAAAACAGGCACGGAGAGTTTAAGAAGCATGAAACGCTACTCTTGGTTCTCTCAAGAGAAGAAAGGTAAAGCAGGTCACTTTAAAGACAATGAAGACACTTTTCAGGATGAGCACGATTTAGGCGTATTTATAGACTGAGGCAAGCAAGGGGGTCAGTGCAGAAAGGAGGAGTGCAAAGTATAAGGAGTGGGGGGTCGGAAGTGAGGATTCAGCCCAGGCAGAAGGCTGATCTCTGCGAGTGAGAGACCAATTAACTCATGTTATGGCTCCGAGACAGAAAGGAGGATGAGGAGGGTGAGCAGAGACCCTGTGGTAGAGAGGACGTCCGTTTGTGTTTTATAGCTTCTGTTTTCTAGGGGACACAGGAGGGAACGTAGGCAGGGTCAGGGGTGGGCTAAGGAGCTTGAGAAATGTTCCCAGTAGCTAATGTTCCCAATAGCTCCTGGGGGAAATGAGAAAGGAAACCCACTTGGAATGAGTAAAGGGGTTTTCAAGCAGCCCTGAAGGTCCAGCTGAGAGCAGGAATTATAACTCCATAAAGAAACCACTTAGTGGTGGTGTGTGATTTTTCACCAGAAGCATTAGGTAGGACGGGAGCAAGAGGTGGGTAGCTTGATCCATGCCTGGAGACTGGGAAGACGGATAAAGCAGAGATTCCAGGGTCAAGAGGACAGGAGGTACCAGGGAACAGGTATTTGAAACGACTATGGGATCAGGGCAGAGAAAGGTAAGGTCTGGACATAGTCCTACAGACCAGAGGCAGGTTGTCAGATGGGTCATTTAGATGAATGTTAGAATTCCCGTGATGATAGCAGAAAGGAAAAGTAGGAGCTGGCGGCTAAATTCCTAGAAAAAGAGCCCCCAAAAGATGATGAAGAAAGTGAGGTGAGGGTGGCCCAGCATAACCAAAAAGAGTGATTGTCAACAGAGAAAAGAGTGATGAGGCCGCAGAGCAAACGGCACAAAAGCCTTAATATAGAAATGGCTTCCTGTGACTTACTTGAGTTTCTACTATGTACCAGTCCCTTCCGGGTGCCCTCAAGAATTGACTTCATTTCCCTCTAAGCACCTGTACTGGCTTGAATAGTATCACTACAAAATTCATGCCCCCCCCCCCACAAACCCCAGAATGTGACCTTATTTTGAAAGAGGGTTTTTGCACATGTAATCAAGTAAAGAGCAGGTCATTCTGGATTAGGGTAGGCTCCAAGCCCAATGACTGGTGTCCCTGCAAGGAGAGAGAGAGAGAGAGATGAAGACATAGAGGAAACAGAAAGAAGGCCACGTGATGACAGAAGCAGAGACTGGAGTTATGCTGCCATTAACCAAGGAATGCTGGCAACCACCAGAAGCTAGAAGAGGTAAGGAAAGATTCTTCCTTAGAGCCTTTGGCGCGAATATGGCCCTGTCAACGCCTTGATTTGGGGCTTCTATAGCCTCCAGATCTGTGAGAGAATAGACTTCTGTTGTTTTAAGCCACTTGGTTTATGGTATTTCTTATGGCAGCTCTAGGAAATTAATACACCATCCAGTGAGATACCTATTATTATCCTCATTTTACTGATGAGGAAACTGAAGATCAGAAAATATAAGTATCTCGGCCAAAGTTACCAGGTCAGAAAGTAGGAGGATCAGGATTCAAACCCCAGACCTTTGTACCTTTTCCACTGCACAGCCCTGCCCCTCACATATGTTCACTGCACTGGGGAAGACCAGGTAGAACACAGATGATGGCATGGTGGGGCCTGTGAGGCAGAGGGGCAGACCTCAGTCTGGTGGTACTAAGATTGGAAACGCTAAGCTCTAAATCCTTTTTAAAAGCAGGAACGCCACTAAAGCAAACGCAACATGATACATGAACTTTATGGTTATACAAAAGCATTTAAAGTATGGTTATTTATAAGCATATTCACAGTAAGGTCTCTTTGAATAGTAAGCTCTTATATATATTTACTCATGAATCATATGTAAATGCGACTTGATTTACTCAAAGAATATTCATTACTTGAAGGGAGATACATGTGTAACAATGAATATCTTAAGGCCGGAGCAAGGCTTTCCTTGCACACAGACAGGACACCTGTGGACACGTCTGGCTATAACCCAAGCACACGCCACATGCCAAGTACTCTGGCATGCGTTTGAACATAATAGGCAGCCACAACCCCTGAGCTTGGCTTTTACCCAAAGGGCACAATATAGATTTCCCATGAAGTATCCAGACGAAATGCTTTCACCCATAAGGTCTTAAGCCAAATGCTTGAGGGCACTTTAAGCGCCTAAATGGTCAGAGAAGAGGATCAGGGTGGTCCCTTGCCCTGATCGTGCCCAGGCATCATGCGCTTTATAGATGTTAAATGATGACCGAGGGACAAAATGATAGCTAAAGAAATCTATGAGCAGCGGAGACAGTTCTTGAAGTTACAAATTCTAGGAGAGTTCTTCGCCCTGTACTTCCTGCTCCCCCTCTCCACTCCCTGCACTGGTACCCCACCCCGTATCCTGCCTGCTGGAACCAGTCAGTTCAGCAGGTGAAAGCTGGGATCTTCAATGGGGTAGGTGTCGACCCAGGACCAGGATACCTCCATTGCCAATGACTCGTTTTCCTGTCTGGGGACTAAGAACGTTTGAGAACCCCAAGTTTAGGGTAGGAGACCAAGGCAGCTCCCGCTACTTAGTGTCCCCTAACCATGTGCAAGTCACAAGTGACTACAGTGAGTCGAATAATGCCCCCCATTCACATCCACCTAGAACCTCAGAATGTGACCTTAATTGAAAATGGGATTTTGAGATAAAAATGGGCCCCAAATCCAATGATTGGTCTCCTTATAAGAAGTGAGGACAGAGACACGGGGAAGAAGGCCGTGTGAAGATGGTGGCAGAGATTAAAGCGATGTGTCTAGAAGCCAAGGAATACCAGCAGTCAGCAGAAGGTAGGAGAGAGGCATGGAGCATCTTCTCCATCAGGACCCCCAGAAGGAACCAATCCTGCCTGGACCTTGATTGTGGACTTCTGGCCTCCTGGACTGTAAGAGAATAAATCTCTGTTGTTGTAAGCCATCCAGTTTGTGGAAGCCCTAGGAATCTAAGACAGTGACCCATGGAAAGAGGGTTGCTTAACCAGCACAAAATGGCCCACACAGGACTCCATCCCCACTGACTGCAGGTCAACAGAAACCTCCTGGGGGACCCACAGATGACACTGATTCAGTTCCTGTTTGTTCACAGCCAGCAGGGTGCAGACACAGAAATGGGGAACCTGCAGTAAGGTGGCTGTACCTAGCGTCTATCTCAAGGCTGCTGGAACGGCCAAATTTTAAAAAATCGACTAATCTAAGTTTTTCAAAATTTTTAGAGGGAAATATTTTTTATGATTAAAAAAATAATAGGGCTTCCCTGGTGGCGCAGTGGTTGAGAGTCCGCCTGCCGATGCAGGGGACACGGGTTCGTGCCCCGGTCCGGGAAGATCCCACATGTGGCGGAGCGGCTGGGCCCGTGAGCCACGGCCGCTGGGCCTGCGCGTCCGGAGCCTGTGCTCCGCAACGGGAGAGGCCACAGCAGTGAGAGGCCCGTGTACCACAAAAAAAAAAAAAAAGGAGAAAAAAAAAATAATGTACCTGTTTATACCCAATGTCTTTCAAAGAACATGGTTAAGTGGCTACATAATAGAGTCACCTAAGTCTCCTGGAAAAAATATGAGTGTTAACTTTTAAAAATACTCTACGTGATTCTATTGTGAGCCAGAACTATTCTTCCCTGGGCAACAATGAAGATGACACGTTAGCCTGATATTATTAACCACATTAGTCTCTGTTAAAATGCTGAACTAGACAAGAGAGTGAATCTCAACATTCCCTACCTTTCTGCACATAAAGATGGAATAAGTCCCAAAAGGCAATCGAGATGCCCCACAGAGAGAAAAGGACCTTAACCAAACTCACTGCACCCTCCTTCTGACGGGTCCCTTGTCCTGATGTCCATGCCTTGGTTAGTGGGAAGTTCATCTGAGATATTGTGATTTATTAAAAAAAAAAAAAATATATATATATATATCTGATCTCTGTCCCCATTTCCAGCAGAGAGCTCCTAAAACCCTTGGAATTTTCTAAGTGGTGAAAGCAAAAAAAAAAAAAAAGTGTCTTTGTTATATTAATGAGGTGACTTTTGGACCACAACTAAGGATGGGGGCTGGTTGCCAGGAGAAACAACCATGCGATTAGAGGGTTGGAACTTTCAGTTCTGCGCCCCTAGCCTCAGGGAAGGGGAGAGGGGCTGAAGTTTAATCAGCTGCCAATGGCAAATGATTTCATCAGTCATGCCTAGGTAAGGAAACCTCCAGAAAAACCCAAAGGACAGGGTTTAGAGAGCTTCCGGGTTAGTGAGTACCTGGAGGTGCAGAGAGGGCAAGGGAGCTCCATGCCTGTTCCCCATACCTCGCCCGGTGCATCTCTTCCATCTGGCTGATTCTGAGTCATCTCCTTCCATAAATAAACCAGAGATCTAGTAGATGGAATGTTTCTTCGAGTTCAATGAGCCGCTCTAGTAAATTCATCAAACCCAAAGAGGCGATTCTGGGAACCTCTGATTTATAGCCAGACAGTCAAAGGTACAGGTGAAGACCTGGACTTGCAATTGGCATCTAAAGTGGGGGGCAGTCTTGTGGGACTGAGCCCCTAACCTGTGGAATCTGATGTTGTCTCCAGGTAGACAGTGTCAGAATGGGGTTGAAGAGTAGGACACCCAGCTGATGTCAGTGAATTGCTTGAAGGTGTGTGGAAAACCCCACCTACTGTAATTGGTACTAGAATCATATTGTCAGTCAAGCCAAAGACCCTGGCTCTTCTCTCCCTCCACCTCCCCAGCCAATTACTCACCAACAACTGTTGACAACTGCTTCTCTGGTTTCCCTTGCATTGACCTGTTTTCCATCCTACAGCCAATGCCTTTCACCAATCCAGTTCAGTTCCACAAACATCTGCTTTTGTCGGGCATCAAGCTAGACACTGCAGATGGGGCCCTCCTCTTTGGGCACACCGACAGGTACAGATACTTGGAGAACCAGGGAAGAGGTTCTGACACGGATCATTGTTTACCTGGGACGTTTCAATAGCCTCTCAACTGGCCTTTCTACCTCCAGTCCCGCACCCTCCACCCCGGCCCTCCTTCTTTCCATGCCAACTTCCCGGGGGGTTAAATGTTCTTGTCTCCTGCTCTGGTTCACTTTCGTGTACAGAATCACCCATGGCCGTCGATGGTCACCAAGAGACCCAATACTCTTTAGCGCCCCTCCACACACACATACAATGGAAGGCTTCTCTTAATCCAGTTTCAAACCTTCAGTTCCGCTCTACCCACCTCTCCGTCTGGTCCCCGCCATGGCCCCAGACAAACGGTCCACTTGAGCCAAGCTCTTGGGCTCCAGAATCCAACTGATTCTTTCCGCTTCTATGTGAAAATTACTCAAGTAATTTTTGCTCTCTCATTTTTATCTTGCCATCTCACTCTGCCAAGGAGGCATAAAGCTGCTCCCTGCCTTCTATTTTAACAAAGTTTTACACTAGCCTTTGAAGTATACGGTTTTCCCATTTCATGTCTCACAGAGAGAAGATAGAGCGCAGGGCTAAGAGCTTGGATTCTGGGCTCCTGGATCCAAACCCTGGCTCTACCCCCTTACTAGCTGTGGGCCCTGGAGAAGTCATTTAACTCCCTATGCCTCAGTTTCCTTATTTGTAAAATGGAAGATAACAGCACATTTAAAAATACTTGACTCCCCAAACAGATTGTACTTGATGGCAGAAAATTTCATATTCTTCCACAGTCCCCCTGCCCCTGTAGATATCTGGATATTTTTAAATTAATCAATACATTAAAATAAACCTTCTCCAGTTTGGAGGAAACATTCCAGGGCTCCACCTCATCACTACCACTCCAAATTTCTATCTATGCTGCAACTGGGCTTGGAAAGCCTCAAGAACCAGAAGGTGACTTAAATAATCAAAACACTACACACACACATAAGAGCACTGTCTAATGTTATCAGAGGTTAATTTTAAATAGTCTGGATATTTTAATGTATTTTAGGCAAGAGATACCACTGATTTATTTACAACAAAATTCCTGTAGTTCTCAAGAAAGGGCATATGTGTTATAGCTTTTCTACACTCCGATAATAGCCAACCCAAAATAAACTCCAATATCCACCCACAGGGGAAAAATCTTGTTCCAAGAAATTATTTCTGCCTGACGTCTGAAGGCAGAGGGCAGCGGTTTTTAAGAGCACAAGACGAGGGGCCATGACGTTTATCATCAGTCTGATCTTTCTGAGGCTTCCCATGAGCATGTGTACAGATGGCCCTCCTGCACCACTGTCTCCCTGGTCCCCCAAGACAAAGGGCCCCCGAGGAGAGCCCAAGAAGACTGAAGCCCGTAACTGCACGTTTCCTAATAAGTGCAACAGACAAGCCAAAACCAAGGACACTGACAGATACAAAGAACTTTGGAAAACTCATCAAAGTTCCCATATGTAAAGCCTCATTCATTATCCTTTTAGAGTCCAGAAGGGATTCCCAGAAAAATGTCTTGTCTTCGAGTTTTGTGATTCAGCTAGATGCCGAGTGCCAAAAAAACACAGACAAAAGGCACCAAAAGAGGGAAAATTCTAGTCGAGCAATGTTGGAACTCTGATGTGTGGTCTTGGGCTATGGGTTTTGACCTTCATCTAATATAGATGTCAGGAATCTGCAGTTTGGACATTCACACTGGAAATGAATGCGTCTGTTGATAAAACAATGAAATAAAAATAGACAACGCAGATGCTTTTGACATTCTGAAACTCCATTTTCCAGGGCACGTTACACACAACTTATTGTCACTCACGGTCCATTTCTACTGAAAGTTGCTGGGTGTACATCTAGTGGTGTCCCACAGACTGTGAAGTTCAAGGGCAGGGGCTCTGGCTTTTACAACTGTATCTCAGGCACCTCGCACCAGGGCTGACACGTGGCCAGTGATGAATACATGTTCATCAAGTGAATGAATGTTGGCCTGAGTGAAAGACTCCAGCAAAGCACTGGGCGTTTTAAAAGATAGCGTTGCTACTAAAATCACTGAGGAAGTAGCCAGCCCTCACAATTCTCCTACGATAGTCTTTCCTCTTCACTGCAACTATTTAAAAGTTATTATCTTGACATTTTCATCTTGACACCTCCCTAGACTCCTGGCCATCAACGGACTCCCTTCTATCTATTCTAACAAATCCAAACTCTTCTCTCTATCAGATCCTCACTCTCACGGGCACTTACTGAAACGCAGTATAATATAGTGCTTTAAAGCATGGACCCGGAAGCCAGACTGCCTGGGGTCACAGCCCAGTTCCAGCCCCGTGACCATGGGCAAGCTCCTTAACTCCTGTGTGCCTCAGCTGTGAAACAAGAGATAGTAAGAGTCGCTTCGACCATAGAGTAATTGTGAGAATTAAATGAATCAAATATTTACAAGACATTTAGGACATGGTCTGGCACACTGTGAGCTTTCAGTATGAGTGTGCTAATATGGTTATTATTCACACCCCTAAGGGAATGTCCTTTGTCATTTTGAACAGTGGTTCTCGTCCTCTAGGATTATTGGCTGATGTCCACATTCACGATACACTCCCATGGCCAGTCCCAGATTGACTAATGCTACAGCACATATGAGACTGTCTACAAGTCCCGAAGCTCCAGCTGCAACTCTCAGCTAAGCTCCTAAAGTGGTTGGGACCTCGGGAAGATTCAACAGTGTCTTAAATATCTTGACCAATTTATCAGTGTCCCATTAAAATGAGCTGCAGAATATAAAATTCAGAGAAAACTTGTATCTGCACAGGAAACCATGGAAAGACGACAGCCACAAGCCAGAAACTTCAGGGAACTTCTTATAGTTTTGGGTCAGATGGGACAAGTTTGAAGAACGGCCAATTGGACCAGTGATGACAGCTGCCCTCTTGCCTGTCAGGAAGATGCCAGGAAGAGACTCCAACAAACTCCATTCGTGATGTCTAATTCAGAGGGATAAAGGGAGATGGGGAGGGGGACCCCTCCGTGTTACCACAAAGTGCCACCACATGACAACAGGACGCTGAAAAACAGGGGAGGCCAACAGTGCAGGCATGTGTGGCTAGCCCAGAAAGGGCCGCTGCCCCAGTGAATTCTAGGCTGCCCCTGACAATGAACTCTAACACAGACAAGAGTTTCTTGTACGATCACCTCAGATGCACACACTCCTCAGGCTGCTAAGCTTCTGAAATGGCCAAGAACAGAATGACAACCATAGACCTCCTTCTACTTGTTTTTTTGGATTGAAATAGTTGAGTGGGAATCTTATCGTATCTGATAGAACCCATCTCTTCCCTCAATTCTGGATGAGCATAGCCGTCCTTCTATAAATATTAGCTGCCAGCACAACACAGGTCCTACGAACAGTTCCAGCAACACCAAAAGAGGCGAATTTCTTCGAGGAATCAGAGCACATTTGTTCCTGTGAAACAGAATTACTCTTTAAGAAACCAGAGAGGTTTTCTAATATGTGCTTTTTCAACTAGATTCAGGAGAAAAATATGTCTAAGAAACTGCTCCATAGAACAATCTGGAATCAAAGACGACTACATACATCCATGACGACTACATACATCGATATTTAAAATGTGTTGGAAACAGTGAACAGCAGGCTGAGGAATCTAGGAAAGTTGGAGCTAAAATAAGAGACAAGGGGCTTCCCTGGTGGCGCAGTGGTTGAGAATCCGCCTGCCGATGCAGGGGACACGGGTTCGTGCCCCGGTCCGGGAAGATCCCACGTGCCGCGGAGCGGCTGGGCCCGTGAGCCGTGGCCGCTGAGCCTGCGCGTCCGGAGCCTGTGCTCCGCAACGGGAGGGGCCACAACAGTGAGAGGCCCGCGTACCACAAAAAAAAATAATAAATAAAAAATAAAAAATAAAATAAAATAAGAGACAAGTTTAACTCAAAGGAAAAGAAAAAAGACAATACAAAGGAAAGGAAAAAAGGATCCAGGCAATACATGATGTAGAAATCTAAGCAAAGTTAAGAAATAAAAGAATTAATAAAAGAAAAGTACCCTGAGCTAAAGAAAAGCTTGCCTATAAAATGAAATGACTCTCCAAGTTGTGGCTAGGATTAGTGAGAGGGGAGCAGGGGGAAAAACACCAGTATCTTGAGACACATTCTGTTGACATTTTTTTTAATTGGAAGGATAAAGAAAAAAATGCTACTGGTATCCAGGTAGAAAACAGGTTATTTTCAAAGGCTCCCCAGATCAGGCTGGCTCAGATTTCTCCAAAACACGAAACACCAGGAGGCAGTGGCCCACCACCAACAGAGTTCTGAGAGGAACCGAGCATCCTGTGGTAATTTTATCTGACAAAACTGTCCTTCAGAGGGTGCGGGAAACAGAAACTCATTCTCAGACACCCAGAGCATGAGTACGCCCTTACCTAACTGCTCGCTAACAGTTTTCAAAGCCATGGTCCCCTTGACCAAGGAATGAATCAAAACAAGAACCCCCAAATCTAGGAAATTTGGTTGACATAAATCTTGTGTAGCAAAAGGAAGAAAAGGGTTAATATGGCTATAAAACGATGACGATGTAGATAATCTTGGAACCTGGAAAACGAGAATGCAATGTTGATTGCCACGTGACATTTCAAAGTTCAAGACAGCATATTTTCCTCCAATGAATGCACTGTCCTTCCATAAAGAGCATCCTGCTGGGAGATGGTGATCTTCTTGGAATGAATGACAGGTATACATTCACATAACTGCACGATTCCCCAGACTGTTTTTATTTTTATTTTTTTTTTGTGGTACGCAGGCCTCTCACTGTTGTGGCCTCTCCCGTTGCGGAGCACAGGCTCCGGACGCGCAGGCTCAGCGGCCATGGCTCACGGGCCCAGCCGCTCTGCGGCACGTGGGATCCTCCCGGACCGGGGCACGAACCCGTGTCCCCCTGCATCGGCAGGCGGATTCTCAACCACTGCGCCAGCAGGGAAGCCCCCCAGACTGTTTTTAAAAAACCAAACCATTCTCAAGATGTGCCTCCCAAATTTTATGCTGGTAGTACTACTTTCCTTAACTTGTCAAAAATCCTTCAAGACCAGCTTAAATGCCACCACTTTTACCCCCAACATATCCTGCACTGCATTATCTTACCTCTGAATTGCTCTGTTTAGTATCCTAACTATACCAATTACAGTACTCAGAACATAGAGGGGGAGTCTACAGATTTCTAGATAATAAAGTAAAATGTGGCCAGTTAAAAAGACCATTCTTATGACGTCTTCTCATAACACTAAAGAATTTTTGTACCTTCTGTTATCTCAATTTATGCAAACCCACTTTGTACACAGACTTTTATGAAAACGGTCTAATTTAACCTGAATTTTAACTTAATCAAAAGGTTTTCCAAGGTGTGTCTGTAACTGCAGAATTTGAGGCCAGCTTGGCATCTAAACTACTGGCATTTTTCTCATATATCACTGTATACACACTTGAGCTCTGCACCTGCCCCCCCACTTCAGAAAAGATTAAAAGTCACCTTCTTCAGAGAGTTGTTTTGGGGGCTAAACAGGATAATGCATGAAGACCACACAGTGGTGTGGTTTGTACACAGCAAGAGCTGAGTGAATGTTTGCTGTCATCATGATCTCCTGTATCATGGACCGTGCATTTTGCCAGGCCCGGGGGTTCCACAAGAAATCAGACCCATAGCCAGGTTCCTAACCCACAGAGCTTACAGGCTGATACTCGACTCATACAGACAGAAGAGATGCAGACCCGTGACGCAACCTTTCTCTGCCTGCTAAAACTCCATTCTAATTTATTAAGCCCTAGGCACTTAAGTAAACCCTGTGGAATTAATTTCCCTGAAACACTTCAGTGATTCGCATAAATTACAGAAGAGTCAAGATATAAGACAAATAGCATTTGGAGGCTCTTTCTACAAGTCAGAGTGTTCACATTTTCTGGTCTTCAAAATGAAGGCCACAACATCATTTTTAAAGTTACTTGGAAGATTTATATTGTAATAAAGGCATTGTTCCAAATTACCATGTACCTTTATAAATGCCAAATAATATTTAGGACATTCATTTGTTGAAATGTAAGCCAGATTGTGGAATGACGCAATAGTTATTAGACCAAGTAAGAGAAAAACTGACTAAAAGCCTCCAAGTTCAGATATTATAAGAAATATATAAATTCTTCAGTAATTAAGGATGTAGGACATGTAAAAGACAAAAGAGCTGAGACAAGTCTAGCTTTTTTTTCTTTTCTTTTTTGCGGTACGCGGGGCTCTCAACATTGTGGCCTCTCCCCTTGCGGAGCACAGGCTCCGGACGCACAGGCTCAGCGGCCATGGCTCACGGGTCCAGCCGCTCCGCGGCACGTGGGATCTTCCCGGACCGGGGCACGAACCCGTGTCCCCTGCATCGGCAGGCGGACTCTCAACCACTGCGCCACCAGGGAAGCCCTATTCTAGCTTTTCATTAAGCTAATAGAATAATCTCTTTAAAAAACATTTTTATATATGTAAACAGATTCACTGCAGAAAAGTTCAAAAACTACAGAGAATTAAAAAGAATAAAACTTATAGAATCACTTTCAATCCTATCATTCAAGAATAACAAACCTGTTACATTTTTATACCAGCCCATATTTTTCTATGCATAAAGCAAATATTTTGTTCTATGACCTGCTTTTCTCACCAGGTAATATATGCTAAACATTTTCCCGTACCAATAACGAGCTACAGCAAAAGTTTTTACAGCCGAAATGATAATGACATCTAGGTTGTTACCAGGTTCTCATGATTATAAACAGCTCTGGCTTGAATATCTTTGAACATTCACGTCTGTATAGCGTAGTGTGATTTCAAGAATAAATGAGATAAGGCACAAGTACTGCTAGAATCTTCCCAGCCTGCCAGTTAATGCCCCAGTTCATAAGTTTACGGGTTTTTTTAGCCCTTCAGACCATTAATGGTGTCATTCAACATAAGTGCTCTTCCTTCTTACCCAAATGTATTTGACACCTAAGATCTTGATATGATCTTCTCTACTGCCTCAGCATTAAAGACAAAGCCCACTGATGAGGATTAAAAAAACCACTGAATGACCAAACTTCTAAAAAAATAATTGGGGTTGTGTACTTCCTCCAGAAGTTAATAAAAAGGTAACAGAGCCAGCCCTGTTAATAGCAGCTTCCTAGTCTCTCTCTATTAGAACTAGGGGAGGGGGGGGAATAAGAGTCCTTTGAGGGGAGGGCAGTGCTCACGTTTCCAGGCACCCCAGCTGCCCAGCTCACTCTCCATCCCTAACAACTGGTGGGGTATCAAGAGAATCCTGCAGAGATTGGGGGTGCCTCCAAGAAGAAAAAAACATCCCTTGCACTGGTTGCCCATCTATTTAGGCAGTGGACTGGCTGATTTCGCCGTGTCCCGAGCAACAGAAGAGAGAAGAGTAATGAAGAGAAGGGGGGGGCGGGGTAGAAGAGGAGGAAGGCAGCACCGGGAAAGCAACCGACACACCCACAAGCTTGGAGAAGCAAGGACCTGTGAGTTTCCTGGGACTTAAGTGGGCACCACGTTATGAAGCCTTACTTAAGCCATCCTGCTGGTACCCTGACTGAGACGGCTGTCCTGGGCTGAGAGGACACCAGCAGCAAGAGGGTAGTGAGAGGGGATAGAAGAGGGCCAGCTGGAGGCAGAGCCCACTGAGTCAGGGCGCTGAGACCTGGGCCATGCTCTGGGCGAGCTGTTGGCGAGAAACAGCCTTGACCGGTGAGAAGAGGGCAGCAGCTGTACCTAGCTACACAGAGAGCCGTTCACCTTCCCCGCCACCCCCATGCTTCTTCCCTGTCCCTGCCCCACGCAGGGGGAGGCAGGAGATGGGGGCTCGATCCCCAAAGAGCAAGGGGCCAGAGTGAAAGGACAGAGTGCTTCACGTCTCCCTCACTTCCAGTGCTTCGAGACAGGGGCAAGCCGCACTGGCGGAAAGAGAGAAGATTTAAATCAGGTTGGCAATTGATTTTTCAAACTGGACTCATCTCTGGAAGTGTATGGAGGTTGCACGCTGTGAAGGCACAGGAAAGGGAGATGGCATGGGCATGGCTGAAGGCAAGGACCGAAGAGAAATAAAGACCCTTTCGATTTTACACCTCACGGACTTGAGTCTCTTCAATAGATCAATTACAGCTCAAATAGGGTACAACGCACATGTTCTACAGGGGCACTACAGTACTGACCGAAGCCTGGGCTCAGCTCCTGGCTTGGCCCATTCATTCATTCATTCATTCAGAAGATACTTACTGAGCACCTCCAGTGCACTGGACAGAGCTGTGAACGAGACCCACAGAAAAGCCCTGTGCTGTGGGAAGTTAAATTCCGGGAAAATATGCGATTCTAGGAAACTCTCTGAACCTTCTTGGGCCTCGGATTCCTCAGAGAACCTTGCTCTCCTCCTATTCCACCTGCCTCCTTAATAAATTTCTAAGAATCCTGGAAATTAACTGCAATAAAACAATCTTTTTTTTAAAAAAAAACTTTAGCAACACACTTTAGACAGCTAAACTGAGATGAACAGATTGTGTTTCAGAAACCCAAGCGCAAGTCACACAGAGAAGTTACTCCAGGCTCTCAAAGTGGGGGAGGGCAAGAGGCTGCAGGAGGCGGCCAGTAACAGCTCGCCTCCTGCAGGTCAGTTCTAGCCTCATGACCACTGTTTCTAGATATAAGGAGGAAAAGGTCCTCTAAGTACCAAAAAAATCTATATGAATGACTTTACCCAGCAGGCAGGGTATATATTTTGCAAAATTAATGGTAAGCACTAGTACTTTTATAAGGTAGGAGAAACAAAGAACTGTCTTGGTAAAATTAGCACTGGTAATTCAACACATCTAGTACTAGGACTGTGTCTGTATATACCATCCAATCCATGAGCCAGGGCTTCCCTGGTGGCGCAGTGTTTGAGAGTCCGCCTGCCGATGCAGGGGACGCGGGTTCATGCCCCGGTCTGGGAAGATCCCACGTGCGCGGAGCGGCTGGGCCCGTGAGCCATGGCCGCTGAGCCTGCGCGTCCGGAGCCTGTGCTCCGCAGCGGGAGAGGCCACAACAGTGAGAGGCCCGCGTACCGCAAAAAAAAAAAAAAAAAAAAAAAATCCATGAGCCAGATTTTTTTGGGTACTTGAAGAGAGTCAGGCCCCTCCTGGGCACTGGTCCATGGGCGGTAGCTCAGCATCACTGCGGAGCAGACGAGAACCCACGACACGGCCAAACGCCACCTTCCTGCAGTGGGGCAGCCCCAGCAGGCTGTGCCTTCAGGTCACAGGTTCTTGGGCAACCCCTGGGGGGCTGGCGGCTCCTGAGCACACCAGGCTGGGCCCGAGCCTCTGCTTTTACTTACTAAGTCATTTCCAGGGGCCACTTCTACTCCGGGGCCTGTGATTCACTCCTTGCCTCACTCCTTTCTTTACAGGCAGAAAACAGGTCGCAGGAGGATGAGGCAGTGCTTCACCCCCCGCCCCCCAATCTTAGTGCTTTAATACAACATGCACCCTGGTTGTGTCTGGACTTGGGGAACGTCAGGCCATCTGCCACTGGTTAATCCTCAACTCCCCTGCTTTGAATCCATGTAAACTTCACCCAGCCGGTGCAATCCCATGCTTTCAACTGTCTTCTATCAAAACAGGAGCCGAGATGACAACATTTACAAAGAAAAGTTGCCAGATTATCAACAACTTCACTAGTTATTTCCTTAAATTCGTTTTCCCCCCAAACTATTTACAAGATGCCACTTGCTACTTCCCTTTTTTTTTTTCTTTTCTTCTTTTTGGTCCTGCAAAAGGGAAGCACTTAGGTAGCTGGGCGCCAAGAAACTAGAAAATGGAAAAGCAATGCGTAAGACAACTTTGCCAACAGCCTCCATGTACCAGGTCAGAAAATGCAAAAACCTCCCACAGGTCGAAAGTACCAAGGCTACTCACTCTTGCTCATTCTAAAATAAATAAGTAAATGTACAAACATGCAAATAAATAAACATCTTATAGAAGCATTTTCTAGGGCATATAATTGCCAAATAATTTACCATTCACTTAAAATATAAAATAAACCCCCCAAATATTACTTTCTTAAATACAGTATCTTTGTTTTAGGCGAACATAAATAGTGTAGTTTAAATATATGTGTGGGAGTATATTTTCTCAGCTCACAACATTACACATTTTAATCTGTTTACCTTATGGTTTTAAAAACAAAATATAACCACATAAAAGAAAATTATAAAGAGACACACAAGAGGAACATCCACGCCCATAATTTGATACTCTGCTAAAAATAAGGTCAAACATTTAGCTTTATTTCATTTTAGTTAATTTTCCTAAGCATCTCCTTCTAGCATAACTGATTTTTGCCCTGCTTTTTTGCCCTGCTTTCTTTCACACTAATGTATTAGAAGCAAATTTATAGGGCAATACATCGTGATTTTATAGGATACAGAAAATTCCCTAAATTATTTTGAAAAAATTAACTTAACATTCCTTTGTTCTTTAGTATTTAGGTTATATTTTCAGGAAAGTGACATAAAGAACACAGCCAGAAACATATCTGTGCATACAGCTTTCAAAAAAATCTCAGATAAAACTGCTTTCCATAGGGACTTCCCTGGTGGCACAGTCACCAAAATTTGGATTTTGTCTGGATATTTGATGTATTAAGGCATTAGTGTAATTTTTTTTAGATGTGATATGGTATTGTGCTTGTGTTCTTAAAAAAAAATAGTTCTTATCATTTAGAGACATATGCTGAAAAATTTATTGAAGCTATGCTATGCAGTCTGGGATTTACTTCAGATGATCTGGGGAAGAAAGTATTTAAAATGGGAGGAAAAGTGAAATGAGACAGGCACCAGTTGATAGTCATGGAAGAGGAGTATAAATTATTTTCTTTACTCTTGGATATGTTTAAATATTTCCATTAAAAAAATACCAGTTTTTGCTCATTGTTAAATAATTTTAAACATTTTCTACAGTGATGATGCCTAGTACCCTCATACTTTGCTGGTGTCCCTTATGGAAAACAAATTTTGCGTTTTTAAAATAAATTTATTTATTTATTTTTGGCTGCGTTGGGTCTTTGCTGCTGTGCACGGGCTTTCTCTAGTTGCGGCGAGCGGGGGCTACTCTTCGTTGCAGTGTGCGGGCTTCTCATTGCAGTGGCTTCTCCTGTTGGGAAGCACGGACTCTAGGCGCATGGGCTTCAGAGGTTGTGGTGTGCTGGCTCAGTAGTTGTGGCTCGTGGGCTCTGGAGCGCAGGCTCAGTAGTTGTGGCGCACGGGCTTAGCTGTTCTGCGGCATGTGGGATCCTCCCGGACCAGGGCTCGAACCCGTGTCCCCTGCATTGGCAGGCAGATTCTTAACCACCGAGCCACCAGGGAAGTCCCAACATGCAGATTTTCTGATCTACCCAGTGGAGAACCTGAGTCAGTATTTCTGTGGACAGACTAGTGCAGGGGCCACACTTGGAGAAACTCACTTTCAAAGAGAAAAAGCAGAGTGTCTTCACTGTGCTTTTCATCAGTGGAAGGTGTTTCTAGCATGTTAGGGTGATTTGCTTCTGACACACTTGTCGAGGTATAAGGGCAGTAAATTTCGGGGGTTTTTTCCCCTTTCAGAAACCTCCTAGATTCCTTCCTTCGAGGCTCCTAGGTGTTCAGACTTCTTCCTCAAGTTTTCCCAGGGGCAGCTGTAGCCATCCCAACTTTACCTGGCTCGTGTGTGCTTTCAGCTCTGCTTTCCGCAGTGTGTACCTGGGGAAGAGGGGCCCAGCGTGCGTTAGACCACCTGCCCAGACAGTAGATGAACATCTTCTCAGTACGGTCCTTCTGCCTTGACTCTGATGGGCAGGGACATGTCACTCTTCTCTCTGCACCTGCTACTGGAGAGGATGAAAGATAATGGCATTTAAAACATGGGGCAGGGCTTCCCTGGTGGCGCACTGGTTGAGAGTCCGCCTGCCGATGCAGGGGACACGGGTTCGAGCCCCGGTCCGGGAAGATCCCACGTGCCACGGAGCGGCTGGGCTCGTGAGCCATGGTCGCTGAGCCTGAGCGTCCGGAGCCTGTGCTCTGCAACGGGAGAGGCCACAGCAGTGAGAGGCCCGCGTACGGCAAAAAAAAAAAAAACATGGGGGAAACCTCTTTTAAATGGCTGTTTTATTAGATCCCCGTCACTTGATTTCCTCCCATCTTCCTGCAGCCAGAATGTGCTCACAAACCCCCGTCCAAGCTGAATATTCAGGTTCGAGCCCTAAAAAAAAAATTATACTAATACCTTAATACATCAAATATCCAGACAAAATCCAAATTTTCCCAACTGGCTGGTAAATTTTTCTTGGTTTGTTTGGATCAGGATACAAATAATGTCCTTACGTTGTAAATGGCAGCTCCATCTCTTCCGTCTCTTCATCTGCAGGTTCCCCTCCCTCCCCACCTCTTTTTTTCTTTAATTTACTTTTTGAAGAAATGAGGTCAACTGTTTTGTACTGACTGCATCTCATAATGGCATTTATAACATGTTCCTCTATCTCCTTATTTCCTGTAAATCAGTAGGAGGATATAAAGGCTTGATCAGATTCAAGTTCAATGTTTTGGAAACAGTAAACATCTCATAGAAGGTGCTGTGTACTTCCGTCGGAAGGCACAAAATGTCTGGCTTCCTCTTTTTGTGGAGTCTTTGGGTGTTTTTTTTTAACATTATAAACAACTTTAAATTTTATTTTTTAATTCAAACAAAGGGATAGAAAAGAATATAAAGAATCCCCATGTACCTGTCACCCAGCTTTAACAACTCACTGGCTTCCCTCTCCCTTATTCTATTTTATCCACACCCTCACTCACTTCTCTTCCAAACCTAGACTAACTTGAAGCAAATCCCAGACATCACATAATTTCATCTCTCAATATTTTAGTATATATCTCTAAAAGACAGTGATTTTTTAAAAACCACTATAAAACCTAAGATTTTTTATAATTCTTTAATATCAAATATCTGATCAGTATTCACATTTCCTCCATTGTATTATGAGATATTTTTGGCATTTGATTTTAATTTGCAGCACTGGAGTATTGGTGAGTGAGAACATTTCTACTGTGTTCAGTTACTGGCTGTGAATTACCTTCTGGTGTCCTCTGCTTGTTTAGAATTAAATTGATGGGTTGACAATAATAAAGACTGATGACCATTTTTTATTACAAATATTTTCTCAGTCCATTATTCACCTACTAATGGAAGCTGGAGTGAGGCAGTCTGCCCTCATGTCCATCTACTACCCAGTGAACTTAAGCTTTCTAATTTATTTTTTATTTTATTTTATTTTTCGGTACGCGGGCCTCTCACTGTTGTGGCCCCTCCCGTTGCGGAGCACAGGCTCCGGACGCACAGGCTCAGCGGCCATGGCTCACGGGCCCAGCCGCTCCGCGGCATGTGGAATCTTCCCGGACCGGGGCACGAACCCGTGTCCCCTGCATCGGCAGGCGGACTCTCAACCACTGCGCCACCAGGGAAGCCCAAGCTTTCTAATTTAAGTGTACTTTGTGACTCCTTCTACTGCTTCTATGCTCAGAATGCCTCCCTTCCTTCAAAGATATAATGAATACTCAAAACTATTTTCTTCTGGTTTATCTAAGTAATCTGCGTTGTTAAGTACATTCAGGTCATATACTCAGAAAGCTATTTAGGTTGTATAAACCCCAGAATTTATCTCCATGACCCCTATGTCACAGACACAGAAAGAGAATGGAGTTTTTATAATAGTGATATATTTCTAAATTATTTGAATCCCTTGGTAAGCTACCCATAGATTTATTTCCACTTGCTCCCAGAGAAAAATTCCAATGCCTTCGAGAGAAAGGGGAGCCCTGTCACCTGGTTTTAAAGCACTCTAACTAATTAGGGTGTTAATTAGTTCCTTGCAAGAATGAAAAGCAGGGATTAATTTAAATCACAATGAAGTTGGGGGGTGAGGTAGGGTTAATGGTTTCTTCTTTAACAGTTACCAACACATTTTAAATAGACCCAGGCCCTTTTAAAAGGAGGGCATTTATGCTGCACAAGTTTGGTTACCTAGGAGACCCCATCTCTCTCCTTTCTACCAGAGCCTGTCCTCTCAGAAAAGCAGCTTCAATTAATAGACAGCTACTTTTCTAAGCCTCAATCGAATGGCCAGTAGGAGTAACAGAAGAAAAGTAAAACTCAAGTTATTACCTCAACTACAGCTTAGATTTTTTTTTTTTTAAAAGCAGGAATTCCCACGGTAGCAAAGTCGGATTATGATGCAAAGTCCCAAGGAAAATTAAGCTACGCATCTCACCAGTTTTCTATACTCTGCTTAAGACACTGAGGCGGAAAAAAAAAAAAAAAAAAAGCGTAGACTAAGTGATTTATAAAACAAGTGTAGCAAGAGTGTTGAAATGCTGAAGCATTGTGTAAAAACCAGCCCACAGTTGATATCACACTTAATGCTTGTAATCATCAACAGAAGTTTAGGGGAATGAGTACATTATGACTGAACGTGTATTAAATCAAGAGGTCGGATGATGGATGCTCACTAAACTTACTGTGGTAATCATTTCATGATGTATGTTAGTCAAATCATCATGCTGTACACCTTACACTTACACACTGCTATATGTCAATTATATCTCAATAAAACTGGAAGGGGAAAAACAGTTTGGTTGAAAGGATCAAATGCAGCAAAAGCACATCATTAATAATAATACCATTTGAAAGTTAGCTTTTATTAAATTAGCTTCTGAAGTCCCACTTTTCTTATACAGTGAGCCCAGGGTATCACTTTTGCACTACCGCCATGTGATGGGTAACTTCATGTGTCAACTTGCTAGGCTCTGGTGCCCAGTTGTTTGGTCAAACACCGGTCTAGATGTTGCTGTGAAGGTATTTTTTTTTAGATGTGATTAACATTTAAATCAGTAGACTGAGTAAAGTCGATTATCCTACGTAATGTAAGGGAGCCTCATCCAAACAGTTGAAGACCATAAAAGACTTATATACAATGGAATATTACTCGGCCATCAAAAAGAATGAAATAATGCCATTTGTAGTGACATGGACGGACCTAGAGATTATCATACTAAGCAAAGTAAGTCAGAAAGAGAAGGACAAATACCGTATGATATCACACGTGGAATCTAAAATACAATACACATCAACATATCTACGAAACAAAAACAGGCTCACAGACATAGAGAACAGACTTGTGGTTGCCAAGGGAGAGGTGGGGTAGGGGACGGAAGGATTGGGAGTTTGGGGTTAGCAGAGGCAAACTATTATATAAAGGATGGAAAAATAACAAGGTCCTACTGTATAGCACAGGGAACTATATTCAACATCCTGTGACAAACCATAATGGAAAAGAATATGAAAAAGTATATACATATATGGGCTTCCCTGGTGGCGCAGTGGTTGAGAGTCCGCCTGCCGATGCAGGGGACGCGGGTTCATGCCCCGGTCCGGGAGGATCCCACATGCCACAGAGTGGCTGGGCCCGTGAGCCATGGCCACTGAGCCTGCGCGTCCGGAGCCTGTGCTCCGCAACGGGAGAGGCAGCAACAGTGAGAGGCCCGCGTACCGCAAAAAAAAAAAAAAAAAAAAAAAAGAATATACATATATGTATAACTGAGTCACTTTGCTGTACAGAAGAAATTAATAAAACATTGTAAATCAACTATACTTCAATAAAATTAAAAAGACTGAGATCCCCCACCCAAAAGGAATTCTGCCTTCTGACTGGCTTCAGACTTCGCACTGCAGCATCGGCTCTTCACTGGGTCTCCAGCCTGACCTGCAGATTTCAGGCTTGCCAGCCCTCACAACTATGTAAGCCCATTCCTTAGAATTTCTAGATAGACGGACAGATCTATATACACGCAGACATATATACACACATTTACACTCAGAGAAAGAGAGATCCTATCAATTCTGGTTCTCTGGAGAACCCTAGTACACACCATCACCATCACTCTACAGCTATAAAAGTGAAATTAAGTTTCTATTTATCTGGTGGTTCCCACGTTATTCAAACTTGGCTTTACAAATTTTTCACTAAAGTTAGAGAGCCTGTTAGCTTGCTGGCACTGCCGTAACAAAATGCCATAGGCTAGGTGGCTAACGCAACAGAAATGTATTTTCTCACAATTCTGGAGGCTGGGAAGCCAGAGGTCAAGGTGCCAGCAGGTTTGGTTTCTTCTGAAGCCTCTCTCGTAGGCTGGCAGGTGGCCGCCTTCGTGCACTGCCCTCACGTGGTCTTTCCTCTGTATGCCAGCATCCCTGGTGTCTCCTCATGGGTCCAAATTTTTGACAACAGTCAGAGGCGGTTAGGGCCCACCTTTTTAAAGGCCTCATTTTAACTTAGTCACCTCTTTCAAGGCCGTATCTCCACATACAGTCACATTTTGAAGTTCTGGGGGCTAGGGCTTCAACAATTCAGCCCATAACAGAGGGTCTATCTGAAAAACATCCGATTTAATATTAGGCTACACGGCATACATAAAACTCACTTTTGGGGGAGAGCAATTTAGGGATAGCCTTCCTCTAGATCAGTCAGAAGTGCCCAATTGAAAAAACATGCAAATATATTTCAACACTGGTTGGCAGAAAAAATACAGAGATGATTTTAAAGAAGAGCCCCAAATCCAAGGCATCAAGGCAGACACGCTGAATTTTAGGCACTGATTTGTCACATGGATGATCTATTACATCTTGCTCAGGTGTCGAAAACAGCAAGGACTTAGTTATTTGGGCCTGGCTAGTGAGTCTCCCCACAGGCTAGACAGTAATTAGAAAATCAGTTACCAAACCCTCTTAAGCCTGGGACCAGGAATGACGTGGTAGGCATGATATTAAAGATACAGTTTTGACCCTAAGTTGTTCGGTGCTTAATCTAACAACATCAGCAGGCAGCAGTGGAGACCCAAGGCCTTTGAGAAGACAGAGGAAGAAAAAAATGGCAGTAGGCAGACAAAGAAGAAAACAGGTAAGAAAGGGCATGGGAGGAATAAAGAGGGAAAAGACAAGAAATGGGAAGGGAACAGTGTGGAAAGGTGGGGCTTTGTCCCTCCTCTCTCAGCAGCTCCATGTCAGGTCCCACCTCTGACTAATAACGAAAAATGCCAGAGCTTCTCATAGGAATAGCACGTATACATTTGCAAAGCATTTTCACCTCTGTTATTCCTCATGTACCCCAAACAGCCCAGTGAGACCTCATGGAACTGTGAATCAAAAATGTTGCCTGCCGTATCAGTAAACAAAGGATGTCCCAGCCATCAAGCCACTACAGCCAGCAGATGGTGAGCCCTGAGGGCACTCAGGATGGGAAAGAAAAAGATCCTGGCCAGAGATAGCTAAGGTGCACATCAAAGGCATGATTTCAGTGAGCCCAGACGCTTGCATCTTCCCATATATAGAAAGCGCTAAATTCCTTAACTTCAGATATCTGGATCTCTTTAATGAACAGTCATCTTTTGATGTCCCGACTGCCTGGTCTTTGTTGCAAAAACCCCTGTATATCCTGGTTCCTCCCTGACCTCTTCGGAGCAGTCCCTCAGAGCTAGCTGAGACTCCTGTCTCCTGGGCTTGAAGTCCTCAGATGTCTGCCAAGTAAAACATAATTCTCAATTTTAGGTTGCGTAATTTTCTTCAGTCGACAGAACTATTATTTTTATTTGACAAACTTTAAAAAAATCTGAGACGGAGTCACTGAAGTGACTTGCAGAGACTGGAAACAATTGAACATTTTACAGACTAACGCTACTCCACAAAAATGATAAACAACTACAATTTTTTTTTTCACCCCACCATCCCTCCCTTAAGCTTTCTGGTTTGTACATAATCAAACTATGTGATTTATATAAATTCTGTGTTCACACTTTCTCTACAAAATTTCTTTTTTGGCCTTGTACTCCTGGGAGTTCGGTTTGTTTAGCTTTAAAGATATCTCTCTTGCAAACATGCTGGGAGAGAAAGTGATAGATACATGATTATTTACTAGGAAAAATGAGAGTGATAATACTCGAAAGAACTCTTATCCCAAAGTAGAAGTCAACTCTCCCCCTCCAGAGGTTCCAAACACTACAACTTTTCTAGAAAAATCTAAATGAGTTTAAAATAAATCTCAGGAAAAAAATGTTGATGTACTGTTATCAGTGGAGACGAGGTAGGGTACAGGTAACTCAGCTCTTGGCTGGAAATAAAATAAGGTTATGGCACTAGGATAAGGGTCAGTCCCTGGCTTCCTGAGTGTGTCTTACACCTTTGAGTTCAGTTACCAACACGCCGTTGACAACCAGCCATTTCAGTGGCTTTTACATGAAAACCCAGGCTCGGGTTCAAAGCTGGAAGGTGATACCTGTCCTGGGACAGAGTTCAAAGTCCAGGCTCTTATGTTCAGGTCTCGGCTTTTGGTAACTGCACCTGCTGGTGTGCTAATGCAGTAACCCAAGGAACGCCAGTGCTAGAATCTTCTGGGAGCTCCTCTGCCTATAAGCTTATAAACTGCTCATATACTGTGGCAAATTCTATTTTCCAAAAATGGCACTGCAAGATTTCTGGTCCCATACACTCTTCCAGAACCTTGCCAGCTGCATCAATAGGTAGAGTCTATTTCTCCTCCCCTTGAATCTGGGCAAGACTTCGTGATGGTTTCAACTGATGGAATGCAGCAGAGGTGACACCATGTAACTTCCAGGGCTGGGTCATAGAGAGTGATGTGGCTTCTGTCTGGCTGTCTCTCAAGATGCTTCTCCTGGAATCCAGCTACCATACTGTGAGGAAGCCCAAGCCACATGGAGGAGACAGAAATGTCCTGGCTGAAAAGTCTCAGTGAAGGTCTTCAGTGTAAGCCTACATCAGCCATCAGACGATGAGTGAATGAGCCACTAGGTGATTCCTACCCCCCGCCCTTGAATCTCCCCTGCTAATTCCCACATTATGGATCAGGGACGAGCTGCCCCAGTGTACCCTGTCCAGAGAATTGTGAGTATAATAAATGTTTGTTTTACGCCACTAAATTTAGTAGTCATTTGTTAAACAGCCCTAGTAACTGGAATGTACATGAATACCCAGAGGCAGAAAGAATTCATTGATTAATATGATTTTATCCATGTCTGGCTTTGGGTCTTCTTGTAGGTAAGGAAAGTGTAGGCAGGAAGCAGAAACACGAGCATTTAGTGCTACCTTCCCTGTGCCAGGTACCATGTCAAGTACAAGAAAACTTCAACTGCTCCAAAATCCCCATGAGGTTTAAGTGTGATCTCCATTTAAAGATGAGGAAGCTGGGGGACAGAAACATATAGTACCTTATCCAGGATCATACAGGCAGTGGTAGAGTTGCCTGACTCTAAAACTCACAATATTTTTGCTCTCCCAGTGGAGCCCAACCTGGAAGCCTTGACCCTGAGTGGGGACGGGGGGTTGGGGGGGCAGCAGGGGAAGAAGCCTCAATTTAGTGGCAATGAGAAAGTTCCGTTAATCCATGAGCACCGTCACGGTATGTCACACACCCCCTCACCCCCAACACACAAACACGCACTTTTCAAATATAGTAAATTCCATAATAACTACAATCCAAATTCAGTTCACAGATTACTGATCTTGGTTTTATGATTTTGGTACTGATTACGTATCTTCTCAACTAACAGATGATAACAGAATAGCTACTAGAAGTTAAAGGTCTGTAAACTTCTTACACATATATTAGGACAAGGTTTTCACACTTAAAAACATTGGGAACCATGAACCATACACCTCTGCACAGAACTCACGTTCATGCCTGGTAAGCTGGACAACTGTGTTACCACGGAAAAACTCAAGAGTTGTGATGACCAACATTCCATCTGTGTTGATTTAATGAAGGTGGTTGCCAAGGGATCGTTCTTAAATAGTGGGCACTGAGAGGAGAGGGTCCCCCCAGCCACAATTCATTAATTTGCTAATCGTGCAGCTTCCCTGGTGGCACAGTGGTTAAGAACCCACCTGCCAATGCAGGGGATAAGGGTTCGAGCCCTGGTCCGGGAAGAGCCCACATGCCACGGAGCAACGAAGCCCATGCGCCACAGCTACGGAGCCTGAGCTCTAGAGCCTGTGAGCCACAACTACTGAGCCCATAAGCCACAACTACTGAAGCCCGCGTGCCTACAGCCTGTGCTCTGCAACAAGAGAAGCCACCGCAACGAGAAGCCCGCGCACCGCATCAAGGAGTAGCCCCTGCTAGGGCTTCCCTGGTGGCGCAGTGGTTGAGAGCCCGCCTGCCGATGCAGGGGACGCGGGTTCGTGCCCCGGTCCGGGAAAATCCCACGTGCGGCGGAGCGGCTGGGCCCGTGAGCCGTGGCCGCTGAGCCTGCGCTCCGCAGCGGGAGAGGCCACAACAGTGAGAGGCCGGTGTACCGCAAAAAAAAAAAAAAAAAAAAAAAAAGAGTAGCCCCTGTTGCCCACAGCTAGAGAAAGCCCGCGCGCAGCAACGAAGACCCAACACAGCCAAAAATAAATAAATAATTTTTTTTTTTTAATTTGCTAACCGTTCTCCCACTGAGCGCTGGCCAGTATTCTGTCTTTAGCTAATGATGACGTATGTGCCTTCCCACTTTCCATACACAGTCACGTGACAGGGATGGCGGGCAGAGAAGAACGGACCTGTCTGGGTCTTCGCCTCGCCTTGCCTCTGTCCTTCAGGGTATCCTCCTAAGCAGGCATCTGCTTCCCTTGGGATGAGAAGGGAGTGGTGGTAATAGATGGGGAAACAACTTTATTACCGATCAGGAATGTAGGGCAAGTTCACTGCCTCCTTGAGAAACGGGAGCCCGCTCCATTCAGATCTGTGCTGAAGAGGCAAGAATGCTGGTACTTAATGTGCCATAGAAAGGCTTCTTTCAGAAAAGAAAGGCAACTTCACCAGAGTTCTTTGCCACCACATTCACACAGAATGCTGAGTAAGGCACACAGGGCCACCTCCAGCCTTCGAAAAATGGAGATGCATGGGGTGGGTGGGTTGCACTCTCTCTTCCCAGGACTCTTTTCTTTAGCTGCAGTCATCAGCATTCATACCCGCAAGAAGGCGTGGCTTTGGGAGGCAAGTCCTACCATGTGACCACCCCCAGGCTACTCTCCCCTGCCCTAAGCTCTTAAATCACTGCATTCCACAAGGATTTCTTTCTTCCCCAAAAGGGGGAGGTAAAGGAAGGGAATTACAGTATCTAATGAAGTTGGTTGGTGCCAAAACAACAAAGAAATTCCAATTCATAAAACCACATTTTATTAAAACCGCACTTTGATTTTTTTTTTTTTAAAGACTGTGCCTATATACCAAAACCCGTGATTTCTGCTTGGGAGCTGTTCAGCTCTGATTAAATGGGAATAAAAGAAAATAAGACTCAAGATTTTTGAAAACACTTTCTTATTACCATTAACTTTAGGTATGTGAAATTCAAATTTAAGGACTTTTTTTGGTGGTAACTCTTCAAACTAAACAGTCTTAAAATAAACTACCAATTAACCACTGCTTAATTCATAAATGAAAGAAATGTATGTCTTTCATCTTAAGTGCACAACTAGGATCCATCTCACACACACACACACACTTTTAAGACTCACATACTGGTCACCAACAGTCAGAGAACATATCTCCCAACCACGGAGAAGAAGCTTTAGCCTGAAGGGTCCTCCATCCTCTCCTAGAACCGCATCAATCTCCCAACCTTAGCAGAAGGCAGCAAGGAAAGACAGTCTCCCAGATAGGTATCTGGTCTACCCAGGCTCTCTCCCTTTCCTTTTAAAAGAACCTAGAAAGCAAGCGGAGGAAGTGGAAGGGTAGAAGTGGGAGAGAAGATATGTTAAGAAATTAACCTCCAATTCATAATTAGCTAGCCACATGGTTGAGAAATTAACCCCAAATTCATAATTAGCTAGCCACATGACAAAAGCTGTGGACGTTTCTTTCACTTTATTTTCTGAATGGTGGTAGGATCACTGATCTAGCAGGTGCAGCGCGTCCAGGGGAACTGGCCACAGCCAGGAGCTTCTGCTTCACCTGGATTATCACATCCAAACTCCCATTATCTCAAAAGATGTGGGCCCTGTGAATCCACCCATACTTATCCTTTAAAACCTATGCCTTTCCTATAAATACAGAATATTTGTCCATTTGCCTCACCGCTTGTCACAGACAACTCCAGATGTGTACTATCCGGCATTTCCAAGGGCAGAGTTCTTTACAGATTACAAATTCCTAGAGGACAGGAAATACGGTTGTTTTTCTTGTACTGTACCGCAATTACCCGAATATTGCCTACAAAGACATAAATTTCTGCAGGAAATCCTTTTTTCTTTTTTTTTTTTAATGGGAAGATGGACGATAACATTCTTAATTTATAACTGAGGTAACTGTGATTCATTCATCCACTTATTCATTCATTCAGCAGAGATTGACTGAGCACCTCTTATGTGCCAGGCTGGGGATCCAGCAGTGAACTAGCAGAAGCCTATGTCCTCAAAGGGCTGCTGCTGCTCTCGGGGAAGAAACAGGTCCCACACAAAGATGCAGGTATCGGGCTTCCCTGGTGGCGCAGTGGTTGAGAGTCCGCCTGCCGATGCACGGGACACGGGTTCGTGCCCCGGTCCGGGAAGATCCCACATGCCGCGGAGCTGCTGGGCCCATGAGCCATGGTCGCTGAGCCTGCGCGTCCGGAGCCTGTGCTCCGCAATGGGAGAGGCCACAGCAGTGAGAGGCCCGCGTACCACAAAAAAAAAAAAAAAAAAAAAAAAAAAAAAAAAAAAAAAAAAAAAAAAAAGATGCAGGTATCATGTCAAGGGTGATAAATGTTTAAAAAGTGGAAGTGAGGATAGGAAGCGACAGGAGAGTGTGATTTGAGGGGGGAGGGGTCAGGGACTATATCTCTAGGTGACATTTGAGCAGATAGATCTGGAGGAAGGGATCCCTGCAGATGCCTGGGGAGAAGCCTTCCAGAGTGGGAACAGCACCTGAAAGGCTGGGTGGGCTCAGAAACTTACAAGCAAGCCTGGAGCAGAATAAACGCAGGGGAGGCTTATAGACCCGGAAAGGACTCTGCTTTCACTGAGTGGGATGGGAAGCCACCCAAAGGACTCTGAGCACAGAGTGACGAAAAGGATCCCTTGCGACCAATTCTGTTAAGTCAGGACAATGAGAGGCAGTCAGTCTGTGGACCTGTTATGAAGATACGACTACCACGCTTTGCTGATGTGACACAGAGATGAGGGCATTTGCGTTAGACAGGCCTGGAGTCAAACTCCAGCTCTGCCGCCTCCTAGCTGTGTGGCCTCAGGGAAAAGTTTTAATTTTTGAGTCTCAGCTTCTTCTGTAAAATGGGGATAATACCACCTTCACTGCAAAAGTAGAAACACTATATATAAGCACCTATTACAATCCCGGGGTACTTTTTTTTTTTTTTTTTTTTTGCGGTACGCGGGCCTCTCTCACTGTGGTGGCCTCTCCCGTTGCGGAGCACAGGCTCCGGACGCGCAGGCTCAGCGGCCATGGCTCACGGGCCCAGCCGCTCCGCGGCACGTGGAATCTTCCCGGACCGGGGCACGAACCCGCGTCCCCTGCATCGGCGGGCGGACTCTCAACCACTGCGCCACTAGGGAAGCCCGGCCGGGGTACTTTTTTAACCAAAGATAAAAGAGGACTTTTTTTTAACCCAAATATCCCTGATCCCCAACACAACAACATTCTTGTAGGGAGACGCCAGAAGAATTTTCATGGCCTAAGGTCCCCTTCTCTGGCCCACCTTTTCTTTGATGGCTGGAGTTGACTTTCATTACATGTGTGTTGTTTTCAAGGTTGTTTTACTGCAGTTCTAATCTTAATAGAATCAGCAAACACCATCCATGCCCCCTATCCGAGAGGTGGACAGAAATAGTAAATGAAAAACAAAATCCTAAGGCTGAGAATTTCTGACAATGCCAGGAAGGTATTTGGACATAGTATTGCTAATTGCATATTAAACACTACTGGCTCTTGTACTCAACAAAAGAGGGTTAATTATTATTATATATTATTAGATTTTTTTAAGCTGGGTGTTCTTGCTTCCTTTCCTGTCCAATAACTAGAGGCTAATGTTTCTTACTTATGGCAACATGGATCACAATCGTATGACCTTGAGTCCAGGAAGGAGTGAAACCACTCAGCCCTGAAAATCAGACAGAAAATCATTTTTCTGGCTTCTCGGCTGGAATGTCCACTAGGAAGTACATATACTTATTTTTGGTTCCCTCCACTTTCCCATCCCAATTAACCCAATGCCACATTCACACGGTTGCCTCTCTAAAAATCTGAAATTATTTTGCAAACCTCAATTGTGTTTAATGTGACTTTTAAAGCTAGTCTAAAGAACACAGGTTGAGGAACAGAAACCATCAATTAGAGGATTAAAATGATTTATTAATGGATGCTTTAAAAATGGTAGAGGGACTTCCCTGGCGCTCCCAATGCAGGGGGCCTGGGTTCTATCCCTGGTTAGGGAAGTAGATAGATCCCCCATGCTGCAACTAAGAGTTCTCACGCTGCAACTAAAGATCCCACATGCCGCAACCAAAAAAAAGAAAAGAAAAAAAAAATGATAGAGAAATCTGGTAATGGAGCCTTTATAGTTAAAACTTAGAAATCTACCTGAAGAATTTTAACAGTTTTAATAGAACTAAAACTCACTACTCAAAAAGAAAATAAAATTCAAATAGAGCACCTCAGCATCCTCTGGAGCACTCACGGAAGGTCTCTGAAATACTTATATTCACCTTAAAATCCACCTCACAAAGATTGTACCTTCCTCTGAACTTTTAAAGTTTTTTACATCACTCATGCAGCACTTAGATTCTGTTCTGAACACTCTTCTTCTACATGTAAATGTCTTGTCCCCCCAGTGACAAGTGCAGGTTCCCCAAAGGCAAGAACCATGTCTTCCAATTTATGTATGGATCCTGGACCTTGCCTCTGGCAGGTACCAAATGTGTGTTCTGACATATTATGTGCTCTCCCCTACAAAGCTGCATTTCTCCAAGGCTGTTCTGTTCCTCAAGCTGCACCCCCAAGGGTTGTGAAGTAAAAAAGATTACCATGTGGCATACTCCCCCCACCCCACATACAACCTTCCCCTTTCTTAGACATTTACAATGTACATTAACAGCTTAAAGGCACCAAGCAGTCGTGCAATAAAGAAACCTATTTATTTTGCTGAACGGGACATTCTCCAAACTTATTTGACACAGGAAACTTTTCTTGCTTATAACGCCTGTTAAAACTCAGCAGTGCCACTTGGGGAAACTGTCCTAAAGTATCTGAAACAACATTCTGTATATAAAGTGCTCAGTAAGTAACATACGTGAGACATTTTACAGTTTACAAGGCACTTTCAACACATTATTATGACTGAACTCCCTCAACAGACAGACTTATATAGTAGGAAATTATAAAGAAGGGAAACTCTGTCTTCCTTTCCTCCAACCCCCTAGACTTTTCAATCACATTCCTCCCTTCATGCATCTATCAACTGAAAACTCCTTTTCTTTAGGACTCTGAGTCACTAAGGATACAATGTGACAACTTATTTCTCCCATAAAGGGACTTGTTCCCACCTCTTGGAACTGAGTGGGTCCTTAGATATAAACTCCAAATTGTTTCCTTTACTCTTGGGGTGGGGGGAAGGCAGGTTTTAGTTTCAGGAAATCTATCTCAAAGACACACAGAAATTAGGTGACTTCGTCAGTAATGTGATTTTAGCTTACAGGAAACTCAAAGTTCCAAATTTAGAGATACATGAATAAGGATTAGGTTCAACTGTATATGAAAGGAAACCCAAACTAACGGTGGCTTAAACAAGATAGAAGTCTCTACATATAAACAGAGTCTGAGAAGAGTCAGTCCAGAGCTGACAAGAGAGCCCCACAGACGGTTGAGACTGGGGTTCCCTCTTTCTGTTCCACCAACTTAATACAAGGCTTCCATCTTTAAGGTCACCGCAGGGCCCAACATGGCAGCTGGAATGCTAGCCATCAAGTCCTGATCCCAGGCAGAAAAATAAAAGATGATGATGGAATAGGCAAAAAACATGTAGCTTTCAGCAGAGTGGTCAGATCCCTATGTAGACTTTCCCCAGACCCCCATGTCAAACCCTCATTGGCCACACAGCCAAAACCAGCACAAAGAAGGCTGGGAAATGTGGTATTTGGGCTGAGTACACTGAATCCCAAATTTTAAAAATGAAGTTCTATTACTAAGAAAGAACAGGAAAATGGATATTGGGTAGTCCACTAGCAATCTCTGTCAAGAAGGAATATGATGTTAGAATCTTACTATCTTAGGATGCTGGTCAGAAGCCATTTAGTCCGGTGTTGCTCAAGTTCATTGATAAGAGTCATGTGTGTGGGGTGGTGGTGGAGGGGTAGATAGGCTCCACCCAGATCTACTGAACCAGAATCTCCAGGGAGAGGACCTAGGGATCCCTGTTTTCAACAAGCACTCTACGTGATTCTTATCAAGCAAGTTTGGGAACCACTGAAATCTAATCTTCCACCCAACTTGGAAGTCTCCGCAAATTCCTGAGCCTTGGGGCTCCAGAGGCAGTCAGTCCATCCTTGAGCAGCTGAGAGACATGGACATTCTTTCTCCTACTGACACAACTTCCATCAAAGAGCCAACCTAACAGGAAGAACCCGAGGGGTCCTCACCGTTATGGAATTATACCAAAGTAATTATGAATTGGGCAACCAAGTGCCTTAACCAACCAGCTCTATCACATGAACAAATACGATTGCTAAAGAGAAAAACCACAGGCCTAAAAATGGTGTCACCTGTGCCAAAGCCCATAATACCAAACCTAGATTTAATACTAACCTAACAGCAGTTTCGACTTTCACCAGAAATGTAATCTTAATCAACCAGTCTGGAATTTTCTGATCAGCACCAACGAGGTCATCTGTGCCACCTGGGCCCTCTCTCACCACCCCCCCACCCCCAGAGGAAGAAGGGGTGGCAATCTGCAATGATAAAGACCTCTGCCCTTCCCTTTTCCCTCCCTAAGAAGCTGATGTCCTGGCCTAAGAAAATGATCCTTTCTTTCCTTGGTTAATAGCCCCCTGCCCCTTCTTCCTATAAAAACCTTCCATTTTGTACAACCCCTCAGAGCATCCTTCTGGTTACTGGATGGGATGCTACCCCATTCATGAATCACCTAAAAAAGCCAATTAGATCTTCAAATTTACTTGGCTGAATTTAGTTTCTGGACATGATCATACAAAACCAGCCCATTTCCTTACAGAAAGCTTTAGCATGATGGTTCTCTAATTTTTTCAATCATACTTTACCAACTGGGACTAAGTTCGACAAGCGACAAAGCCTCCCAGGCTCCGGGGTGCCCTGGGGTGCATCAGGAAGCTCCAGCAAGGTTGCCTGAAGTTGGCTGAAGGTCTTTAGCCTATGACTGGATGGATTTCTCTTTGAGGATTAAAGTAAAGCTACACATCAAAGGTGGAGTGCACTCTCACTTACTTCTAACATTTAGAAGTTAACTACTTCTGATCTGTACTCCTGTTTCCCTGTCCATTGCAACATTTATTTCCTCCAAACAAATGTACTAAGGACCATGTATGTATTCTACCATCCCAGCAGTTCTGGAACCAAGCGGGACCCAAGGACAAACTTGCTGTCATGAATGAACCCTGGGACTGATGGGGGATTCTGATTTCATTTGCCATCTAACCCACGTTAATAGTGAGAAAAATCTGCTGAGGTGGAGGAGCCTAAATTACACCAGAAACTGCTTCTATCTGCCATGACCTTTCCACAGAGGAAAATGATTCCAACCTACATTTAGTCTGATGTTTCTTTATAAGTGAAGAATTATACCTTTAGAATGAATAAAAGAATGAAATAAACATGTTAAAGGAAGATTCTTTTTCATGTTTTGGTGTTACAGTTTGAATTTTGTTCTCCAAAAAAAAAAAAGTCCTATTGAAGTCTTAACTACTGGTACAACAGAATGTGATATTTGTAAATAGCGTCTTTCCAGAGGTAATTAAGTTAAACTGAGGTCAACAGAGCTAGCCCTAATCCAATGGACTTACAAAAAGGGAAATGTGGACAGAGACAGACACCTGGAGGGAAAGCAGAGGAATGGAAATGATGCATCTACAAACCAAAGAATGCAAAAGATTGCCTGCAAACTACCAGAAACCAGGAAGAAACATAGAAGACAAGTTTCAGAGGGACCATAACCTTCCTTTCAGACTTCTAGCCTCCAGCACCGTGAGACAATAAATTTTTGTTGTTCTAAGTCCCTCCGATTATGGAGCTTTGCTATGGCAGCCCTAGCAAACAAATGGAATTGGTTAGTGAGAATGTATTTCTTCACCCAGGTCAAATTCAATGTCCCTGATGTAAGACTGAGGCTATCTGCCAGCACAACTCAGTCTGAAAGCAGAACAAAAAACCCCTGCAAAAGTCCACTTGAAAATAACTGAAATTGCATCTAAATGTAGGCTTTCAATTGCATTTGCATTCTCCGGGAAAAAACCCAGGTTTTTCTACTTCTTATCATGGTTGGGGGGGGGGGAGGGTAGGTAGTGGGTGAAGATGGAGGGGATTCACTGTGATACCTCTCAGATGAGGAATATCTACCATACTACTTCCTTGCTACATGACCACTTGCTATCCTGGATCAGTGGTTTTGAACACTTTCTGCTCAGGACATTCACCCAGCCCAGGCTCCTCTCCAGAAGTTTTGATTCAGTCGGTTCAGGGGCAGGGGGTGAGAAGCAGAAATAGTTTGGGGCTTGGGTGTTTTTAACCTCCCAGGTAATTTTAATGTACAGAGGGAGTTAAGAACAACGCCCCAATATTACAGGAGTGATGCTTTCTTTCCATCAGTGGCTGGGGTCAGGGTGGGCATCCAAAATTCAGACATAATTAGGAAAACCTGTCCTGTGGGAAATGCATACTCAGTAGCCAGACTCTGAAAGCTGACTTTAGAGATCAATTTCCATATGAATAATTGTTCCATCACGGTGTGATAGGTTAAATGGCTCCAGGCAGGCTCTCAGGCATCCAGTTTTATCTGTGGCACATAAGAGTCTTTTATATTCAATCCCACCCTCCATAGTTTTAACAGAAAGTAAAAATTTTACCTTAATTCTTTTTCAAGCTACTGATACTTTCACTACTGCAAGTTGGCAAAATAGCCAAATATCTAAATCCAAAGCTACCCAGCACTTATGAAATATGTCCTGAATATATTTAAGTTTTTTCTCTTTCGTTTTGGTGAAAAGGGCAAGGTAACTCGTTGACAACTGTTTAGCAGCTGACATGTTTATTCGATTGATCAGAACTCTACAGACTTCTTAAGAACTGTTCAATTTCTTTCTACTTAGTTGCTTTATTACTTCCAATATGGTTCCAAAGAGCATATTAAATTATATCTTCAATTACATGTAGATAAAATTTAGGAGGAGCTGAGCTTTTTCTGGACAAGATAACCTTTCCTTACTCTACTTCAGAAACAACACAAATTCATAAATACAGTAGACATCTAAGACATAAAGAGCCCTTTCCTTCCTTTCTCTCTCTCTTCCTATCTCAATCTCTTTCTTCTTTTGCCATTTTTCAAAGCTTTGGGTTTTCCCTTGGAGACAAGGTCAGAGACAGATTTCCTGTCTAAGACTCTGCTTTGTGCTTAAGGAAACATGAAAAAAGACCTGCATATTTCAAAAGAAGGTCATTATAATCACTATATACAATAGGATCACATTCTTTCCCCTCTGTTCTTAATTAGTAGAGATTACAAGAAAAGCCACGGGCAAGAGGAAGAAGAGCATACATTCTGACACGGTACTGGGGGAGACTTGAACACACTTCAATTAAGATGTGTATTCTTTTTCTCCAGATGCCCGTGGGACTTTGCACAACTCCAGTACAAATAAATGTACTGCTCTCCGACTCTCTTACAGAAGCAATTACCAGTGGATGCAGAGATGAATGGGAGAGCAGAGGGGGTTGGAAAGAGCCTTTAACAGGAAATACAGAACTTTAAAGCTTAATGAGACTTTTGAGAGCATCTTATTTTTACCCATGTGGGAAGCCAGAGAGGTGAACTGATTTGCAGGAGTCTCACACATGGAATTGGCAGAGCTAAGATCAGTAAATGTAGCCCGCAGCTCTGTCCACCAAATTGTCTGCCAAGTCTTGACGCCATTCAGAAGAAACAGTAAAACGCTGAGCCAACAACCTTTTTGCTTCTCTGGCCTCATGTTTTGCATATTTATCGTCTCTTAATATGCTATAATTGATGGCGGTGGTGGTGAGAGCTGGAGGTCTTGATTGAGTTACTGCCTCTTGTTAAGAAGATAAAAAGCTTTTCTGGAGTGGAAAGAGGATATTTCTCATGACAGGCAATTCGCAGTACAAAACCTCAAGGTCAAAGAACCATGTGTGGCATATCCAGAGGGGGCACAAGCATTACTTCTGTGCCCAGAAGATGGCACAGATAACCCAGGGTTTCAAGCTGAGACGCCAACAAAGAGTACACCACACAGATCAGGATGAAAAAGCCTGCAGTACCTAGTGCTATGGCATGACGATACAAGCAAAACACCAATGCAATGTCGTTCTGAAATAAAAATTTCTTCCACGAGTTCAAAACTCCATGGCTCAAGTGTCAACATAAGTGTCTGAGATCAGACTCAAATCCATTACTCAGCCAGAGATATTTTGAGTAAAAGGGACCTCTAAATAGGACAAAAGCCATATAAAGGCAGAAAATAATCCTTAAGAGGCATTATATTTACATTTACTTTATAAGAAATCTTGTGCTCAGTTTAATGAGCGGCTTTTAATACAGGAAGATACACACATTCCATGGGTCATAAAGCCAAGGCTGCTGAAGTGGGTGATTTAGCGTTTCAAGGAAAAATATGAATTATATGAAGGTCAAGTCCTTTTTAAAAAGTATATTAGGAGGCATTACAAAAATAAGGAAGTGGTTATAAATCTGAATTCCAAGAATGGTAACTCCCTTGCATGGACAGAGCAAAACGTTAGGGCCGAACAATTACATTCGTATGATAACAGAAAAAACACACAAAGGCCAAAAATCACAGTATTTAAAAAATGAATTTCATTGAGATGCTCCATATTGAAATTAGTGTGGCCAAACCAGCAGTTACAGCTCAAATTCCTCTTAAGTTTGGAGGGCAAATGGTAGGCTATGACTTTTTCAAACACAGAGGTCGTCGGCATACATCAGAAGAAGAAAGGAGAGGGGCTGTAAATCGGTCCCACAAAGGCAAATTTAAGTGAGCGGGGTGCTGCTTCCCAAGCGTGAAGACTCAGAGCTGACTGTGCGAATGTAAAGAAATGACTTGGGTGACCAGTTTTATCATTTTACTTGTCTTACAGGTGTGTGGCTTGCTTTTTCAATTCTGTCGTTTCTTGTTAGTGTCTAACACAGTGCTGTCCAAGAGAAATATAATGCAAGCCACATTTTATATTTTCTGAGAGCCACATTTAAAAACGTAAAAAGTGGGACTTCCCTGGCGGTCCAGTGGTTAAGACTCTGCGCTTCCGATGCAGGAGACACAGGTTCGATCCCTGGTCGGGGAACTAGTATCCTACGTGCCACACGGTGCAGCCAAAACAAAACAAAACAAAAAACAACCAAACAAATTTTTAAAAAAGTAAAAAGAAATAGATGAAATGAATAATGTTTCATATAACCCAATATAACCAGAATATTATCATTTCAGCATGAAATCAACATGAAAACTATTAACAGGATATTGTGCATTCTTTTTTTTATACTAAGTCTTCAAAATCGTGTACATTTACAGTACATCTCAATTCCGATGCTACTTTTTTATCAGAAATACTTGATGTGTATTTAGATTTCATGAAATTTACCCTTGAACAGGTAAATTCACAAACTTAAGTTGTTCCAAACTGAAAAGTTTCCAACATCTCAAATGAGTACCCATTTTTAAATTTAAATTAAAAATGAAATTTTAAATTCCATTTCTTAGTCACCCTAGCCATGTTTCAAGGGGCTACAGGAGGGGACAACACAGGTCTCATACAAACATCCCTGTTCCACCCTCACAGGAATCATTTCTCTTTCCAACTTCCCATGGAATATAAAAGCTGGGCGATAAGCAAATGTCAGTCCATAGGGAGAAAAAAATAATTCCTTCATTATCCAAAACCATCATGAAATTCAGCTTATGGAGTACAGAAATGTAAGAAATTTTTTTTTTTTTTTTTTTTTTTTTAGAAATGGAAGAAATTTTTAAAAAATTGATTTGATGAGTTTATTACTGGGAACAGAATTAGAAAGTATTTGGAAAAGGGATCTGAATATCTTGAGATTTTTAATCTTATTTAATCTTCACGATATCCTAGGAGGGAGGCACTTTTCTCATATTCCCCTTTTACCGAATAGGAATCAGAGGCTCAGAGAGGCTAGAGCTAGTAAGTGAAGCGCACAGAAACTGGGCTTAACTAATGAATGAAATTAACTCTTAGGAGATAACTTTATGGATTCTGTGTACAAAACACTGCCCAGCCAGTCAAGTAATTCTGGATACTGATTCCCTTGTAGATTTTAAGAAAGACAAAGCATGCTGATGAAGTGTGCTCTCCATTTTTGTTCCAAGTGCCATAAACTATCAATCCTTCACTTTCAGTGGTGATGCAACGTTCTCTCTCACAGGACAAAAGAATCTCTGGGGGTGAGTCCTAGTAATCAGCAGTTGCAAAGCTTTCCGGGGGGTGGTCATGCACAGTGAGGGCTGACAGCTACAGAACCTGATTGGACCTCAAACTTGAGTTTGCACCAGAATTGCCTGGGGTCGGGGGCTTGGCTGGTCTCCACTCCCAGAATTTCTAGTAAGGCAGCCCCAAAATTTGCATCCCTAACAAGTTCCCCAGGAATGCTGATGCTGATGGTACAGGCAGTGCACTTAAAAGACTGACTGAACTATAAGAAAGACAAATGCACTTAAATAAGATAAAGAAAAGAACCACCACAAATTTTAAGAACCTTGTTCTGTAGGGTAATTTACTAGGCTCAGGATCATATCAGCAGAGGGCCTAGAAGACAACTGCTGGAATCTGAGATGTGCTGCATGCCACACTGAAGTTGTAGCAAGAAGTTGTAGCCTCCTACTTTCAGAGCAGAAGATACCAAAATGCAGACCGAGGCCCCAGAGCTGCTTTATCCAGAAGCTACTGAAGCTTAAATCTCAGGGACCCCTCACTTGTATGGGTCCCTCGCAAGGCCTGGCAATATGCTCCCAGAGCATGTACGAATATTTTTGTTTGTTTGTTGCCTTTGTAAAATTTGTAAAGTAAAATCTTTGGGTATTTTTTAAAAGGAGGACTCCCATATATTTTTGTATAAAACCTCAGGCTCCACAAAACTTGGATCTGTCCTTGGAGGCCTCTTACCCTGTTCATATCTTCCAGATATTTTCTAGGAATAGAAAAACATTAAAAATTTTTAACCATCACAAATATGTTTAAGAACTTGCTTTTATCTCTCAATAATAATATACAAAACAGCATTCATTAATAGATTTCTGCAACATGTTTAATAGCTTTGTAATATGTACCCCAAATTATACTCGGCCAATTTTTTTTTTTTTTTTTACTACTATAATGCTTAAGTGTTTTCTAGTTTAAGAGTATCACCATGGTGAATATTCTTAAGGCTAAATATTTTTGCCCATCCTTATTTCCTAAGTATTACTCTAAGTGTTGATATGTACCATATGCATTTGTCTTGTTTGTTGTAATTATAATGTAATATAATTTTGTAACTTGAATCTCTCTCCACTTAATTTATTAAATGCACTTTCCCAGTTGCTACATAATTTTTTAAGCTGAGTATTTTTAAGAATTCTAGAACATTCCTCTCTGTGGATGTAACATAATTTATTTGCCTACTCCTCCAAAATATGGGTGACTCTCCATGTTTTATTAATGTAAATAATACGACCAAAAAAACTCCATGTTTTAGATTCTTTTCTTCACATAGCTTCCCTTAAGTAGGCCAAAAATTATAACAGTGGCTAACCCAATAGATTATTCATGAAAACAGGTTTATGGTAGAGAAATGAAATGTGTGAACAGGGCTCACAATGGGCTTGAAAATATCAGAGCCTTGAAGATAAGTAGCGTTCACCACCATTATACCTGGAGCCATGAACTGAGACCTGTGTCTGTCTTGAGGGCTTACTTGACTATTCTAGAGAAGTCCTCTCCAGCGAGGAGCAAGTTGTCCAGACTCTTTCTGACAAACTGTGGCTAAATGACTCAGAAATGTATTAAAAAATTGAACAATAATGATATTATGGGTTTCCTTTAAATGAGGTTGGCACATCTGCCCCATCATAACCTGGACCTAAGCACTGTTTTGTTTCTGGTATCGAGTGGCTGTGTTCTTAATCAATAACAGTCAGGCTCTCTCATGACCAAAGAGACACAGTCAGTGAGCTGGGTCTAAATTTAGATAATTTTTGCCCATAGGACACAAGTTAATTAGCCTACACCAGGTCCAAGTTCATGACTGGTCTTGCTGATGTGGTTCTCTAACCACTTCAGCTAATGAGCTACAGACACCAAATAATTTCACAGCCTGGACACAAAACCCAGGTAGGTTGTACATTACAAGCCAGGCCCTCTGATGACGCTTGTTAATGTCACATAACACAACCAGAGGTGGCCAAGAGGACATTCAGACCACTCTAAAGGAAACCCACCCAGAAAACCCCTCGGCCCCTTTGTTTCCACCCATGACATGGGGAGAGTAGTAAATATTGAGCAAAGGAGGGCTGGAGGAATGAGGGGGTGACACTGAACTGTCAGTGTTGCCCTGCTGCTCTCATTCATTCATTCATTCATTCATCACACTCCCTGGAGCAGGAAGCTGGGCTGGATGCTGCAGACAGAGCAAGGAAAACGATCTCATCCTGCCTACCTTGACCCAGCTGCCTCCTGTCACCCAAATGCATCAGTTCACTGCGGGGGGAAGGGCAGAGGTGGCTTTCCAAATGCACTGGAAAAGGCAGGAGTCTACAGTACCAGAGTCCCTGGACTTCAAGACTTACTTACCGAACACACACCAGAACTTACCTAACAACCCATCTTTCAGCTATTCACGAGGCACGGCTGATGCCCTAAGACCTGTCCCAGCGCCAGCCACATCCACCAGTCAGGGGACAATTGCGTCCCAAACAGTCACAAACACAGCCAGGCCAGTCTAAGTGCTGCCCTTTGTTATTTTAAAAACAGAAAACTGTACAAACATTCCTTAAGTCTCAGGTCCCAATGCGCATTTTAGGTCCTCCTTTCCACTGCCCGATCCTTCCAGAAAACAGGTCTAACTGCTTTGCTTTCCATATTCTCCACCCGCCTCTTTATCTCTGGCACCAAAGGCTTTCAGACCAGATCAGTGTGAATCTGGCTAGTGGGCTTCACCGAAACATGTTCTGGTCATAGTTTATCCAGAATTATCATCAGTCAGTTGCCACTGGACAATGGAAAGAAGAATCTGAAATCCAATTCCAGGCCTTTACTTGGCTGGCTGGAATCATATTTTGCATCTCTGACAGCAAACACCCGTGCACAGCAGCCATCACAGACTGGGGGAGGCGTGGCTTCAGGGGCCAGAGTCCCCAGGCACAAGTCCAGGTTCCTGCTTTGCCTCTGTGATTTGGACAAGTGTTATGTTGAATTGTGTCCTCCCATAATTCATACGTTCAAGTCCTAACCCCCAGTACCTTATTTAGAAATAGGGTGGCGGCACATGTGACTAGCTAAGATGAAGTCATTCCGAAGAAAGGTGGGCCCCTAATCCAACAATACCGCTGTCCTTATGAAAAGGGGAAATTTGAACAGAGACCCACACACAGAGAACGCGTGTGAAGATGAAGGCAGAAATCTGGGAGATGCACGTATAAAACAAGAAAACGCCAAAGACTGCCAGCAAACCACCAGAAGCGAGGAGGTGGGGCAGGGAACAGATTCTCCCTCCCAGCCCTCCAACGTGCTGACACGTTGATCTCGGACTCCCATACTCCAGGATATGAAAGGATAAATTTCTGCTGTTTAAACCACTCCACTTAGACCACTTTGTGAGCAAACTAACACAGCCAGTTACTACGTCACAGTTTTCTCATCTGTAAGATGGGGATAAGAAGGGTACTCCTCTAACAGAGAGAGTAAACAGATTACAATTTGGTGTTCAGAATCATGCCTGGCAGAGAAGCGCATCTGAATGTTAATATTCTCCAAACGTTCTTTTTTAATCAAGAAGATTCTCACTCTTTTTTTTAACCTCTTGAAGTTTCCTAATGTCTCTTCCCACCAAGATGCTTAGTTAAAAGGCGAGTGTGATAACAGCCCACGCCAGATTTCTCAGGAGATGAAAAGCTCTCTCGCTTGGCTGGCGCGCCCAGGGCGCCCAGGGCAGGGTGTGGCCTTTGTGGAGCAACAGGAATCTCGATTTCCTCCCTGCTCTTCACCCCACACCCACTCAAGGCACCTCATTCTTTCCCTCCCCCGGAGGCCACCACCTGAGCCTGGGCCCTAGTCCTGGCCCTTTCCTCCGGTTAGTCTCTCAAAACCCCCGAATCGTCCTAGCGCCACAGGCTCAATCATCTTCAAACCTCATTCTTCTGTTTTACCCACACCACCCACCCCCAGCTTCCGATGCTGTGCAGAAGTCCATCCCTCCCACCTAACTTGATTACTCTGTGCATCTATCTCCCTCTTCTGTTGGTCTCTCCTCACCCCCACCTGACTCTGGACGTTCCCTCACCAGTACTGGTTTCCTCTGTTAGTCTTAACCTACGAGTCAAGAAGGCCCAGCCTCAAATTCACCTTTTCAGTGAAGCCCTTCCGAAACTCCTATAGTATTTATCGCCTGGACCCCTGATTTTGTTTTGAATGACACAAGCCTTGTGCTGCTGTACCTGTTTCATGCATGTCAAGCACAGTATCTCAACTAGACAGTAAACTTAGAGGCCATTCATTCACCACACACTACTAAAGACCTACTAATGTGAGGCACCAGGCAAGGCATCGGGGTAATGGGTATCATTAGTCACCACTTATCAAGAATGTACCGTGTGCCAGATTTTATCCTAATCCTCACGATGATGCTGGAAGGTGCCGGCATCACCCTGGTTTACAGATGAGAAAGCCAAAGATGAGAGATTATGTAACTTGTCCAGTATTGCATAGTCAGTAATAGATAAAACTGGGAGAAACAGGGCTGAGAAATAGTATAACGGGTCAGCTGTAACCAGACCCCAAAGAATGTGGATTAAGGCATCGCCCATTTGGAAGGATGTCAATAATTATCACGTACAGGCATATGTCAGAGATATTATGGGGTCAGTTCCAGACCTGCAAATAAAGCAAATACTGCAATAAAGCGAAGTCAAGAACTTTTTGCTTTCCCAGTACATATAAAAGTCATGTTTACACTATACTGTAGTCTATTAAGTATATAACATTATGTCTAAAAAAACAATGTATATAACAATGAAAAATTATAAAACAAAAAAAATTACAATAGTATCATAAAAGATCACTGTTCACAAATCATGACAACAAATATAACAATAATGAAAAAGTTTGAAATATTGTGAGAAATGCCAAAATGTGACACAGAGACACAACAAAGTGAGCAAATGCTGTTGGAAAAATGGTGCCAAAAGACTTGCTCGACACGGCGTTACCACAAACCTTCAATTTTTTAAAACTGCAATATCATGGGGCTTCCCTGGTGGCGCAGTGGTTGAGACTCCGCCTGCCGATGCAGGGGACGCAGGTTCGTGCCCTGGTCCGGGAAGATCCCGCGTGCCGCGGATCGGCTGGGCCCGTGAGCCATGGCCACTGAGCCTGCGCGTCCGGAGCCTGTGCTCCGCAATGGGAGAAGCCACAACAGTGAGAGGCCTGTGTACCACAAAAAAAAAAAAAAAAAAAAGCAATATCTGCAAAGCACAATAAAATGAGGTATGCCTGTATATGATATATATATTATATGACAATGCCATATATACGTGTGTGTGTGTATATATATATATATATGAAATAACCACTGACATCCTTCCAAATGGGCAATGCCTTAATTCATTCTTTGGAGTCTGGTTTTATATCTGTATCTGAAGACAGAGCTGTATATTACATTCATTAGTGACTTAGATTAAATAGGCATGCCCCTACTAAGTTTGTGGATGACTCAATGAGATTATGATGAGTCAGAATTTAACGCAAGAATCAGAGCAACAGATTTATTGAACAAATTTAACTAAGAAAATAAAATTTAACTGGGATAAACACAGTGTCCTGCATTTGGGTTCGAATATCCAACAGTGCAAGCACACAAAGAGAAGGACAGGGTTTTGCAAGCAACAGTGGTAGAAACGAATCAACAGTAAACTGAGTATGGGGGTGCAGTGGTTAAGAATCCGCCTGCCAATGCAGGGGATATGGGTTCAAGCCCTGGTCCGGGAAGATTCCCACATGCCGCAGAGCAACTAAGCCCGTGTGCCACAACTACCGAGCCTACGCTCGAGAGCCCGCGAGGCACAACTACCGAGCCCACGTGCTACAACTACTGAAGTCCGCGCGCTTAGAGCCCGTGCTCCGCAACAAGGGAAGCCACCGCAATGCGAAGCCCACGCACCGCAATGAGAAGCCCGTGCACCGCAACGAAGAGTAGCCCCTGCTCGCAGCAACTAGAGAAAACCCGTGTGCGGCAACGAAGACCCAGTGCAGCCAAAAATAAATAAACAAATAAAATAAATTAAGAAAAAAAAAAAACCAGTACACTGAGTATGAATAAAGAGGGGAATGTGGGTTAAAAAAATTAATATTATGTCAGGTTATAGTAATAAAGCTACATCTGGGAAATGGAAATGCCACTATTTCAAGTTCTTTTGCAACAAATCTAATGTTTTGCTCAGAATTCTAAGTCCCGGTTTGAAAGTAAGTCAAACTGGTATATATGTTCAACTGAAATTGATAGAATTAAGAATCCTCACAGTTCACGGTTTCATAGATCGCATGCTGACCGAATGAACGTATGCACTTTAGCGTAACCTAAAACTAAGTTTATAATGTATAATGGTGGGCTGACATCACTCCCAAACTTTTCTGTGAAGGTGTGGGATCAGGTCGCCACCGTTCCCATGTATGTAAGCAATCCCCAATTGATGACCGTACACGGTATACTTAACACAGACCCTGTTAATTACACTTCTTATCAAACCCAACATATTACTGGACTAAAAGGAAAAGCCTGATTGATAACCTAATCTCACCAGCTGGCAACACTCAAGAGCAGTTTCCATTTCAAACACGGAAAAGGCATTGAACTTCACGGGAACGGCAGGACACCATCAGAACAATGGGAAATGGGGCAAATGGCAACCAGTGTTCACTTCTGGGGTGAAACTAATCAAAACGTAGAACATCTGGCACACCTTGATCACCTGACTCTTTCAGCTGAGACTCACTGTGGAAACTGCCTGTGGCCACGTGTATTTGTTTCCCGGGGCTGCCACCCTAAAGGTACCACTAACTGGCTTAAAACAACAGAAATGTATTGTTTCACAGTTCTGGCAGCTAGATGCTCAAGATCAATGTGTTAGCGGGGTTGGTTCCTTCGGAGGGCTGTGAGGGTGAATCTGCCCCCCCCACACACACCTCTCTCCTCTCTTCTGGTGGTTTGAAGACAGTCTTTGGTGTTTCCTCGGCTTATAGGTGCGTCACCCGGGTCTCTGTCTTCATCTTCCCGTGGTGTTCTTCTCCCTGTGTCTCTTCACAGAGCCTTTCCTCTGCGTAGGTCTGCGTCCAAGTTTCCACTTTTCATGAGGACACCAGTCATACTGGATTAGGGCTCACCGTAATGACCTCATTCTAACTTGATTACCTCTATAAAGACTCAACTACCAAATACCATCACATGCTGAGGTCGTAGGGGCTAGGACTTCAATATATCTTTTGGGGAATGGGTAGCAATTCAACCCATAACATTGAGTTAATCTCCTCCAGGACCCATTCCTCCTGCCCCTTGAGGTTTAGCTGGTTTCGTGGCTGCCATCTAGAGAAAGTGTCTTCCTGCTTCCCTTACAGCTAGGTAGGGGCATGTGACTAAGCTCCAGTCAGTTCCACGCAAGGGAACAATGATTTGTGCACCTTCAGGGTTACAACCTTTATTTTTAATTTTTTTTTTTTTTATTTTTTGCGGTATGCGGGCCTCTCACTGTTGTGGCCTCTCCCGTTGCGGAGCACAGGCTCCGGACGCGCAGGCCTACCGGCCATGGCTCACGGGCTTAGTTGCTCCGCGGCACGTGGGATCTTCCCGGACCGGGGCACGAACCCGTGTCTCCTGCATCGGCAGGCGGATTCTCAACCACTGCGCCACCAGGGAAGCCCTGGTTACAACCTTTAAAAAAGGAAGATGCTTGGGGTTCATTCTCCCTGTTTCTGATTCCGTAAGACTTGAAAGCAGAATTACAATTCAAGACCTAAGTCATTTAAAAGTTTCTAGTAGCCACATCAAATAAGAAGGAACGGGTGGAGTGAATTTTAAATTTATTTGGTCCATCATGTCCAGAACATTAGCACTTCCATGTGTAATTATAAAAAATTATTAATGAGGTATTTTACATTCTTTATTTGGTACTAAGTGCTTGAAACGGGTATGTATTTCCCACTTAGGGAACATCTCAGTTTGGACTAGCCACATTTCAAATGCTCAAGAGCCACGCGTGGCAACTGGCTACTGCAATGCAGTGCAGCTCTGGAGGGTAGCAGAAGGGCATCGTGAAAGAACCTGGGCCCCTGGATGAGCCCACGGAGCAGATCTGCCCTGCTGGCTCTGGAGTGCTTGAAACCTTTACTTAAGGAAACAGTTCTATCTTATTCGATTTCAGGGTATTTGGTTACCACAGCTCACCCCGTATCATAATAAATACGTTCTCTGGGGTCTCACTGAAGGACCCTGCAGCTTCTCAGTTATGACACAACCCTGCAAAGAATGGACACCGACTCCCATGGGGGAAAAAAGGCCCTCCAAAACTGTAGCCCAAGTTTGAAAAATTACCAAGGAAACATGCTCAGCGTTGAGAAATACATTTCAAAATAAACCCATCCCAGGAGAACATGTGGTTCCTCCGACTTTTTGTTCTTTTCCCACATTATAAATCTCTACACCTCCTGGTCAGTCAGCCCATGGACACCCCAGGAGGAAGGAGGGAGGGAGAGACTGTATCATTCAGCCTCCTGAGAAACCCAAAAATGAGATCCTTCAGACAGTGCTTTTCAAAAAGTGAAAACATTTTCACATGATAACACCTAATAATTGGATAACCAAGTCAATCAGAACACTGACTTTCCTCGTTTAAAAGGAGGTGGGGACTCAAAAGGAAAGTCAAGGCTCATCACTAATGTCATCTTTTTTTTAAGATTTATTTTTACTTTTTAATTTGTTTTTGGCTGCAGTCGGGTCTTAGTTGCAGCACGTGGGATCTTAGTTTCCTGACCAGGGAAGGAACCCGAGTCCCTTGCATTGGAAGGCAGATTCTTAACCGCTGGACCACTGGGGGATGTCCCAATAATGTCATCTTTATAGGTACTGGGCCTTCGACTCATGCTAACCCCTGCTGCCATAGAAATGAAAATAACCACCTCTTACAGCAAAGATCTGATAGAAACACAACTGAAAATCTCCACGGAATGAATTCAGAAGCAATTCCTATTTCATTCCAAAGGAAAAGTTACATACAAGTTATCAAGCAAAAAACATCGAGGTCAGCAATAGTTCGAAATGATTACATAATTAATTCAGAATAAAGAGATAATAGGTAATAACCTAGATGATTCACTGCTTATGTAGACGATCAGATTTCCCCCCCCCGTTTAGGGGCCAGGTTCTGAGTTTCATATTGGTCTCCAGCTGCAGCTGGAATGGTATCAGGTTTAACCAAGAATTCCTGCAATTATGGTCTGGGGTAACTATTTGGGTTGGCCAAAAAGTTTGTTCGTGTTTTTTTCCATAACATCTTACGGAAAAGCCCAAATGAACTTTTTGGCCAACACAATAGAATGAGGCTGTGGTCCAGTTAGCCAGTAATAGGGCTCCATTTAGAATTAGAGTTAAGTTTTCTTAACTGCAGTAGAAGAGCAGAAAGTAGCAGCATCTGTCCTCTCTTGCTTTAAAAGTTCAGTCTGAAGTGCATTTGCCTCTCAGGAAGCAACCCAAGATTTTCCCAGATCCTCCCCTGCCCAGGGTAACGACACCAGTGTTAGGGAGCTTTGCCACTGTGCAGAGCACTGATATAATATAAGGTCATTCTATGGGTCTTTATTGCTTAGGGCAATAGAGCAGAATTCACTTCCTGCAGTTTGCAGCTTTGGAACTTAGGAAAGGGAGTGCCCTGTGCTAACAAGCGTGTATAGCTGTTGCCAGTACAAGCTCTGGCATCATGATAAACCGGGGTTCAGATCTCACTGCCATTTATCGAATGTGTGACTCTGTCCAAGTTACTTAACTTCCCTCAACCTTAATTTCTCCCTCTGTAAATTGCTAGTATAGTAATGGTCTCTACTGGATACAATTTTGTAGGCATTACACGTAAAGGGTTTGCTGCAGTGCCTGGCACACAGTGAGCATTCAGTCAATGAGGACTTTTCTCCTAATTTCTGTTGCAGTAGGTCAGCGATCAATACATGTTTACTCTTGTGATTAATATTATGTATTAGGCACTGACACCCACTAAAAAAATGTGATACTCTAGCCTCACCCTATTAGACACTGAAAACAGTCCAAAGATGAAGAAACTGTGGAGCTAACATTTACGAGCACGCAAGCTCAGTGGGGGAGTACCAGGGCTCCTGAGAAACTGCTCTAGATAGAAAAGGATGGAGAGGTATGTTTTGGGTTGAACGGTGTGCCCCATCCTGACACACACCCTGCAAAATGGATAAGTTGGAGTCTTAAGTACCTCGGAATATGGCCTGATCTGGACATGCAGGTCTTTACAAAGATAATCAAATCAAACTGACGTCATCGGGGTGGGCCCTAATCCAATATGATTGGTGCCCTTATTAACAAAAAAGGAGAAATTTGAAGAGAGATAGACACACACACAGAGATCCCCATGTGAAGATGAAGGCAGAGATCGGGGTGACGCATCTCCAAGCCAATGACTGCCGGCAAACCACCAGACAAAGCTGGGACAGGCACGGATCACCTTCACCTTCACAGCCCTCACGAGGAAGCAGCCCTGCCAACACCTTGATCTCAAACTTCTAGTTCCCAGAACTGTGAAACAATACACTACGGCTGTTTAAGCCACTCAATTCGTGTTTAAGGCAGCGCTAGGAAACTTACACAAGGTGAAATCAGGCAGAGCAAGCAGATTCCCCACTTAAGACGGGCTGACAAGACCTGGAGAAACCATGTAGCATGACACGAACCTGACCAAATTCTCTGCAGAAGTTTCCAAGAGTCTCAGACCTCCATCCCAAAAGGTCACCTCTGATGTATTTTTAAATTATGTCGATGAAAACAAAGAGGCTCAGCTTTACAATAGATCTGGCCAAGGCTCCTCCGTCAAGAGGCTCAGATTTTAAATACTCTTTTTTTTTTGCATGTATGGTGGGGGAGGGAGTCTTGGGGATCTGTAAAAACTTATTATGAATGACGACAAACTCCTTGAAAAAATACCTTGGCAGAGATGTTGATTATTGACCTCCACGAGAGCTATTCTCTCAACAGGCAACAAATTCAAGCTCCTGTCTGAGCAGGATGTGTCTGGTTCCTCAAGATTCACAGGGTATGTGCATTCTTTGGCTGAAAGCTGCAATCGTTAGTAGCTGCTACAGAAAGAAATACCATCAATTTAATCTCTCATGGAGCCAGCCATTTGCAACTGGCTGCCTTTTTTTTTTGGTTTGTTTCCCTAAATGGAACGTCCGCTGCTTCCCTATTATAATGGAAAACAGAATTGGGAACAAATCTTTCATAAAATGAAACACACACCCATAAAGTAAACTCTGAAGGCCTCGATCATGTTTGAGAGGCAGTTCTCTAGATTTGTTACGAAGATCTTTCAACCCTTTTTCCCATCCCTCAGCCTCCACCCATTTCACTCAAGGCACTAAAAATTGGCATTTACAAAGAAATTCCAGAAGCCTGAGCATTTTATTAGCAAAGGGAAATCCCAACCTTCTTGGCCTCGTTTCTCATGATGACAGCTCATTTTTCCATGTGGAACCACGTACTAGTTGCTGCAAATATTTAAAGAGGTAAAGAAGCTACTTTCAAACTAGTCATAAAAGAAATAAATAATGATGATTTAGTACTCTGTGCTTACTTTATAAGCGTAAAAAGTCAAGTACATCCATTTTTAAAACTAGAATGAAAAATTTATAGCGTTCTTAGTAAAAGACTCAGAGCCATGCCATGGGCACTTTCCTGGGCTCTTGAAGCTTCACTGTTCGGCGTATCAAGGGCAATTTTTGGAAACTGAGTCCACCCACTGCGCTTCACGGCCGGCTCCCCTGCATCACCCTTTCCTCTCCTCCTCTCCTAACCATCGTTCCAAATCCTATGCAACCCTGAGGCCTGGAAGAAGCTTCACCTCCATAAAGCTCCCCCCAATTTTCCCATTTCCAGTGATTTACCCCTCTCTGAAAATCGATAGCATTTATCATCCAGGTCTCACAATTCAACAAGTGGTTATATCATCCTGGAGATCCTTTTAATATCTATATTATACATGATCTGTATTTTGCCTTAGTTATTTCCTGTGTGTAGTTTTTCTCCTCCCACCTCGGCTTATGAGCTTCTTCAAGACAAGAACCATCCCTCACGTTTCTCCTGTATCCTTTCCAGTATCTAACCCAAGTTCAAGGATGCCCAAAATCAAGTTAGAAATGGGAACTGGAAAATGTCATCCACATCAGGATTTCTTTGGCCTCTGCGGATTATCTGCAGGCTCACAATCATGTTTAGGGTTTAAAGCAAGGAGACAGGATCTAAGCACAGCCCAGGGAATCAGGCTCATTCCTCAAGGTCACACACATAAACCCACCCTTGACTTAGCTGTCTTGAGTCAAGTGTTCCAGAAAGGACACTCGGAGGAAATCTCTACCCGCACGATGGTCTTGGTGCACAATGACCTTCAGGCCATCCACCGGGGGCTCCTTTGGGCCACACTTGTCCTTCCTCACTCCTGGGATTTGCTCTCAACGGCCACAAACTCATCTGGCTGCAGACCTCCCAGACACAGGCTGGCTGAAACACGATCATGCCCGCGGGTCACCTGCCTTCTCTTTATGAGAGCTCGAACATGATCTGCTGTCCCTCTTCTTCCTACCCCCCAGAAACACAAAGGGCCCTTTCTTTCCCATTCTCCTTTCAGCCTCACACAAAGACAAGCAGGAAAATTTGATGGCTGAGGGTTTAGGGTTGTTCTTTGAGAGAGACCACTCACTTCAAGTAGAGAAGATTATAGTTTGGCTCATTGAACTGAATATAAACAGTTTCAAACTTGTTTTTCTTGTCATAAGTGGCACATGTGGGTGCATACGCATATACCCAAAAAAGCAACCCCCAAGGCACCCAGTGAAAAGCAAAATGCCCTCCCGCACCCACTCCTAGCTCTGAATCCCTCCTCAGAGGCAGCAAGTGTTAGCAGATTATTCTGCCCTCCAGACCACATACATTTTTCAGCCTATTTTTTCATCATGGATTTCTGTTTTTAAAACCATAGTTATACTATTGACTCATTGTTTACTTTTAATTAGCAATTAAATTAGCAATTTAAAAATAATTTTCAATTTTAAAAATACTCGAAGTCAGTAAAATATTTCACACATGAAATAAAGTTGGCACCAACAAAAATATTACTGTGCAGTCTGCCCTATTTGACTATTTTAAATTTTAGACACAAATAAGAATTCCCAACGGTCACGTAGAATAACATAATTGAGAGAACTCTAGTTGTTTCTTTCGTGTTACAATCACTCTGGTATCGTTCTCATCTCAAATCTACTGCTTAAACGGAGAAATACGTGTTGTAAGAGAGAGGAGGCCCTCACTGCCCAGGCTTGAACTCTGAAGACCCCTCATGATACCCAAGCAGGAGGCAGGGACCCTCCCAAGGAAAGCTTGTAGTGAGTCTGAACCTGCCTGCCAACCACAGCGCTGAAGTCCTCCGAACTATATCGTGGGTTTCTGATTAAGAAAGAGGAAGGGGCTTCCCTGGCGGCACAGGGGTTGAGAGTCCGCCTGCCGATGCAGGGGACACGGGTTCGTGCCCCGGTCCGGGAAGATCCCACATGCCGTGGAACGGCTGGGCCCGTGAGCCATGGCCGCTGGGCCTGCGCGTCCGGAGCCTGTGCTCCGCAACGGGAGAGGCCACAACAGTGAGAGGACCGCGTACCACAAAAAAAAAAAGGGAAGAAAGATTTACCAAGCATCTCTTGAGTGCCAGGCCTAAGATGTGTCACTTACAGGCATCAGCATATTTAACTTTCACAGCAACTTCGTGAGGCTAATACTATTTTCTCTGCTTTTCAGGTGAGAAACCTGGGGGTTCAGGGAAGGGGAGAGACTTGCCCAAGGCCACAGACCTAGGTCCAAAGTCACTTTTCCAAGCTACTGCCTGGACTGCTCTGTTTCATAAAATCAAACCTCCATCCAAATTTCCTCTTTCAGGAAACCTGGGCTCTGGAATCAGGCTACTTTGGCAAAAAACTTGGCTATACAACTTTGAGCTAGAAGAACCCAGGCCCAGGCAAGGGACTGGAGCTCCCTGGGTCTCAGTTTCTTCATCTGGAAAATAAGCCTGACAATAATACCTACCACATCACGTCTGTGGCAAGATTAAATGAAGTTCACGTAATGAGCCTGGCACAGTGCCTGCCATATAGTAAATACTTCATAAGGGTTAGCTCTTCAAGCTGGGGTTTGAAACGGTTTTCTTTTTTGCTTTTATTCCCTCCATCTCACAGCACAGTGATGGCACTCTGAGAAGAAATTGGGGTGCCATCTGATACTGTCTGGCCCCATAATACCAATTTCTTTCGCTCTCCCCCCTCCCAAGCGTGTTCCTCTAACTTTTTTTCCCTTTGTACTAACTGCCAAAACCACAGCCTTTCTGCGGCCAAATCCCAGACACTTTAAATAGTGTTATTACTGTGACTTTTTTCCCTAAATCATGGAAATATTTCAGTTTTTATTTAAAAAACTAGATTCCAGCAACACCCTCTCTAAGGCCACCAGTTTTTAATTTTTAAACCCAAAGTGGACGCTCTTATCATTTCCCCCTGCCCCTGTTCATATATCATGGAATTCTAGACTGATTAAATTTTGGTAAAACAATCTCAACTTGTGCAAATGGAAGCTGCCCAAATTCCCTTGGAATGGAAAAGGTATTTGTTAACCTGGTCACACAATTTACAAACCCGTATCTGCTCGACTGGGCAACGTTTTCCATTTAATTGCCTGTCCCTTCTTAACTGTAAGTCCAATGAGGTCTGCAGGTTGTAGCATCACTGGGCCAGCAAATGAGGAGGTTGAAGGGGGTTTCTCCGGGGCGTAGCAGGGGCAAGGGGTTAAGGAAGTCAGATGACCAAGGCTCTCACTCTGGCCAAAGGCTGGGTGGACGACTTCAGCCAAGTCTCTTCACATTCTCTGAGTTGTAGTTAACTTACCCGAAGAATGAGAAGGTGAGGCCCACTTTTTCCTAAAAAAACCTTTCTAGCTCTAACTTCCTTTCAGCACGACATGATTCTGCAGTCATCCCACAAGTATCTCATCTGGTCTGGGCCTTATCAGGGCAGTAAGTTACATGTCATGATGCAGCCTCAGGAGATAAGCTTCAGCCAAAAGGAGGTGTGTGTGGGTGTGCGTGATGTTAGCCATAAAAGACACGGCCTCCACTTATTGCAAAAAATGAGGCTGTACCAAGCTGTCATACAATTCATGGCACAGAAATAAAATCCAGGTTCACCTTGAACTACCTAATGTAAAATGACAGCCAAGCAAACCCAGGAGGAGGGTGACACATCTGAGCTTCCATCTCACACCCTGCCATGAATTTCTCCCATTCAACCATTGTGCTCCAAGCATCCGGAGCGCAGCTAGTACAAGACTGGAACCTCAGCAGCGTTTATGAGGTGACCTTTTGTTACAAGAGCATCACGTATAATCCCGCTGCTGTGTTGTCTTTCTCCGTTTTCTCCTCTGGGAGACTTTGTCTCGCAATTCTGACATCATAACTGGTTCCTCCAATCCAGCCCTTTATGATGAATAACAAATGAGAAAGAACCCCAGGAATGCTGGGGGAATAAAGGTGCAGGCAGCAATAGATACTGCTGTTTCATCACAAGAGTGTAACAGAATTTAAAAGTTTTCTAAACGCCAAGACAAACCTTGCTAACACGTAATTCCTAACCACTTTCGTGAGACTGGCTTCCTCTAAGAATGACATTCTGAATCAGATCCGGGGGGCTGAGGCATTTGACTGATTCTTTTCGTTAAGATGTTTAATTTCAGCCGGTATAAGGACTGGTAGGCTGTCTGGAGGACTTTAGCTTTTATTCCAAGTGAGATGCAGAGGCGGCAGGTGGAAGGGGGAGGGTTTGAGCAGTAGTCTCATTAGAATTTTAAAAGGAATACTCTGGCACTTTATGGAGAATCAAGGGGGGGAAAAAGATATTTAATTTGACTGTTCCTTTCTCTCCAAGGCACAGATGCCAGAAGTAAAAAAAAAAAAAAAAAAAAAAGTCAAGTAAAAAAAAAAAAAAAAAAGTCATTTTCGGAAGCTATACACACAAAGAGCAAGGAACCTAGAACACGCCGTTCACAAAAAGCCCCCCTGAGCTGGGCCCCAGAGCGCTTCTGGCTTCTGCAGTTGATTAACCCAGTACCTTATCAAGGTCCGAGTGAGGGTGTTGCTGCAGCCCCAGGAACATGGGGGGAGCAGCCAGACTACTTACGTCACTCTTCCTGAACTTGGCTTTCAAGCTCTTCATGTTTAGTCCATTCAGCCTTCCAGAGCTCTAGAGGAGACTTTCAGCACCTAACCAGAGGAAGCAAAGAAGAAATTAAGCATCTAGGTTCCCAAACAAACACTACAGACACTCCCTCCTGAATGGATTAGGGCTTCGGGCCATGGGTGGGCGACTGGGGTTGAGTCAGGAAGGCGGTCAGGGTTAAGGGCTGGGAAGTGGTAAAGAACATACGTTATTCCCATTCGTGATACTACCTGGAAGCTTCTGCCATTTTCAAGTTAACCGAAACTTTACATTTTATCCCAGCTTCCCATTCAAAGTAGAAAAAGCTTAACTAACTGCTAACCTGTCACTGCACAAAATACAGTATCCGTGTGCCTAACTCACTCCTCTCCACACCCTTCACATTATAGTTATACCCTCAACCTCCTCTGGAAGGGCCACCGTAGTGAAGCCTGATAAGGAAAACAGCTCACGTTCCAGATACCATTCATTCCCTATTTATTTTTCTCAGTGTGGCTTCTTTCCTTCCCCCTCCGAGGTGCACAGGGCAATGAATGAAAAATGCAAGGAACAACAAAACCTCCCTCGATGAATACCTCATTCCTCAGGAAGCCACTCAAAACAGTGAAAGACTCCCCCCAGGTCCTCGTGGGACCCAGTGATTCAGAGCCAGAGCTGGAAAAGTTTTAAGAAACCACCTCATTTAGGAGGGGGGTCTGTGGTCCCTTCAGAAAGTGAAGGTAATTTTTGGAATGACAGTATAGATGTACTTTTTTTAAGAGAAGAAAGTTCCTGTTTTCATCAGATTCTGCAAGGGGGTTGTCACCCTTCAAAAGGTAAGACTATTGATCTAGTCTAAGCCCCTCATTTTCCAGAGGTCGAGGCAGAGCCTCCTGAGAGAAGTGAAGAAACCTGTCTGCATTCCCAAAACCTCTGTATGATAAAAGTCAAAACCAGACCCCAAAGTCAGACTGATGGTTGAATGCCTTTTCCACTGCCCTACAGCTTTGCAACTAAAACCCAAAAGTAAACTCCTGTGCTAGAATATGGTATGAACTTGATCTTTTCCATCTTTAAACCTGGAAAAGGTACAGTGTGGAACCCTCCCGTTTAGGTCAAAAAGGCCAGAAAAATCTATGTGCAAGTTCCCATCACCTAGTAAGTGCTCCAGAAATGTAACTTCAAGCCTCAGTTGACAAAGTGAGAACAGAGGACATCAACAGTCCCGTCCATTTGAGGACTAAAGAAGGGTGGTCGGATGTTGACCACAGTCGACCATCATTTTTCAAAAGCCTTTCTCCGCCATCCTTATCATTCTGGACTAAACCGATTTGAGGAAATAGAGCAGGGGAAATACTAGCAACTGAAAGGCTCGACACATCCCACCTCAGACCTTCACCGCCACCTCCAGAAGTGGTCCAGCAGCTCCCTGGCTTCTAATTTGTTTACTTTCATTATTGCTGCTGCCCTTAAGCAGGGCCCTTGGGCAAATGGTCATCATAAAGCACCTCAGATGACATTAATCTGGAGAGCACACCATTAGGTGGCCTCCCTGTGGTCCCTTTCAATCCTCCCAGCCTCAGCAGGGGTGACAGAATGTGTGTTGCCTTGGAAACCACACACACTGTAATTACACCTTGTTAATTGCCACGTATTTAACCACAGAGAAGGCTGGGCTGGGACCTGAACAGCAAAGTACAAACTCTGAGACGGTGTTTCTGGAAGTTGGCCCCCTCCTTAATCTGAATCAGAAGGACCTGGGGACAGTTTGCTAAATGCAAAAGTCAATGGAAATTGAATCTCAGGAGCAGGGCTCAGGAACCTCCTTGGTTGAATATTTACTTGGCATACAAGTTTGAGAACCTAGAAATAAGGTACATGAAACAGGAACTATCCTTATCAAAGTTGTGCTGGTTTATAAAACAGCCCTTCTTCACGTCAAAGCAAACCACCTTTGATGAATCCAAGTAGAAATAATGATAATCAGATGTTCCCAACCCGTCACTGGCTCATGGTTCTACATCAAATGTAGCTAGAAAATGGAAATCGCCCTTTCAGTTCAATTCCTTCCACCCTCTGGGTGAAGTGCTAATAACCAAGAAAAGAGGCCAAATCCATGCAGCAGGAAAAGAAGCAAAGAGAAACCCAGGCTTAGATAATCCACAAACTGTGTAGCCCACCAAGGTGGAACCACCCAAAGCATTCCTTCACGCAATAACACAATGTCTTAGGCGAAGTTGGGGTGGGGGGGTGTTTTTTGGCTGTGGTGCTAGTTTTTTTGGGTGTTTGTGTCCACCGCCCCCCAACCCACCCCCAGCATGGCAGTGAGAAGTATGCAAACAAACAATTAAGAGGATTAAGTACATAAAGCAAGTAATTCCAAAAATTCCCAGGGGGAGGTATTAGCTGTGAAGTGAATGTTTTCCTGGAATCAAGGCTCTGGGTGTGTGAGAGCTGGGTGGTCCAAGAGTATAACTCCAGGATGACAGAGATAGGGGTCAAGGGTAAAGAAGTTCTGGAAACCCACAGAATAGTAACTTCAGAAACAAGAACTGTAGCTGGGGGTAATTCAAGTTAGTAACAGATCACAGCTTTCCCAGTACTGGTAAAAGAACCTAACCCCTGGAAGCCAGGACTAGGACGAGGGGGAAGTCACCTGCCCCTGAAATGATGCTGGCTCCCTCCGCCTCAATACCTCCTCCTCTTCCCCAAGAGGACCCACGAGTCAATCAGTGATTTGCCTTCCTTTGGTCAGCTGGAATCTTACAGCTCTAATTCCCAAATTCAAACTTCCAAAGGCCAGACTGGATAAAGTGACATCTATCAATTTAGCCAGGCTACGCTAATAGCAGTCCTTGGAAAAGTCACTTAATGAAGATGCTTAGATCAAAAGAGCTGCGGTGAAGCCAAATTAATTGCACGGGAGTCTCATCTGAATGGTTCAAAAAGAGGATGAAATGTTTCACATATATGGGAAAGGGTGTTTGAATCACATTCTCCCCTTTCAAGCATGTCTACCCACTGAGCAGAAATGTTAGTCAGTTTCCTCCCTGCACAAACCCAGAATGAGTCACTGAAACACAGCTTCGCCACCCGTCATCATGCGATGTCACTCCATCGCTGAGGATGGAGTAGGGCAGGGATGCACAAACGTGCTGCCCTCTCACCTGAAACACTAGATCCAACAAACGGGGTTTGCTAATCCATTTTCCCTTTAAAGATAATGTAACTCTCAATCAAAGCTTAACATGAGCTACCTTGTCTGATATAATTCTAGCCTGAATCAAAGAAGCTTGATATTAGCCTATAGGGTTACAGTATGAACAGTAAGTTAGACTTCTTTGAGCATTAAAAATGACTTATAATAGATACAGAGTTTCCTTTTGGGGTGATGAAAATGTTCCTCATTTACTGCCATGATAGCTGTACGACATGTGAATGTACCAAAAGCCATTCAATTGTATAATTCAAATGGGCAAGTTGAGGAGGATGCGACTGAACAAAGCTGTTTTTTTTTTTTTTTTTTTTTAAGTTTAATAATCTCCATTACCTCTCCAATCCTTAGAGTTAAAAAAATTCCAGGTTAGAAACGTCTGGACTGACTGAAAATGAACTTCGAAGGAACAAAGGCAAACAAGCAGTGCCCTTAGTGCTAACATGTGGTTGCTCCTAGAGTCTCTTTATTTAGCCATTTCTCTACCATAAGCCACCCCCAGCTGAAACGGTTAGAAAAAAACGCTCCTGTCTTCTATCTTCCAACCACTCCTTCTCCCACCCGCCCCCGCTTCCACCCCAACATATGACGCAAAGATTATTTCATAAGACAATGCTGGCAATTATGTCAGCACATAAGGGTCCTCTTGGAGCTCCAGCCAGGTATTTGGATTCTGTAATCAGAGGTGATTTGGATGCTCAATTAGATTGGGAACCACTGTTCTAGACTCAGTGGTACCATACCTCTAATTGACACCTTCATTAAAGATAATCTAGAGATATTGTATAAGTAGATATAATAGACCAACATTTTCGAGCATTGACTGAACCTTTCAAAATATTGTGTGGGGTGAGAGGGGAGCCCTCTACACTAAAATCTAGGAGAGAAACTAGCAGGTTACCCACGGCCACTAAGAAACGATACGAACTCGCAAAGGCAGATGGCAGTGGTACACACGCATGTACATTTTTCTGACTCACAGGAATGTATTAGCATCCAAGATGCCATACCCCAGGATTCAAGGGCAGTGGTTTAAAACAATTCCCCGTGAATCACCACAGCATTACAGGAGCAGGGTGAGTAACAGCGTCCTCACTCTAACTAATCCGTCAGTCGTGGAATTGTGGAGATCACTCCACGGAATCGTCAGTGACACCAGGACACTAACGTGTACCCCGGACAGGCTTCAGGATTTTTTCTTCCAAGTGAAAAGAACATCAGACTTAAAATCCAAAGCACTGAAGAGGACACGGAACCAATGCAAGAAACTAAAATTAAAAGACTTCTCTCCTTGCCAGCATCTACTACCTATTCTCCCTCAAGTACCTATTTTCTCAGACAATCATCTCTCTCCCACAAACATGGAATTTGAGCCAAAAGCTATGAACACTCACTGCTCTCAATCTAGCAAGACAAACACTATAAAAGGTAACTACCCAAGGAGCAGTTTGGATGGCATGACAGGCTCTCTCGTCAGGGACATCTTTATCTGGAGAGACTTTTCACAGCAGCAGAGACGTCTTCACCATAGGGGGAGGGTCTATGTGGCTATAAAGGAAACACAGGATTTGGGTAAGCTGATGAGAAAAGGGCACCTTGCCAGGCCTTTCCCGCAAGATCGGGCGCACCCATCTGAGGTTTCCCAGGCAAGGGTCAGACACCTGTCCAAGCTCTGCCAGCAGTCCTAGAAGCTTCTCTCAGAAGGCTGTGTAGGTATGGTGGGAATCATTGCAAAGTTCTCTCCAAAGATCCTCCCCCAATCTCCACCCACCCTGACCCTTTTAGACCTTGGATGTGAGCGAGGGGTTCAAGAGTCCCAATACCAATTTTTGGCAAATCTGAAAATGTACATCTCAAGCTGTTTACATTGGAATGGAGGATTTTCAGTTTTCATTTTGCTTATTACTCAGGTGCTAGCCATTGGCATAAAATCGGTAAGTGTTTCCTGAAGGAATGTGTAGGACAAAGATACGGGTCAGGTGCCTGGGTAGCCTTTAGACTTTGCCTTTGACCTCAGCAAGGCTCTCTTTGGTCCCAGATGGACTGGGTTAGCTGTACTGGGGTTTGAGTAAACTCTGTGATCGGTTTTCACATCTACATGTGAAAACATTAGGAAGTTAAAAACAAACCAACCAACCAAAACCACCAACTCATTTGGCCTATGAATCTTACCAGGTTACCCATTTTTTCCCCTCCTGCCCGCCTCTCCTCTCTCCTGGCTGTGGTCCTCCTGCAGCATCTCCCTAACCACATGCTGAGCTCAGCCAAGGGAGCTGACCATTTCAGTAATGGAATGTAAGAGTCAACAGAGAGCAAGGACCATCCACTAGAATCCTGGGGGCAAGCGCTTAGGATAGAGATTTTATCAGGCTGATACAAAGCAGGCCAAGGACTCCCCCAAATCTACATGCCTGGTCTATTATTATTATTATTACCGCATGAGATTCTACCACTTCCAGTCAGGGAGCTTCTCAACAAGGAAAAAGTCCATCCTGGCCACGCCCAAGTCTTCACCACTAACCTCAGCAGGACTCTCTGCGTGGTCCATACTCAGCAGAAGTTCCCTGAAGCTGAGAGAAAGGACGAGTGACCCAAGCACTGAGTGTCAAATTGGAAGCACAAAGATAGAACAGACGTTTCATTCCAAAGGAAGCAGCCAGTCCAGGACATATATTTTCAAAGGATTTAGCTGAAAACTGCTAACAGGACTCTCAACCTTCATTCACGTCTGGGGTTTAAAAGGATCAGAGTTCGTGGGGAATGGGGCAGGATCTTTCTTCAGAGAGAACTATGCAATGATTCCCATCACACCTACTCAACCTCATGAGAAAGGCCTACAGGAACCCTTGAAGAGACTGGACAGGGGTCTGATCCTTGCCTGGAAAATCTAAAAGGTGGGAGAGAAACTGGCCTAAGCTGTGAGGATGGGAAAAAACGGAGTGGCGGCTGCTGGGCTGTGATCAGCGTGAACGCTGGAGTTTATCTGAGCACAGATGTACGCCTCCTGGTAGACCAGATGTAGACAATTCATGAGAGACGGTAGTAAGCTGTCGTGGATCCTGTCTAACAGAGTAGATTAGAGGGTGAAGAGAGCAGGGAGAAGCCGATTCCCAGACAGAGAAGCAACAAAGCAGAGGTGAGTACATCACCTGCATCGAGGGAATCAGAGGGGTCCCCAGTGATGGTCCAGGGGTGGAACAAGGAAGGGGAGAGCAATCTCCAAAGCCCTCCTCTACTGGTTTGCTAGGGCTGCCATAACAAAGTATGACGATCTGGTGGCTTACGCAACAGAAATCTATATCCTCACAGTTCTGGAGGCCAGAAATCCAAAATCAGGGTAAAAGCAAGGCTGATTTTTATTTTATTCTGAAGACTCGCTCCCTCATTGTAGATGGTTTTCTTCTCCTATTGTTTTCACATGGTCTTCCCTCTGTGTGTCTGTGTCCTAATGTCTTCTTATGAGGACACCAGTCACACCCATATACCCCTATTTGCCTTAATCACATCTTTAAAGACCCTATCTCCAAATACAGTCACATTTCGCAGTACTAGGAGTTAGGGCTTCAACATATGAATTTCAGGAGGACCCAATCCAAACCATAATTCCCCGCAAAAGATCCCAAGAGCGAGAGTCAGCTCAAAACATCTATCAGGTTCAGAGAGCACAGCACTATCTCGCTATGTACCATCAAGTAAGAACTTTCTTATCCCTCTTACTTCACATCTCCCCACTCCAACCCCCGGTTTACCATTGCAACCCTGGGGCGGGGGGCGCGTGGTGGGAACAAAATATGACCATTAGATGCAGGCAGTAGAAGAGCAGGAGAAAGCAGGGAAAGAGAGAAAAGGAAAGATATTTTCTTTTAAATCAAATTTGAAATTTTAATTTTTATTTGAAATCGGGCATTCCAAGTTCTAAACTAAGGGTATTTAGCAATTGAAACTGACTGTAGAATTTTTTTTAAATCTAATCAGAAAAGTTATAGATTTCATCGAGAAGCAAGAGATAGACTCATTTCACTGAGTAAATTTTAAAGTGTCAGTGGGACACAAACAAAGCTGCTTTATGATCACATCTTAGGTATCTTATTTATTCAGCAAAGATACATATAAATAAATGAATGAATGAGTCAACACACATGCAAACTTTACTAAGCATTAATTATGGGCTACATGCTTTCACATGTCATCTCTTCTATGAATTCGCTAAGGTGCAGGTGGGTTAAAAGATTGCCCAGATGATAAGGAAGGGGGAAAGGTAAGGGTGAAAAAAGACATAAGCAATTGTTTCATTTTGGCAATGAATCTTTTCTAAAATATTCCAATATCTTACTTCCTCCCTCCAAAAACTGATCATGTTCTTTTAACACTGTAAATGCCATTCAGATATTGTATCATAATAATCATGAAGTAAAACTCTTAAGAACATTAATCCCCCTCCCTATATTCACAACTTGCCTTTATCCGGGGATGACATTTCTTTTGAGAAACAAATACATCATTCTTCTTTAAAAATAAAACCTGCCATCAACCAGGACCGCTCTTGGTCCATGAATCAGTCAGAGCCATCAGCACTGGTACGAAATTGGCCGGGGCTCTGGTAACACTACTATCTGTGCCGTCAAATCGGCTGCTCACATGCTCTCATAAGCCTACCAAAGGAAAGCCCGAAGGTTACCTTGAGCCCTAAATCCATCCAATTTAAAAAGCATGGGCTTAATCAAAACAAGCTACCTCTGGAATATAAAAATCACTCTAGGACTAAGAAATTCCATGTGATTATCCCTCATGTTAGAGTTATTTTTTTTAAATTCATTTATTTGTTTTTTGGCTGCACTGGGTCTTCGTTGCTGCACACGGGCTTTCTCTAGCTGAGGCGAGCAGGGGCTACTCTTCGGTGCAGTGGCTTCTCTTGTTACGGAGCACGGATTCTAGAGCGCAGTTTCAGTAGTTGTGGCCCACGGGCTTAGTTGCTCCACAGTATGTGGGATCTTTCAGAACCAAACCTCGAACCCGTGTCCCCTGCACTGGCAGACAGATTCTTAACCACTGTGCCACCAGGAAAGTCCCTGAGGTTATTTTTTAGAGTGATCTCTAAAAATGCCGTTCCTAGCATACGTTTCCAAATCTTTAATGCTGGTGTCAACAGCTCTGTCGAAACACACCACCTGTCCATCTCTCAAGCAAGAAAGCTGCCCTGCACACACCTAGTAATCAACCTGAAACAGCAAGCATATGTGCTAATAAGCACCTTACCTTCTTCATCTCAAGTCCATTCCTTGGCTTTCCCCCATCTTAAGATCCAAAAGAACCAATCAAGTTTAAAAAGACAGGGCATGGGACTTCCCTGGTGAAGCCCCACGTGCCTAGAGCCTGTGCTCCGCAACGAGAAGCCCGCGCACCACAACGAACGGTAGCCCCTGCTCACTGCAACTAGAGAAAGCCGCACGCAGCAACGCAGACCCAACACAGCCAAAAATTAATAAATAAATTTATATTTAAAAAAAAAGACAGAGCCATCCCACAAATGTTACTAGTTAAAATACAAAATGTGGAAAGCAAACAGTTACTGTAGCAAGCAGTTTGGCAGATTCTTAAGTTAAATATAAATTTACCATGCAACCTGGCAATTACACTCCTATGTATCTTGCCAAGGGAAATGAAAACACACATTCACACAGAGATGTGTACATGAATGTAGAGCAGCAGTATTCATAATTGTGAAAAAGTGGAGACAACTGAAATATCCATCAATTAGGTACACAAAATGTGGCATTTCCACACAGTGGAATGCAGTACTATCCAGCACCAAAAAGGAACAAAGTGTTGATACATGCGGTGCAAAACCATTGTGCTAAGTGAAGGTCAGATACAGAGGCCACATAGTGTAAGATTCCATCTGTATGATATGTCCGGAACTGGCAAATTTACAGACAGGAAGTAGATTAGCAGTTGTCTAGGGCTGGGAATGGTAATAAGGAGGGACTGCAAATGAGCCTGAGGGCTCTTTTTGGGGGTGAGAGAGGTGTTTTAAAACTCAATGGTGATAAAAAAAAAATTTTTTTTTTAATAAAAAATAAAAAAATAAAATAAAAAAATTAAAAAAAAACCTCAATGGTGGGAGAGGAGGAACCAAGATGGCGGAGTAGAAGGACATGCTCTCACTCCCTCTTGCAATAACACCAGAATCACAACTAGCTGCTGGACAATCAATGACAGGAAGACACTGGAACTCACCAAAATAGATACCCCAAATCCAAAGACAAAGGAGAAGCCAGTGAGATGGTAGGAGGGGCGCAATCACAGTAAAATCAAATCCCATAACTGGTGGGTGGGTGACTCACAGACTGGCAAACACTTATACCACAGAAGTCCACCCACTGGAGTGAAGGTTCTGAGCCCCACATCAGAGTTCCCAACCTGAGGGTCCAGCAATGGGAGAAGGAATTCCTAGAGAATCAGACTTTGAAGCCTAGTGGGAATTGATTGCAGGACTTCGACAGGACTGGGGGAAACAGAGACTCCACTCTTAGAGGGCACACACAAAGTAGAGTGTGCATCAGGACCCAGGGGGAGGGGCAGTGACCCCATAGAAGACTCAACCAGACCTACCTGCTAGTGTTGGAGGGTCTCCTGCAGAGGCGGGGGGTGGCTCTGTTTCACCCTGGGGACAAGGACACTGGCAGCAGAAGTTCTAGGAAGTACTCCTTGGTGTGAGCCCTCCCAGAGTCTGCCATTAGCCCCACCAAAGAGCCCAGGTAGGCTCCAGTGTTGGGTTGCCTCAGGCCAAACAACCAACAGGGAGGGAACCCAGCCCCACCCATCAACAGTCAAGTGGATTAAAGTTTTACTGAGCTCTGCCCACCAGAGCAACAGTCAGCTCTACCCACCACCAGTCCCTCCCATCAAGCCTCTTAGATAGCCTCATTCACCAGAGGGCAGACAGCAGAAGCAAGAAGAACTACAATCCTGCAGCCTGTGGAACAAAAACCACATTCACAGAAAGAGAGACAAGATGAAAAGGCAGAGGGCTATATACCAGATGAAGAAACAAGATAAAACCCCAGAAAAACAACTAAATGAAGTGGAGATAGGCAACCTTCCAGAAAAAGAATTCAAAATAATGATACTGAACACTACTCAGGACCTCGGAAAAAGAATGGAGACAAAGATCAAGAAGATGCAAGAAATGTTTAACAAAGACCTAGAAGAATTAAAGAACAAACAAACAGAGATGAACAATACAATAACTGAAATGAAAACTACACTAGAAGGAATCAATAGCAGAATAACTGAGGCAGAAGAACAGATAAGTGACCTGGAAGAGAGAATGGTGGAATTAACTGCTGCAGAACAGACTAAAGAAAAAAGAATGAAAAGAAATGAGGACAGCCTAAGAGACCCCTGGGACAACATTAAATGCACCAACATTTGCATTATAGGGGTCCCAGAAGGAGAAGACAGAGAGAAAGGACCAGAGAAAATATTTGAAGAGATTATAGTCGAAAACTTCCCTAACATGGGAAAGGAAATAGCCACACAGTCAAGGAAGCGCAGCAAGTCCAATACAAGATAAACCCAAGGAAAAACACGCCGAGACACATAGTAATCAAAATTGACAAAAATTAAAGACAAAGAAAAATTATTGAAAGCAGCAAGGGAAAAACGACTAATAACATACAAGGGAACTCCCATAAGGTTAACAGATGATTTCTCAACAGAAACTCTACAAGCCAGAAGGGAGTAGCAAGATATACTTAAAGTGATGAAAGGTAAGAACCTACAACCAAGATTACTCTACCCGGCAAGGATCTCATTCAGATTCGATGGAGAAATCAAAAGCTTTACAGACAAGCAAAAGCTAAGAGAATTCAGCACCACCAAACCAGCTCTACAACAAATGCTAAAGGAACTTCTCTAAGTGGGAAACACAAGAGAAGAAAAGGACCTACAAAACAAACCCAAAACAACTAAGAAAATGGTCATAGGAACACACATATTGATAATTACCTTAAACGTAAATGGATTAAATGCTCCAACCAAAAGACACAGGCTTGCTGAATTGATACAAACACAAGACCCATATATATGCTGTCTACAAGAGACCCACTTCAGACCTAGGGACACATACAGACTGAAAGTGAGGGGATGGAAAAAGATATTCCATGCAAATGGAAATCAAAAGAAAGCTGGGGTAGCAATACTCATATCAGATAAAATAGACTTTAAAATAAAGAATGTTACAAGAGACAAGGAAGGACACTACATAATGATCAAGGGATCAATCCAAGAAGAAGATATAACAATTGTAAAAATATATGCACCCAAAATAGGAGCACCTCAATACGTAAGGCAACTGCTAACAGCTACAAAGGAGGAAATCTACAGTAACACAGTAATAGTGGGGGGCTTTAACACCTCACTTACACCAATGGACAGATCATCCAAAATGAAAATAAATAAGGAAACAGAAGCTTCAAATGACACAACAGACCAGATAGATTTAACTGATATTCATAGGACATTCCATCCAAAAACAGCAGATTACACTTTCTTCTCAAGTGTGCATGGAACATTCTCCAGGATAGATCACATCTTGGGTCACAAATCAAGCCTCAGTAAATTCAAGAAAATTGAAATCATATCAAGCATCTTTTCTGACCACAACACTATGAGACTAGAAATTAATTACAGGGAAAAAAACATAAAAAACACAAGCACATGGAGGTTAAACAATACGTTACTAAATAATCAAGAGATCACTGAAGAAATCAAAGAGGAAATCAAAAAATACCTAGAGACAAATGACGATGAAAACACGACGATCCAAAACCTACGGGATGCAGCAAAAGTAGTTCTAAGAGGAAAGTTTATAGCTATACAAGCTTACCTCAAGAAACAAGAAAAATCTCAAGTAAACAATCTAACCTTACACCTAAAGAACTAGAGAAAAAAGAGCAAACAAAACCCAAAGTTAGCAGAAAGAAAGAAATCATACAGATCAGAGAAGAAATAAGTGAAATAGAAACAAAGTAAACAATAGCAAAGATCAATAAAACTAAAAGCTGGTTCTTTGAGAAGATAAACAAAATTCAATAAAATGCACAACCTGGAAGAAATGGACAAATTCTTAGAAAGGTATAACCTTCCAAGACTGAACCAGGAAGAAACAGAAAATGTGAACAGACCAATCCCAAGTAATGAAATTGAAACTGTGATTAAAAATCTTCCAACAAACAAAAGTCCAGGGCCAGATGGCTTCACAGGTGAATTCTATCAAACATTTAGAGAAGAGCTAACATCCATCCGTCTCAAACTCTTCCAAAAAATTGCGGAAGGAACACTCCCAAATTCATTCTATGTGGCCACCATCACCCTGATACCAAAACCAGACAAAGATACTACAAAAAAAGAAAATTACAGAGCAATATCACTGATGAATATAGATGCAAAATTCCTCAACAAAATACTAGCAAACAGAATCCAACAACATATTAAAAGGATCATACACCACGATCAAGTGGGATTTATCCCAGGGATGCAAGGATTCTTCAATATATGAAAATAAATCAATGTTAACAAATTAAATAATTTGTTAACAAATTAAATAATTTAATTAAATAATTAATTAATATTAACAAATTGAAGAATAAAAACCATATGATCATCTCAATATATGCTGAAAAAGCTTTTGACAAAATTCAACAGCAATTTATGATAAAAAACTCTCCAGAAAGTGGGCATAGAGGGAACCTGCCTCAACATAATAAAGGCCATATACGACAAACCCACAGCAAACATCATTCTCAATGGTGAAAAACTGAAAGCATTTCCTCTCAGATCAAGAATGAGACAAGGGGCTTCCCTGGTGGCGCAGTGGTTGAGAATCCGCCTGCCGACGCAGGGGATGCGGGTTCGTGCCCTGGTCCAGGAAGATCCCACATGCTGCGGAGCGGCTGGGCCTGTGAGCCATGGCCGCTGGGAGCCTGCGCTCCGCAATGGGAGAGGCCACAACAGTGAGAGGCCCGCGTACCACAAAAAAAAAAAAAAAAAAAAAAAAAAAGAATGAGACAAGGATGTCCACTCTCACCACTATTATTCAACATAGTTTTGGAAGTCCTAGCCACGGCAATCAGAGAAGAAAAAGAAATAAAAGGAATACAAATTGGAAAAGAAGAAGTGAAACTGTAACTGTTTGCAGATGACATGATACTATACATAGAGAATCCTAAAAATGCCACCAGAAAACTACTAGAGCTAATCAATGAACTTGGTAAAGTTGCAGGATACAAAATTAATGCACAGAAATCTCTTGCATTCCTATACACTAATGATGAAAAATCTGCAAGAGAAATTATGGAAACACTCCCATTTACCACTGCAACAAAAAGAATAAAATACCTAGGAATAAACCTACCTAGAGAGACAAAAGACCTCTATGCAGAAAACTATAAGACACTGATGAAAGAAATTAAAGATGATACCAACAAATGGAGAGATACACCATGTTCTTGGATTGGAAGAATCAATATTGTGAAAATGACTATACTACCCCAAGCAATCTACAGATTCAATGCAATCCCTATCAAATTACCAATGGTATTTTTTTTACAGAACTAGAACAAACCATCTTAAAATTTGTATGGAGACACAAAAGACCCCGAATAGCCAAAGCAGGCTTGAGCGGAAAAAAAAGGAGCTGGAGGAATCAGACCCCCTGACTTTAGACTATACTACAAAGCTAGAGTAATGAAGACAATATGGTACTGGCACAGAAACATAGATCCATGGAACAAGATAGAAAGCCCAGAGATAAACCCACGCACCTATGGTCAACTAATCTATGACAAAGGAGACAAGAATATACAATGCAGAAAAGATAGTCTCTTCAATAAGTGGTGCTGGGAAAACTAGACAGCTACACGTAAAAGAATGCAATTAGAACACTCCCTAACACCATACACAAAAATAAACTCAAAATGGATTCGAGACCTAAATGTAAGACCGGTCACCATAAAACTCTTAGAGGAAAACATAAGAACACTCTTTGACATAAATCACAGCAAGATCTTTTTTGATTCACCTCCTAGAATAATGGAAATAAAAACAAAAATAAACAAACGGGGGCTTCCCTGGTGGCGCAGTGGTTGAGAGTCCACCTGCCGGTGCGGGGGACGTGGGTTCGTGCCCCGGTCCGGGAGGATCCCGCGTGCCACGGAGTGGCTGGGCCCGTGAGCCATGGCCGCTGAGCCTGTGCATCCAGAGCCTATGCTCCGCAACGGGAGAGGTCACGGTAGTGAGAGGCCCGCATACCACACAAAAAATCAAAAAACCAAAAAGTAAAATAAAATAATATAAATAAATGGGACCTAATGAAACTTAAAAGCTTTTGCACAGAAAAGGAAACCATAAACAAGATGAAAAGACAACCCTCACAATGGGAGAAAGTATTTGCAAACGAATCAACGGACAAAGGATTAATCTCCAAAATATATAAACAGCTCATGCAGCTCAATAGTAAAGAAACAAACAACCCAATCCAAAAATGGGCAGAAGACCTAAATAGACATTTCTCCAAAGAAGACATACAGATGGCCAATAAGCACATGAAAAGCTGCTCAACATCACTAATGATTAGAGAAATGCAAATCAAAACTACAATGAGGTATCACCTCACACCAGTCAGAATGGGCATCATCAGAAAATCTACAAACAACAAATGCTGGAGAGGGTGTGGAGAATAGGGAACCCTCTTGCACTGTTGGTGGGAATGTAATTGATACAGCCACTATGGAGAACAGTATGGAGGTTCCTTAAAAAACTAAAAATAGGGCTTCCCTGGTGACGCAGTGGTTGAGAATCTGCCTGCTAATGCAGGGGACACGGGTTTGAGCCCTGGTCTGGGAAGATCCCACATGCCGCGGAGCAACTAGGCTCACGAGCCACAACTACTGAGCCTGCGCATCTGGAGCCTGTGCTCCGCAACGAGAGGCCGTGACAGTGAGAGGTCCGCACACCGCAATGAAGAGTGGCCCCCCACTTGCCACAACTAGAGAAAGCCCTTGCACCGAAACTAAGACCCAACACAGCCAAAAATTAATTAATTAATTAATTAATTAAAAAGTAACAAATGTTCAGGGGAAAAAAAAACCTAAAAATAGAATTACCATGATACAGCAATCCCACTACTGGGCACATACCCAGAGAAAACCATAATTCAAAATGACACATGCACCCCAATGTTCATTGCAGCACTATTTACAATAGCCAGGTCGTGGAAGCAACCTAAATGCCCATCGACAGACAAATGGATAAAGAAGATGCGGTACATATATACAATGGACTATTACTCAGCCATAAAAAGGAACGAAATTGAGTCATTTGTTGAGACGTGGATGGATCTAGAGACTGTCATACAGAGTGAAGTAAGTCAGAAAGAGAAAAACAAATATCATATATTAACGCATGTATGTGGAACCTAGAAAAATGGTACAGATGAACCGGTTTGCAGGGCAGAAGTTGAGACACAGACGTAGAGAACAAACGTACGGACACCAAGGGGTAAAACCGCAGTGGGTGGGGATGGTGGTGTGCTGAATTGGGCGATTGGGATTGACACGTATACACTGATGTGTATAAAATTGATGACTAATAAGAACCTGCAGTATAAAAAAACAAACAAAAAACTAATACTAAACTTTCTTTGGGTTATTTGTATGGATATATGTTAATATAAATGTTTCAGATATTACATGAAATCTCTAAAAATCTTATATGTTCTGGTATAATGTTATAAGTCATAATTCTAGTCATTACTTTAAAATGTATGTCTCAGAAATAACTAAATTTCCTTATCAATTGCATTATTATGCACTTTCATCAAATCTTTAACCATGGTCATTTTTAAGTCTTTTGTCATTTACAGAGAGTTCTGGGTGTACTCTGATGCTTTTGCAAAAATGTTCTTATAAAAGAGTTTCATCTTCAAGGAATTCATGAAAAAGACTCAGACAAGTACAGGTTTCTGGTAACTGACAATACTGCTGAACTGAATGAATAAGCATTTTCTGAACTCTAAAGGGAAACTGATGAATTCATAAAAGTGCTAACAAAAGATCAAGATGGAAAAAAAATTAATTACATGGGACTGAGTGAATTGATGAGGATGATTATAATTTTTGTGACTTTCTGTTTGAATAATAAAAAATAAATCCCACAAGGACTCAAAGGCAAAAAATATACAAATCAATTTTCACTGCAAAGTAAAGGAGCTGTTACAGTGGAGGATTACTGGACTGAATGTCAATATTATGACATAGTGTGAGTGTGTTCCGTGTTTGGTAATTGCAATCATTGTTGCTTTTGTTGTGGTCATCCGTTTACAATGCCTGGTGTCAGTTTATTTATCTCTTGTAAAAATAAAATACAGTGCATGTGTGTGAAAAAAAAACCTCAATGGTGGTGATGATTCCACAACTCTATAAATTTACTAAAAATTGAAAAGTACTGTATACTAAAAATGGTGAATTTTGTGGAATGTAAATCATACCTCAATGAAGCTGTTTTTAAAAAGAAGAAATACAAAAGGAGGTCCATATGCAAAGTTGTTAGATATGAGAAACATCTTTAGAGTGAAAGGGTAGCTCCCTGGATGGTTCTATTTGATTCCCAAATGTTGGCTTACCGTGATGGCATCAGTTCTTTGACTCGGTTTAAAAATGGAATAACTTGGACTCTCCACACTCTAGAATGTAGGAAATGTCATTTACGATGATCACGGTGGCTCTGATGAATCCCTCCCCAGTCATCCAGTGCCTCACATACTTTTGAGAATAAGGGATAAATAAGTTAATAACATGGATCCTGTGAATTCTGATACCCTAAGAGCAGGAGTGAGGGAGTAGGTGGAGAGCACAGCGATTTTTCTGCTGCCCCAGCTACCATGTTTGGACGTCATTCGAACATCATGTATTCATAAATCATACAGTCTCATCTCCAGTCCAACAGGGATGGGGTCTCTGCTCACTTGAAGGCAGGTCTCCGCATTTTCTCTACCATAACGTGTTACCGTGCACGCTGTCTGACCTGTGATCCTCAGTGCCCGTCTTCTTCTGATAACTGCACTCCTCTTCTAGAAAACTGTCCTCCTACCCCTGCCTCCCCATCACCACTCCAACCAGGTTATATGACTGTAGCTGTTCCCTAGAGATGGGAATGTGTCCTTAGCAAGGCTATTCAGACACCCTCCCAGGGATTTCTGGGGGTGGGGCAGGAAGAGGAGGGGGAAAGAGGAGGGGGAAGTAGAAGAGGAAGGGAAAAAAAAGAGAAGGGAGTGGAAGGGGAAAGAAAAAGGGAAGACAAGACCTTCCTCTCTGGCAGAGGAACTGGAAAAAAAATGTGAGCCTGGCGGCTGCCCAAGACTCAATCCTAACCCAGCACAGACAGCTGGTCTGAGGGACAGAACCAGGAAGGCCCCTGATTCCAGGGATCCCAGAGGGCCTTACACCCTTTTAGCACAGGATTTGGCATCACACGAGCCAAGGCACTCCCCCTTCTTTCCTAAGCTAGTTCAAGTTGAGTTTCCGTCACTTGCAATCTAAGAGTATTGACAAATCCTTTGGTGCCTTCTCACCTAGTCTATCTTGCTCAGGCTGTCACCTCAGATGCCACCATAAAAGAGGGGCCTAGAACCTCAGCAGCACTGCTGCAGCTTGCATTTCTGTCTGTTCAGCTCATTTCTGAAATCAGTAGCTCAATTCACTTCGTGAACCTACAGAACTGAAATACACACGCTCCAGAGTTTAACTGGGCTGAATACGATGGGGGGACCTATGAGGTCCCCTCGGAACCCACAGGTTAGGGAGGGCATATTGATCACTCATTTGTTTGGCTGTTGGGTGCTCCTTGATCTGGCAGCAACGCCTCACCACCTCCACCTCCAAGCACTCCGTTCTTTCTTCACCACAGAAGACCTGGCCAGCAAGCCCCACCTTCTGGGCTACTTCCATCCTGAAAATATGAATAGCTCTTTGGCTCTCCGACAGGAACCAGCCAACAAGGAAAACAATCATGAGTAACTGGAAATGAATAGCGTTCGACTTTTAAAAACCCTCACGAAATAAAAAGCCATCCAAACAGCTGGGTCCTGGAGGGACCCAGTGCTGTCCCTAACGATGAAGAAGGAAACTTCAGGACAGCTGGGGACAAGGAGAGAGGGGCAGACAGCGGGGAAGCTGCCCTGGAGTAGGGGTTGCAACGCTGGGGTTCAGCTGGACCAGGAGACCTAGGGGCCCAAGGATAATTCTTGGAGCAGTTAATCCTTGACCATCCCTCTCACCCACCTTAATTTATTCCAAACAAGACACCTGGAAGAGAAGCCCAACGCAGTGGCTCAGTCTCCACGGCATCACTCCCCAAGGGCTATGCCAACCTGGATTTGCCACACTACTGGCCTGGCAGCGCAAATGGAAAAGCCTTCCAGATCCCTTCCATTAGAAGCTCCAGACTGCTCCATGCCTGTGCTCTGTGGGGTGCCTAGAACCGTCTGCCCAGCGAACGTGAACTCCTGTTGACTGAATTTGACACCCTGGACCTTGTACCTTTCAATGTTCAACGCTTTGCTGTGTTTAGGGATAAGAAGAAAACAGCATTAACGTAAAGGATGGGGAATGCTTCTATCCACTGCAAAAAAGATTTAAAACACACTCCCCTCCACCCTGAGCGCCACGCATATCCACAGACTCACACAGCTTGCACCTGATCCTGAGGGTCTACAGAGTAAAAATATCATGCCTACTCAAGAACTTGTAATTTAAGAGGAAAAATAAGAAACCTATACTGTTTTATTTACTCATATGCACTGAATACCAACTCTGGGCCAAGTACGTAGGGGATGCAGAAATGTGGCCCAAACACAATCCCTGCCTACAAGAAAGAAGGAAAGGTCCATGTAGATGAATGCATTTGCATGAAGGCAGAGAGTGACAGACTTGTAAACCAAGAACACAAATATCCATTATTCTACGTGTAATCAGTTTGTGATGCAGCTTTTGAGCTACCGTACTTCTCTAAGGAAACACTGAAAGCTAAGGGCAAAATTCCAGATAACTGGGTAGACATGCAGGGAAGCTAAATCAAGCATGCATCTATTGAGGGCATTCTAGGTGTCAGGTGGTTACTGGGGTTACGGGACCTACAAAATGACATATTACTTAGACCAGTGCTGTCTAATACCGTAGTCATTAATCACACGTGGCCACTGAGCATTTAGAACGTGGCTACTGCAAGCTAACATGCACTGTAAATGGAAAATACACAACGGATTTCAAAGACTTACTACAAAAAAAGAATATCAACTATATCATTAATAGGTTGACTGAATATATGTTGATAGTATTTTGGATAGCCTAGATAAAATAAATTATTACGACTAATTTCATTTGCTTCACTTTCCTTTTTTGTGCCTACCAGAAATTTCTTTTTTATAGAAATTTATTTATTTTATTTATTTATTTTTGGCTGTGCTGGGTCTTCATTGCTGCGCACAGGCTTTCTCTAGTCGCGGTGAGCAGGGGCTACTCTCCGTTGCAGTGCGCCGGCTTCTCATTGCGGTGGCTTCTCTTGTTGCAGAACACGGGCTCTAGGCGCAAGGCTCCAGAAGTCGTGGCACGTGGGCTCAAAAGTTGTGGCTCAAGGGCTCCAGAGCACAGGCTCAGTAGTTGTGGCGCACAGGCTTAGTTGCTCTGTGGCATGTGGGATCTTCCCTGACCAGGGCTCAAACCCCTGTCCCCTGCATTGGCAGGTGGATTCTTAACCACTGCACCACCAGGGAAGCCCTAGAAACTTTTACATGACTTACGGTGGCTTGTATTTGTGGCTTGCTTATATTCTATTAGACAGTGATGATTTAGATCTTCCTTTCAAAGACTGATGACAGCATCCAATCAACAATAACAGCATTTTCTTATTACTTACAAGGCAGGCACAAAATTAAGAAAAAAGGTACATGTTATCATGTTTAATATTCACTTACTACCAAATCATAAAACTTAGATCTAGTAAATCCTGCAAGCTGATAACTGTTGAAAGTTAGTTTAAAAGATTCACTCTGCCACATGAAGGAATGATTAATCAACAATTTTATTTCAAAACTGACAGACTTCTATGCAAACTATTACTCTGTTATATATGGTTCAGAAAACGTATCTTTTTCTCTATCAACAGTTGGACAATTTTCCAAAGGACTCAACAGGGAATTTAACTTCTCCTTCATTCTAAGTATCACCATCTTCATCTTAACCACAATGTGACTGCTCTGTGCCTAGATGATGACTGAAACAAGGCAAGTTGTCTGGTGAGACTGAGGAATTTGTTAATACAGTTGGGAAGAGGACTGGTCACGATTAAAGGAAATGTGTCTTTACATTGTCCACGTTACCCAAGGATATAAAGAAGGACTTATATGGAAGAATGGTAACACAGGGTAACATAGTTCTGAACTACACAGAAGATGCCCAGCAGATGTGTTTCAGTGACATACGGGGGCAAGCCGTCTTTATAGCTATAAATTATAATGGCAGGTACAATCATATTGGCCAATCTATCAGCAGTTCTTCAGAGGTAGGATGATAAGGAACATGTTAACATTAGCAATAGTAATAACAGCCACAATAGCTATCGTTTATTTAAATGATTACTTTGCAAAATTTTATTTTGCAAAATTTTATTTTATTTTTTTACTATTTGATTATAAAGTGAGTATTATCTCATTTAATGCTCACACCACTTTGAACTTAGATGCTATTGTTTTTATTCTCAATTTCAAGATTAGGAAATTGCAGCCAAGAAAGTTTACTTAGCCAAAGTGGCACAATTTAAAAATGGAGAAGGCTGGATTCAGATTCAGCTCCCAAGCCCAAAATACAACACTGGGCTGCGTATTAGACAACACTAGTAATTAAAAAAAAAAAAAAAAAAAAAGTCTGGCCAACAAACCAACCGTTTTACAACTTCAAAAAAATTTAGTTGCCTTTAAAGGTGGAACACATACAGAGCTCCCCCTAGGAAGTCTGAATGGACCAATATGAAAAAAGGCATTCCTTCTGGCTGTCTGTCTTCACAACATTCCAGGGAAAGGTGGCATTTTTATTTCTTTGTCCTTTTAACATGTGGAGCATGCATATAATGAATGAATCTAATGAATTTATCTAATGAATTTTTCACCAGTCAGAAAAATCCTTTTCCATATAGCTTTGCTAAAGATACCGAGTCGGTCACAGAAAATGTAGATAATTACAGACAAGTGAAGGGGCTACTTTTATACTCAGCTGAGCTGGCAAACTACAGAATATGGCAGAGGTTTCCATAGTTTAGCAACAATACGGAAGAGCAGAACTTCGAGATATTTAGATGCTTCCCCATCATTAGGACATTTCTGCTCCTTAATAAATTATTCTAATGTCCTGTATAACACCTCTCTCCAAACCATAAAACAATGAAATACTACAATGCTTTACGACAATTAAAAGCACCAATGTCATAATAAAAGTGTATCTTAGAACAATCACCAGCGAGCCAGTAATGGGGCGGGGGGCAGGTGACATTTGTTCTGGAAGCCACACATAGAAGCGCCCACAGCCGGCAGGCTGCCACCTCAGATATCACCAGGATAGGGTGAGCTACTCTTTCTGTTTCTTTTGCCACGGTGGATATAAACACCCACTTGCAATGTAATGAGAATCAAATGTGCTTTGTTCCAAGCAGTATGCACTTAAAATAATCAGGGATTGTTTTAAAGGAGAAGAAAGCAAGCTTGTTGCCAAACAAGGCACAAACAGTAGCAGCCGTCAACAGATTGGCCAGGAGACAGGCTGGGACAGGAGTCATTCTGAAGAAATCTTGTTCTAGCTTTGAGACTCCAGAGGAAAAACAATAGAAAAAGTCAACAAACAGCACACCAACATGGAGTAAAGTTCTATAGCACAGAAAGAATCTAATTACTGAGGAGTTGATCAAGATTGCTGACTGGATGTATACAGAAGGTTAGTGGCAGAAATGAGTTTTTTCTTTTAAAAAAAAAAAAAAACCTCCTAGGAAATCCTGGATGTTATACAGATATTGGTTGGTTTCCATGCCTATATTTTCAAGTTTTTCCCAATTTATAAACAGCTCATAGGAAAGAAATGTGAAACATTTTCTCAAAAGAGAACAATGATACAGCCCCAAAGAAAATTAAGGATTTTTTTTTTAAACAAAGATTCAAGAAGGTTCTGAGAGTATTCGAAGCAGCTTGCATCCATGAGGAATGTGGATTGGGCCTGAAATAAGATTCAGCTTGAGAGAGAATGGTAGACTACTCCCCACCCAGCCCTAGGCGAGGCCTTCCTAACATGGTTCAATGCGGGACCTCAGGGCCCTACATATGTCTGTGGCCCTTGAACAACACAGGTCTGAACTGTGCAAGTCCGCTCATATGTGAAATTTTTTCAATAAATAGATTGGAAAAATTTTGGGAGATTTGCAACAGTTTGAAAAAACCCACCAATGAACCGTGTAGCCTAGAAATATAAAAAAAATTTTAAATGGTACATCACGAATGCATAAAATGTGTAGATACCAGTCCATCCTTACATAGGCATAACGTGAGTGATATTTAATATAAAATAAATGTGTTAGTTTTCTTACTGTTTTGTAACTTTGCTGTCAAAGAATGATATTACTGTAGAGTATGCCTCTGTCTCTCATAACTGGAGAAACTGCATATCAGCCTATCATCACAGGTAAGTGGTTTTTTAAAAAATGGAACGATGTTTCCAATACTGTATTATTAACATGACTGTAATACCATATGTCATAAAATTTTATCAAGATTCATTCATTAGCATATAGGCTACACTACCATGAAGCAATCGTATCGACTATACTAGGCTACCATAAAGCAATCACATTGCTGCTTCTTCCTATAAATATGAATTTTTTCACATCTTTTTTTTTTTTTTTTTTTTTGCGGTATGTGGGCCTCTCACTGTTGCGGCCTCTCCCGTTGCGGAGCACAGGCTCCATGGCCATGGCTCACGGGCCCAGCCGCTCCACGGCATATGGGATCTTCCCGGACCGGGGCACGAACCCGTGTCCCCTGCATTGGCAGGCGGATTCTCAACCACTGTGCCACCAGGGAAGTCCACATCTTTTCATTTTTGATGTCTAGTGTTAGTAACACGTATAACATCTACAGGGTTTTGTATCATAAGACAATACCGTTGTAGATACTGACAGACAATTCATCATATAAACAGACAACGTAAACTTACAGTATCAATACATACAGTACAGTATTGTAAGTGTATTTTCCTTACACTATTTCCTTAACATTTCTTTTTTCTAGCTTACTTTATTGTAAGACTATAATACATAATATACATAACGTACAAAATACGTGCTAATCGACTGTTTACCTTATCAGTAAGGCTTCTGGTCAACAGTAGGCTATTAGAAGTTAAGTTCTGGGGGAGTCAGAAGTGATACATGGATTTTCAACTTGGTGGGAGCGGGAATCCCCCTAACCCCCCTCCCCGGTCAGGGGTCAACTGTGTTTTCCTTCTGGCTGCCTTTGGCAAGGAAGAAAGAAAAAGCAACCCACAAGTCCATGAACCTTGTGGCTCACCAGTTCCCACGTCCTCTGGGGTAGCTGGGAGGAGGCGACTGTGAACAGGCTGCTTCTCCCACCAGTGAAATGACTACGGGTCAAAACATCCACTGAAAGTTAGCACTCCCTTTCACTTTTGAAAAGCGATCAGTCACCAGCAGGTCAACTCTCGTGGGAGGTGATGGTCAAGTTATGTGAGCATTCTCATCAAACTAGGAGGCTCAGCACAAAACCTGTTAACTCACTGACAAAGCTTGACACATAGATTTGTTTATGTGGTTCTCGCCCAGCAGGATGCTAGGGGCCTGGGTTCCAGTTCCTTTTCCAACCTTCACGTCACTGCTCAAGGTCATCTGCCCTACCCAGGACTCCCCACTAGCTTGTCCAAGTCTACACCAGTCTTCTTCACTGGTAACAATTATAATTAGCTCCGTGTGGGGCTCCCAAGGTCACTGTCTACATCCGAGAGAAACAGAAATGGACAACATCTAGAAGGCTTGTGCCAAGAGCAGCCAGAACTAAGGTTCACATCTAGCTGTGCCTCTTACTGACTGTGCCACTTTCCAAGGGGTCATTTCTCTTCCCTAGACCTCAGTCTCTGCTGTCAAATGAGTTCCCGCCACCATCCCATTCCAACCACTGGAGCCTTGTGGTCCAATGGATTGAAAATGTGTTAACCTCTTGAAAACTTGAAGCTCCATGAAGGCAGGCATTGCTGCTCATCCCTGGATCTTCTATCTATACTGCCCGACGACTCTACCAACACGTGCTGCTCAAAGGGCATCGGACACTGCGTAAGACGGCCCGCACCTCCGGAAGCTGCCAGCCTAGGAGCAAAGTGACTGGAGCAAAGATGGCGCTCAATTCAATTAAACCAACTCGTTGAAAGAACCTGCATCATTCACCCTGTTACAGGTAGGCCCGCATCCCTCTTGGCCCAATTATTGGCTGAAGAGATGGAGAATGTCGCCTAAGATGGGAGGGACAGATCAAGCTCCTGAGTGTGGCAGTACCTTCTCCCAGCACCTGCTGCCTCCCACAGAAGGGGGAGTTCCTCTGGAAGAGCAGGCTTCCAGCTGAGGGCCAGCTCCCCAACTAGGAAACGTGGCCCTGTCCTCCTCGAGTCCCTTTGGAGGCAGCCCCATAGGCTAGGAGACCTAGATGAGCACAGAACAGACAGACAGCCAGGATATTACCCCCACCTGGCTGAGCAGTCAGAGATCGACCCCCGTGAGCTTAGAAGTGTCATGGGCTGGACCCAGGGACATCTCAGTTCCCTCCTGCAACAGCAAAGGGAGGAAACTGCTGCCATCTGGAAAGCAGAAAACGGTACAGGTCCAATGCTAGACCAAGAAACGTTGTCTCTGGGGTGAGGAACTCAAGACCCAGCCTTAGAATCCATCGCATCTCTGCGAAATAGTCATACGACAGGTTCACTTTTTATTACTTCTAAATAGCATCTTACTGCATCCAATAGCAATAGTTCCTAAAAATGGTCAGTGGTATGTAGACTGGTTAGTAAAGCAACTAGAGACTGGTTTTCCTACTGAGGGTATAAAACCCACAATTATTACTTTTCACTCGTGTATGATAGGTTATCAGGTCTGGGGAACAGTGGCACATGATAGAAAACAGACCCCCTGTCATTGTACTCCTGATCCTTATGAGGTGTTTGTTAAAGGTAAGCCCGACAAAGGCAACAAGATTTTCTAGGTATATTCAATAGATCTTGGCTTAACCTGGGGATTCCAAAGAGGTTCATAACTGGGCTTCGCACAGGGACTTCCATGAACCTCTTGAAACTGCCAAAGATTACAAAGGTACAGCATCATTTCATATAAGTGAATTTCCCCCTAGGAAAAGTGGTCCAACACGTGCATCCAATTTGCAAAGGTGTCCACCTTTGACTCAAAAAGATTTAAGAATCACTGCTAGATGGCCTGCCTCAGTCTGCAAACTGAACTCCTCTTGGAGGAAAACACTCGACTCAGTGCTGCCCCAGAGCAAAGGAAGCCGCTCAGCCCTTTACTCCCCACCAGTGAGCTCTGCCAGAGCTTTTTTTCCTGGCTGGGTTTCTGTCACTTCAGCCAGCAAAGGGAACTGGACAGACGTAGTGAAAGTGAAGAGAGAGAGATGCTGCTGGGCTGTTAATTCTAGAGTCATGTAGCTCTTTAAAAAGAAAACATTCTGGATTAAGCAAACTGAATTCATCTAGTAAGCAAAGGAAAAACAAAAAAGACTGATACTGCTCTTACCAACTGCAATACTTAACAGGGATAAGAAAAGTTGAGTCGAGGTTTAAAAGGTAGTCATTGATTTTGAGGGAAATTGATATAGTAGAGGATGCATTGCTTATGTTTGGTTACTTGATGATAAACTTTGGTGTTCACCAAATGTCAATTTAAGAAAAAAATAAAGGAAAAAGGTATATATTTTCTTCTACTGTAGAATAAACTTCTTGGACTACAACGAACTTTTCTCACAACTGGATTCCGTTCATTTAGAAGGAGGGATGGATAAGTCATGAACTCCCAAAGGTTGCCCCTTACCCAGGGGTGACCAATGGTTGTGGAATTTATAAGGCAAGACACTATTTCCAGTGAATTCCATTTACTACAGAAAGAACTGGACTAGATCCCAGGTCAGGTTAAATGAGGTAAGACCCATCACACAAAACCAGCTGGTGAAGCAGTTCAGACACAGTAACTGCTCCAAAGGGTAGATAGGGCAGAAAGGGGTTTCTTAACTATAGGTAAGAGAACCAAGGCTTATAGAGGTGATGTGACTTGCCCGAGAAAGGAGAACTACATCTTCTGAACTTCAACCTTAGCATTTTGCTAACTACCTCTACTCCTCGGCCTTATGTGACAGATACTCTACTGGACACAATATAAGATTGAAGAATGAGGCACACTTCAAAGAGAAAAATGCTTTGTTTTAAAACACATGGCTAAGTCTGTACAGTTACATTTACTTATTAAAGTATTGACTAAATTGACTAATAACCAGTGAGTCTGATATCAAAGGCTAGAGCAGTCTAGGCTAGAGATGGGAAACTGAGGTTTGATTAACAACATTTCTCTTTCATTAAACCAACACTTTTCAGCTCGTGGGTAGCAATAAAACAAAAAGAAATAATCTCTAAATCATGCAGCATCTTAATGATTTTTTTTAAAAGGATACCATCAGTATCGTATACCTATATAAATAAATAATGGGGAAAAAAAATCTAGAATCCTTTTCCCTACCACCTACTTAAAACATACCCAAGAGGCCTCTGATTTATTTAGCTTTGTTATGTCAACTCCTGTATTCATCATTTCTCCTACATACAGGAAATCCAGTTGGCTTTTAGCAAAATAATGCATGGCACTAACAGTGAATGTCTTCAGTACCATGAGTTAAGGATTTTATGATGTGACAGTTTTTTAAGTATTTCTGGGTACACTACTATATATACCGGTTTCTCCTGGATCTTCAGATGAAGGTCACCATTCCTCCCAACCACCGAAAAAAAGAAACCACCACCTCAGGATGAATGCACAAAATCAGAGCAATGATGAGTAAACCTTCTGCAACAATTCTAAGAAATGCACTTTCTATTCTTAGAAATTCAGTGTGGTGGATGTTACTCGAGACCATTTCTAGTCTGTTTGGATCCTGTACGGGATGGAGAGTGAACATCACTTGGTTATACAACGTCCACATTTAAACTGTGGGAAAGCTAAGGTACCAAGCAAAGGAAAGGTGGGTGCGCTCCTGAGCAGCGTGTTACTTACGTTTTCTTCCGAATTCAGGTTTAGGTAAATGTTGCAGAAAAATATGACGACACAAGTGCTTTGTGGGAGAGATCACACAGATTTAAACAAAGTGCTTTCTGTATAAGAACCTGTGTTTTTATCCTGATGGAACCTGTAAATATGACATCTGGGGCACTCAGTTACAGCTGGGAGAACAGCCAGCACCATTTGGATATCCAATAGGTGCTAAGAGAAATTCTAAGTAGAAAAGTCACAACAAAAAAGCATGAAATTATTTCATTCAACAAACATGTGAGTACTTACAGTAACATCAACAATGTTCTAGACACTAGGGATTCAACAGTAAACAAAAAGAGACAAAACCCCTGTCTTCCTGGAGCACATATTCTAGTAAGGATGGACATACTACTAATATGAACCAAACTAATACAAACTTCTGGCAAGTTTGAAGGCAATTAAGTGCCATGGAAGAAAAGAAAGGAGAAAACGGAATTCTCTGTGTCCAGTGGTTAGGAACTGGTGCTTTCACCGTTGGGGGCCCGAGTTCGAGCCCCGGTTAAAAGTAATAATAAAATAAATAAATGGCTGAATAAATAAACACATAAAGGAGAAAAGAGCAGCAGGACATGCTGGAAGGCGGCGACCAGGGAAGATGGGCTGAGAAGGTGATGTCTAAGTGAAGAGCTGAGGGGTTCAGGGGCACAGCCCTGGAGACGTCTAGGGGAAGAGCAGTCCAGAGAGTGTGAACGGTAAATGCAATGGCTCTGAGACCGCAGTGTGCCTGGCAATTTGAAGGAATAATGAGGAAACCAATGGGTTTAAATGCCTTGAAACTGCTTCCAGATTAAGAGGTTACAAATTCGGGGCCAAATGTCATGAATACAGCCATATTTTCATACACACTTAGAGCAGGAATGTGCCTTTGTAAATGCATACTCAAGCCCCTTAATCTTTCCAAGTCTGAAGAAATGAGGAAGAGAAGGTAGAGTGGGTAATCCAGGGTTACACCACCAGTCACTGGCCAAGAAAAGGCTTCAGCACAAGTATCCCAAACTCAACACCACACTTTTGTCTCATGCTCCAACTTTATAATTAAGAGGCACTCTTATTTTTTTTTTTAATTGAAAAAACTAAAGAATCCAGCCAACTCACACTCTTAGAGCTAAAAATTGATCAATTTCATTTTTCATTCAGCAAATAACCAAGAGAGACCCTACATACACCCTACATATTGCTGAGGAAGAAATAATAAATGCATCATTACCTAGATCTCACTACCCAGCAATCGAATGTATAGGTGTGTAACAAAGAGACTACTCAAGGAGACATGTCTCAGATGTTGACTGCAGCACTGTTACAGTAAAAAAGTGGGGAAGATCAACTGTCCTCTGCAGAAAAAGTGTAACAGTGAAAAACTGGAAACTCAAATTTTCTCTTGGTGCGGAAAAGAATATGCTATCATTTATTCATACACTAGAATTCTCTGTAGCAGCTAAAGTAAATAAGATCTACATGTACCTCAAACACATAATGACAAATTTTAAAATGCAAGCCATGTGTATATAGAATTATGCCATTTAAGTAAAATGTTAAACACACAAGCTCGCGGATACAGTTTGCAGATATGTAATACCGAAGTACCAAACACCTTTGGGCACTCTGTAGACTGACTTCACATTAGTGGTTACCTGAGGACGGAGACAGAGGAAGAAGGATGGATAAAATATTTCAGTTACAGTTTATTTTTAAGGGGCGGTATGAAGCAAATATGGAAAGATTAGCAACTCAAACATAAGTCGTGGAAAAATGGAAGGCTTACTATGTTCTCTTTAGGTACGTTTGAAATTTTTCATACTTTTATTTGGAAAAAAAGGAAGGCTAGAAGGAAGGAACAGAGAGACAGACAAAGCTCCTTCATCACATTCCAGTGACTCCAAGGCCGAGTTCCCCTAACTTGCAAAGCTCAGGTTCTTCACCTTTAAAAGGTGAGTGGTACTAGGTGTGCCTGCCTCAAAGATGCTATGGAAGTGGCAGCCTGGAGACAGAGGTTCATTGTCAGATACACGACTAGCAGACAGGGGTACTACATCACGTCCCCATTGAATCTCCAGGGCCCAGCACCCATTACTTTATTTCAATTTCACAGATAATAGTAATAAGATTTTTCAACAAGGTTATAACCCTCCCTCCCTCCCTCCCCCCCAAAAAGCCATAAAAACACATCTAAGGAGTGTAAATGATACAATACATTCATTACTGAAGCATTTCAATGAATGGAGACAGCCCAGAATGGGAGCACCTCTCCCAATCCAAGTTCTGCAAGCGCTGGTTAAAAATTACAAGAACTGGATAAATTTCCTCACATAAAATCTGTTATCTTACAAGCAGAAGGGAAAAAATATGACACTGGTTAAGTAAGCATCATTAAGAAAGGATGATCTGATTACATCCATCAGTAATAATATTCCCAGCCACACCTGTACACAACGACTCTGCAGGCTGGGGACAGAGCAATCAAAATCCAGCCTCCTTGTGATACACTCTCTTTTCCAACTTTGCTCAGACCTCAAGGAGGCGAGACTCTCCTCGCTAAGATGAGCTTCTTTTAAGTCTCACTGATCAGTAAAACCAATTCCTCACTCTGCCAGGCCCTGACGGTCTCGAGATGACATTCTCCAGAGAACTGGCAGGGCGCTCGGTAGTCTCCTCCCGCGGAAGGAAAAGAGAAACACATCTAAGTCACCTGGGAGCCTGTGGCCAAGGGAAGCCGCTGGTTCAGGTGAGCGGCCTTGAGTCCGCAGATTTGCCCCAATCACTGGAAACAAAGTTGCGCTGAGCTGGGCTCCTTGGAGAAGCCCAAGCCTGGCTACCGCGCCTAGGGGCTGGGAGATCACTTGCAGCGCCTCCACTTTCCCCTGGGCTCCGTCGGCCGCGTCTGCTGTCTCTCCCGGCTCTGAGGCCCACCCCCCTCCACAAAAGCGGGGGACGAGGTCCAAACGCAAACGAGAGAGTGAGCCCGGGGTTAGCAGATGTACTCTGCAAACTGCAGAAACTAAACCGCGGGCCCAAAAACCTGCCCGAGCCAGCAGCGAAGCGAGGGTGGGTTAGGGAGGGTACCCACCCTCCTAGTCAGAGGTTGGGGTCGATGGCGGGCGGGCGCCCCTCGCGCGCGCGGCTCCACATCCTCCCTCCTCCCAAAGCCCCAGCTGCCCGAACTCCAGCATCTCTCCTCCCGGCCCTCCTCGGAGCTGCGGTCGAGGGAAAAGGACAGGAAGGACGGGGTGCGGGGTCAGTCGCAGGCCCGGAGTGGCCCTGCCAGCACCCTTGGGCCGGCGGAGGGCTCCCGGAGTCAGAAAAAGAACAATAGCGGACCCTCGGCCGCCGAGCCCCCCGAGTCTCCCGCTCGCGCCTTCCTCCCCGGCTCCTCCAAGTTCAGCGCGGAGGCGGGTCGAGCCCTGAAGCGGGGATCGGGGGGAGCCAGGCGCAGGCGGGCCACGCAGGTGGGACAGGGAGCAGACTCGGGGCACCCGGAACGCCCTGCCGGGGACTGGTCATTCATTCCCACCCGCGCTCCCTGCGCACCCACCCCTGCCCCAGCCGGCCTGCGAGCCGCGGGGGCCGGTAGGAGAAAACCCCGCTCCGAACTTGGCTCGTCCTCCCTTTCTGCTCTGACGCCCACCATTCCTCCTCTTTCTGTGTTTCTCAGTCTGCCCTCTGCAGACAGCGGGCGGCCGGCGGGGACAAGGGACTGGTGGCGGGACGCTCGCAGCCTCCCCGCCGAGCCACTCCGCCGGCGCGCAGTCCGCGCCTCCCGGCCGCCTCCCTCGTCCGAACCGCAGACACAAAGGCGGGGACCGGAGCCCGCGCGCCCGCTCCGGGGAGCCTCCCGACTCTCGGCGCCGCGCACTCACCCCATCGAGGCGGCGGCGGCGGCGGCGGCTCCCGGGCCCCGCTGGCTGCGCCACCCCGCCCGCCGCTTCCCCAGGAAAAGGCGGCCGCCGGGCTCGCTTCCTGCTCAGCTTCCTGCGCCTCGGTCCCTCCTCCTCCCCCGCTGCGGGGGTCAGTGGGCGCCGCGGCTCCCGGGCTGGGCCGGCGGGGCGGGGCGGGGGCAGCACCACCACGTGGCCTCCCGGCGCCGGCCCCCGCCGACCCGGATCCCGCGGGAGCGGGAAGGGAGGTGCTAACCATTCCCCTCCCCTTCCACCCCGCGCGGCCCCAAATTCCGCGAGTCAGGTGATCCGGACCTGCGGGAGGTACTCCCGGCCCGCGCGCCCTGGGCGCCCGCGGCTTGCTTTTAGTTTTCCACGGATCGTGGGATTCTCCCCTGTGGATCTTTCATCATCATCACCTGAAGTTTAATGGAAACCACCGGTGCTCTGACCCCAGGGCTTAGGACGGATGAGATCCTGAATAGTAATGCATTTCTGGTTAACGTCCAAAGTCGTTTGCGGTCGTGGGGTGTTTTAAAGTCGCTGATCCAAGCGCTTTCTCACCAGAATCAAATCGGTCATATTTTCCAAAATTACTGAACAGAAAGTAAACTAGAACATGCTCGTAGTTTCTGGACTGAACCAGTTGGTTGGAATATGTTCGGTAACGCTCATCAGGTGGCAGGAGAAAACTACCAGCGTTCAGTATTGCTCGGAGAGTTAGGAAGGAGAAACCTACTTTCTGAACTGAGGCACCATGGGGAACGCCCTCCCTGCAGGATCGGGGATGCAAAGGAGGCGCCGACAGCTCCTCTCCCTTCCCCAGCCCGCGGAGCCCGGCGTTTGAATCGTGATGGGCTCCTTCTGTAGGTCCAAGGATTTCAAAGCTCTCCGCCTCCCATTAAATTTGGGACGGCTTTGCCACTCATTTTGATCATGTTAACCAGCTGTGACTTAAAAAGTCTTCTGATGAACCTAGGGGCAGGACAGGAATAAAGACGTAGACTTAGAGAATGGACTTGAGGACACGGGGAGGGGGAAGGGTAAGCTGGGACGAAGTGAGAGAGTGACATGGACATATATACACTACCAAATGTAAAATAGATAGCTAGTGGGAAGTAGCCGCATAGCACAGGGAGATCAGCTCGGTGCTTTGTGTCCACCTAGAGGGGTGGGATAGGGAGGGTGGGAGGGAGATGCAAGAGGGAGGAGATATGGGGATATATGTATATGTACAGATGATTCACTTTGTTATAAAGCAGAAACTAACACACCATTGTAAAGCAACTATACTCCAATCAAGATGTTAAAAAAAGAAAAGTCTTTATTCACCAAAGCCCCTGTGTTCGCCCTGTTAACTCTACGTCCTTTGCACAGGGCAGGAAGTTTTCTAGAATAAACGAGTGGTATGCGTCCTTTTTTTGGTGAGATCGACTCAATCTATTGAATTTTCTTTTAATTCCAACAAAACTGAAATTAACCTGAGTTCAGTTTATAATGTCTTGGTCAGATCTCCACTACCCCCAGGTCAGACTTCGTCTGTACCCCTGTCTCCCCCACCCACGGCCAAGTCAAGGGAACAGCCTGTCTTAGCTTTAACAGGTGACTTATCAAACAGAGAGCAAACGCTGTGTAACTAGTTGCATGGTCTTCCCTTCCTAAATCAGAGGTCAGAGATGCCTTAGAGAAGGGGTGAAGAGCAGGTTTAAAGCAAGATGTACACCCCTCTTCCTGTCTTTTATCCCTCTCAAATCACCTTCTAAAAGACACGTGAACTGGTAAACTTCTTTTTGGTTTAGTGCTGGCAATTTCCACAATACAGTTTTCCATTGCAGTTCATATGAATGGTGTAGCGTAGGGTATTTATCAGGAACAATACTGCCACGTGTGAGTTTTCTGTTCTCCTTTCAGCAGGTCAGTCTCATTCAAGTGGTGGCAGCTGGCAAGGTGGGCATTGCAACGGGGTACAGGGTGTACTGTGCTGCTTTGGAAAGTTAACATGTGTGTATTCTGTAGCTGAAGGAGTTAAAATATCAAACAAAACTGTGTAAGGCAGGGTCATCAGCCTTTTATTCATAGGACCCCTGTCCTTCTTCTTTTTTTTTTTTTTCTCTTCTACATGGCCAGGCCCTGTCCCAGCTACCTGCTTGGGGGCCGGTAGGCCCCTGTCAGCCCCGTGGCTCCCATAGGTAGCTTATGTACTTAGTCTCCTTAATTAATTAATTAATTTGTTTATTTTTTTAATTTTAGCATTTTATTTATTTTTTTTATACAGCAGGTTCTTATTAGTTACCCATTTTATACATATTAGTGTATACATGTCAATCCCAATCTCCCAATTCATCCCACCACCACCACCACCCCGTCACTATTCTCCTTAATTTATAAGCCCACCATCTACATTAGTCTGGGTGAGAGATTGTGGTGGAGGGAAGGACTCACAGTTAATCTTTGTGCCAAGACCCTTTACCAGCTCCCGCCCTCCGTTGAAACTCAAACCACCTGCTTCAGACCACAGCTGACATTCTGCCACCTGCAGGGAGATTGGTGGTCAAGTATGGGATTGAACACCCACACTTGACCACCAAGTGGTTTTATTGCCCAGGCCTTTAGTGTTTGAAATTTGGTGTGTATTTTGCACTTATTGCACATCTCAATTTGGACTAGTGACATTTCACAGGCTCAGTAGACTAGTAGAGTGGTGCTAATTGGGTTCAGGATACATTGAACACCACCCTTGGATGCAGAGCTGACCCACGTGAAAGGGTTTGAGAGATGGAAACGAGGATAAAATGACCATATAAACTGCATAAAGTTGGTAGAAACTTTGGGGGATGAACAGCATGTTGAATTTCAATAGGAGAAGTACCCCCAAATCAAAGCAACTGTGGTGTGATTTGCAATACTAGGAGTAATAAGAGCCAGGGGACCAGGTTTCCCGACCCCTGTGTTTGACCAACTTGCCATTGGAACTGCATCAAGTGTTTGAATCTCACCAGGCCCACTTTCCCAATCAGTAAAAGAGAATGTTGAATTACATGGCCTCTAACATCCTAAGACCATTCTCTTAGTTTGAAGAGCCTTCACAAGCAACGTTGTCCCCACATGTTATGGCAAAGGGTCTGTTCTAGCAGTTGCTAGTGTTGCTATCCAGTACTTAGCAGGATCCACAAATGAAATTCATCGATTGGTAGGGCTCAATTTTTTTTTATTTTTGAAATTAAATAATATTACATTCCTTCTTTCTTGCTCCATCTCTCACCAATATCAGTTCTCCCCAGATTAAAAACTTAACTTTGAGAAACCAAAGCTAAGACTTGTTGGGATAAAAAGAAACTGTCCCTGAAGGAGGCGATAGAGATAGCCAAAAAGTACCAGAGTCCAAAAGTACCCCTCCTCTCTTTGGTGTTTGGTCAGGAACTGACTGCATTTCTGGGTCTAGTTAGAGGCAGCATAATTTAGAGGAATGTGGTGATATTGGACCCAGTCCAGAGAATGGAACAAAAACACAATCAGAAGTTTGGAGAGAGATCATCTGTGGGGAAGAGGCCAAATATTCATAGCAAAGCCACCTTTTGTGTTTTCTTGACGATGTTTCCAAATAGGAGGAAACTGTGACATGGGAGAAATTAATACGTCTGGCATTGCTTTTCATAATTTAGTAAGACCATAGTAATAAAGTAGTGTGCAAATACTGATTAGCCCATGGCTTCTCCACTTGCCAGGAAGCCAGCAGAAATTTCTCCAAGGGTAGGTTACTACCCTTTCCTTCTCAGTGACCTTGGGCACCTGATGGGGAGGGGAGGCTAAGATGTTTGGTAAAAATACATTCCGCAGCCCTGCATCAGAGCCCCGATTGTAGGAGTATAGCAGAGAAGCTAAGCATCTGAACCTTGACACTACAGACCTGAGAAGGTCTTAAGACTGTCTGGCCCATCATCTCCAATGAGGAATGGAAAGTCTGCAGAACTGTGCTGTCCAGTATGGCAGCCACTAGCCACATGTGAACACCTGAAATGTCACTACTCTACTAGGCTACTGAGCATGTGAAATGTCACTAGTCCAAACTGAGATGTGCAATAAATGCAAAATACACACCAAATTTCAAAGACTAAAAAAGAAAAATATCTCACTAATAATTTTTATATTGATTACATGTTGAAATGCTGATATTTTGGATGTATTAGGTTAAATATATTATAGACACTAATTTCAGTTATTTCTTTTTGCTTTTTAAAATGTAGCTAAGTAGAACATTTTAAAATTCCTATCTGGCTTACGTTGTATTTCTACTGGATAGCACTGCTATGAGGGCTAATATTAGCAGCTAACACACATTTAGCATCTACTGTGTACCAGGCACTCTTCTAAGTGATATATACATTAACTACGGTGGTCATATACTTAATTATACAATCTGTGACACTTCTGAGAGTGAAGTAGGGGAGGCAAATGCTGAACCAGCCAGGATACCGGACAAAAGGCATAAACTGGAACTGTCCTGAGCAAACTGAGATGTCAGGCCCACCTAATGTTAGGTCAAATTAATCCTTACGTCAAACCTATAAGTACCATTATCATCCTCTTGGGCATATGAGGGAACTGGGGCACAGAGAGATTAAGTAATTTGCCCAAAGTCACACAGCTGGGAAGTAGTAGTGTTGGAATTCAAACCAGGGCAGTCCAGCTCTCGAGCCTTCACTCTTAACCGCTGTACACCACTGTCTGCTCAAGAGCTAAATATGGACAGAGGATTTAGTAGATGCCGTTTTCCTTAATTCTCACAGCAACTTGGACAGAGTATTATCCTGTTTTTATAGTGCAGAAACTGAGCTTTAAATAGATCCAGTAACTTGTCCAAATCCTAGAACCAGAAAGAATGGAGCCAAGAGTCGAGGTTTGGGATGCCCGACTCCAGACAGGTCTTCTTAACTGCCGTGTCATATTGCTTTCAGGCCACCTCTGTTTATAAACGACTCTCATATTGATCTCGCTACTTCTCCCGGTTCTGGCAGAGGACTGGATAAGAGGAGATGAGAACCCAGCTGTCATCACCTTGGAACAAATACCAAAAGCTCAATCTTCTTGGCCTCTCCTTTCTTGGAAGAGCATTTTAAGATAATCCAAAGAGCCATCCATGTGCCACATTGGTTGTTCCGCTGTGCATGTCAGAAATTCCAGAAAATATCTGCCATTGAGGCAGTGGAGGAGGGAACTGTGAGGAGATCACAAACATCAAGGAGGCAGTTGATTATCAAAAGGCTAAGAGCAGGGGCTTTCACAAAGCTCCACAGTCCGAAGCCACAACATGTCATGTCCTGCCACGAATGTGCTAGTAGCAGATTTTCTGGCTTCCTCTGCCAATGGGTCACAATCTTAGCAGCCCCTTAGGATCACCTGCCATTAAAAATCACCAACTGCCTTGGCCTCATGCCTTAGAATACTGGTTAAAGTGGTCTGGTGTAGGACCCAGGCATTGGTATTTTATACTGTCTCCTTAGATTATCAAAAAGTGAGACCTTGGCTGTCTTGGGTGTCCCAGCCGTGCCTGCAGCATCTGGATCTTGATTTAGCATCGCAAGCAAAGTGAGATCAGGTGAAGAGGGTGGGGTGATTCTTGCAATGGACCTTACAAAAATTTATGCTCCACAGTGATCTCCTGATAGAGTGATTCTAAAACAAGCCACTGTTTTTGTTGGCCTGGTCCGCTTGTTTTCTGTCATGGCCTTAAACCTGAGCTCCAGATTTTTGTCCTCTTTGTTGAGATGAACTTCTGCTTATGAGGTATTTTAATTCGTGTTTCTTTCTTATCCAAATAGTGCGCCCGTAATACGTCTATGTCCTACTTTGGCTGATGAGTTATTTCGCATCTTGTTTATGTTTTTCAAAGGCTTGGTAGCCATTTGGCTTCTGTTATTCATGTTTCCATTTTTATTGTTTTATTTAAAATCCTTAGAAGTAGTTTGCTTCTTGTTTTCAAAATTTGACTTTGCGAGAGAACACTTTTTTTTTTTTTTTTTTTTCTTTGCGGTACGCGGGCCTCTCACTGCTGTGGCCTCTCCCGTTGCGGAGCACAGGCTCCGGACGCGCAGGCTCAGTGGCCATGGCTCACGGGCCCAGCCGCTCCACGGCATGTGGGATCCTCCTGGAACGGGGCACGAACCCGTGTCCCCTACATCTGCAGGCGGACTCTCAACCACTGTGCCACCAGGGAAGCCCTAGAGAGAACACATTTTTAAGAGACACTTTCCACGGCAGACCGTTCGTGCTTAAGATATACAACTACACTATTGTGAAGATAATTTAACAAAATTCCACAAACCCCTTGTTTGCTTTGCCTTAATACAAATTCCTCAGTGATCTAAATGTGCGCCGTAAGCAGGTTTCTCACATTCAAGGTGGAGGTTCTTCTAAGGTCAAGTTGTCATTCTTCCTTCACCTTCTTCAAGGAGGGTCCTGTAACTTTTTGTTCTAGATTTCCTGTTTGAGTTTCAGAACAGGAAGATTAAGGCCATGAAAATGTTCCTGACTATCCTATGTCATGCCAGAAGAGAGAGGTACAACCAGAGGGGAGCCAGAAAGGTGGCTGTGAAAAGTCCTTCCCCAGAGCTGATGTGGGATGGGGCAGGTGTACAGAAACCAGCAGAAGCAGGGAAAGAGGCCATGGTGACTGCCTACCATGGGTTCCTAGAACCCTCAGGACACAAATGTCAAGATGACAAATTGACTTCACAATAACAGACCAATAAAAGGGAGGAGGGCAGGGTTCTGGCATTAAGGATATCCAGGTCACCACTGGCCAGGTAGAGGGGAGTTTGTCCTTTTGAATTATGTAACAGGGAAGGGAGTTTTGGAGGCCATTTGGGAAAACCAGGTCAGCATAGAGTTAGTCTAGGAAATTTGCCACCAAAACACCCAAGTCTCTGGGACAAAGAGGTGGAGGTCTGAGGGGGTCTCATATTTGCTTTGTGGGCTTCCAGCAAGTATTTTAAAACATTGCATTTAAACTGTGTGTCGTAAGAGGACTCTCCATCCACATCCAACATAACGCGCTCATATTAAGAAACGTAAATCATGAGAACATTCAGTGTGTTCCTCTCATCCCAGTTCACCTCCCTGACCACACTGCCTTCTGTTTCAAGTCTGCGCATTCTTATTTGCATGTTCGGTTAAGAGGGATGGAAAGCAATTCGAGATTGGAGAGGCATCTTGGAGAAATTTTAGAATATTGTTTGTGATGCCAGACCTGCAGAAGACCAGTGAGAACAGAGAAGCTGTATCTGGGCAGGAGCCCTCCCCGCGTGGCCCAGAGAGTGGACTTCTCAGCCCAAAGCATTTGTCAGCTACTGAGCAGCAATCATGATTGACCTCTTCTTTTCTCTTTGTTTTTAAACATGGAGTAAAGATGAGAAATGAAAGTTTAAAAAAAAAAAAAAGAAGAAATACTGTCAGGTTGTGGGTTGAGCCCTGGCTTCTCCATTTACTAGTGCAATTTGGGGCAGATCACTTAATGTCTCTTGGCCTCAGTTTCCTCATCTGCAAAATGGGGATAATATTAGTGCCTGCCCTTTGAGATATTTTGGAAATTAAACAATTAATGCATATGAAGCTTGTACAATAGTTACCTGGCACAGAGTAAGAGCTAAATAGATAATATCAATAATTAAAATAAACAAGGTCATAGGATATAGTTTAAACACTTCTAGGGCACAATTTGCTAAACCTTTATGGAAAATTATTGGCTAATATGTAAGGTACAGCATTGAACACACGTAGTAAAAAGAAACATGAGATGTCCTTGACCTCCAACCTATTTGAAGAGATGACCTTAGGCATACATGGACAAAGAGTCATCAAAAGAAAACAGCAAATGCCTTCATGTTGCTGTCTAGCTCTTTCGTACTATTGTGTGGCTTTGCCAAGCCATGTTGCCAGGCAAGCTGTGCCCTTGAAAATGCAAGGCGTACTCTTCTGCTGAACTATTATGAAACAGTGTGTTATGGGAACCAAAATATAAGTAAACTCACCTCCACCCACAGAGATTCCAATTCTAGAGTGCAGCCTGGATTGAAAATGACTATACTATGCAGCTTCCGTGCTCGTAAATAATGTGGCTGCAACATCATGAGCATTGGAATCAGCTGCCTGTTACAGTGATAACGGTACCTGTTACGAGGTAACAGTGGCTTTAACAAAATAGGGGCTTGTTTTTCTCATATTCTGAAGAGTTGCTTTATTTAGATCAGTGGCTCAAGGGTGTCAGGTCCGAGGTCTCTGTGATTCTCTAGATTTTCCCCTCATTGTCAGAAGACAGCTTACCTGCCTACAGCATCCATTCTGTGTTCCAGGCAGTCAGAAGGGGAAGAATGGACAGCGAGTGTGGCCTGCCCCTCTTAGGGAGATTTTCTGAAAGCCCCACCCAACTTCTTAATTTTATTGGCCAAAACTGTATCACATGGCCAGCCCTCTCTGAAAGGAAGGGAAGGGTACATTGTACCTGAAATAAAATTGGGGTTCTGCTAATGTGGAAATGGGGAGAATGGATATTGGGTTTATCTGTTGCTGTGAAACAGACGACCTCAAAACTTAGTGGCTTAAAACAGCAACAACAATATTATCTATTATTTCTCATGATTCTGTGGGTTGACCAGGTGGTTCTGGAATGGCCAAATAACCTGAAATGGTCTCAGTCCTAGAGCCGGTGGTTAGTGTTGGCCCCGGCTGGAGATCAGCTAGGGATTGTTGGCTGAGATATTGGTTCTCCTTCACGTGGTGTCTTGGGCTTCCTCACGGTCTGGTGGCTGGGTTCCAAGAAGGAACGTTCTGAGGGCATGCACCTCAATGTGGAAGTGCTTATCAAGTCTCCACTTATACCATGCTTGCCATGGTTCCATTGGCCAAAGCTCATGGCCTGGCCGAATCCAAAGTCAAAGTGGGAAGCAATTACACAAAGGCATAAAATTCAGGAAGCAGGGTTCACAGGGGACCAGCAAAGTACCAGTCCACCATAGGCAGGCATCTAGCTATCTCTGCCAAAGCATCTTTTTTGATAATATGTTAAAATTTATCAATGCTTATTTTGCAGCAAACATAGAAAAATACTTGTCAAGCATTAACTCTGAAAATCCTCACAACAACCTTCTGGGGTATATGCTCTTATTATTTCCATTTAGAGATGAGGAAATAGATCAGGGAAGCTTAAGAAACTTGCTGAAGGTCACATAGTAAGAAAACACCAGGGCTAGAATTTGAACCCAATCTGAATATTCAGCTTGGACGGGGGTTTGTGAGCACATTCTGGCTGCAGGAAGATGGGAGGAAATCAAGTGACGGGGATCTAATATAACAGCCATTTAAAAGAGGTTTCCCCCATCGTTTTTTGGGGGGTTTTTTTGTTGTTTTTTTTTGCGGTACGCGGGCATCTCACTGCTGTGGCCTCTCCCGTTGCAGAGCACAGGCTCCGGACGCGCAGGCTCAGCGGCCATGGCTCACGGGCCCAGACGCTCCGCGGCACGTGGGATCTTCCCGGACTGGGGCACGAACCCATGTCCCTTGCATCGGCAGGCGGACTCTCAACCACTGCGCCACCAGGGAAGCCCTGCCCCATGTTTTAAATGCCATTATCTTTCATCCTCTCCGGTAGCAGGTGCAGAGAGAAGAGTGACATGTCCCTGCCCATCAGAGTCAAGGCAGAAGGACCGTACTGAGAAGATGATCCCCTGCTGTCTGGGCAGGTGGTCTAACGCACGCTGGGCCCCTCTTCCCCAGGTACACACTGCAGAAGGCAGAGCTGAAAGCACACACGAGCCAGGAAAAGTTGGGATGGCTACAGCTGCCCCTGGGAAAACTTGAGGAAGAAGTCTGAACACCTAGGAGCCTCGAAGGAAGGAATCTAGGAGGTTTCTGAAAGGGAAAAAAATCCCGAAATTTACTGCCCTTATACCTCGACAAGTGTGTCAGAAGCAAATCACCCTAACATGCTAGAAACACCTTCCATTGATGAAAAGCACAGTGAAGACACTCTGCTTTTTCTCTTTGAAAGTGAGTTTCTCCAAGTGTGGCCCCTGCACTAGTCTGTCCACAGAAATACTGACTCAGGTTCTCCACTGGGTAGATCAGAAAATCTGCATGTTTAAGGAGCAACCCAAGGGACTCTTATACACAATACATCTGCAAATTATTGGTTTAAAAAGGTTCTTTCAGTATGATGATTTTTAAAACAGTGCTTTCAAACTTTTAAAAAATTTTTCTTTATTTCATTTTTTTGGCTGCATTGGGTCTTCATTGCTGCATGTGGGCTTTCTCTAGTTGCGGTGAGCCAGGGCTACTCTTTGTTGTGGTGTGCGGGCTTCTCATTGCGGTGGCTTCTCTGGTTGAGGAGCACGGGCTCTAGGCACGTGGGCTCAGTACTTGCAGTACATGGGCTCAGTAGTTGTGGCTCACGGACTCGAGAGCACAGGCTCCTAGTTGTGGCGCACGGGCTTGGTTGCTCCGTGGCCTGTGGGATCTTCCTGGCCCAGGGCTCGAACCCACGCCCCCTGCATTGGCAGGCGGATTCTTAACTGCTGCGCCACCAGGGAAGCCCTGGTTTTCAAACTTTAATGTGCATCTGAATCCCCGGAGATCTCTTGGAAAAAGTAGGTTCTCATTCAGTAGGTCTGAAGAAAGGCTTGAAATTCTGCCTTTTTAACAAGTTCCCAGCCCTGATGCTGGTCTGAAGAACCAAGCCCCACACCTTGTAGCCAAGCTTTAAAAACCTTGGAGGGAAAAAAACCAAAACAAACCCTTTTGGGTTGTAACATAGGAAGGCAGACAAACACAGTGGAAGTGGAGGCGGGGGTACCCTCGGCACATCTGTGGGAGAGACAGAAGGTCACTGCCCTTTCCAAAGGGACAGACGCAGTAGCAAAAAAGGGAGCTTAGAGATATCCAGAGCAGGCTCCCCGGTCAAGGTGAGACTGATGGGCCAGTGCCACAGGATAGAGTGATGAAGGTGTTTTTCTAATGAATCTGGCCTGAGGAGTTCAGACCATCGTTAAAGAGCTTGAAGAAACTCAGAAGAGTCAGATAGTGCAAAGTCAATGGAACTGAATGAGCACAAATATTTAGACAGGCTGATCTCCTAAAGTGCAAAAATGAACAATTTGTATTTTAAGAGTTTGTGTGTGTTTCTTTCTTCAACCCTTGCTTTTTGCTGTGGTTTTATGCTGTTTATACGCAGAAGGAAGATACTGGTAATATACGCGATGTGCTAGTTCCCCAGAAAAGTACATTTTTAATCCTTGCAAATGAATCTGGATACCTTCCTCAGGCAGATCCCCCCCGCCGCCCCGCCCCGGGAGGCGTATAGAGCAAAGTGCATTCTCTTTGCAAAGCGGAGCCTGATACTATATCTTGGCTACACAGTGACTGGCATCGATACCACTCTTTAGAGTTAACAAAGGGTTTGTACACCCACCTGTCACATTTTTTACCCCCCCCATTATAAAAAAATAAGTAAGGCAATAATTACTGTGCTATTGTGCAATAAAAATAACTCAGTTACACAGAGTTTTAGGGATTTGTCTAAGGAGCAGACTCAAAGCTAGAGCCGCGCTCGTCCGCGCTTGCCGCCGCCGCGGTAGCTTGGGGTCGGGGAGACGACGAGCTGTCGCGGAGCCCGGAGAGTCCGTCTCGGTTGCTGTTTTTGCCTGAGGACCCTTCCTTCCTCGGTCGCATCCTGACTCCCTTGGTGTCGACGGGGAGTCCCTGCGGACACCTCAACACGCAGTGGAGATGCCTGTCTTTGCCACCAATCCCTTCGATCAGGATGTCGAGAAAGCAACCGGTGAGATGAACACTGCTGAGGCCTGGGGCCTCGTTTTGGATATCCGTGATAAAGCCGGTCAGTCTCGCTCTGGCTGTTACTGGATGGATTTAGAATAGTCTTTCGGGATGGTGTAGCCCCATCACCAAGGCCTAAACGCTCTGCTGCAAGGACTGTCCACTTCGGTATGAGCTCTGACAGCTGTGTGAGCTTTGGGAACCCTTCAACGTAGAGCTCTCAGTCACTTTTTGTCCAGCCTTGTGGGCAGCAGACCTCAGTGGACACCCTGCAGACCTAAAGAGTGTCTTCGGTCTATTACGAGGAGGGTGAACCATAAAGATCCTCATGTTGCTATGCAGGCTCTGACTTTTCTAGGAGCATACGCAACAAATTGTGGCAAAATTTTTCACTTAGGAGCATGTTCAAGAGATTTTGTTGGGCTTCCCTGGTGGCGCAGTGGTTGAGAATCCGCCTGCCAATGCGGGGGACATGGGTTCGAGCCCTGGTCTGGGAAGATCCCACATGCCGCGGAGCAACAGGGCCCGTGAGCCACAAGTACTGAGCCTGTGCGTCTGGAGCCCGTGCTCTGCAGCAAGAGAGGCTGTGATAGTGAGAGGCCCCGCGCACCGCGATGAAGAGTGGCCCCCGCTTGCCACAACTAGAGAAAAAGCCCTTGCACAGAAACGAAGACCCAACACAGCCATAAAATAAATAAATAAAATTTATATTAAAAAAAAAAGAGATTTTGTTAGTGAAGTAAGCAGTGTATGAAAGAAGTGTCACCCTAAAGTGTGTGAAAAATTAAAGGCTCTTATGGTTGAATAGACGGATGAATTTAAGAATCATCCACAGCTTAGTCTAATATCAGCAATGGTTAATAACCTTAAGGAACAAGGTGTTACGTTTCCAGAGTTAGTTACTTAACCCAGAATGGTTAAGTGACTTGCCCAGGGCCACAGCTAGTAGTTGACAGAGCTGGAACTAGGACACAGGCCTCCTGGCTCTCAGCCCAGTGTTCCTTCCACTACACCATCCTGCCTTCCGTTTGATATTGGCTGCAGAACAAGCCAAAGCAAGCCCAGCTCTGGTAGCCAAAGATCCTGGTACTGTAGCTAACAAAGAAGAAGAAGGTTTAGCGAAAGCCATTGAGTTGTCACTGAAGGAACAAAGGCAGCCGTCAACCACCCTTTCCAGTTTGTATCCAAGCACATCTGATCTCTCATCTAACCACCAACATGAAGGCCGAAAAGTTCGTGCTGTATACGACTTGGAAGCTGCTGAAGATAATGAGCTTACTTTTAAAGCGGGAGAAATTATTACAGTTCTTGATGACAGTGACCCCAACTGGTGGTAAGGTGAAACCCATCAAGGCCTGGGGTTATTCCCCTCTAATTTTGTGACTGCAGAGCTCACTGCTGAACCAGAAATGATTAAAACGGAGAAGATGGTACAATTTAGTGATGATGTTCAGGTAGAAACGATAGAACCAGAGCCGAAACAAGCCTACATGGATGAAGAGAAAATGGACCAATTGCTACAGATGTTGCAAAGTACGGATCCCAACGGTGATCAACCAGATCTGCCAGAGTTACTTCATCTTGAAGCCATGTGTCACCACATGGGACCTCTCATTGATGAGAAGCTGGAGGATATTGATAGAGAACATTCAGAGCTCTCAGAACTCAATGTTAAAGTGATGGAGGCCCTGTCCTTGTCTACCAAGTTAAGGAATCAAGATCCAATGTATTCCATGTATGCAAAATTACAGAATCAGTGGGATTCTATTCAGTCACCTGGTGTTTCTGGTCCTCAGGTGTACCCAGGCCCTCCTCAGAGTGGTGCTTACCCGGTCGCAGGGATCGCACAGACGGGCCAGCTCCAGAGCTACAGCCTACCCCCGGAGCAGCTGTCCTCCCTCAGCCAAGGAGCAGTGCCACTGCCCGCGAGCCCCGCCCTTCCCAGTCAGCAGGCTCAGGCTTCCTACCTCAACACAATGGGCTGTTCTGTTCAAGGGAGCACGTAGCCCAGCCAGGCTTCAGTGGACAGTCCTCCTCCTGCCGCCACTGCCGCCCCCGTCGTCATGATATGCCGGAACGCAGGGACCAGCCTGTCCCAGGTGCCGAACTATACTTTAACGTCAGCGCTGCCCCAGCCCAGAGAGCTATCGGCCACCTCCGCCCCAGCAGCCGTACTTGCAGAAGGCCCTGCTATAGGACTGGGATTCCTCTTTGTGGCAAATATCTGCTAAACGCCGATGACAACGTTATGAGATTCTTTGATATCTTAAGATTTGTTTATCCTCAGCTTATAGGAATTGTATCTTGGTCAACAAGTTCCAATATTCAAGAAGGGAGACCTCTCTTCAATTTGCACTGACTTTTTAGACGCCCTCCCCTCCCCCTCCCCCAGAGGAATGAACCTACTTACAACACTTAATTCCTTTCGTCATATGAAAGAATCAATGCAAGGTGATTTGGCTCGTAAAATTACCTGGTCTGCAAAGCAGTCAACCTGGCAAGCACCATTGTGGCAGGTGTTGTGTGCATAGATCGCTGGCTGTGTAACTTCTCTCATGGCCACTTTGAATCACAGTGGTGATCATGTGAATATATTTAACACTGTTATCTTAATTGACATTGCTGTTTCATTTTAATCATGAACAACTACCATGTTTCATAATGTTTCGTGTAAATTTAAGATAATTACACTGTCCTTTTAAACTGCAAGAGAACAAAGCTGTAGCATATGTACATGAAGGCATTATGTTGTCCACGTTTCAGTTTCCCATTAAACTGAACCTTCCTTGGAGTAAAAAAAAGCTAGAGCCCCAGTTTTCTGAGGCCTGGCCCCTGGATCTGTTTGCTACACTACAATATTTCCATGGATTATTGGAATCTCATAGACACCCAAAGGAGAGGGACACTCTGTCCCACTAAACTGAAGCAAGAGCACAATTTCTTCAGGCATAACTGAGAAAGGCCTAGGTGGTTGCAGAAGCCCCAGCTTACAGAGCTGGGGAATGGACTTTGGCTTCCAGCAACATGGCTGATGGGAAATTCTGAAAAACTTTCCCTACAAAGACGTAGAAACACCGGGTACTATACACCAAGCATTTGGTTTTAAAAGCGCAGTTAAACTTGAGAGAAAGTGAGATTCACAGGCAGCAAGAAAAAAAGTTGAAACCAGAGTGGCTAGCAGACCCTGAAGAATGGGGCTGCTTGGGACATCTGCTGATCCAGGGAGCTTGGTTCTCTGTGGGGGGACCACAGGCCTGTTGGGATGAGAACTGAGACCCTGGAGAAAGCTAGAGGTCTCAAACATCTACATTCTCAAGTCAAAAGTTGGGTTAGGGAAAAAAAATCCATCCTCTAGCAAAAAGAAAGCCAACCAGGAAATGTCTTTATTTCAGTCTTGGTAAAGGCATGAAAAATGAAAACAAAGTAGGTCTTGCCTGTGAATTTATAATCCCAAGCCTGACATCATGGTAATTTAGTATTTACTCTACTTGCATGGTACAGGAAACTCCAGGTAGAAAAATTATTTTAAAAATACATCTAGTTCATAACACCCGAAGACACCTGCTATTAGGAGGGATGCAGCTTCAACCCAGAGTCTTTAGGATTCTGACATTTAAGAGGAGCCTTATTGAACTGACAGCAAAAATAAGAGACACATGAGAAAAGATCCACCACAAACTGGGCTCAGCAGAAACGATGGAGAACAGAATTAGACTGCAAGAACTTTGGGCATAGGATTATCTAATACAAAATGTAAAATAAGTGTGCTTAACATATTTTTGAAGAAACAGAGGGAAATGTAACCATAAGAATTGAACAAAAGACCATCAAGAATAAATGGGCACTGTGGTGACCTAAATGGGAAGGAAGTCCAAAAAAGAGGGCATATATGTATACGTATAGCTGATTCATTTTGATGTACAGGAGAAACTAATACACAACACTGTAAAACCACTATATTCCAATAAAAATTAAAAATAAATAAAATGCTTATAAAAAGTAAATTAATGTTAATTTAAAATTTAAAAAAAAAGGATAAATGGGCAGTTTTGAAAAGAACCAATTAGAATTTCTAGAAATGTGAAATATAATGATTGAAATTTAAAATGTAATGGGTGGATTAAATGACAGGTATATCACAGCTAAAGAGAATTACTAAACTGGAAGAGAGGGATGAAGAATCACTTCATAATGCTTTACAGAGAGAGAAAGACATGGAAACTATGAAATTGAGGCTAAGAGATGTGGAGGAAAAAAATAGATGTTCAAAATATATCTAGCTGGAGTTCCAGAAGGAAACAATAGACAAATGGAAGAAAGGCAATATTCAAAACAATAATGAAAAGCCTGAATTGGTGAGAGACCTGAATTCTTAGATTGGAGAAATACATCAAATCTGAAGCAAGATAAATAAAAATGAACCCATTACTACAAACATCATAATGAAGATTTAGAAAACTAAAAACAAAACAAAATTTAAAAAGGAAGTAAACAAATCATAAAAAGAACCAGAGATAAAGAAGAGATTACCCAAAAAGGAAAAATAATTAGATACCAGTCTTCTCAACAGCAACAAGAGAATTCAGAATCCAGGGGGACAATTCAAAGTGCGGAAAGAAAATAATTGCCCCTAGAATTGTATACCCTGCTAAACTATCATCTAGGACATGGGGCAAAAAAAGACATTTTCAGAAGAATGTGGGAGGATAGCCTCATACACTGGGAACTCTTAAGCCTCTTCAGATGATTCTCTATGCCTGTCTCTATATCATTCAAATCTCCATGGTCATAAAAAGTATGGACAGTGCTGTACCTACATTTTATCACATTGGTAACATTTTAAAAAGTATTCAGGCTGATAGGTTCCTTATGTTAGATGACACTGTGCTTATCTTGAGATTGTAACCATTCATTCTGCACACCCCTCTTTTTTGTTTTGTTTTTGAGAATACATCTGAGGTGCACACAGATACACACATACACACATATGTACACACACACAGTGTTGGGGAGGTTCTGCCAGAGGAGATTTAGTGAAAGGCAGGAAGTTCAGGGCAGTCATCCTCAATACCCATTCTCGATCTGAGCGGGGTGAGGAGTTTCAGGTATTTTTAATATACCTGCTAAGAGTCCACACTGTGGGCTGAACTGTCTCCCCTAAATTCATATGTTGAAGCCTTAAACTCCCAGTACTTCAAAATGTGACTAGTTTTGGAGAAAGGGACTATAAGTGGGTAATTAAGTTGAAATGAGGACATTAGGGTGGGCCCTCATCACAGAGAAACACCAGGGGTGTGTATGCACTTCATAACAACCACGTGAAGAGGCAGGAAGGTGGTGACTACCTGAATGCTAAGGAGAGAGGACTCAGAGGAAACCAATCCTGCCAACACCTTGAACTTGGACTTCTAGCCTCCGGAACTACAAGAAAATAAATTTCTGTTGTTTAAGTCACTCAGCCTATGGTATTTTGTTATGACAACCCTAGCAAACTAAGACAACCCACTTTTTTCTTTTCAGTGCATGCCTTCCCTCCGCTGGTAAACACTCATCAACAGGGTCTGCTTTTTGTCACTGGACGTAAAGTTTTCACTTTTCTGGGTCAAAATTCATCTTCCGGCTAAGTGACAGAGAGTATACTCCCTCCTTTCTCCCCTAGGATGCCCATGCGCTGCTCTGCACCAGCAAGTAGTTCAGTCCTAGGCCCGAGTGAGATCTTTAAAGATCTTCTCCCTGTTTTTCCATAGAATTCCTCCTGTGCTCTTTTTCTCACCCAGGACTCCCAAAGAGCAAAAGACTGATTTTCCCCAGCTGTGCAATGACGCTGCTCCCCGCCCCAACTAGACCCCAGATGCTCAGTTTGTTGGCTCTAGCGCTTGCGTTGATTTCTAGAAGTGAGATGAATAAGACGTTGAAAGCCCAGGCCAGACAATTCCCCACCCCAGATATGGAAACTTTGGGAGACAAACAATTTCTTCTGCTCTGCACCAGAGGCCTGATGCCATCCGGGAAGGAATGCAGAGCACTCCCGCTGTAGCTGGACCTGGGGAGAGCTTTTTCAGCCTTGAGAGCTACAGACCCATGTTAAGCAACTCAAAAAGTTCTAAATTCCTGAGTATTGTTTTGATATCATTTGCTAGATTATTTTGGTCTCAATAGAGTTTTAAATGTTAAAGTTAGTTACATATCTGATAGAATACTGCAGCCTATCTCAGATTCCATTGGTTTTTTTTAAAAACAATGGTACTTGGAGCCTGTCGTTTCCCAGGGTACCTCAGGGGGTAGAACTCAGGAAAGAGGCCTCTCATTCTGGCTTTAATTCCTGTGGATCCAATTCTCCTTGGGATTAGTACCCATGGCCCTGATCCTAATCCACTACTTTTCCTCTTAACACAAGTACTTACAGAATAATTATAGGTAATTATAAAGTTCCCACAAATATTGAGAGGGTTATACATCCTCATCCTGATGAATTAAGATGCAGCCATAAGTTTTCCTTTGTATAAATATACCATATCCTCTTTATCCATTCATCTGTGGATGGACATTTAAGTAGTTTCCCTTCTTCCTCGTAAAACCTCTGTAGTCGTATCTGAAACTCCTTATCCACGATTGGAAGGAACAGACTTAAAATGCAAAAGCATGATGGAGGTCACATTTTAGTGTGAATGAGCTTTGTGTGAACTGTCATTGGCCAATCCAAATATCAGTGTGAGTGATTACCATACTCTGTTTTGTCTAGAGAGGTGGGGAGAGGAGGAGAGTGAGAGGTTTTGTGTAAATCCTGGCTAGAATTGTAACTTCTTGGTGGGATCTAGTTCCTCTTTGCATCCCTAGCTTCTAGCCAGAGATGCAGGGAGCCCACCAGTGTGTTGAGTGGAAGAGAATGTGAAGAGATTTGAGAGAAGATATTTCTCCACTGAGGAGGAAAGGACCCACAAAGACTTGGCAAAAAAGGATCAGCTTCATGATGCCTCATCCCTTGAATGTTTTTTCCTTCCCTTAGGCAACTTTGCTTGCACAGTTTATATAGAAACTTTGTGTGCTTTTTGTTTTTACAATGTTTAGTTCCCAGGGATCTTTTAATTAAGATCTTACTGCTCTTATTTTCGATCCCACGCATCGAGGCGCTTAGTAAATGCTCAATAAATGCCTGCCCCTTGTTCGCTCTCCTTGGTAATTACGTTCTAGAAATAGAAGTCTATTACTGAGCTGGATTATTATTTTCCTCCCCACTATGCACTTTTGTGCCTCACAAACATTTATGGTTAACCTAAGAAAAGGAGAATGGAATGTAATTTTTTGGTTTTCTCTAAGTGGATTTTTAAAGTCTGAATGCATGTGCAGAAAGATATTTGATTGAAGAATTTTGCTTGGAAAATGGGGACAGAATCTTTTCCACAGGGTCTTTTTCACTTTCAACAAGTTTTACCAATTCCGAACTATAGGAAGAAAGAGCTGCAATTGATGATTCGGTCAACTGCTAAGGAGAGGCCAAGTTTTGGATGCAGAATTCCTGCCTTCTCTCCAAATCCCTGCTGGTTGAGATAAGGAATCCTCCCATTTATTTATGGGACAAAAGGCATCTTGAAAGTCTGAGCCTTTCCTGAGACATGATGCCTCTAATGTTTTAGGCTGGCCATTCTGGAAAACATGGACTGTTTGTATGTGCTAAGAACACTGAACATACTACTCATTCTTTTAAAAAATTTAAAAAAATTTTAATAACATTATTAAAGGTTACTTTCCATTTACAGTTATTACAAAATATTGGCTATAGTCCCCATGTTGTATAATACATCTCTGAGACTATCTTACACCCAATAGTTTGAACCTCCCATTCCCCCCACCAAAAGTGCCCCCGCAACTAGTAACCACTAGTTTGTTCTCTATATCTGTAAGTCTGCTTCTTGTTTTTTTAAAATAAATTTATTTATTTTATTAGTTTATTTAATTTATTTATTGTTTCTGGCTACGTTGGGTCTTCGTTGCTGTGCATGGGTTTTCTCTAGCTGCGGCGAGCGAGGGCTACTCTTCATTGTGGTGCGCGGGCTTCTCATTGCGGTGGCTTCTCTTGTTGCGGAGCACGGGCTCTAGGCATGCGGGCTTCAGTAGTTGTGGCATGTGAGCTCAGTAGTTGTGGCTCTTGGGCTCTAGAGCACAGGCTCGGTAGTTGTGGCTCACAGGCTTAGCTGCTCCACGGCATGTGGGATCTTCCCGGACCAGGGCTCAAACCGGTGTCCTCTGCCCTGGCAGGTGGATTCTCAGCCACTGCGCCACCAGGGAAGCCCTGTGAGTCTGCTTCTTTTATGTTATATTCACTAGTTTGTTGTAGTTTTTAGATTCCACATATAAGTGGTATCATGCAGTATATTATCTTTCTCTGTCTGACTTATTTCACTTAGCATAATGTCCTCCAAGTCCATCCATGTTGCTACAAATGGCAAAATTCAGTTGTTTTTTTTATGGCCTCATACTACTCATTCTTAACTCTTGTAAATGAAGTATCACCAAGCCTCTATTTCAGATGAGATCCTTTCTAATCACCCCTCAATGTATGTCATGAGGTTATCTTTTGCTTTGGGAAAACCATTAAAAAAAGTCATATTAAGTAGTCAGATGCAAGCTAGCACAGGTGATAGCAAGAATAAGGGCTGGAGGTAGGGTCTATGGTTTTGAATCCCAGCGCCACCACTTGCTGGCTGTGGGACCCTGAGCAAGGCAATTTGTCTCCCTGCGCCTTGGTTTCTCATCTGTATAATGGGACTAAAAAGAGTGCCTGCCTCGCTAGAGATTTTGTGAGGATTCAATGAGAAGATGCAAGTAAATCGTTCAGCCCAGTGCCTGACACATAGGAGACCCTCAGTGAGTGTCAGCAGTGGTTCTAATCTATTATCGGTCATTAACTGCACCACTTTGGGTGATATATTTCTAGAAAGAAGATGATGTTTCCTGTTTCCTTTCTAAAACACAAGAGAGTTATTGAACACTAAACACTGTGGCTGAAGGGCTATTTAGGAATGAAAAAAATCTCCAGACCTCATCATTTTAAACCTCTAAGTTTTATCCACAGTTTTGTAAAACCACTTTTAAATCATTTGGCATTTCAGTAGTAGCATAATATGCAATATTTTAAAAAACAGATGTTTAAAAAGCAGTATTTTTAAAATGGGGGATTAAATTACATATAATGTACAGAAAGAAACTCTATTCTTTTTTAGGGGTTTGGTTCTATTTATAAATCAATTTCCTCTTCCTATTTAAACCCAAACAGTTCACATTCCTGCATAAGTTTATGGTTATTGGTGTTTCTGTGGAAACAACCACCTAGGAAGTGGTATTTCTCAGCCTAAGAGCTTCGCCTTAAGTTTTCTTGGCAAGATGAGAGAAGGGTGTTTCATGTCCATAAAACCTATAATTTTAGCATAATCATCAGATAATAAAGATAATAACAGAGTTGTAGAACTTTAAAAGTAGAACATTAGATCCCATCTAGGTCAACCCCCTCATTTTACAGATGAGTAAATACCAGATGCTTGGAGCTTGCTTTACAGTCCTAAGAGGGGTTTCATATAGTTGTATCATTTGCCTTCCCAACAACCCTTTGAGGGAGTCAGAAGGTAGGTTTATTTATCTCCACTTTGTAGATAAAGAAACGGAGGCTTTGGAAGGATGAGTGACTTGCCTAAGCTATGGAAGGTGTCAGTCAATGGACTCATCCACAGCTCCAGCTTTCCACTGCCTTGTCCATACTCTTCCCTTCAACGAGCTGGATACCACTCAGGACTCTGCGTGCCTACAAGACTGTCTAGACTTCAGTTCTCCCGGGCTGGATACTTTTGGACTTTGAAACCCTGCCACATGTAGAACTAACCCCAACTCCCCCGTCTAACATGATACACAAGGCCTTCCACGCCTGGCCTTTGTACATCTCTTCAGCCTCATCTTCTGCCATGCCTGGGTTCCACTTTTTGTTCCAGCAACTCTAAAAGCAGTTACTTCTGCTCATATCCTTCCATCTTAGTGTTTTTACCCAAACTAACTTCCTTTAAGAATGAGCCTGAGATGCTCATCATTTTTGTCCTGCCCTCATATACCCTTCCTGAGAACCTACTCTAGCCATAGTTCTCAAAAAGGCAGGTCTACACACTGCCTGACTTTCCCTGAAACTGATTGTACCAGAGGTGGCCATGAAATGCAGAGAGAGAGAAAAATGAAGAGATGTGTGGGTCTAAGGAAAAATAGGAGGCCACATGGCTCTGGAAAGACTGATGAAAACACAGAAATTATCTCTGTTCTTGGTAACTTTACATTACCTGGTTCCAAACCCTAACAAGGCTTCCACAAGATAGTCCTGTATAATCCACAAATCCCCACTTTGGCAGTGAGATGCTGGTCAACCAGCTCTTAAAAAGCAAACAACAAAGTCCTGATTTACAGTGATTGCCAGTTTCCAAGGTGTAAATACTCCCACCATGGACTATTTCAAGCTATCATGATGTCTCTGAATGCAGAGAGGGGGAGATGTGCCTTTTGTGAGCTTGTATAAGCTGGCTCTAGCTCACTATTGCCTTGGGCTTAAGCTAAAGTAGGTGGGTTCCCGTTCCTTGCAACCAAATACTATATCAGATTAAGATATCATTTATGGGCTAGTTTATTGATCATCAATAAAGAAAAGAACACTCTACTTTTAAAACTATGCCGCAAGGCTTTAAGGTCTGTCCTGTGCCATGCATGAATCAGGACCACCAGCCTTTGCTCCTTTGACAATTTCTTGTATCTATTTCTCTGGTTTTATCAATTTATCCTGCCTTTAGCTGTGTTGCTTAGTGTGTGATAGATGATCCTTTGTTTGGTATCTTAGTAACAAAATGTAACAGAGCTTCATTTACTTGTACCTCTTTTTCTTGAGTCTTGTAAAACACTTGCTTTTTTGGGAGAAAATATAGAACTGTGGTCATTCTTCCAATGATACATATCTGCTTTCTTTGTGTCCAATGTATGGTCTTTTACTCTGTTCCCATGCTTTTCTATGTAGACAATAGCTTCTTGCTGTAATACCAAATCATATGTAATTTCTAGATGACATTTTAAACGGCAATTAAACTCCACGTTAAATGTTGCAAATAACTCAGACAAACTGATGACAAAATGGCCAAGGTTGCTCTTTTGCAGTAATGACAATTATGTTATGACAGCTTGCCTGGCCTATAGCTACTATGCCTCCACTGATTATAAGACAGATCTCAGTTTGGGAGATGCTACAATGTGGAAAACAGCGCATCTTAGAATAATCTCCGCTACAGAAAGCATGTTGGCTCAGCTATCACCTCCTTCTCCTCCTCCTCCTCCTCCTCCTCCTTGGAAATAGACGCCTTTCCAACCATCTTCTCTTTCTCCCTTGGAGCTGGGCTAAGCACCCTTCCTTGGGTCCCCATGGTACCCTGCATACAGCTCTGCTTTTGCACTTACCTGCCCTATCATGGTGTCACTGAATGCAGAGTTGGGCAGACATGTGGTGTCCTAAATATCCGTTAACCTGAGGAATGGAGCTTCAATACTCTTCGGGTCCACAGTAGAGTGTCTGACACATAAGAGGCCCCCAGGAAGTGCTGAATGATGGATTTGTGAATCCTAGGAGAGAGGGCTCATCTTTCAGGCCAGCAGCATGCAAAGTTCTGAGTAGGACAGCCCCTGTCTGTCCCAGGTCCTCTCTTGCAGCAAACCACCCCCGACCATCCCTACTGATTATTATCAAAACGCCAGTAAGAGTAAGAGTCCAGTGTCCTCTTACTTACACTCTCTCCCATGGCCTTGATGTGGGAAACCAAGTCATACTAAAATTCTGATGAGCAATAATAGCGTCGTGCTTACTCCTCCAAGATAGCTCATACCTTTTGCCAGGAAGTTAGAATGAGCTAACTCACAGAAGAGAATCTCGGTAAGAATTCTGGGCTGATGTGAGGACAGGCTGTTTTTCTGAGTCGCTACAATCGTACCACTTAAATGCTTGCCTGAGTTCACTTTATAACCTAATTTTGGGCCATGATATACTCATGATATTCTCAGGAAAGCCTGTATCATCTCTGCATTTCAATCTCCTGCTCTGGGACCCTTTCTTCCATTTTTATGGGATTGGGTTGGACAGGGGGCCCAGCACTCCCAAGGGCCGACCTGTAAGGGAGGCCACTGGAAGAAACCAAGTTTCCTCTTCTCCGCAGGGTGACCCACTTGCTTGACTAAGTCAACCATGTTCCATCATCTCCCATCCGAGAGTCACAACACCCAACTCAAGTCATGATGATACTCTGTTCTCCTTCAATGAAGAAAATACTCAATCTCTTCCAGATCTTCCTTCTTGATCTCCACCCTGGGTGTATCTCATTCTCTTTTATTTGTTTTCAAAAATTCCAGAAATAAAAGTTACTTCTGATATTTGATTTTCTCACAATGCTCTTTCTTCCATACATTGCTTGACTGTCCAAGGTCTAACCTAAATGAGGAAAGTTGAAGAAGGAAATGCTACTTATAGGTACCAATTAAATAAACAACAGTGATTCAAAAAATTACATACAGTTTTCCTGGGTTTGGTGTCTTGCACACTGGGATACTGGAAGGAATATCAAAGGATTGGAAAGTGGGGCCCCATCCAACTTCTAGCTCCTGTTGATTTAATGTTCAGACAGAGGTGGGTGGAGGGGTGCCTTCTCCCCTGCTTTTCAAAGGCAGAAATAAGCCTCTGATAACTTTTCTTCTACAGGGAGGCTCTGTGGATACACGACTTCAAGAATGAAACACTTAATTATAACCAAACATGGAGCGAATGAAGGAATGAGAGCTGAGTTGGGCTGTTTTATGTGACTCCTGCCTACAAAAGAAGCAGCTTCTTCCAAATTTTGTGAGAGATCAGTGACAAGCTGGAATTTTTCATTTCTGGGCACAGTGAGAAGTTACATTTAAAGAACCATCCTTGTTTATATTTCAAAAGCAAGTAAGTTCCGGCTCACCACTGTGGTGAGCTTTGAGGCCGTTGAAAGTTCTTGGAATTTTCATATGGACAATAATTTCACGACTGGGGAAAAATATTTCAGTCATTTCCCTAACTCTAATAGTTTCCATCCATAACCCCAAAAAGGAAGGTAAAAAATAAACGGATATGATGATGTTGTTGCTCCTGAGTCTTTATTACTGTTGAGTGAGCCAACGACAGGGATGTAGGAGAGGGTCTGTGCCCACTTGTCCTCTCTCACCCAGAACCTCTTTTGTGTAGCTGCTTGTATACATCAGGGTTTGATACAATCTGTGGAGGTAGAAAAGAGGTTTCTTTTCTTTCCTTTTTTGGAAATAAGATATCCATTTCATGTGAGAAAGAAATCTGTGTCCTTGGCCTTATAATACGGATATTTATCAAGTGTCTAGCAGGGACCAGAAAATTACAACTACTCTTCATAATCCTTACAACCCCCATTACACAGATGTGAAAACTGAGACTAGGGAGTTCAAATGGCTTAACCAAGACAATAGAGCCAGACTATGGCTGAGCCAGGCTTTGAACACGTTCTTCTCCAACTCCCAAACTTACATCCTTTCCCTTCTACTTTGCAGCCAAGTAAACTCACCAGCCTATGTTGGAATAAGGTCTCAGAAAAGTATACTGGAAATAGAGAAAGGAATGAGAATTTCAGAATTTTATCATTTTATCCGTTTAGAACATGCTGTATATAGTGTCTCTGGGGAGTCTACAAACCACCAAAAATAAATTTGAGTTAACTGTAAAAGAGAACGGAGGGTTTTGTTAGGACACGGTCACTTCCAGATGGGTGCGAATCACCTCTCTCTATAGATCCTGCCGTGACCCACCCCACCGACTCCCCACCTCAGGATGTTGTGCAGAGGCCCCTCATGTTGACTCTGATCTACACATTGACCTCAGAACCTCATACTGTGAATCTCCAGCCTGGGGAGCCTGCGTGTTCTACTCCCTTACCCCTTGGGCTTCCAGAATTTCCAGCCTGAGGAGGTGCTCACACTGTAGCCACAGCTTGTCCATTATTCCCCTTAATGGCCTTTCTTAGCAATCAGTGGTCTTTTCCAGGTACACATTGCCAACATGGTCCATTTGGGGGAAACTGTCCAGGAAAAGGTTGGGTATTCCGCAGAGGAGTCTTTGGTTCATCGTAGATTCAAATAGGCTAACCGTTTCAGGGCAGAATGGATTTCAACGGCCTGTGGCTGGCTTCTAAGGAATTCTCCCTTCTGTTTCTACTCTCACTTGGGCTCCTGCAGAACCTCCCACCAGTCTCTTTGCTTTTCCCCTTCCCTGCGTTCACCTCTCCGGCCCAATCCCCAAAGCCAAAGTAATCTTCAAACGCCGTAAATCGATTTCCTGCTTCGAACATTTCAATGGCCTCCCATCATGCTCAGAATCAAACCCAAACTCCTCACCCCAGCCTGTAAGATCTGACCACTCTCTTCCCCCCACCTCAACTCACACCAGTCTCTTCTTGTTCGCCGGGCCCCAGCAGAGCTATCTCCTCTCTCTTCCCTCCGCATGTCAAGTCCTTTCCTCCTCAGGGCCTTGGCACTCACTGTTGCCTCTGCTTGGAGCAGCATTCCCTGCATCTTCACTATTTTCATCCTTTAGGTCTCAGACCTCCTCAGATGGCTCTTCCCCGGCCACCTCATGGGATGTGGCAGACCCCCTCCCCCAATCACTCGCTACCATCTCGCCTGACTGTTTCCTTGTAGCACTTACCACGAATTGCAATCCTCTCATTTTCTTATTTATTTTTTCTGGTTCAGTGTTCTATCACCCCTAGTAGAATGTAGGGTCATGAGGACGGGGACTTTATTTCGACCAGCACTGGATCCTGAGCAGTAAATATTTGTTGAGCCACGGAGTCCCTTATATCATGTGGCCCTTGGTCTTTCAGTGCTTAGGAAAGCTTCCTCCCTCTGCTATAGGACCCAACTCTAAATCCATACCTCCTGGGGAATTCTCTACTTCCAGCCCGGTTATTCCTAAATCCCTTCCCTAAGTCTGTACCAGCTTTCTTAAGAGGAGTATGTTCTAAACAGGACCTAATATATTATGAGGACTTCCACTTGTCAAATGATAAATGTGAAACACTGGAAAATTTTATTGCTGTGGAGGGTTGCCCTTTCGTAAGTCCAGTTGTGACATCCGTATGTTACTGTCCCACCCTGTCTCTAGTAGCAATACATACTTTAGATCTCTCTTCAGAGTAATGTTTTTGTGGGTTTTTTTGGTTTTCGGTTTTGGATAGCTGACTTCAAGTGCAACGCAAGTTTACTACTCTTTCTCTGTCTTCTCTTTTGGTTCTTTTTTTCAAATGTTTTTTTTTTTTTTTAATTTTATACGTTTATTTATTTATTTATTTTTGGCTGCGTTGGGTCTTCGTTGCTGCGCGCGGGCCTTCTCTAGTCGCGGCGAGCGGGGGCTACTCTTCGTTGCGGTGCGCGGGCTCCTCATCGCAGTGGCTTCTCTTGTTGCAGAACACGGGCTCTAGGTGCACGGGCTTCAGTAGTTGTGGCTCACGGGGCTTAGTTGCTCCGTGGCATGGGGGATCTTCCCGGATCAGGGCTCGAACCCGTGTCCCCTACAGTGGCAGGTGGATTCTTAACCACTGCGCCACCAGGCAAGTCCCTCTTCTGGTTCTTAAAACAGAATATTACATATGCCTAGAATTCTAAAATGTGCCCCTCTGATATTTGTGACTAGAAACACCAAGTTCTAGGAATACAGCTCACCTTAAGAGGAATTTAAATTGCTTTTATTCACACAGTGCTTTTGCAGTCAGCAAATATGAGACTCCTCCGTCCTCCTCTGCTCTACATGTCTATATTTGCAGTTTACAAAACACATCTGAATTACAGATCTCATTCCCAGCCTGTGGAGTTGGTAAAGAAGAAATGACCCCTGTTTTACAGAGGAAGAAAGCAGCTCAGAGAGGCTGGGAAATACCACCTTGAGAACCCTCATTGACCCGGGGATAATTTGTGTGTAGGGTCTGAATGTGTGTAATCTCGGTCTATACTGGGAAAGGCATTTATGAAATCAGGTGGAGTGCAAGTTAAGTCATCCTTTAAGGCCTGTCCAAGGTCTTCTATCATAAGGCAGTTTGAAACATTACCTGAAATAATGAGTTACAGCTGCGGGCGGGCAGGCAGTCCTTCCCCTAATCCATCATTTATTATAGCGATACTGAATGTTGAGGGGTTATTAGGTTTTTCCAATTTCCAGAACAAAAGGCAGTCATATACCTTTGGCTGAAGGATACAAGGGATGATATTTTCCTTTTTAAAGAAACATTCTATACAGATGTACACATGTACAGATGTATATTATTTTATTCTCCCCAAAGCTCTGTGAGTATTGTTATCTTTGCTTAGAATTGAGGAGACCGAGGCAGAGAGCAATTGAGTCTTTGGTCCCAGACCACCCAGAACATCAGTAACAGAGGAAGAACTCAAACCTGCTTTCAGACTCTGCAGCCTACTTCCCTCAGAGGCCTTCCACTTGCAGCTTTGGGGGCTTCTCCCACAGGACTGGACCACATCGTGAGATCCCTTTGGTGGAGTTTTCTGAAATGTTCAAATTGGAGGAAGAGAAAGTGCTATCACATAATATCACTTCTGAGGCCTCATCACCACTAAATTCCTGGTAACAAATTTCTAATTTGACTTGTTATGAATCCGCCAAGATAACCCTGCCATTGGATAACAAGCTGCTAAATAATTGGAAGTTAGTTGTTTTCATTTTAAGGGTGCATGAAATCTATGCCTGGCCATTCGAGGGGGGGAAAAGGAAGCTGATTTGATAGTTGTGAGGTTTTCTTTGTACCTATGCCCCTTCCATTTGGACACAGACATACTCTGAAACAATGTGGCCATTATTATAGCACGATGGTATGGAATTTGGTCCTTGGGTGTCAGAAGATACATTATGGTAGCTTGACAGTAGTCTTGGCTCTGTTTAAGCTGCCTCTCTTTCTGGAGTCACATTTTCAGGGTCAAGAACAAACTAACTTGCCCACACTTTACAGTTGAGCAGACTCGATAAGAAACAAGAAGGCTGGAGCCAGAGGGGCTCCATGGACGAGTGACCCGTGCAGTCACCCAGAGCCTGCTCTTGGTTAATGCTCAGCTGTTGCCATCTTGGAATTCTTGCTAAGTTTTGAACAAGGGGCTCTGCATTTTCAGTTTGTGTTGAGTCCTCCCAATTATGTAGCCGGTCCTGCTTGGTGTCTCAGGATATTAGCCTCAGAGACAGTGATCCGGCCAGGTCAGAGCACTGCCAAGATTTGAGGTCTCCTGATAGAGCTTGGGGATGAGCCAATGTACTGCTGACAGACCCAAGGGTGTGGGTCAGGACTGAAGGGGTGCCGCAAAGCCCCCAGTCCTCAGCGGGGGCAGAGGATGCTGCCCATCACCTCGCAGAAGGTTCCGTCTTAGTTGAAGCCAATGAGGTGGAGGCCTGGCACCCAACCCCAAATGCCAAGAAGATATGGAACCCCCCCAGGATACTAGTCTCTTGTTTGGGGCCCACATACCTACTTAATCTGCTTAACAGAGTGCTGGGCATGGTCATATGGGAAACAGGTTCAGTATCCAACAGGCTGCACGTTTTTGGATTTTTTAAAAACCCTTTTAGTTTAGAAAGCACTTTTATTTTTTAGATGTTAACCTTTTTACTTATTATAGAGTAATAGTCATTGAGAAAGAGTATTTCATTACTGATGAGCAGAAAAGAAAAATGTAAATATCACCCAGAGTCCCACTCCCAGGAGATGATCATTGTTAATATTTTAATGTACATATATACATATATATACTTTAAAAAAATAATAGGATTGGGCTTCCCTGGTGGCGCAGTGGTTGAGAATCCGCTTGCCGATGCAGGGGACACGGGTTCGTGCCCCGGTCCGGGAAGATCCCACATGCCGCGGAGCAACTAAGCCCGTGAGCCATGGCCGCTGGGCCTGTGCGTCCGGAGCATGTGCTCCGCAACGGGAGAGGCCACAACAGTGAGAGGCCCGCATACCGAAAAAAAAAAAAAAAAAAAAAAAAAAAAAATAATAGGATTATACTGTATATGGAATCATTTCGTTGCTTTTTTTCATTTACTATTTTGAGAGCATGCTCCCATGTCATTATATATTTTACTACTTCATCCCATTAAATCTACCATTATAGTTTATTGAACTAACCTCTATAGTTTGATGTTTAAATCATTCCTCATTCCTTGCTATTTTATTTTATTTATTTATTTAGTTAGTTAGTTTTGCGGTACGCGGGCCTCTCACCGTCGTGGCCTCTCCCGTGGCGGAGCACAGGCTCCGGACGCGCAGGCTCAGCGGCCATGGCTCACGGGCCCAGCCGCCCCACGGCATGTGGGATCCTCCCGGACCGGGGCTCGAACCCGCGTCCCCTGCATCGGCAGGTGGACTCTTAACCACTGCACCACCAGGGAAGCCCCTCCTTGCTATTTTATAACAGTGCTGTGATGAACAGGCATGTAGCTATTTTTGCAATCATCCATGACTACCTCTTTAGAATAATTTACTAGAAGTGAGTTTTCTGAGTTAAAGATGTGAACATATTGAGAGATCCTTGTCCAGTTGGCTCAAAGAACTGTTGAAACAATCTCCATTCTCACCAGCAGTGCAGACTAGTGTGGGACATGTTCTTAGAGTCCTATGGAGACTCGGTTTTGTGGGTGGGTGGGAGGTTGTGATTCACACCTAGAAGAGGATCCTTCTGGAATCTCATGGAATTTCTAGAATTGCAAGTGGTCAATAGGATGGGCGTGCAAATGGCGGTACTTTTTATGATTTGGAGTCTAGCAGTCAGTATGGGTGAAAATCATCCTAAAGAGATTACCGCTAAGAGGTCGCCCAAATATTCTGCTTGCATATGATTACACCTTCTAGCTTTATGCAACTGTGTAATCACATGGTGTTGAATCAAGGATTTATAAAAATTGCACTAAACCCATGTTCTATAATTTGAAAAAACAAAATAAAACAAGACTTTGGTTTCTTTGCTCCTTATTTAATCATTAATAATTTTTGGTTTGTTTGGGTTCCCTGCCCCCTCCCCTTCCAGATACCTTTAAGATTTTTCTCTTTTGTCACAAAGAGAAGCAGAGGTCATATACTATGTCTGACCATTCACAAGTCAGGTCCTTAATCTTCAGCTTCCTTTGTAAATAAAAATTTCAGCTCAAATCTCTTTTATATTTATAAACACTGAGCTTCATAACCCCCAAGTCCCATTTTGTATCAGATTTCTCTTTAGGGAATCCATTTGTAATCCTTCTCTACAAAGCAGGCCTGCTTCTGGAAAAAATCAATAAGAGGGAAACACAAGTCAATCTACCAGAAGTGCAGCTGGATTTAGAGGCTGGGTCAATCATAGGACCCTTTATATTTATTTATTTCTTATAGCCAACAAAGATTTAATTATTATACTATAGGGGTGATAGATATAGAATAGAATCAGAATTCTTAAAAATTATTATAGGCTCCACAGAGACTTTCTAGTGAGTGGATATGTGATGTACAATGTCCTTTGAAGATAAATCTCCCCCGTGGATTATGGGTGATGCTCCAGGAAAACATGCTAATGTCAGGAAGAACCATTACCCACGAATATGCTGATAGTCATTTTCAGTGACTAGTGGTTTGGGTCCGTGGTGTGTTTATTTTCCTGCACAAAAATGCAATGGATTATATAACCTCTGCAGTGGGTAGCCTTAGAATTCCCATGGTAGAGTGGCTCATTCTTTTAAAAATGCATTAAATATGAATTAACCACTTCTCATTAATGGTAGCATACATTATTTTCTTTCTTCTGTCTCTTCTTTCCCTTTCTCCTGCATGCAGCCCTGTTTTCTGTTACCTGCTCCTCGCCCACACTCATTTTCATTGCTTTCAGAGCTTACTCTCACATCCCTTTTTACTTTCCTTTGTAACAACTCCAACACATTTCCTTTTACATTGGTGATGGTTGCTTAACTTCTCTCCCTTGCTTTTTCCACCAAACCTTGTTTATTTTCATTTTTCTCCCAGTGGTCTAATTTTTCTCCGGACCTGTCACATTTAATTGAGGTTTGTGGCATGGTTAAGATGAAGAAAGTCTTTTCTTCTCAGGCTCAAAAAGGAAATGATATTTTCAGTTTATATAGGTTCAGTTTATCCTAGATTACTGACTCTCTTGAATAGAACCCTCAGCTCTTTCTTTTATCAACCCAGTCCAGGAACAGTTCTGTGCTCTGTATAGAACACACCAGGGACATGTAGGTTCAAGATGTGTGTTTCTGAGTTCTCAGTGTTGCTTTCTTAAACATTATGGAACATTCTCATCACCAGCTTCACCCCCTTTTTCTCTTTCACTGCCTCTGCTCTTTATGGATGTTTTGAACTAGAATTCATCTTTCTTGTCAAAGGGGCACTTAGTAGCCCTCAGATCACTGATCAGAACACAAAAGATATTTAAAGAGAGGTGTTCAACTCAGATGATCACCCTGAGAGGCTCCCTCATTTGTGGAGTAAGAAGAACTTGAAGGAGCATTGAAAAAGAATTCTGGAACAGTGAACAGTTATGAGATGTGTTTCGTGTGGGGAACAGTTTCCTCTGCTCGTGAGTCTTTCTCATCACTGGACACGTGTCTCTCTTTTGGAGTGACTCTGGAACATAGATATCCATGTGAGAGGAACATCTTATGCTTTTTTGAGGTCTTGCTCAAGTCCATTCTTAAGTGAGTGCATGCAGGGGATAATATGAATTCTAAAATGTTCAGTATCTCAGACTCTCCACTGAGTCATTTCCTTATTTTTATTAATTGGCTTAGACCCAACTACAGAATGGAAAGCTATTTTTATGCATTTGCTCACAACGGAGAGATTTAACACAAGACTTAAGCAACACAATCTGCCAGTTTAAAACAGGAAAAACACGCCTTCCTATATTCCATTAAATTAGGCTGACAATACGTTTCACATCTTAGGATCATCTTTACCTTTTAAAACATTCATAGATAGGTTAACAATAAACTTCGGGGGATGTAACAGTGCTTAGAGTTAACGAGGATATTCTCTCTATCATTTTTCCTCTATGTGGCTTCCTTGGGATATATTTTGTCTTGCTTGACTTCTTCATAGTCTGATGGGTTGAAGCTCTGTCGCATACAAGTGCTCTGGGATAAGATGTGACTCATGTCCTCACTCCATTGTAAAAGTCATAAAGGCAGTAACTCAAGTGTATGGCTGACTCAGTAACTGACCAGCATTATGTTTATTGAAATTATCCTGCAATCTAGAAATTAGAAGTGAAATAACCCATGAAGTCATCCTGCCCCTGCTATTCTGGGCCAAGGTAAGAGTTTTTCTGGGCTATTCTTCTCTTACTCTTTCAATTTAGTTTTATAACTATCAGTCATGCAACAACTCCGATCATTTATTTGACAGATTTCTATTCTAACTAGCTGCAAAATGATAGAACTTATCACTAAGAAGCAAAGCACCTCTCCTGAGATGAAGTAGCGTTTATTTTTCAAAGAAATAAGAGATGGGAGGCCAGCCCATCAAACCCAGGAAAACCTATGGGATGATTAGAAAGTTAGTCATGAATTCCAATCGTGTCTGTGTCTAGGTGTGGAGTAGTGAGGTTTATCATGGGATGGAATTTGTCCAGGCAGCATGCCTGGGGCGGTGGAGAAAGGTCTATATGTCTGAGGGAAAGGACTGCCCACTGAGCCATCATCTGCCTTCTAGCTGTCAATGCCGAGCATGGGGAGACTAGAAATAGACAGGAAAGGGAACCTAGGTAGGTGGATTGGCCAGAGTAGACAGAGCAGTAGATTGAAATGAGCATCAGTTCTAGAAATGCAGGTCTGACTCTGGCTCCCAGCCCCCTACAAGATGATCTCCAAGTCCTTTAGTTTGGCGAAACTCGGCCTCAGTGTTTGTTGCATTCCTGATTCCTTGGTCCATCTGCCCCTCTCTCTGGAATATCCACTTCCCCTGCCTGCTTGAAATATTTGAATTTGTTTTTATCAAACTTAGTTTAGCTCTCATGTCTTTGGGAAGCTTGCACTGACCCCAGAGACAAAGTCCACAGCTCCCTTTCTGCCAAGTGCCTGCTCTGATTGTTTTACTTACCCAAAGCCGTGTGATTTATTTATCTACTTGATTTTTTTTGTCTGTTTCCTCGAATCGACTATGAGCTCCCTGGGGACAGATCTGTGTCTTTATTCAAGTTGTGTCTGCTGTGCCCAGCACAGAACCTAGCACAGAGCAGGAGCTCATGACATTTATGTAGAGTGAATGAATGAATGCGTGAGTGAATGAGAAAGGGGGCACAGTTTTGGTGTTAGGAATTTAGGAGAGCATCCAGAGACACCACGGTGGGTGTTTCTGTATTGTGGTGGTGCTTGGATTAAATGTTTTCTAAGAAAATGCCATTCATCAAATAGCTTTCCTGACTTTTACGGGGTCATAGATTCAGCACGAAGGAAAATGAGAAATCATCTTTTTCAACATCCCACTTCAAAAGAGAAGTCCCTTCTAGGGCATTATTGACAGCGAAGCACCTGGCTTGCATTGGAATAGCCCAGCGGCGGCAATTTACCAGGGAGTCCGCTCTAGCCTCAGATGGCTGTGTTTGTCTTTCATGATTGGGCATAATTTGCTTCTTTGAAATCTTCATCTGAGTAAGCTCTCGGTAAAATTTAGCTATTAATATTGTCATTTTCTTTTTCTCTTCGTGAAAAATACCTAAAGGTAGTTATCAAGGTTTCCATCTCTTTTCAAGTTTAATTTCCCTGATGTCTTAAACCCGAGACTTGGTTCCCAGATCCCTGACCCTCCTGGCCCCTTTCCTCTTACTTGCCATGAGACACACCAGCCGCCAGCGCGTGACCAGCGCTTCTTGCCATCTGCTCTCTTCGACATTTCCTGGCTCAGTTCATTCCAGAGAAAGGCCCCTTTCATCCGTCTGCTCCATGCTTATCAGAAACAAATGCCCAAAGCAGAAGGCTGAAGTTGTGATTAGTTGGCATGGGAGAAAAATATATATGGGCACACAAATAAGAATCAAATCCCGGGTACTAGTCATCTGCCAAAGGAGAGCTCGGTAGGGAAAGTGATTCTAAATTAGTGATCAGGGACAAAGGAAGCTCATATTTGAAAAGAATTCGATAATATTAAGTAGAAATTATAGAAGAAAGCAAGCTTTCTTTCTGTACTATTTATTCACACATTGCTGTTTGCTCATCGAAAAGCAAAACAAATAACCTTTATTTCTTGGCAGCAAAGCCATTTCAAGCTCAAATAATAAACTGAATTGTCAGAGAATCAGAGACTCGTGGGAGATTGAAAATAGTTTCTTCTGCACAGAAACTGAGATCATACATTGCATATATGAGATTCTTTTTTTTTAATTGAAGTATAGTTGATTTACAATGTTGTGTTAATTTCTGCTATACAGGAAGGTGATTCAATTATACATATATGTATATTCTTTTTAAAAAATATTCTTTTCCATTATGTTTCATCATAGGATATTGAATATAGTTCCCCTGTGCTGTACAGTAGGACCTTGTTGTTTATCCATTCTGTATATAATAGCTCACATCTGCTAACCCCAACTTCCCACTCCATCCCTCCCCCAAGCCCCTCTCCCTTGGCAACCACATGTCTGTTCTTTGTGTTCAGGAGTCTGTTTCTGTTTCTTAAATAAGTTCATTTGTGTCACATTTTAGATTCCACATATAAGTGATATATGGCATTTGTGTTTCTCTTTCTGACTTACTTCACTTAGTATGATAATATCTAGGTCCATCCATGTTTCTACAAATGGCATTATTTCATTCTTTTTTATGGCTGAGTAGTATTTCCTTGTATATATGTACCACATCTTCTTTATCCATTCATCTGTTGATGGACATTTAGGTTGATTCCATGTCTTGGCTATTGTAAATAGTGCTGCTATGAACATAGGAGTGCATGTATCTTTCTGAATTATAGTTTTATCTGGATGTATACCCAGTAATGGGATTGCTGGGTCATATGGTAGCTCTATTTTTAGTTTTCTGAGGAACCTTCATATGGTTCTCCACAGTGGCTGCACCAACTTACATTCTCACCAACAGTGTAGGAGGGTTCCCTTTTCTCCACACCTTCTCCAGCATTTGTTATTTGTAGATTTTTTTAAAGATGGTCATTCTGACCGGTGTGAGGTGATACCTCATTGTAGTTTTGATTTGCATTTCTCTAATAATTAGTGATGTTGAGCATCTTTTCAGCACATGAGAGATTCTTAAGTTCTTCTTGGATGGCCTGGGGGGAAAACAAAGCAAAAGATTCTCCTTTTTGAAAAACTTACATGAATTTTAACATTAGCCACTATAAGTAAATGCATTTTCAATATCACAAATATTTATAGATGTAGTCATAACCTGTTTTAATATTTAGTAAAATACAACCCTTTATTTCTTTTTCTTTTTTTGCAGTTTTGACATTTTATTGAAAAAATCTTTGACATATAACATTGTGTAAATTTAAGGTGTACATGTTAATTTGATACACTTATGTATCGTAATATGATTACAATAATGAACATCTCTATCACATTACATAATTTTGTTTTTAGTGGTTGGAATAATTAAGTTCTAGTCTATTAGCAAGTTTGATGATTATAATACAATATTGTTGTCTGTATTCCTTGTACTGTGCATTAGATCTCTAGGGCTTATTTAGTATTTGTTGTAAGTTTGTATCCTTAAACAACATCTTTCCTATCCTCCTGCCCATTCTCCTTTCTTTTTTTGCCGCGCAGGCCCAGCAGCCATGGCTCACGGGCCCAGCCGCTCTGCGGCACGTGGGATCTTCCTGGACCGGGGCACGAACTCGTGTCCCCTGAGTCAGCAGGTGGATTCTCAACCACTGCGCCACCAGGGAAGCCCCATTCTCCTTTCTTGATGCAAATAATACCAGAACGAAATCAACAAGAAAGTAGAACGTCCTTCTAAAATTAGTTAATTGTCAGCAGTAAAGGAATCGTTTTTAAATGATATTGATAAAGAGCCCTGTGTTAACCAGCACATGTAAATGATGTTCCAACTAGTAACCTGTCTTTGTATGATACAGCTTTCAAGTTATTTTCCGCCGAGTGATCCCTATTCTTTTATCCAGCTCCTCTTGTCCTCAGTGATACATATTTGCACAATGACTAGCTAAGGAGAGAGATCTTACATCTTCTGCACAGAAACTGAGACCTGGGTTGCTAGCTGAATATAAGATACTGGCTGTGTCAAAAAGATGCAGCTAAGCATGGGGTGCGGTCATGGGTTTGGGGAAGAGAAGACACAAGCTGGAGGAGACTACCCATTCCAGGTGAGTCAGCTCAGGGAAACTGATATTTCTTTATAGGGCTCTTTATTGGAGGTGCAAAGATTGGCTTTATCAGCAGCATCTAGACTGAAAATCACAGGGTCCACAGTAATGGTGAAATTCAGAGATATGGTCCAGGGAAAGCAAGAGGGCAAACTGTTGCAGCAGACAATGTTGGTTTCCATTTTGCCCCTTCCTTGTTCCTCATAGGATCCTGATTTTGCACAGTTATCTCCCCCCCCCCCTTTCTCTCTCTTTTTTTTAAAAAAGCAACACTGCTCCCAGGGAGGCTGGGGATGAATTGTGACTAGCCTAAGCTAAGCATGGCAGTCTCTCTCTCTCTCTCTCTCTCACTGGGAATTAGTTTAAGCAAGTGCACATGAAGAGATTCTGGCCAGTGAGAAAAAAGTCTACACTGGATCCTTTGAATAGGATTATAAAGAGAGATACCTAGGAAGACACAGTTTATTACTCTACTAGGCTTATCCCATCTGATGTGATGCCCAGAACCGCAGCAGTCATTGTACAACATGAGGCGCTAGGCTAAGGATCAGATCCACACACTGAAGATGACTGAGCAGAAACATGGCAACCCCTAGGGCCTGAAACACTGAATTAACCAATCACAGAGCTGCCTATTATGAACTGAATTGTGTCTCTCCAAAATTCATATGTTGAAATCTTAACTCTCAGTGCCTTGAAATATGGCTGTATTTGGAGATAGTGCCTTTTAAAGAGGTACTTAAGGTCAAATGAAGTCTTATGGGTGGGCCCTAATCCAATCAGACTAGTCTCTTGATAAGAAGAGGAGAGTTGGACCTACAGAGAGAGGCACAGAGATGCAAGTGCAAAGAGAAGGCGGCTGTCTGCATGCCAAGGAGAGAGGACTTGGGAACAACCGAAGCTCCCACACCTTGATCTCAGACTCTGAGTCTCCAGAACTAAGAGAAAATAAATTCCTGTTGTTTAAGCCACCCAGTCTGTGCTATTTAATTAGGGCAGCTCTTACAAACCAATACACTGCCCTACCTTTGGCCTTCTTAATATATAGGGCCATACAATTTTTTGCTTTTTAAGTCACTTAAGTGGGGTTTTCTATTCTATTCTAGCAGAGTTGCTAAAAAATCAAAAAAGATATTGCAGCAATATTATTCTATTACAATGAAAGCAAGTCTGAAGATAGGAGATGTAGCTATAATATCTAACATTGAAGGTCAGAAAAACACAGAGAGTCATCCGAAGTAATATTGTCATAACACAAGGAGTAGCAGGTCATCTAGTAACCAGGAGGAAGCTGAAGATGTCAGAGGAGCAGTAGCATTTTTCCAAACCCTAGGGTAGGGCTTTGGTTTCTGCTCTCCCAATCCTCCCATAGCTGGACCTGAGGATGGAGACTCATGAGGATATGGCTTGTGGCCAAGGGACAGAGTGGAGCTGACAGTCCCATGTGTGGGCTTAGACCGATGACTATGACCTCAGCTAACCAATGAAATTAACTAGCAACAGATGAAAAACAAATTTTGACCAGCTTCAGAGAATGAGAATTTACAAAGTCCTATGTAGTAGTTAGAGTAGGATAGCATGGAACCGACTCCATTTTATGGGTTTGCCCCTACTAATTAAGTTATCCCAAGTTCTAACTTCAAAGCAGGAAGTTGGGCAACCACTGGATAAAGAGAGATCAACTGCCAACATATAATAGTGTTTATACATATTATCAAATAGCTCAGGCTTGGCTCTGAGCTATGAAATAAGAAGTGTTCCTCTCATGACTAAATACAGTTATATTTGTTGAACCAAGTATATTTTTCTAGAGAATAGTGGTCGAGTTGACCATAACCACATTATTGTAAGTTTTCAATGCTTAGATTAGAATAGCTCATGTTTGGTCTTCCTGCTTTGAGAATGTTCACTTTTAAGCTGTTCCCCTCCCTGCTGAAGCTTCCTGAGATCACTTCCATTATTTCTTCACCCACCGCCAAAACATTCATTTGGCTCTAAAAGTATTGAAGACATCCCTTAGGGCATCTGTCCAGGCTGCAGTCCCATATTCCTTCTCTGAGCACTGCTTCATCCTGGAAGTGAGCCCCAGAAAGCCATGTTTATTCAATATGATGTCACTTCTGTTATTGCACTAGGAACAGACAATCAGATTATCTTTCATGGAAATTTGAATTGGAAGTCAAAGATGCTGGGAGCCTCTGCTGGTCATTTGAACTGAAGAGATGTAAGCATGTGAGTTATGGGGAGGATTGTCTTATACCACATTCATGGGGAGCAGACAAGTCTGTTGCACAGAGAGAAAAGAATGAGGCAGATATGCAGAGAGAAGCTGAGGTGAGCAAGTATATGACGGGGGGTGGAGTTGTGTGATGGAGACTAGGAAACTTGTAGCTCTAGCTCCTGGTAGATTTTCATTCCTGGTTCCAGCCCTTGGGGAGACCCATCTGTTCATTCTGTCCTTGAGTTCCTCCAGATCCCTTTGTTTTTAGGTTGCCTTATTCCCTGGGGCTTATACTCATTTAAGTGGTTTTCTGTTATTTGTATCTAAAACCACCGTGGGGCTTCCCTGGTGGTGCAGTGGTTGGGAGTCCGCCTGCCGATGCAGGGGACACGAGTTCGTGCCCTGGTCCGGGAAGATCCCACATGCCGTGGAGCGGCTGGGCCTGTGAGCCGTGGCCGCTGAGCCTGTGCGTCCGGAGCCTGTGCTCCGCAACAGGAGAGGCCACAGCAGTGGGAGGCCCGCGTACAGAATAAATAAATAAATAAATAAATAAATAAATAAATGAATGAATGAATGAATGAATGAATAAAACCACCTTGGCCAAAGCAAAGCTAAAAGTCAAACCCTTGGCTTGATATTCAACATCATCCCCAGTTTGGCCCTCATGTATTATGTTCACCTTCATGTCCCCCTGCCATCATACATGGAACTTCATTCATACCAGTCTGCCTTCTTTCCTCCTCTCACACCTTATATTTTTTATATTTTTGTTTCATTCCTCATTTCACATGATTTCCTCTACCTAAAATACTCTCCTGCTCTTCTTGGCCTACTTGAACCCTACACACTTTTAAAGGTCAACTCAAGTTTGCCCATCTAAGTGAAGTCTTCCATAAGCTTCCCAGCCCACAACAATTTCTCCTTCCTTTAAACTTCTATAGTGCTTTTTCTTTCTGTTAACAACTGTTTTGATGTAACAAGAGCTTGTAGTAATGGAGAAAAATAGGTTGGTTTCAGAGAAACACCTTGATGACAGAAACGCTAGCACCAGAGTTTGGAAATAATGTGAGAGACCAAGGAATATATCCCAGGATGTCAGACAGAGGCGTGGTACCAAAAATATCTTCAAGTATTACCTTTAATAAAATAATATCCAACATGTTGGAAAACATGAAATATGCATGCTCATATGACATTTATTATTTAGCTTTCTCAACAACACCTACATTGAGTATGATAAAGCAATTAGATGAGAGAAGACAGAGATGGAAAAACAAGAGGATATAAAGGAGAAGATGGACACTGTGGCATTGGAGAAGATGCAGATGGTACAGAGAGGAGAGGAGAGGACAGAGAGGATGAGAAAGAGGTGAGGAGATGGTGAAAGGTCCTCCTTCCTTCTCCTTTCAGGCAAAATCAACTTTAACCCCGACTCTCTGACACTACATCCTCTCTCAAAGAAGAGAAGGGTTAGGAGAAGTTATGAAGATGAAGTAAATAAAGAACAGTAGGATGACAAGGAGGATCAGGACCACTTCTTCCCCTAGGCAAGGGAGACTTAGAATCCCTCACCTTCCACCCAGGGTGGGATATTCCAGTCTTTACGACAAGAATTAACCTGTAAGTACAATTAGTATTTTTCATAATGAATATGTGAATCCTTATAGCCCTGCCCACTCAACAACATTCACTCAACAAACATTTATTGTACTTTCTATTATCAGATGGTTCATTAACATATGGATTAGTCACACCCGTCTCCTGTTGCATATTGTAGAAGAACGAAGTCTGATAACACTTGTGGTAAATAGCATGCAGCCATAGGCATTTTGATAAGGCTGAGTCTTTGACTCACCACTGACCTCTGGTCCATGAGAGCTTCCCACCCCTGTCTGCCCCTGGGGTTTTCAGAGGCTGATGCTCTCTGACTTGGGTCCTTTTTTTCTCTCAGTATGCCGTGCTTTCAAAAATTTAAGATAACCAACATGCTTCAGCTTCTCTCCCTGTTGCCATCTAGAGACAGCACTCTAGGGAGTTTGAAGCCCAGAACGTATCACCCTTTGTGTCTATTTCCCCTCTTCCAACATCTTTCTTCAGTTGTATCAGAATATCAAAGGCGCTCTCACGGGGAAAAGATGTTCCATACTGGTTTCAGCTCTGCTCATGGGAGGTTTTAAAGATCACTGCATTTCATTTGTTCTTTTTTCCAGTCTAAACCCATGTGGAGACCAACTCTGTACCAACTGTTGACCTTGAGTAGCCCATGGCCTCATGGAAAAACAACCTGGAAGCCTGGCTTCAAGATGGCAGAAGAGTAAGACATGGAGATCACCTTCCTCCCCACAGATACATCAGAAATACATTTACACGTGGAACAACTCCTACAGAACACCTACTGAACACTGGCAGAAGACCTGAGACCTCCCAAAAGGCAAGAAACTCCCCACGTACCTGGGTAGGGCAAAAGAAAAAAGAAAAAACAGAGACAAAAGAATAGAGACGGGACCTGCACCAGTGGGAGGGAGCTGTGAAGGAGGAAAGGTTCCCACACACTAGAAGCCCCTTCGTGGGCAGAGACTGCGGGTGGCGGAGTGGGGGAAGCTTCGGAGCCACGGAGGGGAGCACAGCCACAGGGGTGCAGAGGGCAAAGCGGAGAGATTCCCGCACAGAGGATCTGTGCCGACCAGCACTCACCAGCCAGAGAGGCTTGTCTGCTCACCCACCAGGGCGGGCGGGGGCTGGGAGCTGAGGCTCGGGCTTCGGAGGTTGGATCCCAGGGAGAGGACTGGGGTTGGCGGCGTGAACACAGCCTGAAGGGGGTTAGTGAGCCATGGCTAGCCGGGAGGGAGTCCAGATGAAGTCTGGAGCTGCCGAAGAGGCAAGAAACTTTTTCTTGCTTCTTTGTTTCCTGGTGCGCGAGGAGAGGGGATTCAGAGCGCCGCTTAAAGGAGCTCCAGAGACAGGCGCAGAAACGCGGCTATCAGCGCGGACCCCAGAAACGGGCATGAGATGCTAAGGCCGCTGCTGCCGCCACCAAGAGGCCTGTGTGCAAGCGCAGGACACTATCCACACCGCCTCTCCCGGGAGCCTGTGCAGCCCGCCACTGCCAGGGTCCCGGCATCCAGGGACAACTTCCCCAGGGGAACGAATGGCGTGCCTCAGGCTGGTGCAATGTCACACCGGCCTCTGCAGCCACAGGCTCGCCCCGCACTCCGTACTCCTCCCTCCCCCCAGCCTGAGTGAACCAGAGCCCCTGAATCAGCTGCTCCTTTAACCCCGTCCTGGCTGAGTGAAGAGCAGACGCCCTCCGGCGACCTACATGCAGAGGCAGAGCCAAATCCAAAGCAGAACCCCAGGAGCTGTGCGAACAAAGAAGAGAAAGGGAAATCTATCCCAGCAGCCTCAGGAGGAGTGGATTAAATCTGCACAATCAATTTGATGTACCCTGCATCTGTGGAACACCTGAATAGACAACGAATCATCCCAAATTGAGGAAGTAGACTTTGGGAACAACAATATATATATATTTTCCCCTTTTTCTCTTTTTTGTGAGTGATATGTGTATGCTTCTGTGTGTGAACAACAAGTATTAAAGGAACTTCTCTAGGCCAGAAACACAAGAGAAGGAAAAGACTTACAATAACAAACCCAAAACAATTAAGAAAATGGAAATAGGAACATACATATTGAAAATTACCTTAAATGTAAATGGATTAAATGCTCCAACCAAAAGACATAGACTAGCTGAATGGATACAAAAACAAGACCCATATATATGCTGTCTACAAGAGACCTACTTCAGACCTGGGAACACATACAGACTGAAAATGAGGGGATGGAAAAAGATATTCCATGCAAATGGAAATCAAAAGAAAGCTGGAATAGCAATTCTCATATCAGACAAAATACACTTAAAAAAAAAGACTATTACAAGAGACAAAGAAGGACATTACATAATGATCAAGGGATCAATCCAAGAAGAAGATATAACAATTGTAAATATTTATGCACCCAACATAGGAGCAGCTCAATACATAAGGCAAATACTAACAGCCATAAAAGGGGAAATCGAAAGTAACACAATAATAGTGGGGGACTTTAACACCCCACTTTCACCAATGGACAGATCATCCAAAATGAAAATAAATAAGGAAACACAAACTTTAAATGATACATTAAACAAGATGGACTTAATTGATATTCATAGGACATTCCATCCAAAAACAACAGAACACACATTCTTCTCAAGTGCTTATGGAACATTCTCCAGGATAGATCATATCTTGGGTCACAAAGCTAGCCTTGGTAAATTTAAGAAAATTGAAATTGTATCAAGTATCTTTTCCGACCACAATGCTATGAGACTAGATATCAATTACAGGAAAAAATCTATAAAAAACACAAACACATGGAGGCTAAACAATGCACTACTTAATAAACAAGATATCACTGAAGAAATCAAAGAGGAAATCAGAAAATACTTAGAAACAAATGACAATGAAAACACGATGACCCCAAACCTATGGATGCAGCAAAAGCAGTTCTAAGAGGAAAGTTTATAGCAATACAATCCTACCTTAAGAAACATCTTGAATAAACAACCTAACCTTACGCCTAAAGCAAGTAAAGAAAGAAGAACAAATAAACCCCAACGTTAGCAGAAGGAAAGAAATCATAAAGATCAGATCAGAAATAAGTGAAAAAGAAATGAAGGAAATGATAGCAAAGATCAATAAAACTAAAAGCTGGTTCTTTGTGAAGACAAACAAATTGATAAGCCATTAGCCAGACTCATCAAGAAAAAAAGGGAGAAGACTCAAATCAATAGAATTAGAAATGAAAAAGGAGAAGTAACAACTGACACTGCAGAAATACAAAGGATCATGAGAGGTTACTACAAGCAACTATATGCCAGTAGAATGGACAACCTGGAAGAAATGGACAAATTCTTAGAAATGCACAACTTTCCAAGACTGAACCAGGAAGAAATAGAAAATATGAATGGACCAATCACAAGCACTGAAATTGAAACTGAGATTAAAAATCTCCCAACAAACAAAAGCCCAGGACCAGATGCCTTCACAGGCTAATTCTATCAAACATTTTGAGAAGAGGTAATACCTATCCTTCTCAAACTCTTCCAAAATATGGCAGAGGGAGGAACACTCCCAAACTCATTCTCCGAGGCCACTATCACCCTGATACCAAAACCAAACAAAGATGTCACAAGGAAAGAAACTACAGGTCAATATCATTGATGAACATAGATGCAAAAATCCTCGACAAAATACTAGCAAATAGAATCCAACAACAGATTAAAAGGATCATACACCATGATCAAGTCGGATTTATCCCATGAGTGCAAAGATTCTTCAATATACGCAAATAAATCAATGTGATACACTATATTAACAAATTGAAGGAGCAAAATCATATGATCATCTCAATAGGTGCAGAGAAAGCTTTCAACAAAATTCAACACCCATTTATGATAAAAACCCTGCAGAAAGTAGGCATAGAGGGAACTTTCCTCAACATAATAAAAGTCATATATGACAAACCCACAGCCAACATCGTCCTCAATGGTGAAAAACAAACAATTTCCACTAAGGTCAGGAACAAGACAAGGTTGCCCACTCTCACCACTCTTATTCAACATACTTTTGGAAGTTTTAGCCACAGCAATAAGAGAAGAAAATGAAATAAAAGGAATCCAAATTGGAAAAGAAGAAGTAAAGCCGTCACTGTTTGCAGATGACATGATACTATACATACAGGATCCTAAAGATGCTACCAGAAAACTACTAGAGCCTATCAATGAATTTGGTAAAGTAGCAGGATAGAAAATTAATGCACAGAAATCTCTTGCATTCCTATACACTAATGAAGAAAAATCAGAAAATGAAATTAGGGAAACACTCCCTTCACCATTGCAACAAAAAGAATAAAGTATCTAGGAATAAACCTACCTAAGGAGACAAAAGACCTGTATGCAGAAAATTATAAGACACTGATGAAAGAAATTAAAGATGATACAAATAGATGGAGAGATATACCATGTTCTTGGATTGGAAGAATCAACATTGTGAAAATGACTCTACTACCCAAAGCAATCTACAGATTCAGTGCAATCCCTATCAAAATACCACTGGCATTTTTCACAGAACTAGAACAAAAACATTCACAATTTATATGGAAACACAGAAGACCCCGAATAGCCAAAGCAATCTTGAGAAAGAAAAACTGAGCTGGAGGAATCAGGCTCCCTGACTTCAGACTATACTACAAAGGTACAGTAATCATGTCAGTATGGTACTGGCACAAAAACAGAAATATAGATTAATGGAACAGAATAGAAAGCCCAGAGATAAACCCAAGCACATATGGTCACCTTATCTTTCATAAAGGAGGCGAGAATATACAGTGGAGAAAAGACAGCCTCTTCAATAAGTGGTGCTGTGAAAACTGGACAGCTACATGTAAAAGTATGAAATTAGAACACTCCCTAACATCACACACAAAAATAAACTCCAAATGGGTTAAAGACCTAAATGTAAGGCCAGACACTATCAAACTCTTAGAGGAAAATATAGGCAGAACACTCTATGAGATAAATCACGCAAGATCCTTTTTGACCCACCTCCTAGAGAAATGGAAATAAAAACAAAAATAAACAAATGGGGCCTAATGAAACTTAAAAGCTTTTAGACAGCAAAGGAAACCATAAACAAGACGAAAAGACAACCCTCAGAATGGGAGAAAATAGTTGCAAATGAAGCAATTGACAAAGGATTAACCTCCAAAATTTATAAGCAGCTCATGCAGCTCAATATCAAAAAAAAAAAAAAAAAAAACCCAATCCAAGAATGGACAGAAGACCTAAATAGACATTTCTCCAAAGATATACAGATTGCCACCAAACACATGAAAGAATGCTCAACATCATTAATCATTAGAGAAATGCAAATCAAAACTACAATGAGATATCATCTCACACCAGTCAGAATGGCCATCATCAAAAAATCTACAAACAATAAATGCTGGAGAGGGTGTGGAGAAAAGGGAACCCTCTTGCACTGCTGGTGGAAATGTAAATTGATACAGCCACTATGGAGAACAGTATGGAAGTTCCTTAAAAAACTAAAAATAGAACTACCATATGACCCAGCAATCCCACTACTGGGCATATACCCTGAGAAAACCATAATTCAAAAAGAGTCATGTACCATAATGTCCATTGCAGCTCTATTGACAATAGCCAGGACATGGAACCAACCTAAGTTTCCATCAGCAGATGAATGACCAAAGAAGATGTGGCACATATATACAGCAGATTATTACTCAGCCATAAAAAGAAACAAAATTGAGTTATTTGTAGTGAGGTGGATGGACTTAGAGTCTGTCATACATAGTGAAGTAAGTCAGAAAGAGAAAGACAAATACCGTATGCTAGCACACATATATGGAATAAAAAAAAAGTTCTGAAGAATCTAGGGGCAAGACATGAATAAAGACACAGACATACTAGAGAATGGACTTGAGGATATGGGGAGGGGGAAGGGTAACCTGGGACAAAGTGAGAGAGTGACATGGACATATATACACTACCAAATGTAAAATAGATAGCTAGTGGGAAGCAGCCGCATACCACAGGGAGATCAGCTCGGTGCTTTGTGACCACCTAGAGGGGTGGGATAGGGAGGGTGGGAGGGAGGGAGATGCAAGAGGGAAGAGATATGGGAACATATGTATATGTATAAATGATTCACTTTGTTATAAAGCAGAAACTAACACACCGTTGTAAAGCAATTATACTCCAATAAAGATGTTTTAAAAAGAAAAAAAAAAGAGAAAAACAACCTGGAAAACTTATTAATCATATAGAAGAATACTAGTCTCTTTGTTTTTAGAACCATTTATACGAATAGAGAGCTGCCATCTCTCTCAGCTTCCTATTTCCCTCCGCCCCCCATATCTGTTCTAATTATCTTACTTCATTGTATTTTAGAGATGGCATTAACTAGCATTGTAAAGGTGGGTATACTGGCTGTGTATGTGTGTGTGTGTGTGTGTGTGTGTGTGTGTGTCTTGTAATTTGTAAACAAGAGGGAGGTGCTCTAATTTAATGGTTCATTTTTAGGAATGCCTGTCCCTTAGCTCATGGATTTTGCTCCATTCAATCCCTTTGGATTCCAGCCAAACATATAAATCCCATTTCTTTTTAAAAAAAATTTATAAATTTATTTATTTTTATTTTTGTCTGTGTTGGGTCTTCATTGCTGCACGTGGGCTTTCTCTAGTTGCGGCGAGTGGGGGGGCCACTCCTCGTTGTGGTGCACGGGCTTCTCACTGTGGTGACTTCTCTTGTTGCAGAGCACAGGCTCTAGGTGCAAGGGACCCAGCAGTTGTGGCATGCGGGCTCAGCAGTTGTGGCACACAGGCTCTAGAGCATAGGCTCAGTAGTTGTGGCTCATGGGCTTAGCTGCTTCACGGCATGTGGGATCTTCCCGGACCAGGGCTCGAACCCGTGTCCCCTGAATTGGCAGGCAGACCGTCAAGCACTGCTCCACCAGGGAAGCCCCAAGGCCCATTTCTTAGCCTTTCTTCTTCCATCTGTGAAATTATCATGTGCTGCCTGTTTGGGAGACATCTTTGTTTCAGGATATACTTCTACTCGATGAATGAGTAGGAAGCATCTCCAAAGGTGGTACATATTATTAGGCTGCCATCAGGATGCACTGGGAGCAGTCCTGCCTTCCCTGATGCCTGGCAGAGTCATTTTTTCCTTAAATGGACAAGCCTATATTCTGTTTTTACTCCTTCACCCTCTGTCAAGGTCACAGCACACCTACTGGGTATAAAATGTTATCTTGAGGAGGTAATCATTCTGGGAGCTTCTTTGCATTTTCAGTTTTGTAGACTTAGGATCCTGGAAAAGTTATGCATCATCCCTAAGTCATACCAAATTTGGTATGGTGTTCCTGGACTTTAAAATCCTTTAACTGTACGATTTTAGCTGCCAGTTCTTCTAATTGAGTTTATATGATTCACTGTCCAAATCCAAGTCACAGTTCTGTGATGAAATAAGAAACAATTTTTTTCCCCAAGGCTCAGATACCATAGATATGACTGAAACGTTCACAGAAAGGTCGGTTCAAATCCCATCACATGTTGATCAACTCAGCCTGGAATCACAAGGCAGGCAATTTTAGGTTCAAAGACGTATTGGCTCGATGCCTAACACATACCAGCTCTTTGGCAGGTATTTATTAATTGATTAATAGTGTCTTAACACCAGATGCCATCTTTTAAGAGTCTCATTTCCTTTTAGCTAGTTGTTGATGAGTTTATGTCAGATACAAAAAGAAATTGTCAATTACAGAGTAACATCAATGATTTGAAAAATAAAGTGAGCCCTCCCTCCCAGACTGGCTCCATAATTTGTGGAGCCCTCTACAAAAAGAAGATGCAGGACTCTTCTGTTCGAAAATTACTAAGAATTTCAAAATGGCAACTGAAGAATATTAAACCAAGTGTGGTATCCCTAATAAGGACAGATCACACACTTGTGAAGCTGGCCCACCCCTCCTGCCCCTTTTGATTGGTACGTATGAGTGCCTACAATTTATCAGGCATGGTGCTTATCTTTATCATATTCATCATCTTCTATTATTCCCATAGCAACCATATGAGTCTGGGAGATTTCTTAACTGACTCAGGATCATACACAAAAGACTGTATACAATGTCAGTTTTTTCCCACCAAAAAGAATGTATATCAGTTCTGAATGATGTGTTTCACATATGCTGTCTTGTACACTTTCTTCTCATCGTGTTATGTAGATAATAATCATTAACACAAACTGAGAACTTGAAGGTGTCAGGCAATGATCTAGTTGTTTTACATGCCTTCACACATTTGATACCTAGTGATGCATTCATGCTGCTTTGGTTAGGATTTGGCCGAAGGCAGAAAGCCCAACTCAGAGGATTAGCTGAAGAGATTTTAATGAAGGGACTGCTTTCAGAGGTGTGGATAGGATGAAGGGGATCTTCAAGAAATATGGATATGTCTGGAACTAGCAGATACAGGAAACTGTTAGCATTTCAGGCTGGAAGGAGCAGGGGTAGGGAGGACAGAGTCACCAGACAAAGTTGCATCTTCAGTCATGGCAGACGGGCCACTTGTCAGATACAGTGGTCAAGGAAGACAGTCGTTGCCAAATCCTGGTAAGGAGGGAGGGTGTGGAGGCTAAATGTTTCAACCCCCTTTCCTGTTGCCCTCAAATCTCCTGCCCAAGGCCTCGCCGTGGCCCAACTCAAGAGAGCCCAGGGGCTGAAGTCCATAGAGCTTAGGGTCCTAGAACATGGATCAGGATGGAGAATGGCAAAGGCAACTGGAGAAAAACAGAATAATTATTATTTCCCTTTTACAAATGAAATGGAGACACAGAGAGCCTAAGTAACTTGCTCCAAATCACTCAGGTAACAACTAGCAGAGCCAGGGTTCAAACTCATGAAGTCTCAAGTCACCACGATGTTCTAAAACATATTCTCAAATGGTACAGAAGGCCAGCATGTACCCATAAACTCTCTGCTACTAAACTTTTTTTTTTTTGTGGTACGCAGGCCTCTCACTGTTGTGGCCTCTCCCGTTGCGGAGCACAGGCTCCGGACGCGCAGGCTCAGCGGCCATGGCTCACGGGCCCAGCCGCTCCACGGCATGTGGGGTCTTCCCGGACCGGGGCACGAACCCGTGACCCCTGCATCGGCAGGCGGATTCTCAACCACTGCGCCACCAGGGAAGCCCATCTGCTACTAAACTTGTTGGTTTGGAATATTGTAATCAGGGAAATCCAGCCTGAACAAATAAAACTGAATTTTAATTATTAAAAATGTGTGCAGTTGGATTACCTTCAAGTTGAAGAATAATTAGGACTAGGATTGCAAAGCATTTCCTGGGAGACGATTTGGGGGGAACTTGGTTTATGAAAGGAGAGGGGTGGCTTGCAGTAAGCTGTGTTAATTTCAAAGGAAATGAGTAATTCTGAAACGGTGTCAAGAGCACTTGGAAAATTCGATTTCTTAATAGGGTACATATTCTTCCCAATTTATATTCCTTGTAGCTTGTTTAGGTCACGCATTAATTCAAGGGCTATGTGAGACGAGAGACTCCTACGTGTCTGGTGTTGTTCTAGGTGCTGGCACACAGCTACAGACACAACAAATAAAATCTCTACTTTGGAGACACTTAATCTCTAGTGGCAGGAGACAGACGATAAACAAATAATGAATAAATATCTGATAGTGCTATGAAGAAGAATAAAACAGAGTAAGAAGATAGAGGGTGACAGGGGAAAGAGAAAGATGTTATTTAATATAGAATTATCAAGAAAGTCACTCTGACAAGGAGACATTTGAGCAGAGAACTGAAGGAAACATCTGTTTCATTGATGGTGCAAAAGTGAACTTTAGCCCAGTTACATAGAAGAGGATTTTAGATCTGGAAGGGACCACAGAGATGCTTGCCTTCTATTCATGAAGAAACTGAGGCCTGGGGGATTAAGCCTTTATCCAGAACCATACTGTGAATAATTATCAGTGAAGCTTGGGCCAAAAAATCACATATTGCGACTCTCATTCTGTCATTCAACAAATATTATTGGGCCCTCATTATGTGCCCGGCATCCAGTCTCATGCTTTTTGCACAGGAATCCTATTGTTTACGGATTCAGAATCAATTTCAAATTAGTGAGTTTTTACTGTGATTTAAGTTTCAGCTACCTTGAGGTGTGGATTCCCTTTGTGTAGTGTGTCCAGATGCGCTGGAAGATAAAGGAAGTACTAGCAGTTGTGTCTGGTGGAATGAGAGTTATAAACTATACCCTAACCCTTCTTTCAATTAAATTATTATTTTTGTGTGTGCAACTTGAGAATTAGACTCTGGTGGTTCAAGTGGGCCAGTTAAAAATCATACTCTCTCCCTCATCTAGGATCTATATTGACAAAAAAAAAATGGATCACAGCAGAGTTATTGTCCTAGTGTGGGAGGCTGGGCAAAGGGAGAAGAATTCAAGCAGGAAGAGAGCCAGGGCATTCAAGCTCAAATCAAGGGAGATGCAGTGTCAGAATGTGACACAAGATGTTCCCAGGGTGTTACACCAAACGCAGGGTACAAATGTAGGAATAGAGTCAGTGGCCGGAGTGAGGACATGGAGACCTGGACGAGCCCAGGGGAGGTAGCTGAAGAGGAGAAGAAAGACATGAGTTTAGCTGGGCCAGGTATCGTGGACCAGGGTGAAAGCGAGAGGCTAGTGCCAGAGATGATTCTTACAGATGTGTGTCTCCAAAAGCTGCATTCAAAGGCCCAGGTTCCACCTCTTGCAGAGTTGACAATTATCTTTAATATAAACTCATTTTAGATAGCATTTTTAACCTTACAAACTCTTCACACATACACAGCATCTTATTTAATCAGTAAAGTAATGGATGAAGTTATTTTATCCATATTTTATGGATGAGAGAGTTGAGGTCCAGAGAGGTTGAGAACAGAACCCAATATCTGATGATGAGTTGATGCCAGAGCAGGGAAGAGATCTCAGGTCTTCCAACCTGCATCTCTCACACAGCTTTGACCCAGACTTCAGGGCCGTGTGACGGGAAGATGCAAAGGAACTGTCAGTGGCAAGACTAGGAAATTTACACCAAAATTGTGGGATCTGTCCCACAGTGGAAATTCATACATCTTAAGAAATAGTAATTTGCTTATGTAATCTCCTTCTTTTTGGGGGAGACAAGTCACCTCATTTGCAAAGGAAGACACCCTCATGTCTTTGGTCCTTAACTTGAAGCTTTCAACCTAGTTGAACTTGAAAACTGCCAAGAGTTGTCTTACTTTGGGTTTCATCATGTGAAGTCTCACATTCGTTTTTATCACCTGAATGTAGACTCTACAGGAGAGTATTTATCAACTCTCCTTTGGATTGGAAGTTCCAGAGAATTAATGGCCCTGGGGACAGACCTCACCCAATGAGGCTGGAGGATAAACAGTCCAGCATCCTTTCACCTTGAGTAGGACACTTCTGCAGCACACTCTATATGGTCTTCCAGAACTCCCCATTGTAATTGTATCCACAATGCCAACAGCATTAAAATGCTCCTTAACACACCTTGTATTTGCTCTTTTCCATTGCATCTATCACTAAATTATGCTTCCTGGTTTTAGCTCCCAAGTAAAATACTTCCACTCAAATCTTTGTCTCAGGATCTGTTTTTTTTTGAAACTCAACCATGACAGTTGGATGAACTGGAAGTGGCCTGAGAAAACAGACCTACAAGTGTGATTTGGAACCTGAAAGTTCACTGGCCAGAAGGTAACAAGCATCCTTTGTTGGTGGTAAGTTAGGTGGTGAAAACCCCTTGTGTGCTGGAGCATTATAGTTACTAAGACTCACCCATGGGGGACTGGGATGGAGTACTGATGGAAAGGGATGCCCTGGCTTATGCCGTAGCTCCAGCACTTGAAAGATTTGGGGGCAATGGTAACTACGAAGATTGGGGGTTGGTTTCTGCTGTTTGCAGTAGTCACTCTGAAAAAAGAAGTTAACAGGCTCGCGTCAGTGAAGAAGAAGAAGGTGAGAAGGTAAGGAGTCCTCTATGCTGGTGTGTAAAGAGACTCACATCTTCTGCAGCTGGAGGGCAGACTGCTGAAAACCAGGCCTTTGATTAAAAGAATGACAGGGATGGAGGCGCCAGCATGGGATCCCCTTATCAAGGCTGACCTAGCTACTGCCGCATCTACTACCTGACCCATTAACAGCGGAGACTGATGCTGAGCTCTCAGTTTTGTACCATCCCTCAAGGAGTCAACTTACCACTGGTCGAAAGTTGATTATATTAGACCCATCCCTCTTGGAAGGAGACACAGATTCGTGCTTAGTGGGGGTGGATTTAACTTCCCTGTCTACCTTTATCTAAGGATTCACAGAATGTCTGGTTTACCAACACGGGAATCCACATAACATCACCACAGACCAAAGGAACAACTTTACGGTGAAGTTGAGACAACAGTCTCACAATCACAGGATCTACTGATCTTACCACACACCCCATCATCTGGAGGCTGCTGGCCAGGCAGAGTTTTGGAATGGCCTCATAAAGACTTAGCTACGATGCCAGCTGGGGATGATACACCATGGGCTTGGGACACTGGTCTTCAAGGTACGGTATATGCATCAAGTCATTATCCTGGGAGGTGGAATTCACAGATCCAGTAAATAGGAATCACCGTCATTCCTAGTGACCTACTTGGAGAGGTTGTACTTCCTGTTTCTGCAACTTTGGTTTCTCCTAGACTAAAGACCCTGGTTCCTGAAGTAAAAAGAGGTGAGAGGAACTTCTGTACAAATTTAGTCAGGGCTTCACTACATTTAAAGCTGTGTCTGTCACCTGATCATTTAAAACTCCTGGGTCAACAGTCCAGTAAGCCAAAAAAAAAAAAAAAAAAAAAAAAAGAAAAAGAAAAAAAAGAGTTTTTAAAATTTTTTTATTAAAAAAAATTATTTTTTATTTTTTATTTTTTTTATTTTTTAAAAATATTTTTTTATTTTTTAAACATTTTTATTTGAGTATAACTGTTTTACAATAGTGTGTTAGTTTCTCCTTTACAACAAAGTGAATCAGTTATACATATACATATGTTCCCATATCTCTTCCCTCTTGCGTCACCCTCCCTCCCACTCTCCCTATCCCACCCCTCTAGGTGGTCACAAAGCACAGAGGTGAACTCCCTGTGCTATGCGGCAGCTTCCCACTAGCTGTCTAATTTACTTTTGGTAGTGTGTATATGTCCCTGAAAAAAGAGTTTTTATACTGACAGGAATAATTGACCTTGATTATCATAAGGAAGCAGGCTTCTTTCTACACAGTGGGAACAGGAAGAAGTGTGTCTGGAACTCAAAGGACAGCTTGGGTCCCCTCTTGATGCATCTAGGCTGTGGATGGGCAATTGCAGCAACTACAGCCTGACAAGGACATGGAAACCTGGGCTTCAGACCCCTCAGGGATGCGGGTGTAGCTTACCCCACCGGGCACACAACCTAGACCAACAGAAGGGCTGGCCGAGGGGCAGGGGAATTCAGAGTGAGGGGTAGAAAAGCCAGATGATGAAGGGAAGAATTAGATCCTTTGGACTCACTGCAGCAGAAGGAGCTGTGGCTTATCTCACCCATGGGCCTGTTATAAATTGTTTTGTTTTTTTTTTCCCTTGAAAATTGTGACCAGCCACCTTCAAAGCTCAGTGACAAGGCAGATGCATGAATAGATTTGTGTGATGACAGGGGTGGACTGTAGCAGAGGCTGTTGGTCCTCCACTCCCATCCTTTGGTTCTCACTGGTCCCGTGCACACAAGCAGGTCCCCCCACTCCTACCAGAGGGCTTCTGTGGCCACAGGAGCAAACTTGGCTTGTAAGGGGGAAGGCCAGAAATCCCAGGGAATTCACATACTAGGGGGTAGCCCTCAGCCAATGAAAGATGGGAGATGGTAGATAAATACTCAGCTTCTTTGTTCCTTGTGTGGGATACCTCTGAATCACATTCTTTACAGTTTTCCAGAGAAACACCCTTGAACTAGAACCCCAGACACCCCTAGGTACCCTGCCCCTTAATGCACACCATGTTGTCTGTCTTCCCTTTCCTGAACCACCTCTCCACGCCCTTACTGGTGCTTCCTGGCATTACCTCTCAAATAAGCCATTTGTACCCAAATCCTTATCTCAGATCCAGCTTCTAGGTGAACCCAAATTCCTAGAATGGCTGGTCCAGAATATGAGTCCATGTAGCTTGGCCCCAGAGTCCATGACTTTAACCACCACATGTGAAATAAAGAATTATTCCTTAAATATAATGGATGCTAAAGAGGAGAAAAAGGATCCAAATATCCTTTTTTTTTTCATTTGGCTGCATAGCATGTGGGATCTTAGCTCCCTGGACCGGGGATCGACCCCTGCCCTGACAGTGAAAGTGCCGAGTCCTAACCCCTGGACCACTAGAGAATTCCCCAGGCTTTCCCCCCCACCAAATATCCTTAAAGTCAGTCTCAGAATTCCAACTTTACAAGCCTTATGGTCAAGTGTTGATTTTTTTATAGAATGGTACTTCACTCGGTATCAATGTCTGTAAGAAAGTGAACAGTCACCTGGATGTCTCTTTTCTTGTCCATTAAGATGTGAATCTATTCATTTAATATTTTCTTTACTTTTTCACAGTTGAGAAAAATGTGATTGCGTGACACAGAGAGGAGCCCCCTACCCCTCAAACAAAATGGCAAGCATGTGAAGCAAAATTGTGTTTATTTTTTAGTTGTTTTTACCAACTGAGTTCAATGTTATCCCACACAGAGAGCAAAAGTCTTGGCTTCCTCTACATCCAAAGTTTCATTAGGATCTTTGTGAATTATCCTCATCTTCAGAGGGGGGAAAAGGGAGTATAAAGAAACAGGAAAGGATCCCATGCCCTATCCCTTTGCGGTGGGCCTGGGGAGGCTGTGGCATTCCTCCTCTCCACTTCTTTCCAAAGCCTTCAGTCCAGTTTGGAGTCAGACAGACATAAGCAAGACCTCTCTGAATAGGCAATGGCCTGGGGAGGGGTTTGCACATTTCTTAGAGAAGAAGGCAATGACCAGTAAGTTGCCACATCCGCAATGTGAGCCTGGTGGCCTGAGTACTGAGAACTGATCTGGGGAGGTAGCCTGAGAGGCCAAGAAGGTACAAAGCTACAATAGTGGGGTTTGTACTGGTCACAACTTGGTTATTAGCTCCGTAAGCTATGTTGGGAGGAAAATGTAGAGCCCAACTCTGGGACCAGTCTGTCTGGGTGCCTGGTTTGAGTCTCAGCCCCACCTGATATTACTCAGCTTCCCTGGGATTCAATGCCATCATCTATAAAAGAAGGGCAGAGATTGGCAGGTGGGTAGACAGAGACGATCCAGCTCAGTAATAGTATCTGTCTCATAGGGTGGTTGCGAGGATTAAATAAATTGCTATATAGAAATTCTGAGAGCAATGTAGGCACATAGTAGGCACTATTTCAGAGTCTGTTACTTTATTCTAACTCTCATATTCCTCTGTGCCTTTCAGCATCCAGGTTGCTGCAGGATTGATTGAGCCGTTCCTTATGTGTCTAGCACCAGCCTGTTGCCTGGAAAATCTCTCTGCCAAGACCAAATGTCTGCTTCTTGTCTCTGGGGTATTGCTCTTGGATGACAATGTTGACCTCTACAACTGGGCCCTGCATTATCTCTGAGGCAAGGAGCTTATGAGTTGGGTACAGCGAATGAGCCTCTGGTATGCTGGTCCCATCTGGAAAGACTTGCATTCTCACCTTATAAAGTAAATCTCCTTCAGAGAGTTAGACACAAGTCAACTATGTCTGGGCTGAGCAGACAGCAAACCTACACTTGCTTCCTCTCTCCCTATCAGTTAGGGATCAAAGGGCAAGGGTCTCCTACAGTGAGTCCCATTCAGTTCCAGAACTGACTCTTGCCACCTACTTCCTCCAGAGTTCAATAATAACAGAAATTGCTACCATCCCCTGGGCATCTAATTATGGGCCAAACAGTATGTAGGAAGCCTTAGAACTGGGTTGGCCAAAAAGTTCGTTTGGGTTGGTCTTTTTTTTTTTCGGTAATATTTCATGACATTAATACTCTAAGCAACTCTACGAAGTATTAGTGTCCCCTTTTTACAAGTGAGGAAACAGACTCAGAGGTTTCAGCTGCCTGGTGAGGAGATGGAAGCTTCGAGATTAGTCTGACTCCAAAGGCCTTTCCACCCCACCATGATGTCAATGGATCCATCATGCATTCACTTCTAAACTTTTTCTACAGTCAATACAGGTAAACAGAGGAAATAGATTTCTATCCTTGAAAACCTTATCATACTGATGGAAGACAAGATTGACACAAATGGAGCAGTTTGGAAATGAACCGTTAAGTGTGGTGAATCAGGTGCTAAACTGGGCTCCGCAAACTCTACATGTTGAGAGAGCTTCGAGAAAGGGAAGAATATGAGAACGAAGTCCTCGAGAAGCAGAGCTTGGATGGGGAGGTGTGCTCTGCAGAGAGAGGGAAGGAACGTCCACGGAGGGTGAAATCCGTGGAGAAAGAGAAGGAAGACAGAAAGAAGCCCACCAGTGGAGGAGGAAACCGATGCAACTAGAGGGAGGTCTAGGGGGCACAGATGAGGAGGAGGCTGAGGAAGAATGGGAGAACAGCTGAGAGCTCTGAAGAGAAGTTGAGACTCAGCAGGAAAGCAAAAGGTAGTTGTGGAGGGACAGTGGCACATGAAAGAAGAGTGTTAGGAAGCTTCAGCCTTTAGGAGGCAAGGAGGGGAAGAGAGGCTATTAAAACACACTCGTGCAAAGTCCCAAGGACCGAGATAAGAGAAAGTTGGAGCCCCCTTTCAAAAGCGCTGGCTAGACTTGGTGAGAAAATAGAGCGGAGGAGACAAGGATGACTTCATTTGTTTTCATCGTGCTCAAAAATGGGGGACGGGGGAACAGAGAGGGAGGAGACTCATCCATATGTCCAGTTGAATGGAGGTTTCCCCCAAAGGAAATAAAAACTGCCCCTCTGATCAGAGAAGCAAATTTTACTTTTTTTGTAGGGGAGAGGGGATACCTAGTTTTACAAAAAGCTCCTCTATCCCCCCATCTGATAGTTTCAAGAAGGCATTGAATAAATCTCTCTCAACTCAGAGGTCCCCTCTGTATATCCTGAGCTGTGTGTGACTTCAGGGCTGGGGGACTCAGAGGGTGGGAAAGGGTTCAAGGAGGTTCCCTCCCCCTCCTCCCTATGGGGGAGGTGTGTCAAAGTGTTCTTGCTGGTCCAAAGGAGAAATCTAAACAAGTCCGATTTGTTGTCTTGTTAAATCTCAAGGAATTCAAACTACATCCTTATTAATCAACCAATCAAACACTATTTACTCATTGAGCGAAAGTGCTGACCCTGGAAAGGTTTTAAACACATCGCTTCCCGTGGCCTATTGCTCCCACATACTTTTGCAATTAAGCCCTTAGTAAATAGACCCTCCTCAAATTATCCTACTTTTCTTGTGCATATCTGATTCCCTTTGGGACCCACACAAATGCAAAGTCCTTTCCCTGCTTTTTTAAGTTCATTAAAATACTGACTTTCGTTTTTTGTTCAGACGTTTAAGGAATGGTTTCCAGTAAACTATTGCCACCAGTGAATTGTGTTTTCCATCATCTTTCCATGAAAATCTTGTCTTTCCTTGACATCTAGCCCTTTTTGTTAATTTAGGTGCCTCCCTGTAAAACTAATTAATTAATTAATGAAAGATAAACTAATCAGCTCTGCTTCTCTGATCAGAGGAGCGGTTTTTATTTCCTTCTGGGGAAGCCACAGTTCAAGTTGTTAAATGCATTTGATTTATGGGTGACTCTTCTCCCTACCTGTTCCCCTCATCCCCATTTACTGAGCACCAGAGGAGAGCTGGATTTATTTGTTCTTACAAACCTTTTAAATATTTCTATTTCATATAAATTAAAGGAAACTGTTATTCTTCCTGGAAAACAAACAACATACTTCATTCTCAAGAATACCTCATGTTATGTGACGTTTCTTCCAAAGAATGTGTGTGTGGTGTGTGTGTGTATGTATTGGAGGTGCGGGTCAGGGACAGGCGTGGGACAGAGGAAGAGGAGGTGGGATGTAGAGTTTTCTCAGAACTCGGTGGTGACCGGCGTGTGGCGTCAGTCCTTGGAGAGATAACAAGTGCTCTCTGTTAAATGATGGCTTCCATCTAGCCTCCATCAAACTTTCGAAGAGACTTTGCAAGACCAGACATAAAAAGGCATTTCCTGATTAGCTGTCAGGAATACTATGTGTCTACAGACATGAATCACATCCCCTGTTTGTACATTCCATTTCACAACAGGAACACAAGACGTACCCGCCCAGTCCTTACCGGCTTCGGGGAGAAGGGAGAGCTAACCAGCCTCCCTCCTGTGGGGTGTGGGCACCAAGATGAGAGAAGATTAGGTCTCTGGTTGGTTCGATGGTGTAGACAGCCCAGTCAAGAAACCCAGCTCCATGGTGACAGGAGAAATAAAAGAGAGGGCTCTGGATTTTCCCCACCTACTAGGACTTTTTAAAGTTATTTCTTTTTTTATTTTTTCGGTACGCGGGCCTCTCACTGTTGTGGCCTCTCCCGTTGCGGAGCACAGGCTCCGGACGCGCAGCCGCTCTGCGGCACGTGGGATCTTCGCGGACCGGGGCACGAACCCGTGTCCCCTGCCTCGGCAGGCGGACTCTCAACCACTGCGCCACCAGGGAAGCCCACATACTAGGACTTTTGAATGCCACCTGAATCACTTAACTCAAGGGACATGCCCAGCACTCTATAACCTTTCTGTCAGAATTAGTTAACCTATACTCCCCTTCTCTCCTTTTCCAACCAGATGCCGCCATTTGCCTTTCTAACTTCGCATAATAGGAGGTGGAGCAGCTTCCTGTTCCAGCAGGACTGGAAACTTATCTCAGTTTCACGCTCGCTGTGTGGTTCCTCCGTTTGTGTAGCCTCGCACTGTTTTCCTTCCGGATTTCCGATCCTTTGCTTCCTAGTGACAAGTAGGCATTCTGTACACCTTTAGCCATGACTTACTGTTTTGGATTCCTGACCTACCATGGGCTGGAAGGAAGACAGGGGCCAGACTTTCGAAGTCGTATTACAGAGGGTGAACTTTATCCCAAAGACCACCAGAAACTCCGAGAAGACAAATAATGGTTAATATGTATTCAGCAGTTACTATATAAACTATGTGTAGTTTTCACACTTTGATATTCTCACAATATCCTTCAGACATGGGTATTCTTTATTACCTTTGTTTTACAGATGAGGAAACTAAGGCTTAGAGAATGTATCAATCAGGAACAGAAACCCAACAAGAAACAGAAAGCCTCTGAGTATTTAAAACAAAAGATATTCAATCTAGGGAACTGGTTCTGCAGGTGATGGAAGAGGTGAGAACCCAGATAGCAATGGTGAGGCAACTGAGAGGTTAGCAACAGGAAGCAAAAGAAAAAGGGTTGAGTTATAGAAGCTCAGAGGCCAGCACAGGGTAGAAACTGGAACCACAGGGGCACCACTGAAAGCAAAGAAGGACACACATGGGCAAGTTCCTCCTGCCTTCCATCATCCAGTATTTACCACCGTCCTTATTGGCTGAACTCACTTGGAAGCCAGAGCGCCTGGGGAGTGCAGTTCCCTATGATACAGAGAAAAGCAGGGAAAGGACTTTGCATTTGTGTGGGTCCCAAAGGGAATCAGATATGCACAAGAAAAGTAGGATAATTTGAGGAGGGTCTATTTACTAAGGGCTTACTTACAAAAGTATGTGGGAGCAATAGAGGAATCACAAAGGATAGTGCTGTGGATCCTATGGGGCTAGCAGCACCAGAACTGCTCCCATCCCTGGGGCTAAGGGGACATGGGAAAGGAGAGGCTACTGGAAACTGGAAGAGAAGCAAGTACTGTAGAGCAGGTGACCTGGAGAAGAACAGCGATGTTTTCTGGAGGGCCATGGCCACAGCCCCACAAGGAAGGAAGATACCTTCTTTCTCTTCTCTTCCCTTCTTCTCATCAGTTGGTTCTCCCATTGGCCAAACACAAAAGGAAGCCTGAGGGCACAGGAGCCCTATCAAGGTAGCAACATTTACAATTTCCATTTTAGAGACAAGACACCAAGCTTTGGACAGTTTAGGTGACTTTTTCAAGATCACACACACAATTTATAGAGCTGGAGATGGAATCTAGATACATGTGACTCCAAACCCATGTTCGTTAAACGCTATACTAGACTTTTTGCCTAGAGAATAATTTCTTGCTTTAATCTTCAACTCTGGTATTTTAACTCTTTGCCCACCTACCTCATTATAGAGTCCAATCTGCACAGAACCTTCGAACCTTCTACATCATGTGACTATTTCCTGTTATTTGGATTCTGGTCCCCAACATTACCTTGCTTCTCTCTGTCTTAGTAACTGAACATCTGTTCGCCCCTTTACATCATTTGTATTACTAACATTTCCTGTGGAAAAGGAACAGTTCGCACTTTCATTTTGCAATCAAGAGTGTGACACACACAAGTGATAGGGTTCCCAAGTAACCAACCAAATGTCACAATATAAAAGTGTTATCCTGTCAGATGCTAGGTGTCTGCTGGCTAAAACCAACGGGTAGAAAGATTCACCTTAAGAAAGAATTTCAAAGATAAAAACATATCTATTTCAAGGTATTTGCTTTCGCAGTATTTTTAATCGTGTACTCTTAGAAGCAGCACAAATGTCCAACAAAGCAGAATTGCTAGTATGAGTGTTGCTCATCAAATACTGAGTGGGGAGAGCTTTAAGCTTCCCATTTCTGCATTCTGATAAAGGTTGAGGGCGTATTTCTGGACAAAGTCCTTAGGGAATATATTTTCAGGAGGAGGGAGCAAAGTGTTAAAATCTCTTGTCCATACTTTTGGCCTTAGGTAAGTGGGGATTAGGCAAGCTGGGAGCTTTTCCCTCTTGTGGGGATTTCCTGCCCTGGGAAAGATTAGCCAGACCAGAGGACAGCCTAGAGGAAGGAGCAAGTGGTTTGGGTAACTCTGCTGAGGGTCTGAGGGACAAAGCCTTTTCTTTGGGATATACATAATTTTTTAGGAAAATTTTCCAGCTTTATTGAGAAATAATTGACATGCAGCACTGTGTAAGTTTAAGGCACACAGCAGGATGGTCTGACTTGCATATATTGTGAAATGATTTCAGTAAGTTCCACTAACATCTGTCTTTTTATGTTTATATGATGTTAATTCATGTTCTTTTATTTCCACTCAAAGAACTCCCTTTAGCATTTCTTGTAAGGCAGGTCTGGTGGTAATAAACTCTCGCAGCTTTTGTTTGTTTGGGAAAGTCTTTATCCCTCCTTCATTTCTGAAGGACATCTTTGCAGCGTATACAATTCTTGGGTGACGGTTATCTTCTTTCAATGTGTTGAATATGTTATCCCATTCCCTCTTGGCCTGAAAAGTTTCTGTTGAGAAATCTGCCTGTACTCTTATGTGGGTTCCTTTGTACGTAACCTCCCTCCTTTCTCTCTTTTTTTTGGCCATGCCACTCGGCTTGTGGGATCTTAGTTTCCCTGACCAGGGGTTGAACCTGCGCCCGCAGCCTTGAAAGTATGGAGTCCCAACCATTGGACTGCCAAGGAATTCCCCCTCTTTCTTTTCTCTTGATGCTCTTAAAATTCTTTCTTTGTCTTTTTTTTTTTTTTTTTTTTTTTTTTTTGCGGTACGCGGGCCTCTCACTGCTGTGGCCCCTCCCGTTGCGGAGCACAGGCTCCAGACGCGCAGGCTCAGGGGCCATGGCTCACGGGCCCAGCCGCTCCGTGGCATGTGGGATCCTCCTGGACCGGGCCACGAACCCGTGTCCCCTGCATCGGCAGGCGGACTCTCAACCACTGCGCCACCAGGGAAGCCCCTTTCTTTGTCTTTGACTTTTGACAATTTAGTTACAATGTGTCTCAGCGTAGCCCTATTCAGATTCAACCTATTTGGATCCTTTGGTCCTCATGGATCTGGATGTCCATTTCTCTCCCCAGGTTTGAGAAGTTTTCAGCCATTATTACTTTAAATATGCTTTCTGTTCTTTTCTCTTTCTTTTCTCCAGGAATTCTCGTAATGCAAATATTGTTTCTTTTCATTGTGTCCCATAAATCCCATAGGATTTCTTCACTCATTTTCTTTTTGCTCCTTTGGCCAGGTAATATCCTATCCTCCAGGTCACTGATTCTTCTGCATGGTCAAGTCTACTTTTGAAACTCTATTGAATTTTTCAGCTCAGTTATTGTATTTTTCAACTCTAGGATTTCTGTTTGTTTTTTTTTTACGGTTACTGTTTCCTTGCTGAACTTCTCGTTTTGTTCATGCATTGTTTTAATAATTTTCTTTAGTTGCTGTCAATGTTTTCTTGTAGTTCACTAAACTTTCTTAAGAGGATTATTCTGAATTCTTTGGCAGTTCATAGGTCTCCATTTCTTTAGGGTCAGTTATTGGAGCTTTATTAGTTTCCTTTGGTGGCACCATATTTACCTGATTTTTCATGATCCTTGATTCCTTACTTTGAATATCTATGCATTTGAGTAATTGGGCTCCTCTTCTTGACTTTACAAGTTTACTTTGGAAAAGACAGTTCTTCACCAGTCAGCTCAGTTTGGGTTTCTGAGTGTACTTACTGATAAAGTCCTTGGGCAGGTTGGTCCTGATGAAATGGTCTATTTTGGGGCAAGGCAACTGTTTGAGCTCTGAGGGATGGGGATAAGGATGTGTGTCACTGGCTGAGAACAGTTGGATAGGACTGCTGGTGGGTAAGTCCTAAGTGAGGCTAAGGGAAGCTCTGCAGTTACTTGGATTCTTTGGTTGAGCTTACTAGATGGTCAGGACTGGGTACTATATTTGCAGTAGCCGGGGCTATGAATTAGCTTCCCTGCTCTGGCAGGGCAGCAGGATGAGACTCAGGGCCTGGACAGCTCAATTGTTTGGGAACCCGAATCAGGCCAGAGTGTGCACTGAATTCCCTGGTCAGCTGAGGCTACCAGTTTTGCTTTGCAAATGGGAGGAGCCATGGGCCATGCTCTCTGTTCAAGTGTCACTGTACATAGGGCTGTTGAATGGGCTGTGCAGCTTCCTGTGTGCTCTGGATAGGTTCCCTGGTCAGAGAGACTGAGGGCTGCATTCAGCAAGAAGTGGGGGGTATGAATTAGATTCCATACCTGGGTGTAGTGGGAGAAGCAGCTCTAAAATTGGTCAAGATCTTTGTTGTCTTAACTCAGGCCAACTCCACCCCAAGTTCCCTGGCTGAGCAGGGTCACTGGCTTTGCTCTGCAAACTATTGACTCTGGCCTGCCCACCTCTCAGTTTGAGCATTGCTGGGCGGCACAACTTGCTTGAGTGGTCTCCAGCTCTTCTCGTCAGATGGGGCCAGAAGACACTCTCCACAGTGGGTGGGGCTATGAATCCACTCCTTGCCTGAGAGTGGGCAAACCCGGCTCTAGGGCCAGCAGAACCTCTCATTTGAGGACCCGGATCAGGCAGATCTCCACTCCCACTGAGTTCCCTGGTCAGAGGGCTCCCTTGACTTGGTTCTGCAGATGAGCGAAGCTTCTAGTTGCATTTACTACTTGGGGACCACAGGTGTGAACTCGGTCAGCCAATGACCCGTGCTAGCTGTTGCAAACCCTTCCCTTCTCCATCACAGTCAGATTCCCAGGGGTTGAGCCCCACAGATTCTCCTGAAATCCCCATTGGGCGAGATCAGAGTAGGGGTTTCAGCAAAGCCATCCACAATGCTGTGGATGGCTGGTTGACCCCTTGGGTTCTCTTTTGCCACTGGAGGAACTGGAGGTTGCATTGGCCTGGGAGAGGAGCAAGGCAGTCAGTGTGTAGCTGTTTCTCTTACTTTCTAATGCAACCTCTGTTGTTCTCTCTGGTGCAGGGAAGTGTCTCAGCCTCACCCCCATGTTCTAGGATTCTCTCAATGGTATCTTGTTCTTGAATAGTTGTTAGTTGTACCTGTGAGGGGGAGTAAAGTCAGGGCAACTCATGTTGCCATCTTGGTGATGTCACTCTTGGGATATCTTCAGGTGCTTCTTTCAGATTGGTAAGACCTAGGGGGTTGAGGAAAAGGGTATGACTGAGGAGAAAGTGGCCAAGTACCCTTGGTTCTCTTTTAGAATAGTCTCAGAGTAGAGAGATCAAGAGTCATTATAACTCACATACGTCCCACTCAGCTCACCCCAGATAGAAGTCTGAGGCCAACGCCAGAGTAGTAAGTATTCCTTTGCCCAGAGTGATTCATCCCAAAGCTTTGCTAGAGTAGCAGTTCTTAAGTTATGATCCATAGACTCTCAGGGGTCTCTGGGGCCCTTTCAGAAAGTTTCCAAGCTCAACCATCTTCATAATAATACTATGATGTTATGTGCATGTTTTACTGAATGGTGCAAAAGCAATTGTGGATTAAACTCTTTGGCACCACAATATCAATGAAAGCATTGACTTTATGCCTTAATACAGTGTGGTATTGAAACTGTATTTTTTACCACCATACAGTCATAGTTTTTTAAAAAAGAATCAAGTTCACATAAGAACTTTTCTTAATATGCTGTGTGATGAAATGGCAAGTATAAAGCATTTCTGATGCAAAGCTAAGGCCACTGTTGGTCATAAGGAAAAGCACTTGTGCAAACTGAATGAGTTACAAGCTGAACTAATTGCATTTTTCATGGAGGACAGAAAAATTACAGAATGACTGACAAACTATGGCTATTGAGATTAGACTATTTGGCAGACATTTTTCCAAAAATGAATGCGGTGAGTCTCAGTTCAAGGAAAACAACTGATAGCATGTGTTGCTAATGATAAAATTCAAGTTTTTAAGCAAAAAAAAACCAAACTCTTTTTTGGGGAAAACTTGTGTCCTCGCTATGAGCTTGAGAGTTTCCCAATACTTAAAGACTTTTCTGATGAACTCGGTGGTGATATGAACAAATGTGATTTTTAAAATACTTTATAATAAATTATGTCAACATTAGGAAACTCTGTATGACTCAGTGAACCAATATCTTCCAAATGACCAATGTATGATGTTTCCAAATAATGCATGAGTAAAAGAGCACTCCCAAGTGCAAGATAGACAAATATATTTTTTATGTGACAGATATAAAAAGTTTATTGATATCATTTCAAATTCCACATTACAGCTGATCTTTATAAACTCCGCTTGTCAAGATTTGGATAGGAACAAAGAAGAACATCCACAATTATTTTAAAAGACTGTTAAAATACTCCTCCCTTTTCCAATTACACATCTGGTTGAAGCTGGATTTTCTTCATATACTTCAACCAAAAGAGTATACCACAAAGACTGAATGCAGACGCAGTTATGAGGAATCCAGATGTCCTTTATTAAGCCAGACTTTAAAGAAATTTGCAAAAATGCAAAACAATGCCAGTTTTGTCACTAAATTTTCCTTTGTTTTGAAAAGTATACTTTTTCATAAAAATATGTCATTTATGATGACAATGTAATGTCATTTTTTAATGAATATATAACTATTTTAAAATTTTACAGTTTTAATTTCTACTCTAGCAAATATTGATACCTATAACCTACACAAACAAAAGCTCTTTGAGGTCCTCAGTAATTGTTAAGAGTGTGATGAGGTCACAAAACCAAAGGTTTTTTTCTTTGTGTGTTTTTTTTTTAAAACCAGAGGTTTGAGTAAATCAACTATACTGCAATTTAAAAGAAAGAGAGAGAGAACAAAAAAACCCCAGAAAACAAAGCTTTGAGAGCTGCTGTGCTAGGGCATTTGGTTGAGCACAGAATGGGTGACAGTGGCAGTAGTGTTTGGCTGGTTGGTGTTTTAGGGATTCTCTTCCATCTTTTCTCACACCTTACCTTTTAAAGAATATAATACCAACATTAGAAACTAGACTTATGAAGATTTTTAAAACATCTTTTACAAAGCAAAAAAATTTAGACACAGAGTGCAAACCTGTTTGTGGAACATGACTGTAATGGGGAGATGATGAGGTACTGGCAAAGACAGGAAGGGGACCTTGCAAAATGAGAGCTGTAATGTTGGGATGGTGGGATATGGTGCTTGATGGATTTTCTTTGGTGTTTTTATAGTAATATTTTAACAATTAAAAAATCAAATTAAAAAACATTCACATACGTAACAACAACATTTTTCCAGGAGATAGTGAAGCAAGAATTCCCTAAGTTTTCCCCCAGTTGATTGTAAAACCAAACTGTCTGTTAAGTTGATGGGGCCAGGAAAGTCCCCACGCTGTTTTGCAAGACAGAAAATTTCAGCTCTTGGATTACGTTGAACGCGATGGCTATGGGGGCTGTATTTCTCCCTCACAGTTCTTGAATGTGGGATGCGGATCGCCCAGTAGACTCTCGAGGCTGAGAGTTGAGCTAAATCTCTGAATATCGCTATTGGGCAGGAAGCAGTTAGCACCTGGCTTTGTTTACAGCGCTGTTGCACTGTGGCCAGGGAGAGATCTGGACCGCTTCCACCAGAGGCGGTGAGCAAAGTTACACGAAGCTGGCTGTGCGCGAAATCTCCAGGTGCTGCAGGTTTCTGTACACACAGAGGAAAGAACAGGATGGGCAGGTAACACCACAGGCTACCACTCCAGAAAAGAGCTGGCTGCCCTCTCGCAGTAATACCCGTTGGGGGTGTGGCACTGAGATAGCAAACACCTTGCCCCAAGCTGATAGGGACCCCTGAGCCTCGGGAGTGTCAGTTTCAGCGTCCTCTGGGTGTGTCTGCCTTAGGAGAAGAGGTTGCCTATGACGTTTGCTTACAGAAATGACAAGCTTTTTCCTTTCGTTCAACTATTTCATTCATTCATTCAACAAACTGAGTGCTTACTATGAGTTATCTGTTCTACGGTCTAGGAATATAGGACTGAGTAAAACAGGCAATAATCTCACCCTCAGGGAATTTACGTTCTAGAGGAGAGACAGAGAATTATTACTGAGTGGTGATAAGAGCCATGGAGAAAGATAAAGCAGGGGAGGGAAAGGGTGAGTTGTGAGAGTAGGGTGTAAGTGTCTTCGGGAAGCCTTACCCAGAAGGTGAAACGTGAGCAAAGACCTATTCCAGGTTACTGTGGAAACTAAAGAAAAAAACAAACACTTATAAATTTGAGAAAAACTACAACAGAAAAAGCACCCATTCTCCCATTTTAATATGAATATTTTGTTAGTATCCTTTTACACTACTTTCAATGCATGTATGAACATATACCATTTTTTAAAAGGTAGATGCGTTCCTACCTGTACAGGCATGGAGTTCTTATTTTCTCACTTTGCAGTGCATCCCGAGCAGCTTTCCATGTTTGTTCCTAGATCTGTACCATCTCTTCAGCTGGTCACAGAAGATGGGGAAGGGCATAGCATAACGGGGAGCCCGGGGTCTCGCCCCAGACCTGTCACTTATGCAAGCTCTCTGTGTCTCAGTTTCTTCATCAGTAAGATAAGGATATAGGATTTAACTCATAAGGTTGTTTCCTCACGGGAAGGAATGAAATCACTCCCGTGAAATGATACATGTAAAGCAGACTGTTTTGGTAACTCAGACAAGAGATGGTGGCTTGAACTAGAAGGATGGCGATGAAGGTGATTAGAAGTGATCTGATTCAAGATACATTTTGAAAATAGAACCCCTCCTACACTGTAGGTGGGAATGTAAATTGGTACAACTATTATGGAGAACCAGTATGGAGGTTCCTTAAAAAACTAAATATAGAACTACCATATATAATCCAGCAATCCCACTCCTGCACATATATTTGGAGAAAACCATAATTTGAAAAAGTACATGCACCCCAATGTTCATTGCAGCACAACTTACAATAGCCAAGACATGGAAGCAACCTAAATGTCCATGGACAGAGGAGTGGATAAAGAAGATGTGGCACATATATACAATGGAATATTACTCAGCCATAAAAAGGAATGAAATAATGCCATTTGCAGCAACATGGATGGACCTAGAGATTGTCAGAGTAAGTGAAGTAAGTCACACAAAGACAAATATCATGTGATATCCCTTATATGTGGAATCTAAAAGAGTGGTACAAATGAACTTATTTACAAAACAGAAATAGAGTCACAGATGTAGACAACAAACTTATAGTTACCAGGGGGGAAAGGGCGGGGAGGGATAACGTGGGAGATTGGGTTTGACATAGACACACTATTATATACAAAATAGATAACTAATTAGGACCTACTGTAGAGCACAGGGAACTCTACTCAATGCTCTGTAATGACCTAATGGGAAAAGAATCTACAAAAGAGTAGATAATTGTATTTGTATAACTGAACCACTTTGCTGTACCCCTGAAACTAACACAACATTGTACATCAACTACACTCCAATAAAATTTTTTAAATATTAAAAAAAGAAAAAAATAGAGCTGATGCTGTTTAACTACAGGGCTCTGAGGAAAAGAGGAAAGAATCAAGGGCGATTCCTGGGTTGGGGGATAGTGGGAGCATCATTTGCAAGGGGAGGGCCAGGAGAACACATTCGAGGATGGCTGGGTGGATGGATGGCTCTCACTGGGCCATATCAACTCTATTGCTGTTGCCCTTTTCATGCCTATTACCATCACCTTAGTTGAGGCCTTGTCCTGTGAAGACCAGGCTATGGCAATACCGTGTCCTCCGTAGACCCCCTGATTCCAGCCCCTCCCTTTCGGGGCAGCTGGCCTTCTCGCTAACTCTCTCCTACGGTTCTCCCCTTTCTTCCTTAACCCTCCCATCCATCACCCCAACCTGTGTTTGCCTAAGTCTAACTCACCTTCCAAGGCCAACGCCAAGTACCACTCTCTTTACAAAAGCACCTCTCCTCTGAATTTTGATACAAATTAGGTACATCATTCATTTGGTTTTTAGTATGTTATTCACCCTTTCTGTTAAAAATGTGTTCATTTTCCTCCACTGTTCCCTGAACCCTTCCCGACAGGACCCCTAAAGATGGGGACAGCATCGGGCACTGTGGGTTGCATGTTTGGGGACCTTGGCGAGGCAGGGCCGGGATTAGGAGGGCTCTTAGGGGATAAGAGGGACCCAGAGGGAAACTCCATATACCTCATGGGGGCTCAGGGCAGGCCCTGCAACACCTGCTTTAGGCCCAATTCCACTGAGAGTGCTACTCCCATTTCCAAGGGACAATATCATCAAGGCTTTTTTTTTTTTTTTTTTTTTTTTTTTTTTTGCTGTACGCGGGCCTCTCACTGTTGTGGCCTCTCCCGTTGCGGAGCACAGGCTCTAGACGCGCACGCTCAGCGGCCATGGCTCACGGGCCCAGCCGCGGATCTTCCCGGACCGGGGCACGAACCCGCATCCCCTCCATCGGTAGGCGAACTCTGTACCACTGCGCCACCAGGGAAGCCCTCATCAAGGCTTTTTGCTGCTGGTGAATAATTGGAGACCATTTTCTCTGGTGTGTAAACTGTCCAGTCAGAGATGGCCAGAGAGCAGCCTTTGGGATAATCGGCCACTTGGCCTCCATTCCTACCTGCCTTGTTCTGTCCTCAGTCAAGTTCGGTGGCTAAACAGAGGCTGACCCAACCCCACAGAGCTCATTTTAGGCCATGCCACTGTGCTTATAAAGAGTTCAAGCTGCTCTCTTTAATTGGTCTTGGTCACTTGCCCCTGCCTAATTGGTAAGTTGATACGGTTTATCCGCCAGGGCCGAACCAAAGGTGTCCTCCTCATGGGCCTCTCCAGGGCCTAAAATTACTTTGTTCATCCTTTCTTTGGGTTTAACTAGGTATTAAGATTATGCATGCCAGGGGCTTCCGTGGGGGCGTCCCTGGTGGCGCAGTGGTTGGGAGTCCGCCTGCCGATGCAGGGGACGCGGGTTCGTGCCCCGGTCCGGGAAGATCCCACGTGCCGCGGAGAGGCTGGGCCCGTGAGCCGTGGCCGCTGAGCCTGCGCGTCCGGAGCCTGTGCTCCGCAACGGGAGAGGCCACAGCAGTGAGAGGCCCGCGTACCACAAAAACCAAAAAAAAAAAAAAAAAAAAAAAAGATTATGCATGCCAGTGTTAAAGGTGATTCACAACTTGGCTCAAACCTAGTTATCTTGGTAGCCAAGGAAGCCAGGAGCAAGGTCCTGGGGCCATCCCCGCCCCCGCTTCTCTTTCCCTTCCCTGAACATGTTTGTTTACAGGTACATCCTGGCGGGAGTGGGGCTGGGGACACTGCAGAGGTGTGGATGGCTGCCAGGGCCCTGGGGAACTGCAGGGAGGGAAGCCGTAGAGCGGCCTGGGGCAGCAGGAAGACCCCGAGTTTCTCCCACAGAGCACCGACTCACAACTGCCCTGGAGGCAGCCTGAATAGTAGCCCCCAAAGACGGCCACCCTTAAACGCCTGGAACTTGTGAATGTCACCTTATGTGGCAAAAGGGGCTTTGCAGAGGGAATTAATCCCTCCTTTGTGAGGGAGAGATTCCCAGGTGGTCCCTAAATGTGACCATAAGCATCCTTATACAAGGGAGGCAGAGGGGGATTTAATACAGAAAGGAGGGAGACCTCGTGACCACAGAGTCCGAGGCAGGAGCGAGGAGGTCACGTGATGAGCCACGGGTGGCCGGCAGCCACCGGAAGTTGGAAGAGACAACCATGGGATTCTCTCCTGGAGCCTGCAGACACCTTGATTTAAGCCCGGTAAGACTGAGTTCACACTTCTGGTATCCAGAACTGTAAGAGAAGTACGTTGTGTTATTTTAAGATCCCCAGTGGGAAGTGGCTACGACAGCTGCAGGGAATGAATACAGCCCCTCAGCCCACCTGCATCCTGGGTCCTCTAAGGAGGCTCCTCTTACCTGAGGGTCCAAAGTCATTCAGGACATGGCCTGGGGAGTGTGTGGACTCAGCATGGACACCCCAGGCTAAACAAGGACCTTTGCTCTAGGACAGATTTTCTCTACCAGAGGAGGCCCAGCCGGGTCCAGATGGAACCTGGCAGGTGAGCCTGAAGCCTGTTGTGTCCCAGGTGGGCTTTGGCTTTGTAGCCTTACATCTGAGATGGCCATTTTCTCCCCTGAGCTCCCTCCTTGTCCTCTGAGAACACAAGGGGGAACTCCTTAGAAAACAGACCAGCTGGCCGGAACTGGCTGCATCGTTTGTGAGGTCTAGTACAAGATGAAAAGGAAGAGGCCCTTCTTCCAAACTTTTAAAGAATTTCAAGGTGGTGGCAACCATGCATTAAACAAGTGTTGGGCCTCCTGCGGGCAGGCCCCAGTGCAACCCCTGGAGGGGGCCTCCTGCCTTTGCACTCTGCTCTATCCTTAGGTGGACTTCCACCTCCAACACCATTTTCCTTTCTTGAAACTTTTTAGAAAAGTCATTTCTTTGGGGCTCCTTTTCCCTTTCATGAAGAGGTTCTGCTCTCCAAGTTGCCAGGCCAAAAATAAGGCCTGCCTGCAGAGTGAAATCAAACTCTTTCAGGATCCGACGGATAACTCCAATGTTTTCAAAACAAACAAGAACAGCTATAAAGAATTTATGGGTCCAATAAAAACCCCCAACCACAGCATCAGCCATGGGACAGGGAGTGTCATTTGAGAGAGACTCTGTCATGCTTTCCTGCAGCTCCGCAGTGGCCCAGGGGCCTGAGGCTGGGCTGGGCTGCTTCTTGGCATGAGCAGGGGAGATCCCCAGAGGCTCTTATGGAAAAAGAGGGCTCTGGAGGGTGCCCGTGCCATCATGAGACATACCATTTTAAGTGGTTTCTGCAGTGGCTGGCCCCAAGCCTGCCTCCTGTCCCTTTCTCCCCAGATCTTATGTGGCTCCCTGGTAGGTGGAAAGAAAAGGGAAGCAGGCCCTGGCCTGAGACCCTGTGCTTCACAAGAACTTTCCAGATCCACCTGATTTTTCTCTAGCTGTTCCTGCAATGCATGTCCTGCTACCTGAGCCCTTATGGACTCTGGACTCTATTACATAGCAGTCGCCTTCAGGTAAGTGTTTTCATCCCTTTTTCTGGCATCTCACACTGTGACGGCCTGTTAGGCTGGAAGCTGAGCTTGGAGTTCTTTTTTTGGTAAAATCCATCAATCAGGGCTTCCCTGGTGGCGCAGTGGTTGAGAGTCCGCCTGCCGATGCAGGGGACGCGGGTTCGTGCCCCGGTCCGGGAGGATCCCACATGCCGCGGAGCGGCTGGGCCCGTGAGCCATGGCCACTGAGCCTGTGCGTCCGGAGCCTGTGCTCCGCAACGGGAGAGACCACAGCAGTGAGAGGCCCGCATACCACAAAAACCAAAAAAAAAAAAAAAAAAAAAAAAATCCATCAATCAGTTGAGAAGAGACTTACCAGTTGGCTGATCAATGTCTCCATGAGACAACTGCTGGGAAATAACAGCTTAATTGGCCAATTTTACTTTTAGCTGTGATGGCAGGGGACCTGCAATGACCCAGAGATTGTGCCTTGCTAGCTTACCTTAAGAAATTCAATGATTCCTAGAATATTGTAGCTGAAAGGGCTTCATTTTCCTGATGAAGAAAGGGGTTCTACCTGGTGGCAAGGATTTTCCTGGCCTGGGGAGGTTGTTCCCGCCTCTGGTCTCTCCTCTTGCCTTACCCCTCTGTGAGGCTATGATGCCACAGCAGCCGGAGCCCATGCTTGCCTGGCTCAGGCCTGGGACCACTTCTGTCAGGGAAGCCCAGCGTTCACTATGGCAGGTGGGGCACCAGCCTTGTCCGAGTAACAGGCTGTCTCTATTCTGAATGTATAGGCTGTTAGAGAAGCCAGGAATCCTGGGAGAGGACGGGAAGGAGCTATGACACACAGGATGAGCTCAGGGGCCGCACCTTGCGGAGGGAGCCCCCCTAAGGCTGCCTGCCAAGAACACACACCCCTGCGATTTATGAGGTCACACAGCATGAGATTTCATGGACTGCAGATCCATTTGTGCGAACATGGATTCTCTATCCATTTGTGCGAACATGGATTCTCTTTTGAAAGTCAAAGTCCTCCGGGAGGGAGTAAACGTCTCTGTTTGTTGTAAGTTGAAGGCAAGGGGACTGATCTCATTGGGCCCAGCTGGGATGAGCTGCACCTGGAGAAGGGGCTCTCTGTGGTGGGGAAGGGGAGTAGGAAGCAAAGTTGAAGAGGGGCGTCTTTTATGGTGTGGGACCCATGTGGATGGGCGCTGACTCAAGCTCATAGGAGAGCATGAGGTGCTCTATATTCTGAGGCTCAGAGGCTGAGAGATGAATGATGTTAGAAATAAAAATATCCATTGACTGTTCATTGCAGCTCTATTTACAATAGCCAGGACATGGAAGCAACCTAAGTGTCCATCAACAGATGAATGGATAAAGAAGATGTGGCACATATATACAATGGAATATTACTCAGCCATAAAAAGAAATGAAACTGAGTTATTTATAATGAGGTGGATGGACCTGGAGTCTGTCATACAGAGTGAAGTAAGTCAGAAGGAGAAAAACAAATACCGTATGCTAACACATATATATGGACTCTAAGGGAAAAAAATGTCATGAAGAGGTTAGTGGTAGGATGGGAATAAAACACAGACTTACTCGAGCATGGACTTGAGGATATGGGGAGGGGGAGGGGTGGGCTGTGACGAAGTGGGGGAGTGGCAGGGACATATATACACTATCAAATGTAAATTAGATAGCTGGTGGGAAGCTGCTGCATAGCACAGGGAGATCACCTCTGTGCTTTGTGACCGCCTGGGGGGGTGGGATAGGGAGGGTGGGAGAGAGGGTGATGCAAGAGGGAGGAGATGTGGGAGCATGTGTGTATGTATAACTGATTTAGTTTGTTGTAAAGGGAAAACTAACACACTATTGTAAAACAATTATACTCCAATAAAGATGTTAAAAAAAAAAAAAAATATCCATTGACTTCAAAAGTCTATCTTGGCTGGCCCTGTTCTCAGGCAAGGAAGAGGAAGTTCCTTGTAGCTGGAGTATTGGAGTTACCATTTCACTGCTTTGACTGCAGTTTCTTGTCCCTTCCATTCAGCTTGCTCATTCTTGCCAATTTTACTCTCCTAAGTGGTACTTCATGTCACTCCCCTGCTCAAGAACATGCAGTGGCTCCCTTTTACCTGTTGGACCAAATTCATAATCCTGATTAGTTTGTTTTTTTTTTTTTTTTTTTTCTCCCGGTACCTGGGCCTCTCACTGTTGTGGCCTCTCCCGTTGCGGAGCACAGGCTCCGGACGCGCAGGCTCAGCGGCCACGGCTCACGGGCCCAGCCTCTCCACGGCATGTGGGATCTTCCCGGACCGGGGCACGAACCCGTGTCCCCTGCATCGTCAGGCAGACTCTCAACCACTGCGCCACCAGGGAAGACCCCCTGATTAGTTTTTAAAGTAATCTGGCTCTGACTTAACCTTAATTTTTGGTCTCTGTTGGTAGAATGTCAAAGTCAACATTCTAAACTTCAACAATGAGATCTTTCCACATTATAAGAATGGCAACCCTGGACTTCTCTGGTGGCGCAGTGGTTAGGAGTCCGCTTGACAATGCAGGGGACACGGGTTTGATCCCCGGTCTGGGAAGATCCCACATGCCTCAGAGCAACCAGGCCAGTGCGCCACAACTGCTGAGCCAGTGCTCTAGAGCCTGCAAGCCACAACTGCTGAAGCCCACGCACCGCAACTACTGAGCCCGCGTGCTGCAACTACTGAAGCCCGCACACCTGGAGCCCATGCTCTGCAACAAGAGAGGCCACCACAGTGAGAAGCCTGCGCACCGCAACAAAAAAGTAGCCCCTGCTCGTCACAACTAGAGAAAGCCCGTGCTCAGCAACAAAGACCCAACGCAGCCAAAAATAAAAATTAAAAAAAAAAAGAATGGATACCCTGAGCAGGGTGTCATATTTCTAAGACACGTATCATGATCTTTGTGTGTCTTAAAACTTTTACTGTAATAGTTGAATCATTCAAAAATTGTGGAAAACGCTGGTTTTCAAAATGAGTTCACCAAACATGAAGAATGTATTTTTCAAAATATAATAAAAATGCAATCCATTTGAGCAGAAAAATTCTACTTTTCCAAGTATTTCTTTTTCACCTCCACTGTTTCTTCACGGTCTCATAATAACTGTGCATACTCTCTCTCTCTCTCTCTCTCTCTTTTTAATAAATGAAGCTGAGGCTTGCTGAGGCCTCCCAGTGTGTACGGATAGAGAAGGGAGCAGGACCCGATTCCCTACACTCTGATCAATGTTCTTTCCTCTCTTCACACAAGCTCACAACAGTTTGTGGTTTCTGACCAGCATTGTCTGTCTGTCCTTACAAGGTCCTGTTCTGTCATTAAAATGTGAGGTGAGCGGTGATCACTTTGTAATGTACAGAAATATCGAATCACTGTGTTGTGTACCAGGAACTAACGTAGTGTTGTAGGTCAATTACGCTTCACAAAAGAACAAGCACACAAACTAATAGAGAAAGAGATCAGAGTTGTGGTGACCAGAGGCGGCGGATGGGAGGATGGGGAATTGGACGAAAGCAGTCAGAAGGTACGAACTTCCGGAAGATAAATAAACACTAGGGATGTAATGTACAACATGATAAATATAATCAACTCTGTTGTATGTTATACATAAAAGTTGTTAAGAGGGTAAATCCTAAGAGTTCTTATTGCAGGGAAACGTTTTTTTTCTTTTTCTTTTGTTTTGTACCTACATGAGATGAGGGGTGTTCTCTAAACTTATGGTGGTAATTATTTCATGATGTATGAAAGTCGAATCATTATGCTGCACACCTTAAACTTGTACGGTATTGCGTGTCAATTATATATCCATAAAACTGGAAGACAAAATATGCGAATAAAAGGATTAAATGTGAGATGAAAGTGTCAGATCTGCTGGCCTTCGGGCAACAGCTCACTTCTGTCAAAGGCAGCTCTACTCTGAGGCATGTGAGGTTGCCCCAGATGCCAGGGCTCATCCTTGTGAGTGTTTAGAGGGTTGGTCTCCAGCCCTAAGTACTACCAGACACATGGCCTCAATCCCAGAGCATTTATTACATTTTACATCCTGGGCTTTTAGTCAAGTTGTTCCTCTTCACCAATGCACAACGTCTAGGCCCAGACCGCCTTTCAAAACTCATTTCTTTTATGAAACAGAGAACAAACCCCACTGAAGGCAACACTCTTTTTTCTTTTTTTCCTTAGGCTGCGTTGGGTCTTCATTGCTGCGTGTGGGCTTTTTCTCTAATTGCAGCGAATGGGGGCTACTCTTCGTGGTGGTGTGTGGGCTTCTCATCGCAGTGGCTTCTCTTGCTGTGGAGCACGGACTCTAGGTGTGCGGTCTTCAGTAGTTGTGGCATGAGGGCTCAGTAGTTGTGGCTCACTGGCTTAGTTGTCCTGCGGCATGTAGGATCTTCCCGGATCAGAGCTCGAACCCGTGTCCCCTGCACTGGCGGGCGGATTCTTAACCACTGCGCTACCAAGGAAGCCCGAAGGCAACGCTTTTAAGAAAGTTTCTTACATCGCCAACTTAGAGAGATAGTCAGTGAAGGGTGTAGGAAAAGGGAGAGAGAGAGAGCAGGAAAAAAGAAAGGCAAAAAGGAGAAGCAAGATGTGAGAACTTAATTTTAACGCCAAGGAGCCTCTTAAAGACTTATGGCTCCGTGGGCCTTTTTAATGAGTCAGCCACTCTTTCACCATAAAGACAATATAATTTTGTGCATTAACTTTTAAAATCTGGTCACGTGTCATTTATGCAATCAATGGTCCAGGGAACTCATGTTGAGGGTTAATTGCAAGACCTCCTCCAAGAGCTAAATTCCAGGGTGGTGCATCTGTGTGGCCACGAAGGAGTACCACTCACTCGCTGAGGACCTCTGTGGCTGACTTAAGTAGACCCAAGTCTCCCAGCCTCGTGGAGGAGCATATGGAGGAGTTGCTCGCCACTGCCCTCAGGTGAACCCGCCGCCTACCGGTCCAGCAGCATAGCTTCATTCTTTTGCACTTAGAAGGCGTTTTGGGTACTTTCGAGCTCCAAATGAACATTCCCACAACCCTCTGAAGGGCACATTTTGCATGCTTATGAAGCAATGCTTATACTTGTAGTTTATATTTTTGGAAGATTTATCAGAAATGGAGCCCAGGGTATTGCGTGGGGGTGGGGAAGGAGTCAGGGCAGCTAAGAAAAGGACACAAAGAAGTTGCACATGAGGATGAAAGAAGAAAGGTGTGCTATGGGTGGGCATCAGGACGAGGAACGAGGCCCATCAGGAGGTCCAGCTGTGGGGTCCTTAACTTTATTTGTGCCCTGGAATCCCTGGCAGCCTGCTGAAACCCAGAGACACCTTCTCAGAATAATGTTTTAATAGTATATGAAATAAAATTCCGAGGATTCCAAAGCAGACTGCAATGATGTCAAAATACAGTTATCAAAAAGCTTCATAGACAAGTTCGTCATATAAAATGCACGTGCTTTTTTGGCCAATGCATTGAATAAGATCTAGAGCGGTGGGTCTGGAATTATTTTAGAGGCAGTGATGCTGGTAAATGTTATTTCAAGATAACAACTTACAACAACTCCCTATTGATTTGAAAATATCTTTGATTTTTCCCAGTAAAAAAGTTGTGGGGTGCTTCCCTGGTGGCGCAGTGGTTGAGAGTCCGCCTGCCGATGCAGGGGACACGGGTGCGTGCCCCGGTCCGGGAAGATCCCACGTGCCGCGGAGCAGCTGGGCCCGTGAGCCATGGCCGCTGAGCCTGCGCGTCCGGAGCCTGTGCTCAGCAAGGGGAGAGGCCACAACAGTGAGAAGCCCACGTACCGCAAAAAAAAAAAAAAAAGTTGTGGGGACTTCTACAAGGACTGTAACTGTTGACAACCTTTATAATTAAAGGAAATGCTAAATATCGTTTTGAGGTTAGCGAAAATAAAGTTGTAATTTTTTCCATCCGACTTCATGAACATGCTGAATTCTCTGTATGGAACACTCGTAGGTCTGTCGGTCCCCAGATGAAGAAACGCTCTGCAGAGGTTCAAAATTACCTGAGCCAACTCAGGGGGGAGAAAAAGGATCAGGTCCCTGAACTCTTTACATCATACGGGCATCTCGGCTGATGTTGGCTGATTGCTGTAGTTGGAAGGCTCAGGCAGAGGTTTCTCATTTCATTTTGACGCTGGTTTTATAAACACTGTTATTTAAAGGTCATTAAAATGTGCCCGTGGCTCATGAATTGCACACAGCTGAATTCACTAAAAGGCTGGTTAATTAAGAAGCTGCCAAAGAAGAGGAATGAGGGCTGTCGTGGGCGCATCTGCATGGCATTCAGGAGACAAGCCCGCGGTTCCTTAAGTGGGTCTCACTGAGCTCATCTCCAGCCGCCTTGGTGACGGATGTTTGAATGTTGGCCGCCTCCCAAGAGTGTTTCATCAGGATGTTGCTTCCCTGTGGACACAGACGGGGTGGTAGCCAAGCAACCTCAAAGGGCAACAGGCTCATATTGGGATAATTTTCTTCTCACGTTGTTTGTGCTCTCGCTGTTTTAGTTCTTCCAACTCTTTAAAACACGTAATGTCTCGAGTTAGTTCTGCAAACCACCTGGTTCCACGTGCCTATAAATGGTACTGGGAAGAGCATGGAGCCAGGCAGCGCTCAGCTACGCACAGAAGTCCTGAAGTCAACAACCATGGCTCCAAATTTGCCAAGGCAACTTGCCTCTGCTGACAGTACTGGTGGCAGTGAAGGGGATGGAAAGAGGAGACACATTGCCTCCCTTTAAGAAAACTCCAGAAGCTATTGAGTGGATGATTTCCTTATATATTTTGGATATTAACCCCATATTGGATATGTGGCTTGCAAATATTTTCTCCCGTTCTGTAGGTGGCCTTTCCATTTTGTTGGCTATTTCCTTTGCCGTGCAGAAGCTTTTTAGTTTGATGTAGTCCCACTTGTCAATTTTTGCTTTTGTTGCTTGTGCTTTAAGTGTTGTATCCAAAAAATCATTTCCAAGACTCATGTCAAGGAGCTTTCCCCCTGTGTTTTCTTCTAGGAGGTTTATGGTTTCAGGTCTTACATATAAGTCTTTAAACCATTTCGAGTTAATTTTTGTGAGTGGAGTAAGATAGGACTCCAGTTTCATTCTTTTCCATGTTGATATCCAATTTTCCCAGCATTATTTATTGAAGAGACTGTCTTTTCTTTATTGAGTATTCTTGGCTCCCTTGTCAAGTGTTAATTGACCATACATGCCAGGGTTTATTTCTAGGCTCTCAATTCTGTTCCACTGATCTATTTGCCTGTTTTGATGCCAGTACCAAACTGTTTTGATTACTATAGCTTTGTTGAAATCAGGAAGTGTTATGCCTCCAGCTTTGTTCTTTTTCAGGATTGCTTTGGCTCTTTGGGGTCTTTTATGGTTCCATACAAATTTTATAATCAGTGCACTGTGACCTATAATAAAATGTAACACTTGATTGACCAGAAATAAAGCAGTGTTCTAAGCCTTTATATATTGCCTTATTTAATCCTTTATTTAATATCAAAGAGGTGGACATTATTATTTCTAAAAGAAAATTTACATAAATTACCAAGGTGACAGAGCTGGAACTTGAACCTATGCAGTCAGGGTTAGTGTATTATGGAAGGATTCTTACATTTACACAAAAACGCTCCTTTCTTCATGTAAAGAGCTGTGTTCCTTGGACTTTTAGTAGCTTCTTTATAGATCATGAACGACCAGAAAGGCTGAATAAAAAGGAGCTTAAAGTTAAAAGTTTAAGAAGGATTGGTCTTCAAATCTGGAGGACGAGTTTCTTATGAAGACAAGCTGATGTTCAAAATCATTTGCATTTGACTTTTCTAGCAGAGCTCCATGACATAAACACAGGCAAAGTGACGAGCAACCCTTTCCCCACTAGCAGGAATGCACTCAGCATTAAATGGTTTATTTAATGACAGACACTTTTTATTCAGTAACAAGATGAGCAGCCAAGTTCAGTTTGAAACCTATTTTGAAAGTTTTCTCAGCGATTCCCAAACTACTTTTAAAATCCCAGGGTGAACACAACTGGGGCACAATATCTTTGTCACCTTTGTTGTCAGCGTTCCTGGAGCCGGTGACGTCCCCTCCTTTAAGGCAGCCATCTCGTTCATGGGCCCAGGGCCATGTCCAGCCGAATGATTTGTGACATCGAGCAAAGTACTGGCTTTGAGACCGGGATCTGCCTGGTGACTCTGGAGAAATCATTAACCTGTTTGATTCTCATTTTTCTCCAGCTGTAACATGAGACAAGCACAGCCTGAGGTCATGGGGAGGATTGCTTGAGAAGATCTTTGGAGAAGTACTTGTCTCTTTGTCAATGTTTTATGTTGCTTGAGTACCCTCGTGAATCGTGAAGGGCATTGCTCCTTGTAGAAAGTGCTTCTATGAATTATGTCCCCAGAGGGGACACAGGCTACCAAGCCATAGGCTGTCCTCCTTCTCAATTACCAGCAAAGCCAACCACCACTTAGCATGAGCTTATGAAAATTTGTATCATTTATCGTTAAAGTCTCTGCTATTAGATGGCAAGCGCCTTTGGGGCAGAAGATTTGCTTAAGTCAGTTTTTGTTCCTAATGCCTCCTCCAATGGCTCCTGCAAGCAAAAAGCGCTCAGAAAATATGGGCAGCTGGTAACATTTATTGAGCACAGACCATGGACCGGGAACTGTTCCAAGTATTCCGCGTCGACGAATGAACATGATCTTCACGACAAGCCTTTGAAGTAAGCCTTTTATTATGTCCATTTCATAGGTGAGGAGCCATAGGCAAAGAAAGAGAAGAAGCTCACGTAATGTGACGGCAGGGTTGAAGTGCACACGCAGACACTGACCAAGAGTCTGGAATCTAACCCGCTCTGCCATGTTGCTTTTTAAATGCATCTTCAGGATGAGCACCAGCTGATGGGAAAGAAGAGAGGACTTCATCAGTCTGCCAACCATACCCACACCCCTTTTGCCTTCTGTACTGGGTGGAAATAATGTCTCCTCCCATTAAATTCATGTCCACCCAGAACCCCAGCATGGAAATAGGATCTTTGCAGATGTAATTAGTTAAGATGAGGTCATACTGGATTAGGGTGGGCCTTAAATCCAGTATGATTTGTGTTCTTAGAGGAAGTGGGAAATTGGGACACAGACACGTCCCCAGGAAAAGGCATGTAAGACAGAGGCAGAGATTGGGATGATGCTCCAACAAGCCCAGGAATGCCATGGATTGCCAGTAAACCACAGGGAGCCAGGAGAAAGGCCTGGAACAGATTCTCCCTTGGAGCCCACAGAAGGAATCAACCTGGCTGACATCTTGATTTCAGACTTCTGGCCCCCATAACTGGAAAAATACATTTGTCTTGTTTGAAGCTACCCAACCTGCGATACTTTGTTATAGCAGCCCTAGGAAACCAATATACCCTCTTTATTTTTTTTTTTTTAATAAATTTTATTTATTTATTTATTCTTGGCTGTGTTGTGTCTTCGTTGCTGTGTGCGGGCTTTCTCTAGTTGCGGCGAGTGGGGGCTGCTCTTCATTGCCGTGCACGGACTCCTCACTACCGTGGCTTCTCTTGTTGCAGAGCACGAGCTCTAGGTGCACGGGCCTCAGTAGTTGTGGCACACTAGCTCAGTAGTTGTGGCCCAAGGGATCTAGAGCACAGGCTCATTAGTTGTGGCACACGGGTTTAGTTGCTCCGCGGCATGTGGGATCTTCCCGGACCAGGGCTGGAACCCGTGTCCCCTGCATTGGCAGGCGGATTCTTAACCCCTGCGCCACCAGGGAAGCCCCCAATATACCCTCTTCTTCCCTGTTCTCTGCTTTCCAGTGAAGTGAAGGAAAGCACTGCACAGATGACTCAAAAAAAAAAAAAACCTAAGGATCTGAGGCTTTGGGAGGTTTAGTTTTGCATTAGCTCATTTCCTCTTTCACTGATTAAACCTCACACAAAACCAGCCCACTCAGATTAAAAAAGAGTGAGATTGCCCCATGGGCCATTATCTCTATCTAGGTAAAGTAAAACCAGTCCCCAAAGATGGACTGCTTGGACAGCTCATCCTCAACCAATAATGCGGCAAAGAAGGTGCCCTTCCTTCTACCTCTGTTTTGAGGGAGCGTGGGACTGAGTAGGGTCTGGAGAGAGGTCATCTCGGACTAAGAATTTGAATGGGTCTGTGAAAAAAGCGAGAACTATAATTTCAAACGTCTGCTCTGTTGCCTAGAGGTGGAGTCCTGGCTCAAATGGCCTGTTCGGCAAATCATTTGACTGACTGTAAGCAGAGTTATGGGCTGGAGTCTGGGTTTAGGAAGGAGCTGGAGGTTGCTCAATTTCTTGGCATGACTGAGAATAAGACATTTTGCTTAAAGACTGTCGAGGAGCACATGAGACAAGGGAGGCCCAGATTCTACCCAGAGAGGCCGCCCCGCAGAAGGCCTTGGACAGTGGGCTTGACCAGTGTCTTTTAAGAAGAGGCATGGCTGATGTTCAATTTTAAGCTGGGCTATGTGAGACGATGATATAACTGCCCGGTCTGGTTGCATCAAACCATCAGAAAAAGTTTCCTGAATAAGCAGCCCTGTATTAGTCGTTCTTTGGGGAAAAGAAGGAAGCAGCCTCAAAGGTACAATGTGGGGCTTCCTTGGTGGCGCAGCGGTTGAGAGTCCGCCTGCCGATGCAAGGGACGTGGGTTCGTGCCCCGGTCCGGGAAGATCCCACATGCCGCAGAGCGGCTGGGCCCGTGAGCCATGGCCGCTGAGCCTGCGCGTCCGGAGCCTGTGCTCTGCAACGGGAGAGGCCACAGCAGCGAGAGGCCAGTGTACCGCAAAAAAAAAAAAAAAAAAAAAAAAAAAAAGGCACAATGAGGAGATGTTATACGGAATAGAGAAGCGCAGGAAGGGATACATGAAAGAAGGAACAGAAATCCGAGAAGCCAGGCACCATAAACCTTTCTGACCACTCACCTACCCCCATCTCATCCCACTTTTTGTGAGCTTGGAGTTGATGTCCGTCTTGAATAAATCGTAAGGGCCAGCAAGCTAGGGGACTTGCAAACGCATGGTCTGGCTGCTGACATCTAGGTCTCACTGTAATGAGGGCAACTATGGAAAAGTGTGCTGGAGACACAAAGGCTTATGGAACCTTACCTATCTCCTGAGAGCTGACAATACTGAGAGGCAAAGTCCTAACTATAGTAGGAATGTCTTCATAGGAGAAGAAACGTGGAGCTTCATAACTTCAGAAAGAAGAATGAAAGAGAAAAGGAAGAAAAAGAACACTTCCTGCCAGGGTGATCGAGGAAACAAAGTGAGATATGTAAGCTAAAACACAGACAGGTAGAATAGAAGGGTGTGTGTGTGTGTGTGTGTGTGTGTATGTGTGTGTGTGTGTGTGTGTCCATCCTCCAGGCGGGCCACAGAGAACATGGAGTTGTGCCATGAGCAGTTCTCTTCCAGGTATAGCTTCTGGTACGCATCATAAGGTGCAGAGGGAGCTATGTGAGGGAGTTCAAGTCTTGCAGTTCTGCTCTTCCTGGTAAAGGAGTGAAGGAGCAGTGATGTGGTGGGTTGGTAACTTGAAGAGCATGAAAAGTATTTGTGAGAAAAAGTATGGGGGCATTAAAAAAAAAAAAAGCTTATATAAGCACCGCAGAATGCAGGATGTAGGAGGAATTCCAACGGACCTGCAGTGGGAAGAAAAGGATCAGGACCTGAGCATTTCCTAGAGGGGTCCTGAGGGTCCGTACTAGTTTCCTATGGCTGATATAAAAATGGCCACAGACTTAGCCCGTTGGCTTAAATAACAGAAATACATTCTTTCACTGTTCTAGAGGCAGGAAGTACAAAAGCAGTTTTACTGGGCCTAGATCATGGTGTCTGCAGGGTCATGCTCCCGCCCGAAGCTCTAACGGGGAATCTGTTCTTTGCCTTTTATGGATTCTGGTGTCTGCCAACATTCCTTGGCTTGTGGCCGTGTCCCTCCAGCCTCTGCCTACGGTCTCATTGGCCTTCCTCCTCTGTCTGTGGTTAGTAAAATCTCCCTCTGCTTCCCTCTTAGAAGGATACTTGTGATTGCATTTAAGGCCCACACAGACAATCCAGAATAATGTCTCCACCTCAACATACTTGACTTAATCACATCTGCAAAGATCCTTTGTTGCCACAGATGTTAACATTTACAGGTTCCAGGGATGAGGACCTGATGTCTTTGGGGGTCATTATTAAGCCCGTTATAGGGCCTTTTGAAGCAGGGGGAGCAGGAAAGTGAAAGCCAGGGAAAGAGATGGAAAAAGCACTTGGACTTGGTATCTAGGCTGAGCGGAAGCCACTGGAAACAAAGCCTTCACAAAAGACTGTATATGAGGGCTCAGGTAGGCGACATCGTACAGGCCAGCCTCCTGGGCACATGGAATTGTGGTCATGCTACCTTTTTTGAATTCCTAGAAGAGCTGTTTTCTCTAAATTCTTTGCCAGTTTCCCTAGGCGTGCAAAATGGAGAGGAAGATGCAGAAAAAGCAGCCCTCTTTGGTCATGAATTTGAAAGGCTTAGCTACAAATGTAGTGTGAAATTGTCTGAAATTCCTGACAGCAGGCATGAGTCACATATTACTGTCTGACATTTACAGAACATTCTTCACAGCAGTTCCTAGACTTTGTTAAGAGAGAGATACTGTCTTTGTTGGATGGCAGAATCAGTATCCAAAGACCTTTTCGTTACAGCAATGGGTCAAATCCAAGAAGATGAAATGTTATAGGCATAGATTAAAGGCCATGTACTTGGCCCACAGAGCCAGCTGAACAAATTCTACAAGAAGGAGGAGACATGGATGAACTGCAGTACACATATATACTTGTTATCAGTGGTAATAAGCTGAATCAAGAAATTGTGATGAGGGGGACTTAGAAAACATGATGCCTAAAAAGCCAGTGTGATCTTGGGCTATATTAGTAGAAAAATAGAATCTAAAACAGGGAAGATAATTCCAAAATTGCCAAAGGGAGAACCGAGTAGTAAAATCCATTGGTTTTGGAGAATATTCTCAAATCTGGAGTCCACACTGTTTCTGGAAACACACACGCGGTCTTATAACGGCTTTAGGTAGCTGGTATTGAAGGGGAATAATGCTGGTGCGAAGCTGAAAATAAACTTGAAGAGATGGGTGGATTCAGGATAGACCGGGGAAGAAAATATTCCAAAGAGGATAATATCTTGTAGTGATCTTTGAAAGCTCACCAGCTTGTTAAAATATCTGTACAGTAAATATACCTTACCTTTGCTACTAAATCTAGATTAACTTAAATTAAAACAATGAAGCAATAGTTGGTTTCTGTGCTATACTGGAACCCGGAATTTAGTGGGCACCAGGCAGGAAAATTGGAAGACATTTGTAGAAGAATGGCTAGTATTGTGCAAGCTTTCAAAACCATATGGTGAAGACTGGAGAAGGATTGGCTATGTTTAACTTGGGAGAAAAAAGCATTAATTATTGGAAAGGCCACTTTTTGGAAGAGAAAATCCTCTTATTCTGGGTGATGTAAGCAACGCAGAGAAGACTTTAGAATTAAATTATGAAGAATAAAGGATAAACTTTCTAATAGTTCCTTAGAGAATTGTGCCCCCATTTATTTAAGTAGAGCTTTGAAGTTTTGATTATTGGAAAGGTGGTTAGGTTACATTAAAGTGACTGTGTATCCTAAGGTTCTATGGCAGATACTGTGGAGTGTTACAAAATGCCATACTGCCTTCTTCTTTGGCAGCATGTTCAGGGAAGAAAGACTCATCCACGACTCAGGGGGCAGTGGGGGGCCGTGGTGGTCAGAGCAAGATACACCCTGACTGGTTTCAGTTGAGTACGTACTCCTGATTCCCATAACCACTGATTGGTTTAGTGTCAGACACAATGACTAGTTATGGCCAATAAGACATAGGAGGAAGTCAATTGACATAATTTCTGAGAAGGATTTTTGCTCCCTGATAAAGAGAGGGAGGGTGAGGAGACCTGCGTTTTTTTGCTGTCTTTAATGTGATTACACACACACACACACACACACACACACACACACACACACACACAAGAATACATATATAAGAGTGTTGCAATCAGAAGTGCCCCTCATCAAACCTGAATCAAAACAAAACAAAACAAAACAAAACAGAAACTACACAAAAAAAAAACCTCCACAAAACCCAAATCACCAGTCTCTGAGTACATATTTCATTTTGTGAGATAATCAAAGATTTTTTTTTCAGGCCTAGCGGCCATGGCTCACGGGCTTAGTTGCTCCGCGGCATGTGGGATCTTCCCGGACCGGGGCACGAACCTGTGTCTCCTGCATCAGCAGGCAGATTCTCAACCACTGCGCCACCAGGGAAGCCCAAAGATCTTTATTTCTTAAGCCACTGTTTGTTGGCTGTTCATCACTGCAGCCAGATGCATGCTAACCCACTTAAGCCCCATGAGTCTAAGAAAATCTTTAAGTTTGCAGTGGCATAATATATTTAATATACAAACATCTTGCTGAACAGATAGATGCAAAGAAGTTGATGCAAGTCAAATGTTTTTTTAATAATTTTTTAAAAAAATTTTTATTTATTTTTGGCTGCGTTGGGTCTTCGTCACTGCACACGGGCTTTCTCTAGCTGTGGCGAGTGGGGGCTACTCTTCATTGTGGAGCACGGGCTCTAGGCCTGTGGGCTTCAGGAGTTGGAGCTCATGGGCTCAGTAGTTGTGGTTCTTGGGCTCTAGAGCACGGGCTCAGTAGTTGTGGCACATAGGCTTAGTTGTTCTGCAACATGTGGGATCTTCCCGGACCGGGGATCGAACCCACGTCACCTGCATTGGCAGGTGGATTCTTACCCGCTGTGCCACCAGGGAAGTCCATCTGAAAATTATTTTGAATGCACAAATGAAATTATTATCCAGAAAGCATCTTGAATATTGAGTTCCATTCTAGGCCTTACCTTGAAAGATGAAGCTAGAAGTTTCCTGGAGGAAAACAACCAGGATGTTGGAGAACCTGGAACTTATATGAAAAGGGAATTAGGAAAGGTTAGCCTGAAAAGAGAAACCTGGTGTTTTGGTGGTTGGTGGTGGAAGGGAGTGGTATTTGAAAGTTTTTCATGTAGATCAAAGTTGAAATGTATTTCTTACGGCCCCTAAGGCAGAACTAGGTCCAGTGGTAGAAAGTCAGGGAGGTAAATTCCAGTTTGTCATAAAGAAAACCTTTCTAAGAACTAGAGCAAACAGCAATAAACTGGGGGCGTCATGAAATTGTGGGGTCCTGGAGCTGGTCAAGCAGAAACTGGCTGCCATGTTCAAGGGGAATTCTCACCTTCAGTAGATGTTGGACTAGATGATTCTAGAAAGTGCTTAGAAATGGAGTGCTCTTCATTACCACTATTTTGCAAATGAGGAAACTAAGGATGACTGAGGAGAGGTGAGGTGTCCAGCTCTCATAGCCAGTTAGATGCCAAGATGGGGCTAGAGAGGAGGTGGAGTACAGGGCTGGAATGATGTCACAAAACTTTGAGGTTGCAGGGCTGGCTCTTCGAGCACTTCGGGGACTTCGGAGTTTGGACATTGCAAGACTTTGCACTTTGTTTCAGACGTCTGAGGTAGCTGGGCTCCTGAGCTTTGTAGACTTGTGATGGAAATTCAGGAAGCTGCCCTGAAAGGCTTCAGGCCATCATAAAGAAAGGTGCTTAAGCAGAGGTGATATCAAAATGTGATACCACTGGTGTTGACCAGTCAAAAGGAACCTGACTGGGGAGTGGGGTGGAGGTCTGGCCCCCGAATCAGCCCCGCCAAGGTCCTGTGGACCCAGAAGTAGAAAAATGTCCTTCTGGTGCCACTCCTGGGACAATACCTCACCCTCACTTGAGTCAAGCCTAGCTGCAGAGGGGGTTTAGAGAGCCTCCAGGCAGCCACACTGGTACAGGTTGGAGCCTCCAAGGAATAGACCCTGAGCCTCTGAACTCTGCATGTAGATTGATTGAAGAGTGCTTTGGGAATAGCTCCTGTTGGGGGGGGGGGCGGTGAGGGAAGTCAGATTGGGCAAAGGGAGAAGTGGAGCTGTGACAGAGGCCTTAGCTGGTCCTGCAGAGAGCTCGAGAGCATCTGCGGGGACGGCCCTGAAGAGCTGTCCCAACTGAGGCTGGGGGGGGGGGCAGGGCTTTGTATCCCATATAGACCAGTCTCTGGACGCAGGCTGTCCCCAGAGGAGAGCCCACATCCTCTGGCAGAAGGCAGTTCCCGAAGATGGAGTTGGCCGTGAGCTCTCAGTACCCGACAGTCTCTGCAGTTGGGGAAATGAGCGTGTGGGCCTTGAAGGAGGAAGCCAGGCGGCACAGCGTGGCATTGCCAAAGGGAACCACTCCCCTCTTTTTGCAGCTGAATGCTTTGGCAGGCTGCCAGGAAAAACACTTCCATTTCCTCTGGGGAGAACTCTTCTGGCGTATGATGAGGTCCCTGTGGCTAAATTAATGCTCCAAGGCAACAGATTCTGTCTGGGGAAGGAAGAGGAGACACGAGGAGCATCTGGTGGGAGCGGCTTCTTTCCGCTGCACCCACGCTGAACAGCTTTGCTGGGGCTCGAGCAGGTTCCCATGAGATGCTTTATCCATGCTGTCCACGCTGGCACCTCGAAGGTGCCCCAGGCAGGTGGTGACGACTGTGAGAAGGGGACACTGTCAGAAGGAAACACCCCTGTGTTATCAAAGCTGGTCAAGGTTTGAGTCATTTATTTTGACCATCCGGTGATTCCCCAGCCAAAAGATGTACGTCAGACCTGATGGCCGGACACGCCCAGGATGTATATGCATCCTCTGGGAAAGAAAAACCCACAATCAGGATGCTCCTGGTGTCCTTGACTAGGTGGGATGGTCATGGCCAGGATGTGGCCTCTAGGCCGCTTCAGGCTTCGTGGAGTCTCTCAGCCAAGGCCGCTCGGCCCGACACGATTTAACCCTGAATTGCACGCTGTGCTGTGCAGTCCCTGAACCATATGGCTGGGACTGCGTCCCTTATCATCTGTAAACTCTGTGTTACACAAGGGGCACCTCATTCTTCTCTGCATCTGCCCGGCACCTAACACCCCTTAGGAGACGCATTTCAAACTCCATTAGCAGACTTTCTGTTTCCATATCCCCTCTCTCCCACACAGGGTGGTTATTATGAGCTGGAAGGAAACAGATTTTGTTGTCTCCTAAGTAGAGTGATGGGAAAATAAGCGCAAAATTCCCCCACCTCTTTTCTGAGGGGTAGCTACTAGAAGTGAGCGGAAGGGAGGGTCCTGTCATTGAGGCCTGTGGCTTGTTTGTGGCGGGAGAGGCTGGGCTTGATCAGAATTTCCTGTCTGCCGGGCCTTGGGGACTGGGGCAGGAATAAAGACCAGTGTCGCTCACCGGGCTGCATAAAGCCACCTTCTTGTCATGTGAACCACGCAGCTCTGTGAAGCAGGGTCTATTATGTTTTATTTTACAGATGAGTAAAGTGAGACATAGAGAACTTGAGGTTATGCAGCTGGTGAGGGGTGGAGCTGGGGTTGGCACATGGCCCCAAACCTGTGCTCAGAGCCATGGTCCTGCATGGCGAGGGGTCGGGACCACTGGTCACTGAGTGAACTGATGGAGCAGTGGGTTAGTTCCTGGGTGGTTGGCAGACCTACCAGCGTGCCGGCAAAAAGGGCAGTGGAAGGAAGGCGCCAGAGGACTAACTCTTGGGAATAAGTGAAATCAGTTTATGAAATGAGCACAAGCTGGAAGGGAATAAGACAAGACAACTTAATTCTTTCTTACCCTCCTTGGGAAACTAATAGTGTGTTTCCTACCCTGGAGGAAATCTCAGATGGTACTCACTGCTTTTCCAGAAAATTTTAGATTACAAAAAGTGAAATCCAGTGCAATATCTGAACTCTCAATTTCACTTGGTTGGGAGCACCCTCTTCTTCCCTGGTGTATTATATTTTTCCCACAGTTCTGGAGGCTGCAAGTCCCGGATCAAGGTGACAGCATGTTCTGCTCTGGTCAGGCCCACTTTCTGATTTGCAGACAGCCACCTTCTCACTGCATCGCACATAGCAGAGAGAGAGAGAGAGAGAGAGAGAGAGAGAGAGAGAAGAAAGAGAGAGAGAGAGAGAGAGCTCTAATGTCTCTTCCTCTTCTTTGAAAAGGCACTAATCTCATCATAGGGGCCCCAACCTCATGACCTCATCTGAACCTAATTACTTTCCAAAGGCCCCACCTCCAAATACCATTACATTGGGAGTTAAGGCTTCAGCATTCGAGTTTGGGAGGGAACATGAACATTCAGTCCATAACAGTAACACTCTATTATAAGATAGTTCTTGACAAATATGAGAAAGACAGCAACACTAGAAACGGAGGTTTATTCAGCAAACATCTGTTGTCTGCCTATAGGTGCATAGAGTGGCAGGCTGGCAGTGGAGATTTAAGGAGAAAGGATCCAAAGATGAACTTGATGCTGTTCCCTCACCCAAGGCTTTCCTGCTCCTGATTTCATCATTTCTGAAAATCCACTGTTACAAGTTTGCTCCAACATCAAAGCTTTTGTGTGACCCTTGCTCAAGTGCCCGTATCCTAGGGAGAGGTTCCTTGTTAAGTCCTGATCAGCGTGGCAGCTCCGTTTCCCAGGTGAGCCAAGCCTCCAGCAGCTCCTTGGGGTAGGGATGGGGTACTCATTTAAATGTCAACTCCAGTCCAGCCCCTCTTCCTCTGCCTTGGTCAAGTTTCACGCCTTCATCAGCTCCAGCTGGGATCATCATCTCAAGCCCAGGAAACCTTAGTTTTGCAGCCAGAATAACCTGTCTGTATTTGTGAGAGTCCCAGAAGGAAGCAGAGTCCCATTCTGTTGGTACAGCGGAAGGACTTCAAGGAAGGAAGTATTTACGGAAGTGGAATTGGGACCAGGGCACGAGCAGGAGTTGTGGGCAAGGAGATTAGCATGGGAGGGGAACCTCTTCTAGGCCTAAAAGGAAAAAAAAAATAAAGAAGGGAGGCCCTGAAGCTGTAGAGGAGAGAGTGGCCCTGCAGAAACCATGCTTGGCACGTATAGCAAAGGCTTTTGTGTTCCTGTCACATCCCCTCAACCTCCCTGCAACTTCAGCTGCAGCTGTGGTCTCACCCTGACAGCTCTGCACCAGAAGCGAGGCGAGTGTCCTGATTTATTTCTAAGGGCCTTCTCTGAAGTTGCACCTGCTTGGCTTGCTTGAAAGTGCAGCAGGAAAGCACGGGGTGCTGATGCCCCGAGGCACCCAGAAAACTGGGTGGAGCGCAGGATCCTCCACCCTCTGGCAGAAATCCCAGAGGCATCCTGTGCTCTTCTCAGAGGTCCCCGAAGAGGCGCGCTACAGTTACTCCCAGGGGTGATCTCAGTCACACTCTCTGTTGGTTTTCTCCCTCCCCGTCTGTTTTTCTCCCTCCCCTGTCCGACCCTCCCTGCCCCTTCACGCCTGGAATCTCCTTCCAAATGACTTTCCAGAACCCAAGTCCTTGCCTCAGGCTTTGCTCACACAGCAGCTCATCCAAGATGTGGACAGTCACAGCCACAACCAGAAGAGCTGCCCTGAATCAGGAAGAGCTTCAGGAAGAAATAGACCAACCTCCTCTCTCTTTTCTCTTCTGTAAACTCCTGCTGGTGCCTCCTATTAGCTCAATCAGCTAGAAACCAGCAAACAAGGGAGCCTGGAGGGGCAGTTTGAGGCTTAGCCTTTCAGGACACAGCACGGCAGGGAAAGGAAGGAAATGCATCTGGTGGGACAAGCAGAGAATTATCAGTAGATATTTTAAGACCCAAAGCTTGCCATGTCACTCCTTTACTAATAATGATAATAACAATAGCAATAATGCAAATGAGTGGCTTTGCTTAAGACCTCACGTGCTATGGAGTTTGCATTGATGATGTTATTCAATCTACACAACTGCCCTGTGAGGTAGATATATTATAATTCTCATTTCGCAGTGAGAAAGTGGATGCACAGTGATTCAATCATTTCATCTAATGCCATGCCACTAAGATGAGCAGATCAGGGCAGTCTGATTTGACTTCAGGACCTTCACAGTTAAGTTTAAATTCCTAAGTGTACAGTTGGGGCTCTGTCTTCGGTCTTATGACTTATCTTCTTCCAGACTCCTACATTTAGACCAATCCTAGGCCATCCGAAACTACCTGATATTTCCTAAGGGTGACCTGGGTCATCTGTCCCCCTTGTTAGCCGGCTTCCGTGGGCCTTCAAGTCTCAGCTCAAGTATCACCTCCTGCTGGATTCTTCCATCCCTGCCCTGCCTCCTGTGCACCCATCCACGTTCTCTGTTCTTCCGTGGCTCTCAGGACCCAGCCCAGGTGGCATTCATGGGACTGAACAGAGGTTTGATTTGCTGGTTTGTCTCTCCCACCACTGTGAGCTCTTGGAATGATTGCACCTGGATCTGTGTTTATTTCTATCCACAGTACCTAGCACAGAACCTGGCATGGTTTAAGTATTCAGCAAATATTGGTAAGGGGGCAGAGAAGAGGGCCAGGTCTGGAACCTGGAGCATTGCCAGCAAGACAGCCTGATTAGGGAGACCCAACTTTGGGCAGCTGGGAGCAGCATCCGGGAAAACCAAGGTGGTTGCGGGTACAAAAATCCCCTCTACCTTTCATAGAATGCCAAAGTCTTGACCCACACGCAGTGTTCATGCACTGGGATCGTGTCCTGCGGGGCAGGGAGGTTGTAGGGGACACGGGGCTTGGGTTTTGCTTCTGATCTGGACCAACGTGTACGTTGTAAAGACTGTTTTAGGAAGGTTGATGTGAAGGTCAACAGGGACAGGCGGGTGAAAGCTCTCCGGGAGGTCCAAGCACTCACGGCTCTCAAGGTGTCAGCAGTGCAGAGGGTGTGTCCCCAGGGGCAACGCTTTCCCAGAGAAGGTGGGCCCCTCTGGGAGCTGCACTCGCTCACTCCACGGTTCCCACTCTTTCAAGCAGTGCTTCGAGCCATCTAGGGATTGAAACTTTTTAAATGAAATATATATAGGATTCAAGCCTTCACAGGGATTCCCTTGAAGTTGCTATTTCCTATCACAGTTTATTTGCTTTCACCACCCCATCGTTGCCTATTTTTAACTTAAAGGTGAATGAAAACTCATTTTCTTTCAGTCTTAAAAGTGTTCCATGCCCTGTGTTATTCTTGATACCCCAGGGTGTGCAAAATCGGATTTCACACTTTGTTGCAGACCTTGCTGATTGCGATTGAGCATTCGTGTAAAGCATTGCCCTGACTTTCCTCTGGTGCTCATTTGGAAGAAACCGTGTCTCACGGTTGAGGTGCAAACTTCTCCCTCCGGCCACCAAGAAGTCAGTGCAGGGTGTCACTGCTTCTGCCTCTCCTTGCATTATCATCCAGTCGTGACAAACTGATGCATTTGCCTAGGCCCTCTGAAACCATCTAGGGCATTTTCTTTCTTCATTTGACTTGGAAAGAGCAGATAGCCAGAGGGGGTAAGAAAGTTGCCCAAGGTCCTGCAATGAGTAAATAACCAGGGTGGGGCTGGAAGCCAGTTTTTATGATTCCTCATCTAGTTGCTTCTGTCATTCCTCATTTAATTTCTCATTCCATGATGCTGTCACCCACAGACTTTTTATGACCGATGATTCCTGCTATGAGCTGAATTCCCAAATTCTTATGTTAAAGTTCTAGCCCCCAGTACCTCAGAATATGAAAGTATTTGGAGGCAGTCTTTAAAGAGGTAATTAAGTTACAATAAGGTCATTAGAATGGGCCCTAATCCAATATGACTGATGTCCTCTTCTTATGAGGACACAGACACACACACAGGGAGGACCATGTGAAGACACAGGGAGAAGATGGCCATCTGCAAGTCAAAGAGAGAGGCCTCAGAAGAAATCGGCCCTACCGACCCCTTGATCTTGAACTTCCAGCTTCCAGGACTGTGAGAAAATTAATTTCTGTTGTGTAAGCCACCCAGCCTGTAGTACTTCGTTATGGCAGCTCTAACAACTAATATAATTCCTTATAAAAAATTAATTGAGAGACTTCGCTGTTGGTCCAGTGGTTAAGACTCCGCACTTCCAATGCAGGGGGCACGGGTTCGATCCCTGGTCGGGGAACTAAGATCCCACATGCCGTGTGGCGCGGCCAAAAAAGAAAAAAATAATAAAAATTAAAAATAGGGCTTCCCTAGTGGCGCAGTGGTAAAGAATCCGCCTGTCAATGCAGGGGACGCGGGTTCGAGCCCTGGGCCAGGAAGATCCCACATGCCGCGGAGCAACTAATACCGTGTGCCACAGCTACTGAGCCTGCGTTCTAGAGCCTGTGCTCCGCAACAAGACTGAACCCATGTGCCACAGCTACTGAAGCTCACGCACCAAGAGCCTGTGCTCTGCAACAAGACACCTTAATGAGAGGCATGCACTCCGCAACAGAGTAGCCCCTGCTTGCTGATTGACATATATACACTAATATGTATAAAATGGATAACTAATAAGAACCTGCTGTATAAAAAATAAATAAATAAAATTCAAAAAAGAAAAAAGAAAGCCCGTGTGCAGCAATGAAGACCCAACACCGCCATAAATAAAGAAATTTTAAAATAAAAAATTTAAAAAATTTAAAAATAAACTGAGGGGAAAAAAAGGAAAAGCAAAAAAAAAAAAAACAGATAAAAAACTTCAGGGCTTCCCTGGTGGCGCAGTGGTTGAGAGTCCGCCTGCCGATGCAGGGGACAAGGGTTCGTGCCCCGGTCCGGGAAGATCCCACATGCTGTGGAGCGGCTGGGCCCGTGAGCCATGGCCGCTGAGCCTGAGCGTCTCGAGCCTGTGCTCTGCAACGGGAGAGGCCACGACAGTGAGAGGCCTGCGTACCACAAAAAAAAAACAAAAACAAACAAAAACAAAAACAAAAAAAAAACTTCAGCTCTCCGTCTTCTATCATTAACCCTACCCATGGAGTCAACAAATAAATAGAATAAAAATGATACATTTCTTTGATTAAAAAGCGAATTTTTATATATGTGAAATAGGTATATTAGGATACAGAAAAGGAATGGAAATTTGGTACAGTGAATACCTTTTTTTTTTTTAACTTGTAGTTGGGGTGGGAATTAACAGCGAGTAAGTTTTCAGCATTCCTAACTCTAGATATTTTTTGATTAAAGTAGGCAATCTGACTTGCTTCTCTAGTAAGAAATACTGTTTTATTAACTACCATGTAGGAAACTGCCTCCTTACCCTAGACAAAGAAATAGTCACTCTCTACTTCCTGAAAACGTGAGCTTCAGCAGTGCTGATAGCATTCCAAAATCTTTCCTAATTGTCCCAACCCTGACTTCTTTGGAAAGAAACCCAAAAATTTCTTGTCAAAAGAACCAGAAAGTAAAAGCATACTGTTGTTAACACAAAAAGCAAGATGACGTTTATTGGGAAATCTCTCCTCCCAGGAATGGAAAGTTTCTGGGCGAGCACCCAAGCACAGCAGTGCCCATGACCAGTATTGTTTTATTTTCAGAGATATCATAAGTCAGAATTTCCATGTTTGTGATGCATTCTTTGTCTTCATTACATTCATTATAGTTTATTCCAACAGGTGAGAGCACTCCAGAGACTGCTAAGGAGAGAGGGGCAATTTCAGATTTATGACAACCAATTCACGTAAAGCGTTTGGACTTGAAGATGACATCATTGAGCTGTTAGCATAGAGTTTACAAAATCCTGAAAATGGCCTTGAACTCAAGAGGAAAATGAATCCAATCCACAAGTCATCGCTGCCTCTCGTATTTGTCTTCTCCTCTTTTCCTTCTCTCTTCCTCTTCCTCTCTTAGCTTCTAGGAAGAGCGTGGGTGACCCAGAAGAGGACACCTATCATTTTAACAAGAAATACTGCGCTTGAAGTCTTGGGTTCACGTGGTCCTGGTCGACATCCACTGGCAAGTCTGATGGGAGGCTGGGGAAACGCTGTCAGGGGAGGGAAGGAAGAGAGATGGTTTGGAGCCAACTGTGCATTAGAGGTGCCTTCTTGCTGCCAGGCTGGCAGCTGGGATGGTGGGGAAGGTGGCAGTCTCTCCCTCCAATGCCCTAGAGGTGCCTCCAGGCCTCATGTCTGATGGGGACTTGGCAGTTCTTGAGTCCCAGCTTCTGCTTCCTGGGGCTCTGGGTCTCCTGAGAGAAGAGAAGGTGCTGAGGAAGACAGGTATGTGGACACAGTGCACACAAGTCGAGTGGATGACCCACAGAACTGCTTGCATTTGTCCTTTGTACCTTCCTTTCCCCCAACTTCTTCCCTCATTTATCCTTCTCTGGTCCCTCAGATGCATCACTGGTCCATGAGTCCAGCCAGAGGCTCCGTTTAGCATCACTCAGAGATTTCCTGGCTGAGGGGCTTGGGGGTCATTTCATCTCTTTGAGCCCTAACTTCAGAACCTAGAAAGGGAGATAACCATATCTTGACTGCTTCGTAAGGCTTTTTTAGGGATAAATTGAGACAGCAGATTTGAAGGAGGTAATATATAAATACTTTGTAAGCTGAAAAGTGCTGTAGAGGTTTAGGTATTGGATTTGAATTCTCCTCAAATCAGTGTTATTTCCTGCCCGTGCCAGCCTTTAGCATTTGTTCTTAGACCTAGCACTCACAGACTTCTTGAGATACGGGCCAGCATGTCTCAGTCTGCATGGAGACTGCCTGGTGCCGGAGATGCCCTCCTTAAGGAATCATAGGTTTGAGAGTGAGCTAGTGCTTCTCAAAATAGTATTAGGGAACACTTTTCTTGAGAGTGAGATAGATAATTACCATCGGTGCACATAGTTTGTTTAGCTGTGCTATGAAGTAGCAGAGTTCTCTTTTTTTTTGGGAATTCTCAGAACCATTAACGGGCTAAACAGCTCCAACCAAGGAGGGGGATTTAGTCTTCAGTGTTTCTCAAATTTCTTTGGCCAGCAAAACCATTCATACCGTTTGCAATTAGGAACACCTTTTGGAATTCCTGCGGAGGTAAACATAAGGCTTTGCATTTGTTTTTGGTTTTCTTTGTTGTTTGTTTCATTTATTAGATCATCTCTGAAGCAGAGAGCACTAACCCAAGGTGTGAAAACAGAGAATATTTGATCAAAGGGGCAGTTCATTGTGGGCTAGAAGCTGGTAAGTCAGGCCAGACCTCCCTGACTCTGAAAAAGCCCCGGACCCTAGGAGGCTAGAGAAGGGCTCCGTGGGACCAGACTGGAGTTGTAGCGGAAAGAAAAGACCACAGAAATGGTGATGTCCTTACACTATTTCACTTACTCGTCTCAACAACTTTCTGAAGAAGACAGTATTACAGTCACATTTTCGGGAGAGAAACGGACGCTGAGAGGGGTTCTATTATTTGCCCACTGTAACACAGTTTGTCAGTGGTGGAACCAGGATTTAAGTTCAGGTCAGCCAGCTATAAAGCCCATTTTCTTTCCAGAGTAAGATCCAACCCCTCCAAGAAGGGGGAAGGTGAAGGAGACAAGCCTTGCTTACCGTACGAATATGCGGTAATAATCGTGCAGAGAGAGCTGTTGTGGTCACTGAAGGCCAGAGCCAAGTTCAGAAAATATGGGCCTCCAAGTTCCTCTTGGGAGAAAAAAAATATCCTCTGACTCTGGTATGTGCAGTTTAAACTCAGGGAAAGGTGAAAGGGAACTGGGTGGAGCTGGGCTCCATAAAAATCACTACCTTTATGGTTAAAGATTTATTAAGTGACCACAGTGTTCTGGACATATAAACAGACTTGACCCTTGCCCTTAGGGAAACCAGAGTAAACATGCAAGATTTATAGTCAGAGCGCTTCATGGCAGACTAGATGTGTTAGGAACATATGCATTCCAGGATCCTACCTAGCAGCGTTGAAAAATGTGGCCTGGAAGAAAGTTCGAAATGCAGGAAGTTGGAATTTGTTTCTCCGGGATTTGCAGTCTCACCTCCCTGGGTTTCTTTCCTTTTGCTAGCTGTGTGAATTAAGGTGTATTCCTTAACTTCTCTGAGCCTCAGCTTCCTTTTCCAGCAAATGAGGATGATAATACATGTCTCCTAGGATTAAGGTAGAGTATTAATTAAATAATGTGTGCAAAATGCTAGGCACACAGTAGGTGCTAAATAAATGAGTGCTATGGTTTTTAAACGTTTCCCAATGTCCATGGGATAATATTCAAACTCCACTCCCTGGTATTTAAGGCTTTCCATAGTTTAGCACTTACTTAGCTCTCCAGCCTTTGCTTTGGCTTCCCTCCATTCACTAAGCAGCCAACATCCATGGGCATTCATTTCCTGATGACTTGTCAAAGTCTTCCCTTCCTTCAAGGTTTAGAGCAGTTCTCAGATTATATCTATGGAAACATGGGCGAGGGGGAGCAGGTGGCTACAAGACGCTTTCAGAGGGTCCTGAGGTCAAAATTATGATCATAACAATGCTAAGATACTGTTTGGTTTCCTTTTTCACTGTATTAACATTTGCACCAGTGGTGCAAAAGCACTGGTGGGTGAAAGCAAGAGTACCAGTAATCCTTTATTCATTACCAAGACCCAATTATAGGGAGAAAAAAATACCAGTTTCACATAAGAATGTGCTTGAAGAAACAAAAATTATTAATTACATTAAATATTGACCTTTGAGTCCACATCTTTTTAATATTCTGTATGATGAAATGGGAAACATGCACAAAGCACTTCTGCTGCATGTGGATAGTCAATGATTGTCTAGAGGAAAAGTGCAATTGTGCAATTGAACTAGGAGTTGAACTGCCACTTTTTTTCATGGAACAGCATTTTTATCTGAAAGAATAACTCATGAACAAACTATAGTCATTCAAATTTGGATGTTTGGCGAACATTTTCTCAAAAATGAACTGAATCTGTCACTTCAAGGAAAACAACTGACAAGATTTGTTGCCATTGATAAACTTGGGGCTTTCCAACAAAAATTACAGTTTGGAAAACTTGTATACAACTGTGAGTTTGACAGATTCCCAGTAATGGAAGAGTTTTTGATGAGATCTATGGTAATATTAAAAAACATGACTTTTTTATTACTGTATAATAAAATATGTCAACATTTTGAAGATCAAAGTTTCCAGATGACCAGTGGGTGAGGTTACAAAATCATGCAGGGGTAAAAGATACATTCAAAGTACATGTAGGCCAAGGGGTTTCAATATAACAGAGAACAAATGTTCACTGATGTGGTTTCAGATTCCACCTTGTAACTAACTTTCAAAGATTACTACTTGTTGAGATTTGGTATCTTATCAAAGAAAAAAGATACTCATAATTATCTGGAAAAGGTTATGTACTCTCCCCTTTTCCAACTACTTATCTGTACCTGGCCGTATTTTATTCATATGCTTCAACCCAAACAAAGTTTCAACAGACTGAATACAAAAGCAGATATAAGAATCCAGCTGTCTTCTATTCAACAAGTCATTAAAGAAATTTGCAGAATGGAGAACAATACCATTCTTCCCACTAATTTTCCTTTTGTTTTAGAAAATATAGTAATTTTTCATAAAATATATTATTTATGTTAGCATGGAATTGGGTTTATTATTATTATATTTAAATGGTTTGATAAACAAATTTTTAAAAAAATTTCTGTTTCAGTTTCTAGCTGGATAAATCTCTCTGTATAACCCACGCAAATAAAAGATCTTTGGTGTCTTCGATCGTTCTCAAGAGTATAAAGAAGTTCTGAAGGCAACAAGTGAGAGCCACTGGCTTCGAGTAAAAGTCCCACCACCTTCAGGAAAACTGTCTAACCTTTCGATTGGGGTGAGCAACCTTTTCTTGAATTCCTGTAGACTTTAAGCGCGTCCTACTTATCTGTCACTTGGCGTTATCTTACCTTGTCATTCTGTTTGAAAAGAATTTTTTAAAAATCCATAATAGGTCCTGTAAGCTTCTCACAGGCCAGAATCGTGCCTTATTGCCTTTGGAGGAGAGTGTGAGGGAGAGTCACAATATATGCCTATTGTTGATAGGATACAGTGAAGCATCCTAATTTACTAGCATCTTTGTCTTGACGTGCTCTTGCAAATATGACTGAACCTCACTGATCTACAAATACAGGTGGGGCAATAGTCTGAATTAGTGAAAACTCAGAATCCCAAGCATACTAATATACTGTAATTATTGTAATATATATTTATATATTTTAACATTTTTCTTAAGACTAATGCATACGTATTGCAGAAAATTTTTTAATTACACAAAGTAAATAAGTATCTGCAAAATAAAGAGTACCTCGTTGTTTCCTAGCTTTAAAAAGTTAGAAAGCACCTGTAATCTCATAATGGCTTTCCAATTGTGATCTATCACCTTCAAGGACATATGTCATCCACATAGAGTGAAAGTTTTACAGAAAATTGGGATCTCATTTATATAAAATTTTGTACCCTCCAGAACCTTAATTTCTCTTTGAAAACATTATTTTTAGTAGCACTGCTATGTTTCAATGATGCACATTTAGGTTGTTTCTCATTGATTGTTTTTATCAATAATACTGTGATGAACATCCTTAAAGTAAAACAACCGGTGATGTGTTCAGGATAGATTCCTAGAGATGGGATTACTGGATCCATATGGATTCCAAAATGCAGTCTGATTAATTTAAAATTATGTGACTTGAAAATGATGTTTGTGTTATGGCCAACCAGCAGTGATAGCATAAAAAGTAGGAGGCCAAATAGAGCTTTCTGTTATGGATGGACAGCTTCCTACACACTTTAGATTTCTAGCTCTTGGGTGCTGAGAGGTGTTTGTAGTGGCGGTGCTATAGACTCAAGTTGGAGGGGCTACAGATGCTGGGAAGTTTAGTACAAGTCACAGAAACCACGCCTGGCTAATGTAAGCAGAAAGAAATGTATTAAAATACTAGGTCACCGAATTTCCAGGAGCACCAGAAAAGTAGGAGTAGAGACCACATGGCCAGAGTAAACCTCCCAAATCATAGCAGATCTGGTCATAAGAAGACTCCACTGCTTTCACCACCATGGTGTGACTATCCCTGGAGTTCACCAACAAGCTGCCTCCACTAGGACTAGAATGGATGCCAGGCTCTGGCACCCCAAGTCCCAATCCAGCATGGATGCTGCGATCACCAGAGCCTTGTAACTGTCCTCAGTCAAGCTGCAAGGGAGGCTGGGAAATTTTGACTCTGGCATTGGGGAGTGGTGTCTGCTTTTCACGAAAACATATTGAGAGGGGCAGCCCCTCATCGTGAAGAACAGTTCAGATGCTGAGCTGCCAAAAAAAGGGGAACAAATGCTTACTGTAGGCAGTACCAATGACTGTCAAGCACCTGGGAACCTAGGACATATTCTAGGAGGCATGATATTGAAGTTGTATAATAAAATGGGTCAACCTTTTGGAGATCAAGATTTTCCAGATGACCAGTATATGATGTTACAAAAACATGTGTGGATAAAAGATCCATTCAAAGTACATGTAGACCATTGGGGTTTAATACCACAGAGGGCAAATGTTCATTTTGTCCTGATTTTCCTTTCTATTTATTACAGAAGAGCAGCCAGGTCTGATTTGCCATCATTGTCTAGTGCCTCGTGGGTGTGCAATAGATATTTCTTGAGTGAATGACTATTTAGACACCGCTGGCGGAAATGGATGCTGCCCACTATGGAGGATGCTGACACTAAGTTCTATTCCATTCCAATAGAATGGCATGTCCAATAGATGCTGTCTCTGGGAGTGGAATATAGAGTGTCAAGCTGGTGACACTCATTGTCCTATGGTCTTCACCTTCCCTCCCATCTATTTTGGGGGCGGTGGTAAAAGATGAACTGAGACATCCTAACGTTTTTAAACATTTATTTGAGCAAACATCAATTCCAGTAGGCAGTACCAAACAGGAAGCGGTTAGTAGCTCTCCACCCAAGGGAGCTAGGGGCAGGCAAGCCTTATAGAGAAGACTTGGGACACAAATCAAGGAAATGATTTGATTGCCTATCGCTCAAGCAGTTGCCTTAACAGAGAAAGCCTAGTTGGCTGACTGTGACTGGTTGTCCTTGGTGTTTGGTTTCATAACCTTGAGGCATTTACAGGTTTCCTTTTGGTTTGCTTGCATAGGCTGCAAAGGCATTAGAGTCCGCTTAGTCTAATGGTCTCCTTGTTTAATTAATTTAATAGAAGAAATCATCTGGGCCACACTGTCTTCATCTTTTTCATTCCCAAAAAGGAGAGTGAGCATTGGTTTATAAGTACATTCTCTCACAAGATGAGAAACAATAATTTCCAGATGAAAAACAATAAAAAAAACCCAACAGGTCTGAACGTCTAAGACACCGGAGGGGAAACGTGAGGCTTTGATGAAGGATGTTGTTCAGGCAGAGAGGGTTACAAGCAAAAGGCGTTCTGGATTGATGTTTCTGGGCATATCATCCTTGTTCCCTTTTATACCACTCCAACACTGCCCTCTCTTTAAAAATAAAATGATTTTTAAAGTTGAGGAACTGGTTGTGTATATTTATAGATGGGAGAGATGGGTTTGAAAAAGTAGCTGATTCTGAGTGATTGTGATTTTCCAAGTCTGATTTCCATTATTAGAAAAGGGGAACGCAGTAACAGATGATGTCATTATTGGAACCACAGAAGCATGAGGACGGTAGAGGCGCTGCCTTGCCTCATTCCCACTTTTGCCAAGCGTTGAAGGGGGACCGCGGAGATGCGTGGCTTGGGATACTTTTTGGCAAGGCACCTGCACGTCAGAGCTTGTTTTCAGGACCCTGAAGGCTATTCCCTTTAAAGACATCCAGGTCTCTACCATATTTTTTTTTTCTTTTTTTTTTGCTTCTTTCCCAAATAGATCACTTCAAGCTGCAGATATCCCAAATACAAATTACAGTTCATTCACACATCTGAGATGCCATATGCTAACTCACAGCAGTACTTGGAGTAAAAAAAGCAGCTAAGTCAAAAACTTGCTTCTCTGGCTCACTGTGACACCCACTAAGTCTCACCCAGCAGGACTGTTTAGGATGCAGAACAGCTTGCCTAATACTGACACATCTCCAATCCCATACGTCGTTGACATTTTCTCACAGCGGGCCGTTCTCTCACTACTCTGCAGATATTAACTGCTCTGCCTTCCCACAGATTTTTCAAGTAATTAGTTCCTTGCTGCCAGCAAACCCAGCCACTTCTGAGGTACAACACGCATCACCCTCCCAGCCAGTCTCGTAGTTTTTGAGTTGCCGCCAATTTCGCTTCTCCCGGGAGCTGGCAGATGGGTCCTGTCTTTCGGCAGATGAAGATATAGATGCTCAGAGCTCGGAGTTAAAATCCAACAAATAACAAAGTTGGACAAGATCTCCTAGGTCTCTTCCAGTCCGAATCTTCCCAGTATCCCCCGAGGTACTAGTACATAGCCCCAGCCATAGAGAGCACGCAGTAAGTCTTAATAACTGCCTAAGTTGATAGGGCTGAATGCATTTAAATGCAGGGTGACAATGGCACACATTTGCTGAGTGCTTAGCATGTGCCAGGTGCCATCCTAATTAGCACCTGGAATGTCTGATCACAGTAAGTTCTCACAGCAACGCCAGGAGGAAGGTACTATTATCACTCCTATTTTAGAGGTGGGGAAACTGAGGCACCAGCTGGTTTAAACAACTTGTCCGGGCTTCCCTGGTGGCGCAGTGGTTGAGAGTCCGCCTGCCGATGCAGGGGACGCGGGTTCGAGCCCCGCTCCGGGAGGATCCCACATGCCGCGGAGCGGCTGGGCCCGTGAGCCGTGGCCGCTGGGCCTGCGCGCCTGGAGCCTGTGCTCCGCGACGGGAGAGGCCACAACAGTGAGAGGCCCGCGTACCGCAAAATAAATAAATAAATAAATAAACAACTTGTCCAAGGTTGCGGTTAGTATGAGTTAGAGCTATGGGATGAGTCACGGCTGTCCCACTTCAAAGCTTACGTTCCTTGGAGTAATAATGACAACCAAAATAATAAAACAGCAAACTCTCTATAGTGTGCCAGGCAATGGGCTGAGGAGTCTATGTAAATCAGCTCCTGTGATTTTCACAGTAAGAGGAAAGTAGTAATACGATCCCACCTTTTACAGAGGAGTAAACTGAAACACAGAGACATTAAGGAACTTGCTCAAGATCACACAGCTCTTAAGGGACGGTGCTGGGATTTGAACCTAGGCTTCAGAGTATGGGCTCTCAATCCCATGCTGTATGGGGAGCACTTTCCTGGATTTAGCTACAGACTACGGTACAGCCTCTTCTCACCCATGGCAGGGAGGAGAAGGCAGCTTCCTCTAAGGAGTTCTTTTGGTCTGATTCTGCGCTCTGTGGTTCTGGGAAGCGCTACCAGCACCTGCATGGACGTTTCCTCTCCTCCTACGCACAGATGGCTTTCATGGGTGGTCCAAATGGTCTAAATCACTTTCTGCATATTTGTGAGAAAGTAAGGAGAGTGTAGTTTGTCTTTAAAGATGGAGGTACTTCCACAGGGGAGGAACAATGGTCTCAAGTCCTAGAATTCTGCCGGGGACAGTGTATGGGTGCCAGAGCATCCGGGAGGTGGGCTTTGCCTTGCTTAGGCTATCATTGCTCTCACCTATGACCACGCTGCTAGGTCAAGCAGAACTCTCCCCAGGGATTTTCCTGGCTGTAGCTGATAGAAAAGAGGCTCATCTTAGGCTCTCGGTGCCCAGAGCTGTTACGGGTGGCCTGGGGGCCGCACTGCCTGCACGTGGGTAGAAGACAATGATGCTGACAGCAGAGAAGTGATAGACAGAGGGTCCTGGGGAACTTGGGGTCAGGCTCCAGTCTTCCTCAGACACTTCCCTGTCCCTCCTGCTTGTGGGAGACAATAACTCGATCTTACTTGGAGTCTCATGAGGTTGGGTTTGCAACTGGCCACTGACTGGAAAACCATCTCTGAGGACTTCATTACTGAATCTTTGAAAAGGCTCTGCAGCTTTGAACTTTGGGGCTCTTTCCACCTGTATTCCAGCTCACTGGTGTGCATTACTCTGAGGACAGCTCTGCAGTGATGTCCCAGGGGCCTCGCCTAAGTAAGGACACATCTGTGGCCACCGGAGCAATGCTCCATAGATTCCCTATTTACTAGGTGTACTGGCTTCCTAGGGCTGCCATAACAAGGTACCACAGACTGAGTGGCTTACACAACAGAAACTTACTGTCTCACAGCTCTGGAGGCTGGAAGCCCAAGATCAAGGTCAACAGAGTTGGTTTCCTCTGAGGCTGTGTGAGAGAATCTGTTCCAGGCCTTTCCCCTAGCTTTTGGTCATTTGCCAGCCATCTTTGGTGTTTCTTGCCTTGTAGATGCATCACCTTCATCTCTGCTTTCATCTTCAAGTGGCATTGTCCCTATGTAGGTGTCTCTATATCCAGATTTCCTCTTTTCATAAGGACAATTGTCATATTGGATTAGGGCCCACCCTAAATGACCTCATATTATGACCAACTAATTGGATCTGCTATGACTCTGTTTTCAAATGGGGTCCCATTCTGAAGTACTGGGGCTTAGGATTTCGATATAGGACTTCTGGGTTGGGGAGACACAATTCAACCCATGCCACTGGGGAATCAAGCAGGGGAAATAAAGAGCAAGGTGCTCATCCTCTTCACCCAGATGAAGCCTTTGGAAAGTAGACACACAGAGGGCACCGACTCTGAATTTCAATGTCACTTTTGTGCGTCACCCTAGCTTGGTGACCTTGGGCAAGTCATTTAACCTTTCTGGGTTTGAAAGACAAGCGGAGTGGGCTGGACTGATGGTTTTTAAAGCTCATTCCATGGAGCCACTGAGGCGTGTTCGGGTTGGGGGGTTGGGATGGAAGCTGGCAGATTGCTGACCCCTCCTACTCACTCCACGCGGTGGCGTCCCTGGTGGTCCACCTTGGCAGACGCGAGTATCCGATCGCTGATGTTACTTAGAATTGTCAGTGCACAGCGATAACACAAAGCAGATCAAGTATTCATTGGTTTTATTGTTGTTTTTCTGTTCTCTACAAATAACACACTCCCCTCTTGCCTGTCCCCTGGGTGGACAATTCAGGCAGACTGATCCCACCTTTGTACACCCTGCTTCCCCAAAGCAGTTCTGTGCTTATCTGTTGTACTTATAAGGATTCCAATAAAATTTTTGTTTGAATAAAGGGCTCAGCTAAAAGAATAGTTTTAGTCCAGAAAACAACTAAAGGATCTGTGTTTCCTTCTAGTTCTAAGATTCTAGTTCTGAGTCCCTATAAAAAGTAGTCTCGTAGCACAGGGAGATCACCTCTGTGCTTTGTGACCACCTAGAGGGGTGGGATAGGGAGGATGGGAGAGAGGGTGATGCAAGAGGGAAGAGATATGGGAACATATGTATATGTATAACTGATTCAGTTTGTTGTAAAGGAAAAACTAACACAGTATTGTAAAACAATTATACTCCAATAAAGATGTTAAAAAAAAAAGTAGTCTCGGGCTTCCCTGGTGGCGCAGTGGTTGAGGGCCCGCCTGCCGATGCAGGGGACACGGGTTCGTGCCCCGGGCCGGGAAGATCCCACGTGCCGCGGAACGGCTGGGCCCGTGAGCCATGGCCACTGAGCCTGCGCGTCCGGAGCCTGTGCTCCGCAACGGGAGAGGCCACCACAGTGAGAGGCCCGTGTACCGCAAAAATAAATAAATAAAAAATAAAAGTAGTCTCAATCTTTTTCTTTTTCCATTATCTCTTTTCTAAATTTAATTTTTATTTCGTATTGGAGTGTAGTGGATTTACAATGTTGTGTTAGTTTCAGGTGTACAGCAAAGTGATTCTAGGTCATAGATGGACCTAGAGATGATCATACTAGGTGAAATAAGTCAGAGCAAGACAAATATCATATGATATCACTTATATATGGAATCTTAAAAAAAATGATACAAATGAGTTTATTTAGAAAACAGAAGCAGACTCTGGCTGTCTCCACAGAGGTGTGGGCTTTTACACGGAGAACTGTTTTCTTCTTAACTCTCATTTAAATAACCTGGAATATCTTACGCAAACCATTTGTGCTGGGGAGGAAGATCTTTTCAGTAACTGCCTGTATCTGGAGTGGTAGTTTTGGTCAACCAGTGAAAACAGCAATTGGCATTGGTATCATTGGTATCACGGAGTCCTGTACAGCCGTGGTACCAAACTTGGTTTGTTGTGGGCTAGTGGCCCGCACCCCTCCCCAAAGGTGTCTCCACATTAGACTGCATTAGTAACCCCCTTTCCTCCTCATACCCTAGCATGCCTATGCTGCCTACAGGGTAGAACCACCTCCCTGCTGAGATTTTCTCTCACCTACTGTTGTTCTCATTTTAGAAAAGAAAAATGAATATTTTGATATATAATAATAATCGCTAACGCTTATTAAGCACTTACTCTGTGCTAGGCACTGGTCCAAGTGCTTCACGTATATTAACCTAATTCTCCTAACAACCCTATAAGGGAGGTACCATGGTCTCCCCCGTGGGCCAGGGGGAAGCAGGCACAGAGAAGTGAAGTCACTGGCTTAGCTGTGAGGACGTTGGCACAGCTAGGATCTGAATCCGGACAGCCTGGCTGTTCACCACCGCGGGATGCGCAGGTTACATTCTACACGTGCTGTTGGAAGTCAGGTATTTGGATTGCATTCCTTTTCTTGCCATTGAAGCAATCCTGAGAGGGCTAGAAAGGCAGAGCAATGGCATTTAGCAAGCAACGAACGAGTATATGGCTGGGAATCGAGCACAGAACTGCTGTCAATCCCACTCGCCCTTTGGGGAGCAGGGGCCAGCATGCCAGTGTTTTCTGTCCCTGCAATGTAGGGTAAAAGTGCCGCCCTCCATCCCCTCCTGCCCTTGTGGGGGAAGAGGAATTTCCCTGGGTTTTCTCCCGTGGCAGGAGGGGTGGGGAGAAGGTTCGGAAACAAGGGAAAGTGTGTCATCAGTGAAGTGAGGATTTCCAGGGCCAAGATTCATCAGTGGACAGAGAAAACAATTGCTTTGAGGGGGAAAAAAAAAGTGCTTGTTCTAACTTTAGGGTCTGCCTACATTTAATTTCTACTCCTTTGGTCTCTGCCACAGTTCAAGGCCTATACTGCATTAACTTTATAACACATTTCCTCACTTCCAAAGACTCCCCTCTCCAATTCATTCTCTGCGCTGTTACCTGTATTATGCGTCTAAAAATACGAACCAGGGCTTCCCTGATGGTGCAGGGGTTGAGAGTTTGCCTGCCGATGCAGGGGACGCGGATTCGTGCCCCGGTCTGGGAGGATCCCACGTGCCGCAGAGCGGCTGGGCCCGTGAGCCATGGCCGCTGAGGCTGCGCGTCCGGAGCCTGTGCTACGCAATGGAAGAGGCCACAACAGTGAGAGGTCCACGTACCGCAAAAAAACCCCACCAAAACCGAACCTGATTGTTTCCCTTCATACATAAAACCCTGCATTGTTTTTCTCCTTGTCTAGGGAACAACCCTGGAACCCACCTATCTTCCCAGCTGTACAAGGCATGTCCTGCCCATCTTAGGTCCTGTCCTCACTTTCCTGCCCCTCCAAACCCTCTCCATCCTTTATGTCCTTGACTGCTGCTTATAAAGCCTCTCTGGATGCACCCAGTAGAACGCCCTTCCTCCTCCAGCTCCTTGCTGCTGTATCTGTCTTTCCATTGCTCTACGTCTGGCAAGAGCAGCATCGTACAGGCCCCTAGGGTGTTTTGGAGACCATACTGAATTCTTCATGTTACAATTTCAAGTTCCTTCTGTTTATGGCTTTCGAGCACTCCGGACTCAGATATATGATGAAAAGAAACAAAAAAACTCCTTCCTTCTAACTCCGGTCCTGATGCTTATTCAGCATTTTCTCCCCATCATCTATAGATGCCATTTAAGAAACAGCAATCTGCTGCCCAGTGACGCTCTCTTACGTGTAGCTGGACAGTCACAATGTGGTCAGATGGTTCTCAGATGATTTTCAGTTCTTTTAAGGCATTTCATTATGACCACATGGATGCAGGTTCAACTTGAGGGTAAGCTGATTTTTTTTCCTGGAAATGAGAGCTGAGAATCTAGTGTTATTTATTGATTTTTTTTTTTTTTTTTTTTTTTAGAATACAATCTCAAAAACTTTACAAGTTAGTAAAACAAACACAAACCAAAACCCTGCAATTAACAAACGCCATTCTCTTTTCCTTAGAAAAGCCAAGACACTTCAATGTAATTGATGAGTTCTGTTTTGTTTTGTTTGAGCAAGATCAAATACTGTGGCTAATTCACCAGCTGCTTCCCTGGAGTTCATAAGAACTGGCCACGTAATTCCCATCCCTCCCCCAAATTTACTTTTGTTTTAAAAATAATTTCTATTTCCTCTTTCTTGTAAGAGTTGCTAAATTTGTGTGAGAGCTTTCTTAAGTGGTATGAGGGGAAAAGCTAATGTACATTGTCATTCTATCTGGTCCAGAAGATTTCTGATGATTGCATCAGGGTAAAGATTAAATGGTATCTTTTAATGTTTTTACACTGGTCATTTATAGAGCTAGATTAATAAGTTATTTTCATCATGGAAAATATAAAAAGAGAAACAGCCCTTACCCTGACAAAACAAGAGCAAAGAGAGAAACAGAAGCTGTACGATTAAAAACCACTGCTGCTGGGCTTCCCTGGTGGCGCAGCGGTTGAGGGTACACCTGCTGATGCAGGGGACATGGGTTCGTGCCCCGGTCCGGGAAGATTCCACATGCCACGGAGCGGCTAGGCCCGTGAGCCATGGCCGCTGAGCCTGCGCGTCCGGAGCCTGTGCTCCGCAACGGGAGAGGCCACAACAGTGAGGGGCCCGTGTACCGCAAAAAAAAAAAAAAAAGAAAAATGTGGTGATGGATTGGAGAGCAAAGACATTCGAAATAGGTAACCAGTTAAGAGATTGCTAGAACACCAGGCAAGGATGATGAGAACAGAATGGGAGGAGAAAGAGTGCTTATTCTAGAGATATTTTAGAGGTGGAATCAGTAGAACTGCGTGATGATTACCTATAGGGGAAAAGAGGAGAATCGATGAGAAATAACATTTATAAAGCTTGTGCAGTTGGGTGTCTGGTGACATGCCATTCACTGAATTAGGAAACATATGAAGAATAGGTTTTCAGGAAAGACAATGGGATCGTAGTGGGATAGGCTGAATTTGAGATGCCCACGAAACCTGGTGGAGATGGGCTACAAAGAGTTGAGAATACAGGTGGGCATCTCAGGAGACAGCTCAAGGCTAAAGGAGTTGTCCTGGTCATGATTTTTTTGTTCGTTGCCCTTTGATAAATCTTAGGAAAACAGTATTCTTTTATTTTATATACTCATTGATTGAAACTTATTTAATGAGTGGGAAACCATATGCCAGATGCTGGGGATAAATGATTGATAAGATCCTTTGGAAACTCATAGTCTTAGCACAGGATTAGGCTATGAACTAAAAGCAGAGCTGCAGGTGTGGAGACCCACTCAGAACTCTAGGGTTGGTTCAAAGATTATTTTAAGATGAAGACATTTGAGATTCAACAGATACAGAAAGAAGCCTTCTCAGAGCTTCCCTTATCTGACTAAAGGCAGAAACTTCTGAGAAATGAGGACTGCCATAAATTCTCTCTTTGGGGCAGGTCTGCCCCCAGGAGAGACCAAGAGTAAACCTACCATAAATCCCTTCTCTGGGGGAAATTTTTGACCCCGATGAAGTCAGAAAGACTGCTCATACCTGTAGAGACAAATATTACCACAAGCTTTCTTATCTCTTGTTTGTTCTCCTAAAAAAACTGTCTTTTCTAAAGAAGCCTATTTATTCTTCCCATAAGAGTCTTTCGACCCGCTCTCTTTTTCTAATCTACTAATTCTAACAACGCTTTGAGTTCCTCATCACTGAGTACTCCTGCATTTATGCACGTTGCACATGCAAATAAACTGTTTTTCCTGTTAATCTGTCTTTTGTTAGTTTAACTCAGAGGCCCCAGCCACTAAACATAGGAGAGTCAAAAAAAAGTTTTTCCTCTTCTACAAAAGCAAGAGAGAAATTTCCACTCTGAATGGCCGACATAATGAAAGTGGCATTAGATACAATGGGAAACATAGAAAGATGACCAGGTCCGGGGAAAATGGCAGGGACAATTCATTCCATTCTGGACTTTTAATGTACATAAGAGAAATGTAGGAGTTAATTTACCCAATGACTTATATCCACCCAGTCTTCTCAGACATCATTCACCTCTCACCACTAGGTTTTTCTCCTTCCTCATCCTAGACGCTCATACTATCCCTGACAATATCTCTTCCAAGGACAGACAGGAAGCAAAGATAAAGCCATGGCACTCTGCCATGGCTAATTACCCACATTGGCTTCCCTTCCACTTTTCCACTGGGTTTACAATCTTCTCACTTCGGGGCTTTCCAGTACTTGGAGCAGCTCAAATTCATCTAGGAGATGGGTATCGAGTCTTGTTCCTTTCTACTTGACCATTCCCCAAACTCTCCTTGGGACAAGTTATCTTTAGATTCATTTCCTTTCAGAGCAAAGTTACCTATATTAACATTAGATCAGAAACCTCCCGAATCCTACCCAAACCTCAAGGACTATTTCAAGGATTTTGTCTCCAGTTAATACTTACCCACGTGTTTGACTTCCCTGTTCTTTCTTTTGTTCACTGCCTACCAGGTTTCATGTCAGTAACATGCTTCAGGTTATCTTCCCTGGCTTTGCTCTCTAACTAATAAGTTCAGTATGTTTAATATTTGTCTCTCTTACTCTTCAAGAAAAGGAATCATTTAATATAGTTCTATTGTATTTTCCTGCAACTTTACTCAGCACTGAGAATGTAACAGGGGCTCATTTACTAGTACTTGTTTGAATCAGATTACATGGAGTAATGTGGATTTTTACATTTGAAGAAGGAGTTGTGTTTTCTTAAAATTCAAACTACTGATATAAACTCAAAGTTGCTATCTTTATGACTTTCTTGTTATTTTTTATAAACTCTTTCATGGTCTATGCTCAGAGAGAGCCCATGGGTATACAAGAGAGAATGGAAGCTCTGATACCACAATGGGATTTTTGTTGTTGGCTATGTTGTTAGAAATCAGAAATGTTCTGTCAATACACATTCCAGAATTCCAGGCCTACACATTCTGGCTTGTTTCCAGCATGTTGACTCTATTAATGGATACTTGAAATATATACCACTTTGCACTCCTTATGCAGGCGTCTTATGGTGGAGTTCTCTTTTCTCCTCCCACCAGAATCTCAGTGTTGCTTCAGCTCCCAGCGTGTACTTACATGATCCTTTGTAAAACAGAGGGCTCAATATTTCCTGAGCTTTGACCATTTGACTCCTCCAGGACTGAGTTCCTTCTGGGTCTTCTCCTTTTCTGACTGGGCAGGTGCAAAGGCTAAGGAGAAAAAAAGCAAGATGGAAAGTTTTCGTGTTTAAGAAAGAGAGAAAGATTTGAACCATATAATAAATATAAATATACATACGTGAGAGCACCTGGGAGAAAGTCTGGGTTTCAGGTTTCAGTGCAAACCATGGGGCTTACCTCTAGTTTATTCAAAGAATCCTGAGGTTTTCGAGACTGTCTGGGAATCTAGGGATGAGCTGATGACTTCATATTGAAATCATGCAAAACCCATGAGCTCATGAGCTGAGAGATGATACCCGATGAGACAAAAATGGTTTCAAGTGGACTTGCTGTAAGTCTGTATAAGATCATTCAAACCTGAAGAGGCGAAAGTGGACAAAACTGGGCCACTGGAATTTGGAGACTTCCTTGTAGGGACTTGTAGTCAAATGAAACTGCTTGGTTTTACCCAAGCCCTTGAAAGACTCTCAGAGAAACTGTAGGAGAAGAACTTGAAAACAAGGAACACTTTCCGTTTGCTTTTGCAATCTCTGATTTCAGGGAATGCCATTCTCGGTACTTAACAGGGTCACCAAGGTCAGGCTTATCGCCATAGTCCTTCCTGCCCTCTCTTCAAATGCACTCTGTTCGTGTACAATTCCAGTGACTGTCCTCAGATGGCTCTCACCGAGCTGTGATGCATGCAGCCTTGCCATACATTTGTCTGATCTTTCGTCTGAGACAGCAGGCCCTGGAGCGCGGCTGGACCTGGTCCAGGCCCCCAGGAGCCCAGGCTGGGGAGGGGGTGGTACTGGGATTGGCCCCTGGGCTTTGATGGCACCAAGGAAGACCCGAGAGACAATGATCAGGAAGCACACCGTCCAAGTCAGGCAGACAGAGATCTGAAGGAAGAATCAGAGAGGCTGAATCCAGGTACAGGACCAAGACTGAGCAAACCTTACCAAAGGAGCCAATTCAATGGAGCAATGAGACCACAGAATGTAGCTAAAGGTGTGTTTCCTTACATACCAGAATCTTAGTCATGGAAGGCAGGCTATGAAGTGCCCTGTAGAGGTTAATTACATAGAGCAGGATCCATCTGAGTTGTTTCATGCAGAAAGGATTTATTTCAGGGATTTATATGGTTTAGAGAATCATTGAGAGGGCTGAAGAAGCTGACTCAAAATTAAGGTTCAGGAACAACTCCTTAAGTGATGCCAAAGAATCAGGCCACCAAGGGAGCCGAAGTTTCTTCTGCATTTGGAGGCTGCCTTCTCAACCAGGGAGCTGGTTCCAGAACCTCCCGCCATTGCCAAGATCAGGAGGCTGCTTCAATCAGAAACCACTGCCACCCCCCTACTGGTTCTGGTGCAACTGACACCAGTAAATGGATGCAAATCACCTGCTCTGACCTCAGGAAGCCAGTGAGTGACGGCTGGGGCCTCTGCTCCTACCAACATGCAGCAAAAACAGCAGAAGCAGGGAAGCCTCATTTTTACCAAATCCACCCTTAACAAATGCATGTCACTGGGCAAAAGTACAAAAGGAGGCCCACTGACCATGTGATTAAGTGCCACAAGTTACAAATCAAGCTACAAATATGTTCTACCCTCCTACCTTGACAAACATACCTTCATAGCAATGTGAATGTTCAGAGTCAAATTTAGGTTCTTGGGGCTTCCCTGGTGGTGCAGTGGTTGAGAGTCTGCCTGCCAATGCAGGGGACATGGGTTCGAGCCCTGATCTGGGAGGATCCCACATGCCGTGGAGCAAGTAGGCCCGTGAGCCACAACTACTGAGCCTGCGCATCTGGAACCTGACCTCCGCAACAAGAGAGGCCGCGATAGTGAGAGGCCCGCACACCGCGATGAGGAGTGGCCCCCGCCTGCCACAACTGGAGAAAGCCCTCGCACAGAAACGAAGACCCAACACAGCCAAAAATAAATAAATAAAAATTTTTAAAAAATGTAGGTTCTTGAACACCTCTGAAGAACATGCCAGAATGTGGCAGTGTGGGAGAGCTAGCCCCTGGCCCCAGTTTCTTACCATTGGCTTGTCCTGCACTGCCAAGGGCTTTGTGCCTACATGCATGGATGCTCCACCTCACATGGCCAAGCTCTGTTCACACTGCAAACTCTCTTCCTCAAAGCCAGCTCTCAGGGAGCTTGCTTTGCTTAACTTTACTCTTGGCATCTACTCCCCTCTTTGATTTTAAGGGTTTGGGAAAATAAGAAATGCTTCTCCTCACAAAGAATCGAAAACCCATTGGTCTACAGTCTAGGAGACAGTATAGCAAGGTGGGGATTCTGCGGGCTTTGGCAGGATCAGGCTGCATCTGGCAAGTTTCCTAAATTCTCCAAGCCTCCATTCCTTCACCTCTAAAATGGGAATGATAGGATTTACTCTGTAGGAAAATGCATGTAGAGTGCCTAATATAGTGTCCTAGCACACAGTAAGTGCTCCAAAAACCTTAACCATTATTATTGTTGCTATGGTCACACATTAATAGGTGAGACTGACTGTACGGAAAGTCACATTATTAGGGTCTTTTTGAGTCTTGAACCAGATCTTTAATCAGATGAATTGCACTCTGCATTAGGTCTCTGTGCCTTGCTTGGAGCAGTCTGGAAAATAGTCTTCATCTTGCTGGCCAGTTTGAGCTGATAATGGCTGCCTGGAGAACTATTTTGAGAAGGAACTTGAGGTCAAATCAAGCACAATGCTGTGATTGATTAATAATGTCTGCCTGGGGTATGGTGGGAGATAGGGCTGTATGTGTGCCAGGTATTTGCCATTCCTGGACTGGATCCCATTCCTGAATGATAGGAAAGAAGATGGACTTCCAGAGAAACATTGGTCTTCACTCCTACTTCTTCCACCCCCTGGCTCTGTGACCAGGGGGTCAGGCATTTAACCCTCTTTTGCTTAGGTGCCTCATCTGTAAAATGAGGATAACCAGGTTCACCATGCCTACCTTATAGGGTTATTTGTAAGGATCAAATGAGGTCATGCTTGTTAGGACACTGTCAGTTGCGAGGTGTTGCCTAAATGCAAGGTGTTTTGTTATTAGTGTGTGGTATTTGGCCAGTTTGTACTTGACAAGGAGGAAGAGCCAAGTCAATGATCGTTTTGGTCTGCCTCTGCCTGCAGCACCTCAGCCTGACTCTGCATTCTCCTTCAGTTTCTGAGTGCTGATCTATCAGGAGAGAGCCTGGCAGAGCAGAAAGAACTTGTATTAAAACCAGATGCTACCTCACTCATCAGCTGCATAATTTAGATCAAGTTTCATAGCCTGTGTGAGCCTCAGTTTCTTCATCTGTAATGTGGAGATTGGATAAAGATAATTATGACATCGGTCTCAACTGTCTCTCAGGTGGTTATATAACTCGAAGGCGATACACACGAAAGTGCTAGGGAAAATCTAAGTGTGAGTGCTGATGACCTTTTCCTATGATCGGAGCCAAAAGCATCCTTATTTTATGAAGCCCCTTTCCTGCTCCCCGCTCCTCCCCTCCATGATCTTTGAACAGCCTCCAACATGCTCGTCCTATCATCAATTTAAATTGGGGCACAGCCTCCACGAGCTCTCGGTATCAAGGCAAGGTAAGGATTGGGCCAGAAACTGGAGGTCAGGGGGAGACAAAATGAAGCTAAAACTTAGTCTTCAAACAGAGGTGGAGTGGGTATGAGAGGTGCTGGGAGACCCAAGGTGAGACGCCACATCCACAAAGAGCAAGGGAAGATGGTGAAGAGAGTCAGTGGAGCACATATGACATCAGAGCCGCCGGCATCAGTGAACAGGTTGGCCGCAAAGCACCAGCCCTTGGCAGTTCCCCAGACCCTGCCTCAGTCTTTGAATGGGGACACAATTCAACCCATAACTCTCCTTGCTTCTCTAGGGATGATTCGAACCAATATGGTTGGATGAAGACGGGGAACGAGGTAGGAAGAAAAACAAAACACTGGAGTAGCATGGAATCTGCTTTTGCTCATTTAGCAACCAGAGAACAGTGATACCCTGTGGACTATTCCCTTCTATTTTGCTGATAGAGGGGAAAGGGGCTTTCAGTGCTCTCTTCAGAGCTTACAACAATCCTGGCATGGAGTACATGCTCCATAAATATTTGTTGAATTAGTAATGAATGAGAGAAATTCAGCCCATATGAACAGCTAGTTATAGTTTATATTCTGGTGCCAAGACTTTGTCCTGCCTGGAGAAAGGACATACTAAATGGTTATTGAATTTAGCATCAGTTTCTCCCATATAGTACATGTGGCCTTATTATTAACATCTGGGCCTTACAGGAGTGGAATGAAGAGCTTCAGGGGGTGGGTCTCAGAGGGCTGGGCTCTTCCTTCGCCCTACATCCCTTGCTATTCCTCGGTGATCTCAGCCCTCCCCCTGTCACCTTAGAGCACCATTCGAAAGCGAATCTTGAGACCTGAACTGAACTTTATATGTCTGACCTGTCACAGAATCCTTTCCCTTACCAGAGTTTACTGATCCTGCATCTCATTCATTTATCATCATTACAGAGTTGGAAGTGCCTCCATGGTCATCAAGTTCTACCTCTTAATTCATAAATGAGGGACCGGAGATGAGAGGGGAAGAGATTTGACTAAAGCAGTGCAGCCAGGACTCCTGACTCCTGAACTATGGCTCCACCTTTATCCTGAACCCTCGCTTCTGTTGCCTGACTATTAGGAAATTATTTGCCAGGTAGAGGAATTCCTCTGAATGTGTTTGTTAGACAGGAGAACGCTATCCTCTAGTTCAAATGTTCAGGTGTTCCCAGAGTATGAGGCCAGCAGTGGGGATTTGAGGCACTTGGCTGGTGGCCAAGAGGCGCTGGGTCAGGCCCCTCACACTCCCGCCTATGAGCCCTGCCACCTGGCTGGCTGTTTGAGTCACCTACAGGGAAAGCTGACCTTCCATCCCAAGTTCCCTTACATCAACACTCCCACCATCCAGAGACAAGAGAGTCCTTGTGGAAAGTCAGGCTGTGGCACAATCTTGACCCCGTGCTGGGCTGCCCTTTCCTGTTTCCCAGTCCTTCCTTGCCCCTGGCAAGTTTCACTGGGGCCGAACAATGGCTTCAGTCTACAGCTAGGTGAGCTCATTGCATTTTGCAGGTGCTCCGCATGTACAATGGCCAAAGGAAGGCTAAGATGTGGCCCTAACAGTCACACTTAGAGCTCTTTACAGTTTACAGTGTCTTGAGAGAAGGCCCAGGGGAGTCCTGACAGCCACCTTGTGCTTCCAACCAGCCAGCCCCACCACTGACGCTGTTGAGGTGACCTCCCATTGTCTATTGCATGCCAGCTTTACCTGCAGTGGGGCCTTCCTGAAAGGCTCAGCATGTATTTATAAAACCTAAACTATCAAGTAGCTGAGTTTAATAAGTAAAAACCAACCAATAAACCAAAGTGGAAGGGGGAGGGTGAATGTTCCCCGTTAGGGTTACCAGACTTAACAAATAAAAAATTCAGTTAAATTTGAATTTCAGATTGTGAAAAATGTTGTCTGCCATTTCAGTAAACTAAGGATGTTACAACCATCAAGCCACTACAGATGCCTCGTACAGTGAGCCCTAAGGGAACTCAGGTGAGAAAGAACAGGATCCTGGCTGGAGGTAACTAAGGTGAACATCAAAGGCATGATTTCAATGAGCCCAGACTCTTGCATCTTTTCATACATAGGACAGCACTAAATTCCTTAACTTGAGATATCTGGTTTTCTTTACTTAACAGTCATCTTCTGATGTTCCAACTGCCTGGTCTTTGTTGCAAAAAGTCCTATATATCCTGGTTCCTCCCTTACCTCTTCGGAGGAGCTTCCAGCGTTATATGAGATAGCTCTGAGAGGCTGCCTCCCAGGCTTGAAGTCCTCAGAAAGTCCGCTGAATAAAATATAATTCTCAACTTTTTTGTTGTGCATTTTTTTCAGTCGACAAGGTAAGCAATGAATAATTTTTTAAAAACAGTATACGTGTATCCTGTTCAATATTTGGGACATATACTAAAAAATATTTATTGTGCATCTCTCTCTGAAATTCAAATTTAACCAAGTGCCCCGTATTTTAGCTGATAACCCCAGTTGCTATGGAATTCTGTGGTCCGGATATCCTATGAAACACACCTTGACTCTTGACTGTTGGAATGAAGTCTAGGACTCTTGCAGTCTTGATTTTGGCAGCTCTGCCAAATTCTTACCGTTCGCAAGTCCTGCACAGGGGCTTCGGGGAATTCCTCAGGAGGGCTCCTGCATGGCCCCAGCTGCTGGGAATTCCCTACAATGGGAGGCGCACAGCCGGTTCCCAGAAAGTGCAAATGTAACTCAAGTGAGTCAGCACATTTTCACATAGGCAGTCTAGGTACACACACAGAGCTTTCTTATAACCCTATCCTTTGCTCAACGTTCTTGAATAGGATCAGCTACACGTTACCACCTCTGCTTAAGGTGAGGAAACACTCAAGTGATATTGGCCAAGTCAGCGCCTAGTAGACAGACTTGAGAATCATCCTGGCTGACGGGCTCTAAGACCAATAACAGCTTTCCTTTTTTATTGGAACATATTGCTTTATTATTCCAATCGGATATGTTTTTTTTTTCAAAAACTGTTGCATTATGTTTTTTTCTAACTATAAAAGTAATATTTGATTATTACAGCAAACTTGGAAAACAGGGATAAAAAAGAAAGAAAGAGCGATCAGCAAAGGAAGCAATTCCACAATGCATAATAACCATTGTTGACAGGTAGGCACATGGCCTTCCACTCTGTGCCCTCTTCATGTATATTAATATATTATGTCGTAGTCAGCTTGGGCTACTAAAACAAAATACCATAGACTGGCGGACTTAAACAACAGGCATTTCTTTCTCACAGTTCTGGAGGCTGGAAAGTCCAAGATCAAGGTGCTGGGTAGATTTGGTTTTTGATGGGGGCCTTCTTACCGTCTTGCAGATAGCCACATTATCCCTGTGTCTTCACGGTGAAGAGAGGAAGCTCTGGTATCTCCTCCTCTTGGGATCCCACCCTCATGACTTCACCTAAACCTAATTACCTCTCAAAAGCCCCACCTCCTAATACCATCATATTATGCACTAGGACATTACCATATGAAATTGGGGGGTACACACATATTCAGTCCATAATATGTTCTTAGTTTTAAATAAAAAGAGCCAAATCCTCTTCTACACATGCATCCATATATGATTGATATAAACATAAACATGTGAATAGTTATATATGTGAAGATAATCATATGTATATATGCTCAAACATATCTATATATAATATGAACTTAAATGACTTTGAAATTAGGTGGTTCATTTTTGGCATTAACCAAGACTGAAAACTAAGTACAGAGAGAGGGTGAAAAGTACCAAATAAACTCCTGATAAAGTACAAAGAGTGGGCAGGGAAGGACACAGGGCAAGTTTCTACCACCATGAAGGGTGAAACTGTCCTCCATAATGAACTGTTCCTAGTCAAGAATGAGTGTTTGAAAAAAAAAAAAAAAACAGAAGTGTGTTTGGTGAGGGGGGAGGGTATAGCTAAAAAGGTCTATCCCTTTTAGCTATGCTTTTCCTCTGAAATATTGACTTACACTAACACTATTCCCCAACGACTGGCTTCCCCTTTGGACATAGGGACTGGTGAAACATAAACCAGTTGATGTTACTGTGAATTCAATAGCACTTAGGACTCAGCTGGAACATGTTCTGTAATCAATGTACCTGTAGATAACTCATGCTTATATAAAACCTCTGAATGACTTCTTGTTTTAGAGTTTGGAGGACATTCTTCATTTGCGGAGGTCAATACTATGAAACTGAGAACCTCTTTATCTTATACGGCAGCTAAAATGGTTTAGTTTTGCAGACAGTTGTCAAACATGGCGACTTAAGACACAGTCTGTTGATGGCCTGGGGCCAGAGTCAGAGATCTTTGCAGAGAGAAGTGTTCCTGTGGATTCAGGCGAGGAGTGACCCATAACCAACATTCAGTCACTGGCCTTGCTGTAGGCCCCGTCACATGAAGTAGTGGTTTATCATGTTTTCCCATCATATGATGTGGTAGCTCTCAGAGAAACTTCTTTCTCCCACAAAACGAACCTCCAAACACCCAGCTCCTCATGTGAGTGCAGCTATTCTGAACTTTGCAACCTGTTCTCCTGTGTGGCTGCAGATCCTGTGAAAAATAACAGGAGAGATCCTGGGGCTGAAGATGATTCACTGGCTCATTCGAAGAGCCCATCTGACCCTCTGGGTCTCCACTGGATATCCTTTCTTAGTAGGAAACATGGGCATAAACCACTCAAGTAATATATGGCTGTGAAAATCTAGATCAGTCATCATTATATTTGGTTCATTCTAGTTGTATGCATATACATAAACACTGCACGCACAGTGTTCTCTGTCTTGAGAACAAAGCTTTTTATAAAAGGGTGGTATCTGTATTTCTGATATCTTGCTGGGCAAACTTGGAGACTTAAGTGCACATTATATAGAATGAGAACCTACAACAGAAGCATCTGTCAAAATAAGTTAGCATCTCATACCATTGGGATCTAACATGGTTTGTTCAATGTTAGTCTTGCTTGGGAAGGAAAATATTGGAAAGCTTTGTTTAACTCTACCAAACAAGAAAACCAAACCAATGCAAAGCAAAACCCCAGCTGGCCAATTCCTTGTACTGCTCATTCTTTTTGTAAGAAACGTTTGTCTGGGATATCATTTATGATCATTTCTAAGGCAGAAGTAGTGTCAAGTTCCCAAGGAGAAAAAGAAAATAGAGAGGTCTAAGAGTAGATTCCTAAACAATGGAAGGAAAACCACACTGGTAACCTCGACAGCTGTAACTACTTTGGGCCATGATCTTGACCAGTTGTCATGAGCGCTGACAAACTGCATGGAATAGTAAAGTGCGTTCAAAGCCCAATCTGAAATAAGAATTCACGGTGCTGGGTGGCCAGGGGAAACACATGAATAAGGCTAATTACTTGGTCTGCGATGTCCTGGGCTATTCTAGACGTGTGACTGACACCTACTGGTGAACATTATCTTTACTTAGAGGGTCCAGGAATTCTGCAGCCTACCATGTCCATTGTTGAGAACAACAGCGTCATGCTCTGCTAATGCTGACCTCAATACAAACTCTTTTTCCCATTCTCTTTTATTGTACCTCCCCTTAGTTCTGTTTTTAAAGTAATGCAAAGTCTCTCATTTATCTTCTCTAACACCATTTTTCTTCACGTCTCCATGCCACTAGTTGGAGAGAGCCTAAGCTCGGCAAAACCCCTCCTTATTCCAGATACTTTTACTCTATCCTTTCCTATTTCCTGGCAGGGGATGCAAGAGTTCCTTAAGAGAGAAGCCCTTGAAAGACAGCTTGGTAAGAGCAGCTGAAACGCTGAGAACAGTGGCACACCCATTACTAAATTAAGAAATTAATTTCTACTATTATGATGGTTTCCAAGGTTCAAAAATAATAATGCTGATAATAGCAGCTGTTTGTGGTGAAAATATATGGGAAAAAACCTCATACTTTAAAAAATATTTTTACTTAAGAATGGGTATGTGTATATCCTTATGCTATGGGGGAAAACAAATAAGTCAACCTACAGTTGAATTGATACAAAGTAAATATAAGGACACAAGATGACAAGGCAGTGGTGAGGAGAGGTGGCATATATTGAAGAAAAGCTTATCAAAGATTTTGAAAGATTGTACCAATGTCCACTCCTTCCAGCAAATTACGTGACTCTTTAACAGACTCTTATCAGCATTGAACATTAATAGATCTTTCTAGTCTTGATATGTGAAAATGGCAACTGATTAAGTAGAATTTATTCCACTGCTATTAAAGTTAAACATTTTTATGTGTTTATTTTCCATATGTAATTTATCTTACATATGTAAATTGTTCACACCCTTTTCACATTTATCAACTAGTTTAAAATTTTTCTTTCTTATAGATGCATGCAGACTGCTGTTAGAAGAAGGTTATTAATCCTTCATGTTCCATACCTGAGCAAGTATTGTTCTAGGATTCCTACTTATTTAATTTTGTTTGTGATTTTTTTTGGCTACACTGCAGGGCCTGTGGGATCTTAATTCCCTGACTAGGGATCGAACCCGTGCCCCCTGCAGTGGAAGCACAGAGTCTTAACCACTGCACTGCCAGGGAAGTCCAGTTTGTGATATTTTTGATGTGTAGAAATTCTATACTTTTGTATGGCCCAGAAAATTTACCCTTTCAGATTTCTTTCATTGTTATATAATTTAGAACAAATATTCACTCATATCTTATTTGTGGATGTGTGTGGCTTGCTTTTTAAATATGTAACTCTTTAATAAATCTCTGATTTATTATGACATATGGTAATGGTAAAGATCGAATTAATTTTTTAAAAAATAGCTATTCAGTTGTCCTAATAACACTACAAAAATATTTAGGTCCCTATATACATTAGGGTTGTTTTCTGGGCTATCTGTTTTGCATTACTGATTTATTTGCCTAATGTTCGCATTTATTGTGCACCTAGTATGTCTTAGGCACTGTGCTGGGTGCTGGGAAATTAAATGATGAGCAAAACAGACAATGTGCCACACTTGGGGAGGTTATAATGTAAGAGAAACAGCAGACTTTCATCTAGTAATGATTCCAATATATAATACATGATTGTGATATAAAAGGAGCTGTGAGAACATAATCTGATCTTTTTCTTTTTTGGGGGGGGATGATTCCTAAGGAAATAATCATAAATAAAAACATTAGAGATGCTTTTTTTTTAACATCTTTATTGGAGTATAATTGCTTTACAATGTTGAGTTAGTTTCTGCTGTATAACAAAGTGAATCAGCTATACATAAACATATATCCCCAAACCTCCTCCCTCTTGTGTCTCCATCCCACCCTCCCTATCCCACCCCTCTAGGTGGTCACAAAGCACCGAACTGATCTCCCTGTGCTATGCGGCTGCTTCCCACTAGCTCTCTATTTTACATTTGGTAGTGTATATATGTCCATGCCACTCTCTCACTTCATCCCAGCTTACCCTTCCCCCTCCCTGTGTCCTCAAGTCCATTCTCTATGTCTGCATCTTTATTCCCATCCTGCCCCTAGGTTCTTCAGAACCTTTTTTTTTTTTAGATTCCATATTTATGTGTTAGCATACGGTATTTGTTTTTCTCTTTCTGACTTACTACGCTCTGTATGACAGACTCTAGGTCCATCCACTTCACTACAAATAACCCAGTTTTGTTTCTTTTTCTTTTTTTTTTTGCGGTATGTGGGCCTCTCACTGTTGTGGCCTCTCCCATTGCAGAGAGGACGCGCAGGCTCAGTGGCCATGGCTCACGGGCCCAGCCGCTTTGCAGCATGTGGGATCTTCTCAGACTGGGGCACGAATCTGTGTCCCCTGCATTGGCAGGCAGACTCTCAACCACTGCACCACCAGGAAAGCCCTTGTTTCTTTTCATGGCTGAGTAATATTCCATTATATACATGTGCCACATCTTTATCCAGTCATCTGTCAGGGGACACTTAGATTGCTTCCGTGTCCTGGCTATAGTAAATAGAGCTGCAATGAACATTTTGGTACATGACTCTTTTTGAATTATGGTTTTCTCAGGGTATATGCCCAGTAGTGGGATTCCTGGGTCGTATAGTAGTTCTATTTGTAGTTTTTTAAGGAACCTCCATACTGTTCTCCATAGTGGCTGTATCAATTTACATTCCCACCAACAATGCAAGAGGGTTCCCTTTTCTCCACACCCTCTCCAGCATTTGTTTGTAGATTTTTTGATGATGGCCATTCTGACTGGTGTGAGGTGATACCTCATTGAAGTTTTGATTTGCATAGAAATGCTTTTTTAATTAAGATGTTCATCAAGAAGTTATTTGTAATAGAAAAAAATTAGAATAGATTTAGACTATCTAACTGTAGAGTATTGAAAAAACAATTAAAAAGTTAAATTATGATTCTGTTATAAAAGGCAAATGCTTGGTAAATTGAATAAGCAACAAGGGTCTGTTGTACAGCAGAGGGAATATAGTCAATATTATATAATAACTTTAAATGGAGTATAACATAAAAAGATTTTGAATCACTATGCTGTGATTCAACATAGTTGAATCTAACACTTGAAACTAATATTGTAAATAAATTGTATTTCAATTTTAAAAAATGTTTGATAAAGTGGAAAATGTTAGAAACAACACAGTACGTGCAGTTTACAGTCTGTATGTGAAACAAACATACCTCTACTTAGAAAAATATCTGAGTACAATGTATGGAGATATTAGAATGGCTTTGTTGGGATGAGAAGATTTTGGGTGGCATTTCCCTTTGCTTTTGTCTATTTGCTAAATTTTCTTTACTATTTCTTTTAAATAAATGTGTTCTCCTCCTGCCTACTTCTAGACCAGTTCATGAAAATAAAAAAATAAACATACTGCTATAAGGTTCTTAATTAAAGGCAATTTGCAATGGAGGAGAACTTTTTAAAAGTATGTAGAAATTATGTATATATTATGTATAAATATTCATAAATCTATAGACCTGAATGGAGCCTAAATGTTGTGCGACCCTAACAATCACCAAATGCAGTTATGAATTTGCATTTCAAAACCCCCCAAATGCTGGAACGGTATGGAGGTGGGCAGAGATGCTCTGGAATAATTTCCAGGAAGATCAACAATGAAAAAGGACATTTTAGAAATTCAGTCATCCCAGTAGATCTACATCTCTGTCGTCAACTTTATTATTGAGTCCCCACTGGGCACAAGGACTTATATCCTCTGGAAATTGTCCAGCCTGGCAGCACTGGTGATGAATCCCTCTTCATGGTGTGTCCTGTGTGCGCCCCTGCAGTCCAGGCACACGTGAGAGGCGCTGCATAAACATGGGAAGTTGGAATTGCAGAGGTTGGAAGACATGCACAAATTCAGGCCCTAAAGTGTTAATATGTTTTTTGTTTGTTTTTTGAAGTGAAACATCTTTATTTATTGATTTTTTTGTTGATATTATTGTTGCTGTTTTTCTTTTCTTTTTTAAAATTTATTTTATTTATTTATTTTTGGCTTTGTTGGGTCTTTGCTGCTGTGTGCGGGCTTTCGCTAGCTGCCGAGCAGGGGCTCTAGGTGCGCGGGCTTCAGTAGCTGCGGCTCGCAGGCCCAGAGGCTCTGGGGCACGTGGGATCCTCCCGGACCAGGGATCGAACCCGTGTCCCCTGAATTGGCAGACGTATTCTCAACCACTGCGCCATCAGGGAAGCCCTTCTTTTTTTTTTTTTTTAACATCTTCATTGGAGTATAATTGTTTTACAATGGTGTGTTAGTTTCTGCTTTAGTTAATACGTTTTAATAGTGATCCAACTGGCCTCTGTCTGCTCCTCTCTGCGGGCATTTTTTTTTAAGTTTCAAGATTTTATAAAATCTCAGAAAAGCTGCTTTGGTTCTTGCAAATCCCTTCCAAATCACCTATCCCACCCATGGAAAAAATATATTCATGCACATGAAGAAGACAGATGACATCATTTTGCCCGGGACCCTTATGAGGACCAAAAAATCTTCCAACTAATTCCTGGTTGAAGAAGCTAGATAGTATCTTTATCAACAAGCCTGGAAGAACCATGCTTTGAGCCGAGCTACCCAGGTTTCAGTGCTGGATTTGGCTACTGTTTCAGTTAATGTCCTAGCAGGATATTGCTGGCACGTTCGGTCCAGGTACTTCAAGGAAAGTTTTATAAAAGGAAAACAGAGTAGTGTGATGGGTCACTTTGCCAGCCCAGAGGCTGAAGGGAGGGGAAGCGGGGAGAAGTCCCTGGGGAGACGGTGACAGGTGGACATGGCAAGAGGGAGAGGGGGAGAGAGGGACAAAGAGCACAAGAAGTGTGTGCAGGAGGCATGCAGCCAGCCCTCTTTCTTCCCTCTTTCTGATCTCCTGGCACTGTTTCCCATTGTTGGAACCCAACTATGCAGCCAGAGGGCCAGGGGGCCTGTTGGGGCAGAGCCAGAGGTCTTCTCTTGGGGCACAGAAGGAGGTGGAGGAAGAGGGGTCTGTTGGACAAACTGAAGATAAGCAGGTCAACTGCTTTTCAGAGATAAAGAAAAATAAGATGGGCTCTGTCTTCTGGGAAGTAATGATTACTAAAGCATGACTTTTATGTATTTATTTTTCTTTTACATTTTTTTTAACATTTTTATTGGAGTATAATTACTTTACAATGGTGTGTTAGTTTCTGCTTTATAACAAAGTGAATCAGTTATATATATACGTATATCGCCATATCTCTTTCCTCTTGCGTCTCCCTCCCTCCCACCCTCCCTATCCCACCCCTCTAGGTGGTCACAAAGTGCCGAGCTGATCCACAGGGAGTATCTGGAACAGCAGCATATAGATACCTAATGACTCACAAAACTAGTTAATTGCTCCATATACACCAAAGATTAAAGCTGAACCAGGGAGGGCATAATCAGAAAGGATATTCCTATTTAAACAGGGGAAGGATGTGAGGCCACAGCAGTGACTGGTCCACAGTGATGCTGAAGCCTCATGGGCAACTGCTATCGGGTGTCCCCCCTCTGGAAATAGGTAAAGTTCCTTGTTTCTGTCCCAGTTCTGCTCCTGGGAGTAGTTCCCAAGTCTGTTTCCCCCCATGGCTCTGGAAGATGTTGCTTTCTCATCATGCCCCTTGCCCATTTCTGATGAGGGCAAATATGCCATTTTGGGTGGCTAAGCAACTTTCACTACCCGTTTCCTTCTTGCAGAAAGTCGGGGGCCCCACGGTCTTTTTATATTTCAAGTCATCTCAGTCTCTCTCTTTCTTTTTTAAAATAATTTTATTTATTTTTGGCTGCATTGGGTCTTCATTGCTGGGCGGGCTTTCTCTGGTTGTGGTGAGCAGGGGCTACACTTCATTGCAGGGCCCGGGCTTCTCGTCGCGTTGGCTTCTCGTTGCGTTGGCTTCTCTTGGTGCGGAGCACAGGCTCTAGGCCCGTGGGCTTCAATAGTTGCAGCACACGGGCTCAGTTGTGGCATGTGGGCCCTAGAGCACAGGCTTCAGTAGTTGTGGCACGCGGGCTCAGTAGTTGTGGCTCGTGGGCTCTAGAGAGCAGGCTCAGTAGTTATGGCACATGGGCTTAGTTGCTCCACGGCACGTGGGATCTTCCCGGACCAGGGATCAAACCCATGTCCCCTGCGTTGGCAGGCGGATTCTTAACCACTGTGCCACCAGGGAAGTCCCAGTCATCTCAGTCTCTTGTTAGTCCAGGCTATAGGGACTTTGTCAATATGCTAAAAGCCTTTGTGTGTTTTTGTCATGGGTTTGGGAATGCATAGGGTTTTCTATATTTGATTCTATTCCATTCCACCTGCCACAAGTCACACCCATAATTCTTTCAAGCTATGTTTCTCTCTGCAGACATAATTACTGCAAATTTGGGCATTCCAGGCTGCTGTGGAAACATGCTCACAAGCTTCCCAGGAGCCCTTTTGTTGAGCAGTGTGAATTGTGTAGGTTGGCATCCTGCTTGAAGGCAGAGGGTGGACTTTTTGACCTCTCCAGGTCTCTATTAAGGATGAAGTCCTTATGAAGGAATTGCCTGGAGCCTGTCAAGGGGCTGCTTTCCCTTGAGCTGCTCTGCTCTCCTGCCCTAAGTATAGACACACAATCACAGTCAGCACTTACAGCCCCTTGAGAAGCCCAGGGATGGTGCTGGTACTTTCCGGCCGTCAGCATCGTTCACCATAATCCTTTGCCATCGGATGAAGTCTCCCAGCCAGGCTCTGCCTTTGCCTTCACTCTCTCTTCCAGGCTATCACTTGCATTCAGAAGATCTTGCCAATTGTCCTGGGAACAAAAGCCTGTGAGAGACCCCTGGGAAGAAGATGTCTGTCACCAAGTACATGCCTTAGTTGCTGCTGTCACCTGGAAACAGCCACAAGGACTAAAGCAAGAGTGTGAATCAGGGGAGCATGAAAAGCTGCGTCAGACCATCTCATGGTGGGAGTTCCTGGGTTGTCTGGGTCAAGGAGCCCCAGCAATTGTCCGTCACTGTGTAAATTTGCCCAATGTCTGCTGCATACTTGGCAAAAGCACTGGTTTTCAAGGGCAGCCAATGCTGGCGGGTAATCAGTATATCTGAAAACCCTCTTCTATTGGGAATGGCAAATACCTCTACAGCTCACTTTGTGCTGACCTCCTCTAGATTGCGTCTACTAGTAATATTTCGATTATGCAGAGCAGTTAAAAACACAAGGTTAATTCTGGGGATACGGAATAACTCTTTCTAAGTACCAGATCTATGATTTGGGTAGTTGCTACTTGGTGAATGCTAAGAGATATCTGCCTCTTCAGGGTGATTTAGGCTTTGGTTTGCAAACCAGGCAGAATAGCATTTTAAAATCATAGATCATCAGACACAGTGCCAGAAGATTCTGATCTTGTAGGCTTTGGATGGAGTCTAGAAACATGTGTTTTAAAAAGCTCTTAGGCATAATAGTTATATACAGTTAGTTGCGGTAAGAAAGAATCCCTGTATTTTAGTGGCTTTATGCAATTGAAGGATTTTTCTTGCTTGAATATCAGCTTAGTGATTGTTTTTTTTTTGGTTTTTTTTTTTTTGCGGTAGGCGGGGCTCTCACTGCTGTGGCCTCTCCCATTGCGGAGCGCAGGCTCCGGATGCGCAGGCTCAGCGGCCATGGCTCACGGGCCCAGCCGCTCCGCGGCATGTGGGATCTTCCCGGACCAGGGCTCGAACCCGCGTCCCCTGCATTGGCAGGCGGACTCCCAACCACTGCGCCACCAGGGAAGCCCAATTGTGTTCTTTTTAGTGGTGGGTAGCTTTCCTCCATCTGATGACTCAGGGATCCAGGCTTCTTTCATCTGTGCCAAAAAGAGGACATGAAGTAATCATGGCAAAGGAACTGTAGAAAGAACTCGTTTCCCGTTGGGCTGGGGAAACAGAGGAAAGAAGCTGAAAGTAGTAAAACATATGACGGCTCCCACAGAGCAGAAACTCGGGACCTGCCACTCAATTAATTGCTGCTGCTGTCTCTAAGCTTGGAGAAAGGCCCCAACAGAGCTGGGACTCAGACCTCTAAGGAGGGGTGCTGGCCGGCTGGTATTGCTGTCCTTGATGGGGCACGATGAAGCTAGTTCTGCAAGCAGTAGAAAAATTGCAAACTGGAGTCTACAGCTGCTGATGCAGGAATGAGCTGTTTCTGCTGGGGTGAAGGTCAAGGCCGGGTGATGCTGGCAGGAATTGGAGACAAACAGGAAACCCACCAAAAACAAACAGGAAGGAGTAAGTCTCTTCTTCCTTCTCAGACTCCCAGTTTTCCAGTAGAGCTCCTATCAGCAGAACCAAAGAGAGAGCCAGATGGCAGGGCAGAAACCCCAGCCCCAGGCCCAGCGTTACAGAGCGGAGAACAGCAGCGTGGGTTTGAAACTGAGAAACAATACCTCGATAACTGGCCCTGTGAAGGGTCTTGGGGTTGGAGACAGAGGGCAGCCATTACCTTCCCGTGCTGGATTTCTTCCCTTTGTCCCCTGAGAGCTCCTCCACCCTTCTCCCCCTGCTCAGTGGCCCGGGCTGCTGGCCTGTGTGAGACACAACAGGCTGCCTGGCTTCCCAGCTTCTGAGCGCCGGTAAGAGGTGGGAGGAGAGGATGCAAGGGAGGCTGAGGCATTCATTTATTCCCCTAACTCCCTGGCTGTGGCTGTGCTGGTCCTTTCCCAGAGCTCCTTCTCTTTGCCCCTTCAGGCCATCGGGTGACAACATCACCTGGCTGGTGTCAGTTCCAGAATACTCTGCTGCTATCCTACGTGGGTTCTCAAGAACCTGTTGCCATTTCTGAAAAGAGTGTCTTTGTTAGATGTTCCTCACGTCGACCTAATTTAAGGCGCCGTGGTCTTTCTGGGACCCTGGTGAGAGACAGTGTAGGCATGAGAGGAAAAGGGCGGCACCATTACGGATCAGAGAGGGTAGCTGCAGGGAGACAGTCCCAGCTGTGACTTTCTGTAGAGGGACACAGCCCACTGGGTGACTGGGGAGGCAGCAGACAGTGGAACAAATAGCCTAATCTCATTCTCCGTCTCCTGATCTCCTGACTTCCTCTGAGAGCTCCCACTGGGCTTGGCCAGCAGGGAGGTTGCTATGAAGGTGGTCCTCACAGGACAACTTCCTTGGTGTCCGTCTAGGTTGAGGAAGGCTGGAAAGTCGAACTGGTGGGGCGAGCAGAGGAGATCCAGCCCACCGAGCACCTGGGATATGTGACACCCAGATCACGTCATATAAAACACTGCACTCCTCTATATGACAAGCATTTTCAATAATCATCAGAAAGAATTATTTCATTCTTGATTCATTTTTTAGTTGCAAAACAAATACTTCACAATTTAGGAAGAAGAATATATTTCAGTGTAAAGCTATCATTCAAATTCAGTAAAATATACGAATGAATTTAATTTTGCACTTACCAAATAAAAATAATACACTTCATGGTTTTCGATTTTAAACCCCAATTTAAAACTCCAGGGGTCATGGGCAGTGAGAGAATTGCAGTAACCCAAGTTGTGTTTCTTCTTCTTTACAAAGATTGCACTGTCATGGTCTATTTTGAATTTACTATTTAAATGCAGACAGATGTCCTACTCCAGGGTTTGGGAGGAGTAAGCTATATCCTAAGAGAGCTTCAACAGTTCTAAACTGTGAAAAATTTATCCTTGAAATGAATATGTGTAGCTGAATCTACATGTGTTGGGACTGGTCACTACCTGGAAGTTCTCTGAATTAACTTACACATAGACTATAGTGTTTCTCCAAAGCTCTGTTACGAAAAGCATAGTCATTAGAAGCTTCCATATATATTATTAAAACTCAACAATGATCACCGCGATAGTTCAGAACTTAGACCAACAAAAGTTTTCTTTATTGATTTTATTCAGACTTGCCAGGGCATAGTGATAGTGAAAGCAGATCAGTCAGGGGTGGGTTTCATGACTGTGTTTAAACCCTGTCCAGGCAATGCCTGCCCTGGGCTGACTGTCCGCCCCCCCCCCCCCACGCTCTTGGTCCATTAGCTCATCTCCTTTGCTCTAGATGTTCTTTCTTTGCATCGTAAGTTCCCCTTTTCACAGTTTGTGCTTCTTCCTAACTTAGGTCACACGAGATGCTTCCAGGTGGTCTCACCTTCCCACTTCAGCTCCGCTGGTTCCTTTTTCAATCTCCCAGAACTCAAACCCCTGCAAAAGAAATCCTTATTTGGCCAGTTCATCTTTTCCGGAGCAGACCATGTCATGGGTTTCTGTCTAGTGTGTTGACACATTGACACTATTGGGTCAGGGACTTCTGTCTGGTCCCTAGAAGAGGGTGGGGTCACCTGATTCAAATCATGGCTTCCTGGAAGGAGCTCTGAGCGATGCAGATTTGGGGCCTGGCAAGTGTTATGCCAAGAAAGTTAAACATACATGGAATCCGTAAAGGCAAGGTAAGAATTCTTTTAAGTATAGTGGAGGAGCATTGGATGCAGACTCAGGTGAATTGGGGTTTAAATCTCTTCTCTGTAAGTCTAATATTTTCTCATCCTTGGTTTGCTTAGAGTGTAATAGTTGTTTTCTTTAGGAAGAGCATACAAGTAATAGAATTCTCAGTTACAGAAATGGCTGAAACGAATAAAGATTGACCCCTCACCCCCATAACAAGTCTAGCTGCAGGTGGCTGTTGGCACTGGTTCAGAGGCAGCTTCTCGGAGTCTCTTGGCTTTTCTCCTATGCTCGTTGTATCACAGTTGCACGATGGCTCTAGTAGCTATAGATGTCCTGTCCCTTTCCAGGAAGAGAGGAAGAGAAAGTGGTGATGGACTCACATTTGTGCCTCTAACTGGGAAAAGCAAAAGGCTTCCCAGAATCCCCACCAATGTCTCATTGGCCAGGAAGGTATGCACGGCCACCCCTGGCCATGGGATAGGCTAGGACAGCGGGTGTTTGCCGGGGCTGGATGCATGGCCTCCCGAAACAGAACTGAGGTTCTACTAGCAGCAACAAAGGAGAGGGAGTGGATATCAGGGAGGGGTAGGGTGGAGAGCAGTCACAAAGGGGTTAATTTGATCTGTTTCCTTACAGGGTGGTTTGGAGGATCAAATATACGTGAAATGTGCCACGGGGCCCTTTTCAAAATGAATACTGGCAACTTCCCTATGTGATCATTCTATTTCTGTATTCATGCTTTCTTAAAGACAGACCCCTCACCCCTTTCTTTCAACTTACCTTATGATCTACCAAACGAAGCTGAATGTGGCTTGGCGCTGCCTACCCTCTAACCCTCTAACCTCATCTCTCCCCAGGCTGCCAGGTGCTCACCAACCTTCCTCTGACAGCACGGACCTCCTTCCAAGGTCTGTGAATTCACTAAGACTTTTCTCACCCCAGGCCTTTGTTTGTGCAATTTTGCTCTCGTGGAACAGACGTTCCCCTTTCTGTCACCATTTGAGAGAAATCCACCCTGACTCCCAACCTATGTGACAAACCCCCATTTTGTTCTTTCCAAGCACTGAGAAGACTCTTCATTCCAGTATTGTCTATAGATTTTCATTTATCTGCTTAATGGTGTAACATTTAAGGGCATGGGTGCTAGAGCCAGACTGTCTGCCACTAACCTCTTCCTAGCTGTGTGGTCTTGGGCAGGTTACTTTAGTGTCTTGGTGCCTCTATTTTCTCCTCTGTAAAATGGGGATATTAATATCGCCGACCTCATGGGATTTTGAGGAGGATTAAATGTGTTAGGTGCTTAGAACAGTGCCCTGTGCACAGCACGGCACTCACTATGTGCGTGTTAAACAAATCAGAGAAATAACGTATATTTCCTCCATCAAACTGATGCTCTAGGAAGACACTGCTCATCACTACAGAAGCTGGCACAGTGCCAGACCGTGTCACCATTGCGGCCGTCCTCGTGGCTGTTGTTTTACACCAAGGGGGGTATGAAGTATTCATTGAATGAATGAATACATAAATGAATAACCAAGGGATGTTCTAAATAGGGGAGAGGAGGTGCAGAATAAGCTGGTAACTAAAAGTAGCACATTGCAAGAGCACTGGCTTCCAGAAAGAACTGACCACTAGAAGTCTCTGGCTCAGCTGGGAGTTGAAATCTGAACCCACTTGTGGGGTCTGTTAGAACCGAATCCTCCATGGCAAAGCGTGGGACCTGCATGGACCATTGCCCAGAATGCCCTGCTTTGCTTCCCAGACAACAGACACAGTGATTGCCTCCTCTGAGGGGACTGCTATGTCTCAGGCCACCCGGGAAATGGAAATAAGCCTCTGTGAGGGACCCCAGCGCACATTCCCGCCCATCTGGAAATCTGCAGCACTGATTAGGTGTCTTGCTCACTGACCCCGCCACCCCGGTGACAGATGCTTCCCTGACTAGCCTGAGCTCTGGTCCCCGTCACCCCCTGGGGCTGTTCTGACTCTCTCTGAAGAGGATTTTTCCAAACCCCAAAGTGCAGCAGTGTTATGGGCCAGCTGCACTGTGTTCCCTTTCGGAGGGAACCAAGGCTCTTAAATCACTTGCAAAGTGCATCCAAGTTGCGCTGTGGAGACTCAATCAGGCAACTTGGCTGCTCTACTCATTCTCCTCCAACGCTGCATCTCAGAGGAGCCATTTAGAAACCCAGTAAAATAGATCTCAGTCGCCCTGGCTGCCTTCCAGGGCCTGATGGTCGCTGGCCTCTGAAGCCTTTGCGGAGCCCTGACCACTTCCTGTGACCTCCGGGCTCCCCAGCTCACAGGTTAATGCTCAGGCCCCTGTGCTCAGAGGACCACTTGTTTTTCTGTTTCTGTTTGGCGAATGGCCTCTGGGTCTCTCCCTTTCCTGCTCAGGCCCAGCTGGAAGCCTCTTTATTAACAGTTTGTTTGCAAGCTCATGGTGGTCTGTGAACTTGTCTGAAATTTCCTGGAAGGGAAACAACTGCTGCATCCAGAACTGGAGTCCCAGAGGAACATTCTGGCAGTCTCTCTTCACACAATTCTCACTCACGCTCTCTGGCCATCCATCCTTCCTTCACCCTGCACACCACACACCGTGAGGACATCCCTGTCCTCCAGTAGAAGGCTTCCAGAGCTCCTGATGAGGAAGGGAAGACTTCTCCCCCTAAAAAACGGAAGCGTGTGATGGTACCTCTTTATGTGAAGGGTGTTGCCTTCCACGAGGCTCCTTAAGGAGAGTTTGAGGAAAATTTCAACGTCAGCCTCTTAGAAGCTTTTTTTTTTTTTTTTTTAATTTTATTGAAGTATCGTTGATTTACAATGTGTTTAATTTCTGCTGTACAGCAAAGTGACTCAGTTATACAGATATATATTCTTTTCTATTATGGTTTATCACAGGATATTGAATATAGTTCCCTGTGCTATTTAGTAGGACCTTGTTGTTTATCCATCCTGTATATACTACTTTGCATCCGCTAATCCCAAAACCCCAATCCATCCCTCCCCTCCCCGCCCCCTTGGCAACCCCAAGTCTGCTCTGTATGTCTGTGGGTCTGTTTCTGTTTCGTAGGTAGGTGCATTTGTGTCATATTTTAGATTCCACGTATAAGTGATAACATATGGTATTTGTCTTTCTCTTTCTGAATTCCTACACTTAGTATGATCATCTCAAGGTCCATTCACGTTGCTGGGAAAGCTTTTCTGCTGTTTGTTTGCTTGTTAAGGAAAATTTCTGTCCCCACTGAGCTCTGGTTGCCAGAACCAAGCCATTGGCTGAGGAGCGGGGAGAAGAGTGACAATGACAAACAGCTTCTTTGGCAAAAATGCCTCCAACAGAGCCCAGTCCTGTCCATCAGTCACTCTGGTCCGTCCACTGAGGCGCCCGGATTCACTCCCTAATTGGCTCCTGGGGTCACCCCACTCTGTCCTCAGCAGCAGCATCCATCTCCTGTGACAGGCCTGTCCTGAGGGAGGAGGACCCAAGCTTGTGCCCCTGGGGTGGGTCTTGCCTAGAAGCATGGGAGGTGAGAAACCCTATAGAAGTTACCAACGTGTCCTTACATCACTTTAAGTCTAATGCGGCGAAACCACCTGAAGATGCTAACAGCTTTCTGTCTTGGAAGGGAGCTCATGGATGATCCAGGTCGCTGGGGCTCAGGTCTTCCTTAGTCACAGCAAACTCCCCTCTACGACGTTTCCCTGAGCAGGCCTGGGGCTGCCCATGAAGTGGAGGAGGGTTTAGACCCCACAGAGCCACCTCCTCAGTTTCTTGGAAGTCCCTGAGGTTCTTGCTTCAAATGCCTAGAAGTCTAGAGCCTGCTTTGAAAGTTATTCATTTCCTTGGAGCCCAGTGTGGCCCAGTGAACCCAACTGGCTGGCCCAGTGTGACAGTTACTTGGGGGCCTGGGCGCAAGTGGAACCTAAGTCCCTTAATGCCGGATTTATACACTTAACAAATGTTCAGCCCATGTGTAACATTTGACCACATTTGTGTGAGACTTAGCCCTGTGGTGAAATGGTTCAATGCTCATCCCACTTCTTTTTTCATTAATGTCCCTAATTTTCTTAGTTGGTGTATTAGTTTGCTAGGGCTCTCATCACACAGTACCACGGATGGGGTGGCTTAAACAACAGAAATTTATTTTCTCACTATCCTGGAGGCTAGAAGTCTGAGATCTAGGTGTCTGCAGAGTTGGTTACTTCTGAGGCCTCACTCCTTGGCTTGTAGATGGCCAGTTTGTCCCTGTGTCTTCACATCGTCTTCTCTCTGTATGTGTTTCTGTCCAAATTTCCTCTTCTTATAGGGACACCAGCCACACTGAATTCGGGCCCACCCTAATGATCTCATTTTAACTTAATTACTTCTTTAAAGACCCACTCTCCAGATACAGTCACATTCTGAGGCACTGGGGGTTAGGATTCAATATAGAAATCTGTTGTGTGTGGGAGAGGGGAGGCGTATACACAATCCAGCCTATAACAGTTGGCTAAACTTCACCTTTTAGTGATTAATTCAAAGATAGCATATGGAAGCTATATTCCTTGAATTCTTGTACGTTTAAAAACATTTTTCTGTAGGCTTATTTCCAGGTCACTTTTTCCTTTTAAAACTTGGAAGGCATTGCTCTATTGACTTCTAGTCTTGCAAGTTGTTATGGAGAAAGTTTGAGGCAGGCCGAATTCCTTGCATTTCTTTTTCCAGCTCCAGCTGCCAGACACACAAGGGACACCATTTAAGACCAGCTCCGGCCAAACAACAGGAAGGCTTCTGCCTCATGAGTGACCCCAGGAGAGACCACTTTTTTTTGAACCCAGTGCAAACTGCTGACCCCCAAGATCTTCAGCAAATAAAATGGATGTTCTTTTAAGCTATTAGGCTGGGGATTGTTTGTTACTCAGCACTTGATATCAGACACGCTGAGCCTCCTGACACACAGGATTCTCCCTGAATTGCAGTGTAGTTTCTCAAGATTTGAGCTTATTTGAGTGGGTGAGTAGTTCGCCTTTGTTCCTCTCCAGCCAGCAGATAGCAACCGCGATGGGGCTCCTTATAATGCAATGTGGAAACTCTTCCATCCTGGCTCGTCAACAGCCTGCTTCCTGCAAATATGGGGAGTCTGAATGAATCTTGTCCCAGCATCACATTCCAAACTTCTTCTTTTTTTTTTCCTCAACTTCCTGTAGGGGACAAACCTGGCTCTGCTGATTCTGGTTCCCACCATCTCTCTACCCATCTCCATGCACTTGTGTTTGAATAGCAGCAGGTTTGGCAGCCTTTCTCCAGATACGGCAGCTGGGATCAGCTGGGGGCACAGATGTTGCCTAGTTTCATCACAGAGGAAGCTGCATTTCTGTTTCTTGATTTTGGGGGGTGTGGGGTGGTGGTGATGATTTTTCTAAGAAGAAAGAGGCAGTTAGTTGCATACTTGCTCTGCCATTTAAATAATAATAAATGTTTAGATTAATAACAATAACATTCCTACAATATTATATAATAAATCACATTAGTTAATACTATATATAATAAATAAAATACATTATATGATATTATTATAATAATAAAGAATAAAAATTTAAGGACAAATATGGGGGATTAACATAGCATTGTCAACTTTTTATTTTATCTCAAAAGGATATTTTAAAAAGCAGCTATTCTTTACTATCATCATCCTTTCACTTTCATTTTAACACCTAATTGCAAAGCACATAAACTCAGCAAAAAGGATAATCCTCCTTACAAGAGAATTAATAAATGGTGTACATTTTAATATTTATGTTTATGGGAAATATATTAAATTTTGGAGATGCAGAAAAATTACAACTTAAAATCAGAGTTTACACAATTTTCCTTTAAGTGGTCTGTCAAGAATGCGAGATTGCAAACTGTAAAGGAACATTAATCTTTATGTTTAGGAAGAAACTCATCTCTCTCCCTTCCTGCACAAAGTAATTATTACCGCCTTAGTCATGATGCTTATTCGATGCTGCATCCGCTTTCATACTTCCTTATCTTAACATAATAAACCTTCATAATCCCCTCTGGCTCAAATCAATTCTGACTTTAGGTTCTGTCGGCACTCTGGATAAATTCCGTTGTTTTATCTATAGGAAGGCGTCCAGCAGAATTGGGGTCATTCCGGAGGTAGGGGAAGGACTTTGCAGCAGAATGCAATTCACCAGCACCTAACGACTTCGTTTCCCCTTCTCTCCATCGCTGCCTGCCCGTCTGCGATGCGGGCAGTGGTTGCTGGGACTTGCTGTGCAGGCACAGTCTCTCAGAGCTTTGCCTCTGGATCCGGTCACCAGACAGCTGCCAGGGGTCGCGTCCCCTCCCTCTCCAGCACTTAGTAGCCCCCGATTAAATGTTTGTAGAATAAGAAATGAATGGCTCATTGCAAGGCCCACGAAAGTCTCCTCGGGGCTACGTGCTGAGATGCTTGTCGTCCTGGCATCCCTCGAAGGGCCTGGCTCACTAAAAGCCGCCTGCCCTCTCCAGCTCTGAGGCAGGGATTCCCTTAGGACACATGGGGGCTCCCAGGGGGTGGACACCGAGACCAGTGCAATTAAGGTTACTTTCTTCTTCTTTTCAGAGAAAAGGAATGAAGACTCATTTAGAAACCCAAGGAGAAGGTCTGGGAGGGGCTGATGTCAGAATGGGCAGTGGTGCCCGAGGACTGCCCCCGTCAAAGACTCTGGGTCGTTTCGTGGCAGCCCCAGGGACTCCGCTGTACCCTGGGTGTGATGGGGCCCCCTTCCCACTCCCACACAGAATGCAGAGAAAGGTAAACCTTGCTCTCCAGGGTGGGCCTGATGGCTGTGCCTCCTCCGATCGATGGCCCAGCAGAAAGGCACAAATAGACTGAAAACAAAGTCTGTGGCTAAGAACGTGAACGTGAACTCTCCTCTGGGAAAATAGGCCGGGCTCCTTGGAGCGCCTCCTCGCCCAGTAGGCTCATCGGGAGCCAGCCCACCGTGCCACCGGCTTCTCTTCTTGCTGCTGCTTTTGTTTCTAGCTCCATTCACTTACCTTTACTGTCCCCCACTTGAAATCAAACCCCGAGGAGATCATTGTCAAATTACCCCGGACCCGTTGCTCACAACAGGGACACAGAAACTGGGCTTTGAAGGCTGCGCTTCAGTGCTGGCCCTGCCTCTGGCTAACTGTGTCATGATGGTCAAGCCATTAAAGCTCCTTGAGGATTAAGTTTCCTCAAATGTAAAAAGTGATGAATGCTGGTACCCGACTCCCACCCTGCAAAGAGGCCGGGGACCAAATGAGGCAACACAAGTAAGGAATCGCAATTAGCAACGGGGATAACTAGGGTGCCCACTGCACCTCCCCTCTCATACGAACTTACCTCAATAACCAATAAGCAGAAAGGGAAGTGCAGGGAGGGAGAAAAGGGAAGCGAGAGAAAAAAAGCAGAGGAGTGCCATTCCAGGGTACTTTAAATAGTTTCAACTACTATAAAAAAACTGCTATATGATTTCAACTGCTGTAAAAATGACATAACAACATAAAAAACTAGAAGAAAATATAAGATGTTAAGGAGTGAAGGTTATTCCTAAGGGAGAGGATTATAATGTTTACTTTCTGTTTTTATAATAAAAAGTGCCCTTTAAGATGGTCCCCTCAATTTTCCCAGCGCCAGATGTGCCTCCCAGACTTAACAATGTCCTAGGGAGCTTGGGGGGCAGGGCAGGAGGAGTCCCAGGTCCTAGATTTCTTAGGCAGGTAGGGCAGGAGGAGGAAACTCAGACGAGAAGGGTAGAGGCTGAGAAAGCGATCGCCACGGGATCTCGGTCGGGCGGGGAGCTGAAGTCAGGAACATCTCCAGGTGGCAGAGGCGCTATCGGCTCTGGGTGATCTTGAGGGGCTCAGGTAAGGAGTGAAAGGGGAGGGGCTAAAGGGGCCACTGGTAATACCTGAATGGGGTGACAGGACACCAGCCCAAGAGGTCGGGGCCCCACGGCCAGTCTTAGTGTGGAAGCACAGTGATAGTGGTAGGGCAACGAGGCCAAGCTCAGTTCCGTGACGAGCAATGGCGGTAATCCTTTTGCTTCCACCTCCATGACATCCAGGGTTCATTCCCAGAATCCTAGACCTGGCCTGTGATCTAATTTCAGGCCCCACTAGATCTGAAGCTCCGATGCCGATGTTTTTTTCTGCTACTCCCATGATACACTCAGAAAAGTAGCAAAGCTGAGCCTCCAGGTAGAGGACACCGATGCCAGGGTGTTTCCTGTTGGTCTCAGCCTCTGGCTAGTGATGCTATCCGGAATCCCTGGGGGCATTCACCTGTGCCATAGCACCTGTGGTGAGTACCCAGCAACTGTAACCAGCGTTTTTGGCTGGACCAGCCCTTGTGTTGTTGTTTTATGATTGCAAGATGCACCTCAGCTACAACCATCAGGAAACTTTGAAACAAAACAAAATAAAAAAGGTTTATTACTCCTAAGTCCTGGAGGGTACACAGCACACCTGGGGCCATACAGTGAGGTTGTGGGGAGAGAGACAGAGAGGTGGGCCTGGGGCGAGAGAGAGAGAGAGAGAGAGAGAGAGAGAGAGAGAGAGAGAGAAAGAGCACAGACCTGGGGGTCTGCTTTTATTGGTGTCCAGGGTGGGGTGCCTAGGATGTCACTCATTTTAAATTGGTCAATTTAAAATGTAAGAGTAGGGATTGGGGTGCTAGAAGGGAAAAGCAGGGCCATTCAGGCAGTCAGTTATCTATGTCACCCAAGGCTCCCTACAAGGGGAACTTCAAGGGTGGGGTGGCCTGGCGCTTCACCTAGTTGTGTTGAAGGCAATATGTTTATTTCAGGCAGATGTCTTTGAAATGGAGGCCCCAGCTATCAAAAGCTTAACGTCAGATCCTTACATTACAATCAAAGAAGCTTACTGTCAGGCACTTAATGCCACACAGTGCCTCTGAGGAGCTGACACTGCAGATTTCCCAGTTTAGGAGGGGCCCATTTGACAGACAGAAGGATAGAGGCTTGGGCTTCAGACCTCTCCTTACAGAGGGTCCCAAGGCAGCAGACTGGCTCAACAGGAAGTGCTAATTATCGCAGTCGGGGTGGTTCTACTGTAAAAGATACCTGAGGGGGACAAAGAGAAGGAAACCCTGTGTCACATGACAGTTTAAAAGAATGAAAGTTCTTCAGACTTAAAAAATGCAAAGAATTTATCAATAATCAAGAACTGAGAATGATCATGAAATGGATTTCCCATTAGAGAAGAAATACTCATCATAAAAGTGAAAAAATATACAGAATTGTCTAAAGAAGAAAATATCACCAAAACGTCTTTACCCAGAGATAAGACACAGTTAACATTTTGGTATATTTCTTTCAGTTTATTTTCTATTAAAAAGAAAAGGAGGGCTTTCCCTGGTGGCGCAGAGGTTAAGAATCCACCTGTCGATGCAGGGGACACTGGTTTGAGCCCTGGTCCAGGAAGATCCCACATGCCGTGGAGCAACTAAGCCCGTGGGCCACGACTACCGAGCCTGCGCTCTAGAGCCTGTGAGCCACAACTACTGAAGCCCACGCACCTAGAGCCTGTGCTTCACAACAAGAGAAGCCACCACAATGAGAAGCCCGCACACTGCAACAAAGAGTAGCCCCCACTCGCCACAACTACAGAAAGCCCGCGTGCAACATTGAGGACCCAATGCAGACAAAAAAATTAAAAATAAATAAATTGAAAAAACAAAAGAAAAGGAAAAGAAAAACATCAAAATATTATTGAGAACATAAGTTTCTGCTAAATTTATGCAAAATATATTACAGATACATATTTTTCTATATCTTAAAGAAGTCTTTGTAAATAAATTTTTATTGGAGGCAAGAATATTTCATTGAATGAGTATATCAAAATGTATTTAAGCATTCCCTTACTGTTGGGCAGTAAATAAGTTTCCAATGTTTTTTGCAATTATAAATAATGAGAAAAAAACCTAAGTATTCAGATCTGTGTTTATAGAGCTGATAATTTCTGTATGATAAATTCCTAAAAGTAAGGAGTTCTCTTACACATTTTCAACAATTTCTCTGGGTAGCTCAGTGAGTCTGTTGTTTCATTCTCCTGCCAAACTCAGTTTTTTAAACAAAACAAAACTTTGCTAAATTAACGGCCAAAAATAATATGGCATAACTTTCTGCCCTAATGAAACAGGAGGGAAAGGGGCAGGACACCACCTTTAAAAGAATGACATAGCCATAGGACATGACAAAAACTGGTTAGAACCAACTAGGTCCAAGATGGTGAAATATTTGACTTCCAGTGGACCTTGAGCCTCATTATACACTCATTGTAATACATTAGCATATACATGATACACCCTCAGGCACCATGACAGTTCTGAGGCCAACCATAAAAGGTCAAAAAGTGGGCAGTGGTCTAATTCCTAGAAATCTCCACCCATTCCCTGGAATAGTTGGAATAATCCTCCCACTCAGCCTATGAAATTACCCAGCCCTTAAAAACTAACCACCCCGTACTTCTGGGTTCTCTCGCCTTCTGAGATGGCCCACACTCTGTGGAGTGTATTTCTCTCTAAATAAATGCACTTCTTGCCTACTGAATTCTTTCTGCGACAAGACATCAAGAACCTCAAGTTCACCAGGAACTCTAATAGATGATAGAATCAAAACGCAAAAGATTTTGGCAGGCTGGAACAGTAACTCAGATGTTACAGACGAAAATCCTTGGGGTAATGAGCTGGCATGTAAGTCACCAGAACAAATAGCTGAAAAACAAGACGGAGGTGACATAACGACAGCTGAGAAGAGTCTTGTGAATCAAAGAAAGCTCACCATCTTAGGTCACAGTAATATAGAAGAGAGGAGCCCGGAATCGGAGGGTGACAGTCCCCTGCTCTGTGTGGTCCGATCCACCCTCAGCACTTGGCTTCACACTGTAAAAAGAACATTAACAAATGGTCCTTTATCAGAGAAGAGATTGGAGCTGAATCTGGCCTCTGTACCCCGACACTGGATTAATTCTCAGAGACAGAGGTTTGGGTGAAGTAGAAAAGAAGAGCTTTATTGCTTTGCCAGGCAAAGGGTGAGACAGTGGGGTAATCCCCTCAAAACTGTGTGTCCCGACCTGGAAGGGGTAGTGAGAAGTTTTGTAGTAATGGTTCAAAGAGGGTGTGGTCAACTCGTGGACATTCTTCTGATTGGTTGGTGGTGAGGTAACTGGGAGTCAACATCACCAACCTTCTGGTTCCAACCGCCCTAGTGTTTATGTGTTTGTGGGCACCATACCTTTAACTTCTCCCACCTGGTGGGGGCTTCAGTATCTGCAAAGCAGCTCAAAGATATTGTTATGTGTATCCCTTGATTGGGGAACCAGGGTCCTGCTCAATATCAAGATCAGAATAACAAAACTAGAACCTGTGTTTTTTCCGTTTCTCTGTGTTAGAACTCAGTAGCCATGTCTCCACTGTAGACACACATCCCCTGTCCGAGGCTGACTGATCCAGGGCTGGGCCTCTGATCCCAGATGGAAGATAAAATTTGGAATTGAGAGACACAGGAGGTGAGAGCCACTGATCTGAGTTGTGTGAATTGAACTCGGACTCCTGCCATGAACTCCCAGCAGCTGCTTTCTCAGGCTGTAGGTGTCCATTCTTCTCTTGATCCTATGAGACATCTCAGGTAAAGCTAACCAGAGCCCGGTTACACAACTTGCAACAGAAAAGAAAGAACCTTAACTAATAACATACAAGAAATGTGGGAGTTATCATGGTGGAGAAAAAGACTCTGAAGGAATGTGAGAACTGTGGGTTAACATTTGAAGGTCTACTCAGGAGAAGGCAGGACAAGACTTGTTCCACAAGGCCTCAGATGGCAGAACTAGAAGATGGCAAGAGCTGCTTTGAGAGAGTCACTCCTCAGTGCAAATGTCCACACCACTTCTTGTGACCACGTGACGGGACTGTTGTGGAGGGCTTCAGGCACTGGACACTGTTACTTTTAGAGCATTGCTCAGATCTGGACAGCCCACCTCACTCACCCCCTTCACCCTGATTGAAACCTTCCAGGGCTCTCTGAAGGCCATTTCTAGGATTTTGGTGACCCTTAATGGATGAGGAGAAAAACAACATACTCTCTGAAGTCAGGCTCCTTCCAGGCTTCAGGAAGATAGCAAGCAGTTGATGAAATAGTTCTAAGCATACTGTCATTCTTGATTAAATTAAACTTGGTAAAGGATGTTTTTATACCTTAAAAAAATAAGCCAAATGGGTTAGTGAATTTTGGCGTGGTTTCCTTTGCCTGCTTAATGCTTTGATTCTCTTAGTTGTGTAGTGTCAGGAAAGTTGATTACACTGTTTGCCACTCCATTCCCTCCTCCCTCACCATCCTCCTACATACCCTTTCCAATCAGATGAATTTGTCCCCAACAGCAGATCTGAATTGCATCCGATGGAAGGACAGTCTTGCACCAACTCCACATCCTGTGGGTGCTCATGGGAAATAAAGGACTATTGGACAAGAACTCTCAGGCTTATCTATTCAACTTTCTTGTTCCTCTTCTTGGTCAGAACCCAAATGACATAATCTGAATCCCTACTGACATTCTCTAAGAGTCTGGAGAATTAAATATTCTACCTTCAGCTTGTCAGGGCTTCCAAGGGTTGTTTCTAAAGGAACAGAAGACTTTTTAATAAAACAATTTTCTTTGACAATACCTGATTTTCCAGGTTTACAAAGGCCACCCTTCCATTAGTCAGTCTTTGGGGGCATTTTGACCGGACTTCAGGTTTTTCTGAGTAGGGCATCATATTACCAAAAAACTAGAACCTCCTTTAGAGCGTCCTGAAGAAATACAAAATGGACCCAATGGCTTACTTTAACCCATATGTTTCCCCATGTTGGTACATGGACCAACAGACACTCTCAAATTTTTAGGAGTGACCTGAAGTAATAAAGGAAGGAAGCACACCCAACCCAATCATCAATAAAGTCAATGCACTTCCCACACCACAAACCAAGGAACAGGCACAGAGTTTGATTGGCCTATTTGGATATTGGAGACACATAACACACTTAGGCACTGCATCACCAACCATATATAAAATAGATAGGAAAAGCACCAAATCTGAATGGGTAAGAGAACAACAAAAGGTATTTGAACATCTCAAGAACCAGATAATGACCTTTGATAATCTAAAATTTTCTACAGAAAGAATGAAATTAAGACTAGAAGTAACCTGTGATAAAAATTATGGCTTCTGGAGTCCCTGGGGAAAGGATGATATGCACCCAAGGTAACCAAGGGGATGCTGGACCAAAAGATTCCCATATTCAGAATTTTAAAAATCCTTATATTGAAAGAGTAATATGAACAATATACGAGGCATTGCTACACACAGAACCCACCAGGGGAACCGAATTGGCATACTTAGTACCAAAATACCTGCTCTACAATGGGCTAGCGTGTCTCTGGAGAAACCAAGGGTGTGCCAACAGAGAGAAAAATGTTCACCTGGAGATGTGCATACAGGGGAGGAACCTTAAGGCCAATGGTCATACAAGACATTTAATGGAAGAAATATCTTTGGAGCCTTTGATTAGCTTGCCGGAATTTCTGAGGGAGGAACAAACCCATGACCTTAACATATGGAGATGGGGTTCTTGGTCATGTGGGTTAAAAAAATGCCGGGTTTACAGACGGATCAGCCTTGGCGACCTCCAGCCTTGCCTCCTGGAAAGCTGCAGTCCTGAGAATGGGTGACCATTGCTTCTAGTAGAGGAAGGTCAGACAAAGAGTGTGTAGCATGCCTAACTACATGCAGTCTGTCCAGCAGTTAGGCACTCACGGGAGCAAGGGCAGAGACATATTCATTTCTGTAGATTCATGGGCAATAGCAAATGGTATTGCAAGTTGGTCAGGAAAATGAAGGAAAAATGATTGGAAAATAAGTGGAAAGCACATATGGTCTAAAGAATTATGACAAGAATTAAATAAAGCAAAGGAACAAATAAATATGCAGATCACACATGTATCTACACATCAGATACTCTATCAGGGAATGGTGTGAAGAGAAGGAAATACAATGGAATTATCACTTAGCCTATAACCCAATAGCAGCAAGAGAGATTTAATGGCCCACTTAAACAACAACTAAGATTACTCACAAGCAGACAAGATCTCAAGGGATAGCACCCACTACTCTGGGAAGTCATCATAACACCCAAATGGTAGAATTAGAGCTAATCTCACAACAGCCTGGGAATTATCACAACACAAGTGGGATATCAGCGAAGAACCAAAAAAATGCAGGTACAAATGCAACGATACCCTTCACTAAAATATTATACCAGAAAAAAGGCAAAGACAATTCTAGAGAATTTGTCAAAGGCAATATATTAGTGGAAAATTCAGGAAAGGCAATATGGGTAACTGATGGTAAAAATAAGATGCAATAGATTAAGAAAGATAATATTTTCCCATTATAGGGACGATGAGGATGGCACTTTTCATTACTGCCACCCTGCTTCCAATACTACTCAGCATTCTGCTACCAATAACATCCTCCTGGGATCTTGGGGATGTCTCAGTGCTTATCTCCAGAATCTCTTTTTTTTTATAGCAATTTTTATAGTACAACCCTCTTGTACAGCCCTCACAAGGAAATTTGAAGAACAGCTTGAGATACTCAATCTTGACTAAGAAACAGACTTTATAAATCCTACAACAATATAACATATGGCAGATCAGACCAACTGATAACTGAATTCCCTGGTGGTCCAGTGGTTAGGATGCTTCCACTGCCGGGGACCCAGGTTCGATCCCTGGTAGGGGAACTGAGATCCCACAAGCCGCATAGTACAGGAGAAAAAAAAAAAAAAATCACCAGGGCTGATACTCAGCAAAACTGTTAGGAAATGAAAGCACAAGGAGTCTTCCTCCATCAGCGCCAGCCCCTGCCCAGCACCTCCTTTATAACAAACAAACAAAAACAACCCCTGGTATTATTAACCAACCATATTCTGATAAAGGCAGGTCCATAGTTATATGAAAGAACTATGACTTAATACTTAACTCCAGCAACCAAACTTATAGACCATACTTCCCTAAAGGGACTCACTGTCTATTTGACAATCATTTCAGATGTGAATACCCTTTACAATAGCTACAACAGACTTACCAAATAACTTACAGCAAAGACGGGTTTTCTTAGAAACAATGCTAGACATGAAATCAGGCCAACATCACCTTCAATATGTACACTGGGAATTGCACTTTTATTATTATAACAGGGAAATACTGGGAACCCACTGTCTCAGCCAACCCTACTAGATCAATGTTGAACCCTCTGGGTAATAGTGGATGTATTTATGCTGGAATGTGTAAACGCTATATCCTTACACAAGAAGGAGGAGAAAGAATATTTGCTTTTGACATTATAGCAATACCCACACTGTAATTGGGGAATTATACCCAGGGCTACCCTGCTTTGAGTAGCAGGAGTATATGTTTTGAACACGTTACGAACATCACTTACAATAACGAAACTATACTCTAATGCCACATATGACACTGAAATCAGAGTCCTTCCCAGACACTTTACTCACTCAGAGATTAGACCAGAGCATGTACCATGGATCAATACATCTCATCTTGAACATAAACTATCCCATTTGATCCAGAGAATAACCAAAAAAGATGAGACTAAAAGAGCATTACACAAATTTGATGCCGAGCTCACTAACTTACCTAAAATTGCAGCCATAATGAATGCAGACGTTCTAAGTATGGCTGACTCAAACAAGGAAAACACATGCTCCGTTTCGCAATCCAGAGCACGGTTTAAACATAAAAATTGCCATGGCACATAATCCTCACGGTTTAAAAAGTGGAAAATTTGGAATTTTTTCAACTTTTCTTTATGGAATAATTGGTTGGGTTGCCTTATTAAGGAAGGCCTAGCTGTTGTACTTGTTATAATATTTGGGATTTATCTCAGTAAAAAAAAACTAATATATATCACATGCATTGCTGGACTAAAAAAGAAGAAGTAAATTTTAAAAATCAAGGGGTTATTGGTATAGCCACTATGGAGAACAGTATAGAAGTTCCTTAAAAAACTAAAAATAGAGTTACCATATGATCCAGCAATCCCACTCCTGGGCATATAGCCAGAGAAAACCATAATTTGAAAAGATACATGTACCCCAATGTTCACTGCAGCATTATTTACAATAGCCAGGACATGGAAGCAACCTAAATGTCCATCAATGGAGGAATGGATAAAGAAGACGTGGTACATATATACAATGGAGTGTTACCCAGCCATAAAAAGGAACAAAGTAATGCCATTTGCAGCAACAAGGATGGACCTAGAGATTGTCATACTGAGTGAAGTAAGTCAGAGAAAGACAAATGTCATATGATATCATTTATATGTGGAATCTAAAAAAATGGTACAAATGAACTTATTTGCAAAACAGATATAGTCACGGATGTAGAAAACAAACTTATGGTTACCAAAGGAGAAGGGGGGGGATAAATTGGGAGATTGAGATTGACATAAGCACACTACTACATATAAAATAGATAACCAATAAGAACCTACTGTAGAGCACAGGGAACTCTACCCAGTACTCTGTAATGACCTATATGGTAATAGAATCTATCAATAAAAAAGAGTGGATATCTGTATATTTATAACTGAATCACTTTGCTGTACAGCAGAAACTAACATAACATTGTAAATCAATTTTACTACAATAAAATTTTTTAAAAATTTAAACAGGAAAAAAATAATTTTCTGCTCTTTTCAAAAAAAAACCTATTATGCAAAGCACATTCAATACAAATAATAATAACGTTGAGCCACCTCAAATGTATATCAAGGGGCTTCCCTGGTGGCGCAGTGGTTAAGAACCCGTCGGCCAATGCAGGTGACACGGGTTCGAGCCCTGGCCTGGGAAGATCCCGCATGCCGCAGAGCAACTAAGCCCATGAGCCACAGCTGCTGAGCGTGCGTTCTAGAGCTCGTGTGCCACAGCTACTGAAGCCCACGCGCCTAGAGCCTGAGAAGCCCGCTCAACACAACGAAGAGTAGCCCCTGCTCCCTGCAACCAGAGAAAGCCCTCGCACAGCAACGAAGACCCAACTCAGCCAAAAATTTAAAAATAAATTAATTAATCAACAAATTTTTTAAAAAATATATACCAATAGCATTACTAAAAATAGAAATGTTTCTATTTTTAAGAAATTAAAAATTAATTTTCTAAAATTAATTTTTAGAAATAAGTTTCGATTCTTAAAAAACAGAAATAAGTTTCTGGGCTTCCCTGGTGGCGCAGTGGTTGGGAGTCCGCCTGCCGATGCAGGGGACGCGGGTTTGTGCCCCGGTCTGGGAGGATCCCACGTGCCGCGGAGCGGCTGGGCCCGTGAGCCATGGCCGCTGAGCCTGCGCGTCCGGAGCCTGTGCTCCGCAACGGGAGAGGCCACAACAGTGAGAGGCCCGCATACCGCAAAAAAAAAAAAAAAAAAAAGAAATAAGTTTCTATTTTTATCTTTTTTATTATACAGGCCGTTTTTTAACACTGTCTTTTCTCAGTAAATTAAAATTCTCAATAAGTTACTTAGACCACTTTGAGATGACAGACATCTCTAATTAGTTGTTGCTTGTGAAAGAAATTCCCATTATAAGGAAGGAAAGTAATGTTGGTACAGGGACAAAATAAGGTGATATTCTAAACAATAAAGGCATCAAATATAACTTTTGAAAGTTGGGCAATGAAAAATATTTGAGAATAAAATCATATTCATTATCTAATAACCACAAAAACATCACTGAGGTTTTCTGAAAAAGTGCTTAACATTTATAAAAATTAGTTTGTTCAAATAAAAATCCAAATAAGTGCCATACATTGCACTTGTCAAAGCATAAAAGGGGGCATCCCCTGGTGGTGCAGGGGTTGAGAGTCTGCCTGCCGATTCAGGGGACGCGGGTTCGTGCCCCAGTCTGGGAAGATCCCACGTGCCGCAGAGCGGCAGGGCCCGTGAGCCATGGCCGCTGAGCCTGCGCGTCTGGAGCTTGTGCCCCGCAATGGGAGAGGCCACAACAGTGAGAGGCCCGCGGAGCACAGAAAACTTTTTTTAAAAATAAATAAAATAAAAGGGTTAATACTGACATTGAATGGAAAAATAATTTGTGTGTGTGTGATTTTTTGAAAGTGAAAAAAAATCAAAGAAAAAGGGGGGAATTACACTAGAGCAAGCAAGGCTTGCAAAGAGCTGCAGCAAGCTTTTAAACTGGGGCAGTTTACAATGTTGAAGGGTATTAGATTCACTGTGATTCTCAGAATCAAAGGGTGGGTTGTTATGATGTCATTTTAATCATGTGATTCCTACTCCTCCTGTATGCTGTGTTAAGTAGTTCAAAATGGAGTCACAATGGCCAGTGGGAACCTCAATGATTGTTTTGAAGCATCCAATGTTTAAGTGAGAGATGTTGAGTGTTAATAGGGATAAGGAACGTTTCACATCCATGGAAAGACTTCCGGGGAGCAGAACGGGAGACTGATAAGAGACCCCTGGGGCATAACCTTTACACTCTCGAGTGGACCTCTTAAAATAACATTGAGGGGGGTGGTCTGAAAAGCTCAGCCTCCCAGGACCTGACTCTATGCGGCCCAGGAGCTGCTCCAGACGGAGCTGCGGAGGCTCCGTGGGAACAGGGGTTGACTTCCCACTCACGTGTGTCCTGAGACCCGTTGCCGGACCTGGGGCGATGCTCGTGCTGAGGCCTCCTTCCCGGATCCCTCTTCTGGGTGGTTCCTTACTCCCTTCCCTCTTCCTTATTTGCATGACTAATTTATGTTGTGCTGTGTGAGTGTGTGCAGTAAAACGAGTGATTCCCGCATAGAATATTGGCTTCGCTTCCTACCCCTCTAATCCCGTGATTCTCCTGCGACAGTCTCACTAGATTCCTTACTTTCACACCCCTCAGAGACACATTGGAATAAACCTTGCTCTATCCCATCTCTGTGTCTTTGCTTCAAACTGTTCTGTTTAATTAAACAAGGAAGCCACTAGACTGATGGGCGCTAAAGCCATCGTGGCCAGTGTAAGTAAACCAAAACCTAAGCCTGTAAATTCCTCCAGGTCATGAAATGGAAACCTAAGGACAACCAGTCACAGGCATTCAGCCTTCCCAGATAAGGTAACTGCTGAAACTATAGCCACTCGATAATGTCCCTGCTTCCCTTCCCGGGGCCTTCTCTGTAAGTGTCTTGCCCCTGGTTGGGGTGTCCGCCTCACCACTTCTGGTTTAGCCTCGTCTGGTTCTAATCCGTGTTTGTTCCAATGGCCTCGTAGACGTTTTCATGTGCCTCTGTTCACCTTTTAACAGTTCCTGCAGCTCGGAAGGCTTTTCTGCCTCTTCTCTGCTTGTCAAAATCCTTCCGCACTTCCAGCCTCAGTGGGACCTCACCTCCTCCAAAGGGCTTGCTCCACTGGCCCGGGTGGATTTAATCCTTCCCTTCCTCCTGGGCCCATTGCCTGGAGTCAGGGTAGCGAGGGCCAAGCTATCCGCACCCTGACACTGACCCCTCACCAGGGCAAAACGGGTGATAGCCTGTGCGTCAGTTTCCTCGCGTGTGAATGAGGAGGAGCGAGGAATTAATTCACGTAGAGAGGGCTTAGAAAATTGCCTGGTGAAGAAAGCACATATTAGCGTAACTGTTTCGTGAAGTAAGCTGGATTGGTGAGGGCAAAGAAGACAGCACTTAATTTTTCTAACTGTTCCTACAGAGCCACCCTAGGGAGTCATGCTTCCCTGCCCTGCTGATGAAGGATCAGGCAGTTTCTTCATATCTCTGGTTCTTTTAGTTGACAAAAGTCCAATCTGGGGCTTCCCTGGTGGCGCAGTGGTTGAGAGTCCGCCTGCCGATGCAGGGGACACGGGTTCGTGCCCCGGTCCGGGAGGATCCCACATGCCGCGGAGCGGCTGGGCCCGTGAGCCGTGACCGCTGAGCATGCGCGTCCGGAGCCTGTGCTCCGCAACGCGAGAGGCCACAGCAGAGAGAGGCCCGCGTACCGCAAAAAAAAGTCCAATCTGGTCTAAGAACCGTATCACTCTTGCAGAATCAGTGCACTCGTCAAAATCTCAAATGCTCACCAACTTGTCCCAGCTTTCTCTGTCCGAGCAACCTGCTTTGGGGAAGGGACATGCCTGGCTTCCCAGTTTTCCTATGGCTCATCTCACCAGAGCTGTGTGCAGGGCAGTGTACCAGTCAGCTCCGGCCTCCATAATGAAGTACCGCAGGCTGGGCGGCTTAAACAACATAATTAATTTTCTCACAGTTCTGGAGGCTGGAAGTCTGAGATCAAGGTGTCAGAGGCATGCTTTTTTTCCCCCTAAAACCGCTCTCCTTGGCTTGTAGATGGCCGTCTTCTCACTGTGTCCTCACGTGGTCTCTCCTCTGTGCATGTGAACCCCAGTGTCTCTTGATGCATCCAGATTTCCTCGTCTTGTAAGGACACCAGTCAGATTGGATAATGGCCTCATTGTTAACTTCCTTACCTCTTTAAAGAGCTTATCTCCAAATACAGTCCCATTCTGAGGTACTGGGGGTTAGGACACAATTCAACCATAACCAGTGCATGAACAGTTACATCTGGGTTGGCACCCTCTGGGCACAGCAGATGTCCAGACTGGACTCTCGCTCTCCGTGGGCAGTCATATGAGACGCTCACAGATCTCCCACGGGACATTCCACCAGAGATCTGTTGAAGCAGCCACGCCTCTCCCCTCTGCCTGGTTCTGAGTCCTCCCTCGGTCTCTGGGCTTTGGTCGTCTGTCCCACTGTTGGGGTCCCGTGCCGCACCCCATGCAGGCCTTTTGGAGGAGCTCTGCTTTACCATGTTGTATCTGGTCCTCCAGGAGGTGTACACATTTGTCCCATCATTGGAGGATGCCCAGCTTGCCCCCGATGCCTTCATTTCTCTCTCTTCTGCTCCAAGAAGACCCTAAGATAGCTGTCTCAGGTGGGTGTGACACTAATCTCTACAGTCCTCTAAACCTCCAGGGATATATGCCAAGGACATTAGTCTCTGGTGACTTTCCCTCTTAATCTTCCACATAAATATTCACCCCAGAACTCACCAATCTCTACCCTTTAATATTCTTCTAGGGAGTGATAAGGGAATGCTGGTGTCTTAGGCTACTCAGGCTGCCATAACAAAAGACCACGGGCTGTGTGGCTTAAGCAACAGAATTTTATTTCTCACAACTCCAGAGGCTAGAAGTCCAAGATCAAGGTGCCAGCAGGTTTGGTTTCTGGTGAGAGCTCTAACCTTTCCTCTGAGTGTACATACGGGGAGGAAGGGCAAGAGAGAGAAGGAAGGAGAGAGAGAAAGAAAGTTGGGTGGGGGGACATAAGGAGCTTTCTGGTGTTTTTGCTTATAAGGACACAAATCCTATCAGATCAGGGCTTCACCCTGATGACCTCATTTAACCTCTATCTGCAATGCAGTCACACTGGAGGTTAGGGTGTCAACATATGAATTTCATGGGGACACAATTCAGTCCACAGCAACTGTCAAAACCAACCTGGTGCTAGCTCCTGGGCAAGTCCTGTGTGAATGTTCTCGGCCTTGACCTAAACTTGGCAATTGCTGTTTTCACCCTTGGAGGCCACTGCTGAAATACTGAGACAACAGGATCCATCGAGCCTAACTTCCTATAACATCAGCTATCCTTTTGGAGCTGCCGAACCTACACTGTAGCCCTGCTCACAATTAGGGATGTGAGTCTCAGTCTTCCCCTGAGATCATGAGCTCCTGTAGGTTGAGAGTAAATCCTTTTTTTTTAAATCAAAATATAGTTGACTTACAATATTCTATTAGTTTCAGGTGAACAACACAGTGACTCAATATTTTTTATAGATTATACTCTATATAAAGTTATTATAAAATATTGCCTATGTTCCCTGTGCTGTACATTACACTCTCGTAACTTATTTAGTTTATACCTAGTAGTTTACACCTCTTAATCCCCTTCATCTATTTTGCCCCCTGCCCCCACTAGTAACCACTAGTTTTTCTCTGTATCTGTGAGTTTTAGGGGCAAATCTTATAACATGAACACTGTGGTCATTTGTTCTACATTTGGAAAAACTCAGTGAATAGCTGCTAAGGTGAATTGAAGCATGGTTTGTGAAAAGTTTCTCTCTGCATAAGCAGGGCTGCCCTGAGATCAGTTACTTTTTGACAAATCTGGTCCGTGGAATTCAGACTCGTCATCCTGAGCACTTGATATGCTGAGCTATATCACTGAGATGGTATACAGAGAGGAGGCAGCCAAGGAAGGCATTTTCTAGTAAGCAGAAGATTTTAGTATTTTGGTTTTGCATTGGAAATTATTTTAGAGGCATATATTATCAGCTGGTTACAGAGGCATGCTTCACTGGTGTGTCAGGATGCTTAAATTTAAGAGTTGTAAATTTATGTTTCCCTTCTTCTGTAGGTAATGCTTCCTTGCTTTTAGGAAGCTTTATAGCATGTTGAAAGAAAGTGTTGCCTGAAAACCATCTCCTCTTAGATATGTTTCCAAATGCCTAAATCCTTTGAGGAGAATAGGGTGTGAGAGTGAAAGAACCTCTGAAGGAAGCCTGGAGAGACAGGTGGGGATTCCAGTGCAACCTGGGGCAGTGAGAGGGCCTGGGGTCCTGTGAGTAGAAGGTATCCGTGCCCTGGTCCATGGCAGCGCCCTGAGGATGTGAAAGGAGCTCAGACGGATGGGCCCGGCTGGGCGTCAGAGAGACTCATCCTAGGTTCCTGGGTCCCCAAACCCCCCAATGTGCCCGGGCTCCAAAAACGGCACTAAAACAAGGCAGCTCTGGGCCAGACAGGGATATAGGAGTCTGAACAAAGGACCTCTCAGTGTGGACAGATGCCAATGCCTGCAGGGGGCCCCCACTGTGTTGGTGGAACCCTAAACGTTGGTACCTTTGCCCTCTCCTGGGGTTGAGTGGGGGAGTGCACAGCCCCAAGAATGACTGAAGTTTAATTTTCCGTGGATCTTGAAGTAGTACATGAGCTGATTTATAGAAAATAAAGACTGTTAGTATTTCTCACACCCTAGAGTCTGGGGTCTGAGATTTATTCCCATTGCATTATTTCAGAAAGAGATTCGGTTTTAAACTTTTCTCTGAGATTGGAGAGGGAGCGTGTTCAAAGGCTAGGATGAGTTCCAGCAGCCTGAACATGATCGCCATCTCGTGGTTATACAGCATAACAGCACTTGTACACAGACCTAAGGCTCAGTATCCTTTGTTTTGCTCTTTTCTGCAGAAATCCAAAATAATAGAAAAATACTACATAAAATAAAAAACATGTGAAAGATACTCTATTCCAAAAACAGAGTTTCTAAAAAGGGCTGGAACTGGGCAATAAGGTAGCATTATAATTCTAATATCTCCCAGCCCCTCTAGAAATCAGAAGTACTTAAACTGACGTGTTAATAGGTTGACAGAATAAGGATTTTTTTTTTTTTTACAAAATCATCTCAATTAACAAACAATTCACCAACCCTGTTCCTATAATCGCCAGGCAAGAATTGATATAACACTCTTGGGAGGGGGCAGCGAGGTGTTGTATAATAAATATAGCGTTAAGAGTTCATGCTTGTGATCTGGTTTTCCCCAATGTCTATTCTCCACTTTTTAAGGAATTTATCCCCTAATTCTTAGTTGCCACATGGAATCCCAAGATAAAGAGTTAAGTTTTCAACCTCCCTTGCTGGTAAGATTTTATGACTCAGTTCTGCCCTTATTTGCAACTTCCTCTGACTAGCTGGAATGTGGGTGTGATGGCTGGAGTTCAAGGAACCACTTTTGAACCAAGAGGTGGAGGAATTTGTTGAAGTTGGCAGAACATCAAGATAGAAGTCCTGAGTCCCTGATGAACTGCCATGGCAACCCCAGATTATCTCCAGACCTACCTTATATGGAAGAGAAATAAATTTATATTTTGTTTTATACATCAGTTGATACCTAGAAATGGCTTTTTGCATGTTACAGAAAGTAAATTATTAGTAATGGTCTATTGGACGTGGTAAAGAAGAGGGCAGTGAGGACTCAGATACTGTAGACTGAGAACATGGGGATCTTTGTTTTGCAGCAGCAAGACATTTAGTTAAATTTTCACCCGCTGCATTCTGAAAGGCTGTAGTGCAAACTGAGGTTCTAGCATCTTCCATTAAGAATTCTCTGCCAGAACATGGAAGTTAGCCCACGGCCAGAAATCAGCTTAAGGAAGCTGCCTCTCTACCCAAGCATCTGGTTTCAGAGGTTATAAGGTAGCCCTCCATTCAGTTAATCTATTTTGAACTGGTTTCAAAAATACAGAAACCAGTAAGTCAAAGACCGGAGCCCTGAGACTTGATGTCTGGAAGAGCTCTGATTGGCCCTAGGGAACTGGTGACTGCTTGAGTCTGAATCTTTTCACACATCCTTCCCTCCAGCCGTAAAAGTCAACATGGAACACAGACAAAATCTTACCTGCAGCATTTCTAGGAGACAAGTCTATCACAAACTTCAAATTGAAGAAAGAGAAACACCTGATTTCAACAGAGATGCAGCAGAAGCTCCTACTGCCATGTGGGCCTTTGGGTGGGGAGGGAAGTCCCATGATGTCGGGGTGTAGGGGGGAGAGGAGGAGGGGCAAGGATGTGGTTGAAGCCTAGACAAAATCAGCCCCACAAGGAGACAGCTGGGCTCTAAGTGCTGGAGTACTGAAGCCCCACCTAGTACTTGGGGGTCTTACAACATCGGCCAGAGGGAAGGGCCCTGAAATCGAGGGGACCAGAGACAGAAACCTTGGAGAAGATGGCTTCCAGGGAGAAAGACTTCAAGAAAGAAATGTCGGGGAAAGGATGGGGAAAATTAGAGGCGCTAACATGACAATATAACTGGAAAAGAAATAATCAATGATAGTACTAATGCAAACAGTGAAAGAATTCAGCGATGTAGCAGGATGTAAAATTAACATGTGCAAGATCAGTCACCTTGAAGGCCATGTCACTTCTGTGATATGCTTCCCCCAAACCTACACTCCAAAAATATCAGACAAACCTGAAGTGAGGGGCATTCTGTAAACGCGTGGCTAGTACCCCTCAAAACTATTATGGTTATGAAAACCAAGGAAAGATTGAAAAACTGTCACAGATCAGAGAAGATTAAAGAAACACAACCACTAAATATAATGTAGTGTCCTGGGTGGGATCCTGGAGCAGAAAAAGGATATTAGTGGAAAAACTGGTGATGGCCAAATAAAGTCTGGATTTTGACAGTAATGTAGAAATGTTGGTTTCTAAGTTTAGACAAATGTAACATGTGCATCTTAGAGGAAACTGGGTGTGTATGCGAACTCTGTACTATTTTGCAACTTTTCTGTAATTCTAAAATATTCTGAAATTAAAATTTTATTAAAAAGAATAGCTTCCAGTTAGACGAATAGAGCCCCACCATGAACAATAGCTACAAAAGACATCAAGCACTTAGGAATAAACATAATCAGAAACGTGCAGTCAAGGGACTTCCCTGGTGGCACAGTGGTTAAGAATCCGCCTGCCAATGCAGGGGACATAGGTTCGATCCCCGGCCGGGAAGATCCCGCATGCTGCAGAGCAACTAAGCCCGTGCGCCACAACTACTGAGCCTGCGCTCTAGAGTCCACGAGCCACAGCTACTGAGCCCACATGCCTAAAGCCCCTGCTCCACAAGAGAAGCCACCGCAATGAGAAGCTCGCGCACCACAACAAAATGTAGCCCCCTCCCTCCCCCCAGCTCAACACAACTAGAGAAAGCCCGCACACAGCAACGAAGTCCCAACTCAGCCAATAAATAAATAAATTTATATAAAAAAAGAAATGTGCGGTCAAAATGAAGAAAATAATAAAATCTCTCTGAAAGATACAAAATTAGCCTTAAACCCATGGAAAGATATCCGTTGTTTTTGAATAAAAGGATTCAACATTATCACGATGCCATCTCCCCACTGGTAAATTTATCTCAATCCCAATTAAAAAAAAAAAAAAACACCAGCAGGCTTTTGTTATGCAATATAATGACAAGTTTATACCGAAGTTCATGTTGAAAAATAAATGTGCAAGAATAGCCAGAAAACACAGAAAAAGAAAAGCTATAGGTGGGTGTCTACCAGACTTTAAAACAGCTAATATAGCTTCTATAATTAAAGCGGTGCAGTACTAGTGCATGCAAACACAGACCAATGAAATAGGATAGAAAGTCCAGAAACAGACCCAAATGCATATGGAAATTTAGTAAATCATAAAGGTGGCATCGAAAATCACTGAAGCAAAGATGGAATTTTTTTTTTTTTTTCTTTTTTTGCGGTACGCGGGCCTCTCACTGTCGTGGCCTCTCCGGTTGCAGAGCACAGGCTCCGGACGCACAGGCTCAGCGGCCATGGCTCACGGGCCCAGCCGCTGCGCGGCACGTGAGATCTTCCCGGACCGGGGCACGAACCAGCGTCCCCTGCATCGGCAGGCGGACTCTCAACCACTGCGCCACCAGGGATCCCACAAAGATGGAATTTTGACAGCCTTCTTGGGTAAGTTATTTTGCCTCGACTGTCTTAATCTGTAAGGTGGACCTGATTGCATTGTTTAATGGGAAGAGGACCAAATGGGGGCATTGCGACCTTATTACCCACCACTTTCAGGTCCTCCCTCCCGTCGACTATGAACTGGGAATAATAATAATATCCAATCCACTTCCGGCTCAGGGGAATTGCTGGCATCCAGAGAGAAAACATTTGTGAGACTGAGGAGAGTTGCAGAAAAATAAGGGATTCTTAAGCAGGTCCACCCCAGCACGAATCCACATGGACCTTAATTGTGTTGTTGGCTTCTATTCTAAGGCTTCAGCGACGCCACCCGAGCTACCCAGGTTGGAATTTCCTGGGCAAGTGGGAAGCGGAGGAGGAAATACCGCGTGAATGTTACTGAGTCAGAAGAAAAAAGATTGGAACATTTTCGTACTCTTTCTTCCTTTTTTTTTTTTTTTTTTTTTTTTTGTGTGTGTGTGTGTGTGTGTGTGTGTGTGTGTGTGGTACGCGGGTCTCTCACTGTCGTGGCCTCTCCCGTTGCGGAGCACAGGCTCCGGACGCGCAGGCTCAGCGGCCATGGCTCACGGGCCCAGCCGCTCCGCGGCATGTGGGATCTTCCCGGACCGGGGCACGAACCAGCGTCCCCTGCATCGGCAGGCGGACTCTCAACCACTGCGCCACCAGGGAAGCCCTCTTCCTTTAAAAAAAAATTTTTTTTTTCCTTTTTTTATTTAAAAAAATTAGAGTTCAGGTCCCCTGAGTCACCAAAAAGCTGGAAACCACCTCCCATTCATGGACCTCACGTGAAGGTGATAAAGGTCAGCAAGAGAGTAACCCAACCAGGAAGATGAGCTGTGTCCTTGGGGGCTGAGGCACATGCTCGGCACTGTTTTCGTGGGGCTATGGCTTTGGTCTTCATGTGCCCCCAGCAAGATGTCTGCACAGCATCCTCTGGGGATGAAGGTCAGCTGTTGCTCTCTAGTGGTGCAGGGCCTGGGGACTCGTGAGGTTACAGAAAATTTTTTTTTTTTTTTTTTTTTTTTTTTTTTTTGCGGGCCTCTCACTGTTGTGGCCTCTCCCGTTGCGGAGCACAGGCTCCGGACGCGCAGGCTCAGCGGCCATGGCTCACGGGCCCAGCCGCTCAGCGGCATGTGGGATCCTCCCGGACCGGGGCACGAACCCGTGTCCCCTGCATCGGCAGGCGGACTCTCAACCACTGCGCCACCAGGGAAGCCCCCAGCAAAATTTTTACAAGCAAGTCTTTACTATTTTAAACCTTCAGCTCTAATTGAGGCAAGGTGCTCATTTCAACAGGAGTTAGGCTGAGAGATGAATTACAGACAGGGTTTGTGTCTACCAGACATTAAAACATCTGTGTAAGGGAGTTTGGTCAAGCCAGCTTTACACAGTGCATGCAGACATGATATTATGATGATGTGTTCAAGAGCATTCTGAGCCCTCCGGGTGGGGTACCACAGAAGTTTTATGAAAGAAGAATCTCTGACTTTTGTTAAAGATAAACTGAGGAGTATTAAAATTTTTGAGTTTATTTGAGCAAAAACTTGTTCATACAGGGCAGTGCAAAACCAGAACTGGTTAGGAGTGCTCCACCGATTGGGCCTATACAGAGATTTTTATTTATTTATTTTTGGCTGCGCCTCATGGCATGTGGGATCTTAGTTCCCCAACCAGGGATTGAACCTGTGCCCCCTGCAGTGGAAGCGCAGAGTCTTAACCACTTGACCACCAGGGAAGCCCCTATAGAGAGACTGTTATAGAGAAAAGGCAGGGCTTCCCTGGTGGCGCAGTGGTTGAGAGTCCGCCTGCCGATGCAGGGGACGCTGGTTCGTGCCCCGGTCTGGGAAGATCTCACATGCCGTGGAGCGGCTGGGCCCGTGAGCCATGGTCGCTGAGCCTGCGCGTCCGGAGCCTGTGCTCTGCCACGGGAGAGGCCACAACAGTGAGAGGCCCCTTTTGCAAAGCAAGGAGATTGTTGATTGGCTGTAGATTAAAGCCTAGTTGGCTCTTTGTTGTCCTTAGTGCTTTGATTTGTAACCTTGAGGCATTTACAGGCTTAGACTTTGGTTTGCTTAAGTAGTCCACGACCTCATTAGAGCCACCTTCTTGTTTAATTACCACTCTTAACAAACAAGATGTTTTTCTGAAATGGTCTTGCCCCGTCACTATAAAGTCATTGCTGCCTACAGTTCCAATTTGAGGAAACCATATAGAAGCGTTTCCCCCTTGGGTCCATGATGTATGATATCTCTCTCCCTTCTTCCTGGCCTGAAATCTCTTTCCTATTCAGAGTCTCTGGCCAGACAGCAAAGTCTGGGTTGTTGTCTCAAGAAGTTAACCGTGAATGTCTTTGGACCAGTAATGGGGTGGAGAGGGGTCTTTAGTCTTGTTTGTATCCATCAGTCCCATAGTACAATGGTCTTACAGAAGCCAAAGGCCTTGGACCACGATCCTGAGAGGATAAGGTACAGGCAGGTTCCAAAAGGGAGATAGGTAGCCAGTATGGATGTTATAACAAGCGAGGGAAGCAGCCCTGGCTGGGAGTTCTGAGCAGCCTGAGAATAACACCTCTAGGTAGGCAGACTCTGAGTGATGCGGTGGTTCTCACAGCTGTTTCAGTGAATAAGAGAATATCCCTGACAAGTCCCCAAACCAACCACTGGCAACCTCCCACCAGGACCTTTTAGTACACCTCTCCCAACCACGCTGTCAATGAAAACGCTGCCTGTTTTCCTTAAAGGCACTAACAGAGGGCGCTGTCGCCCAACGGAAACTACATGCAAGTACTGCTGAACCATTTTCCAGTCTAATAAATCATCCCCTCCCACTCCAGTCTATGCAAATTCATCTTTTGGAGCAATCCCAAACTGAATTTATTTTTTCAGCTTCCTGCTCAGCTGGCGGAGATGTTTGCTTTCAACAGGATCTCTGCTGAACATAATGCCGTATGGACTGGGTAATTTGGCCTCCTGGTGGAGGCCAAAGAAGCACATAAGATGACAGTTTGGGCAGCATTATTTTGTTGCACACAGAATGCGTGTCATTCTTGTGTTTAGGAGACCAAGTCTGCAAACACTGCAAGAATGCAAAGGGAATTTGGACAGTGGAGGCAGTAGAACAGTGAGGGCTGTGCATCCTAAAAAACCCCAAAGGGAGGACACACACACACACACACACACGCGCGCGCGCACACACACGCACACACACACAGGATTTTTCAACTGGTCAAAACGGTCAGGGATTTTGGTCTACCATCGTCTCTCCAGGGCCTGTGGTATCCCTGCCTGTCACATAGTAGGTGCCAATAAATATCTTTGAATCATAACTGATATATATTCAACGTCAACATTTGTTGAGAAGTTCAGTCCACTGGCTGTTTAGCTGATGAGGCACTAAATAATGTTTAACTGTTTTAACTGATCCTTTTTAAACTCGGCTAACTGAATGGGCTCTTTGTTTGTGAAGATCACAAGGATGAAGTCAATAAACGTATTGACCAAACACTGCCCTTCCCCCCTCAGCTCTCCAGAAACTCTCCCATTCTCCTTACTTGCCTTTCTTCCCCACGGGGACCCTTGAAGATGGGTCACTCTGAGTCTGGCCCTGGCTGGGACTGAAGCCAGCCCAGTGTTTTCCCCAGGGCCTGGTGGGTCCTGCCCCACGAGGGGACTTCACTCGGCTCCTGTAGTCTCTTCCTCCCGCCTCTGACGTCCAAGACCGGCCCCAGGGCGGTAGCAAGAGTGATGCCTTCCCTCCTCTGCCTGGAGCCCATCACTTCTTTTTGTTACACTGCTCAGAACCTCAGAAGGGACCATGGGGGCGTCACTTAGCCCACATGGACCTGCTTTCCTCATCCGGGACCTGAGACCGGGCCCCAGGAACTCCGTGATCCCTTTCATCTCCAGCTTCCTCTGCTTCTCAGACCCACACACCCTGGGGCGGATCAGGAGACAGCAGTCACGCCCTGAGTGTGGTACCTAAAGCCTGGCTCTGACCTGCTGCAGCTTCACCCGGGGACTTGAGAGAAACGCAAGTTCCCCACCTTCCCTAGACCTTTGGAATCCGACTGGGGCTGGGGACCCTCGGGCTATGATTGAGCAGCCCCTGGGCACTCTGATCCCTGTAAAATTGAACCCCTGTCCTGCAACTGTGTAGTGGGAAGGTCGGGGTCAGAGACAGAGGAGCTTGTGGAGCTTGGGCTGGCCGGAGGCTGCAGGAGCGGGGTCAGGGAGGACCTGGAGGATGGGAGATGAAAAGCCCAGGGAACTCCTGGGCTAAGGAAGAGAGGCAGCTGGTGGCCAAAAGCACAGGCTCTCATCTGACTACTTAAATTCGCGCTCTGCCACCTACTGTGTGTGTGACCTGGGCAAGAGGCTTAAACTCTCTGTCTTCCGCTTTCTCATCTCTAAAAATTCTCATGGGGCAAGTAGTCGTAGTATAGCTGGCGCTGCCCAAATGCCACTCAGTCCCTTCAGGGCTCTCCTCCCTGACATCTTTGCTCTTTCTGGATGTCAGAGCCTGCCTCCTGAGTCCAAGTGCCCTGTCCTCATCCCCTAACACGACAGCTGTCCTCAAACAATAACTGCTCGGATGGTGTGTCAAAACCCCAGCTCCCTTGCCCCTTTGTGACGAAATCTGCTCTGTGTTCTATGCGGATTCTAGAGTTTCCTCAGAAGGAATAAGCTCCTGTAACCCCTTGGGCGAGTGGCACCTTTTATTAGCACCCCCTTCCCCCTTCCCTGTCTCCCTTTCTAGGTCCCCGCGGCTTGCTTCCTAAGATCACCTTGCAAACAGCCTGCGCTTGACTCCTCATCTCAAGGTCTTCTTTTGGCGAACCCAAGCTGATCCAAGAACTTGCCCTCTAGGGTTGATATGAGAATTAATGCAGTCAGTGCTGAGAGCTATATGCTCGGCACACAGTAGGCGCTCCATAAATGATCGCCACTTACTATTAGTAACTGAGCGCTGAGTTTAGAGTCAGGACACCTGATTCCAGTCTTGCTTTGCACCTGCCAGAGAGGGGAGCTTGAGGAAGCCAGTTATCCCCTCTGAGTGTCAGTTTCCGCCCTTTCAAGGCTTTGGGGGAATGAAATAGAATAGCTCTGCAGGCACTTTGCAAACGCTGAAAGGTTTACACCCAAGCGAAAGGTAAGAAGAGCCGGGGCTTCCCTGGTGGCGCAGCGGTTGAGAGTCCACCTGCCGATGCAGGGGACACGGGTTCGTGCCCCGGTCCGGGAAGATCCCACATGCCGCGGAGCGGCTGGGCCCGTGAGCCATGGCTGCCGCGCCTGCGCGTCCGGAGCCTGTGCTCCGCAATGAGAACGGCCACTGTAGGGCCTCAACTATACTCACACCCCTACTTCCCTATCGATACCCAAAAACTTTTTGGGCTTTCCGGCTGGCGGGTGTAGATAAGATACTGGAATGTCCCTCTGGGCAGAAACCGTTACGAGAAAAAGGCCTGGAAAACAGGACATGTCTGAGACATGCCCTAACCGCGAACAAACAAGTACGGCGGGGGCAAGAATGCCTAAGCCAATGAGTTTAAAGGTCGCCCCAGCCAATGAGTTTAAAGGTCGCCCCGTTTACCCAATCATTGTGAAACTCCAAATATACCCGCCCTATAAGTGAATAAACCTATAAAATGTGTGTGATTCCGTTTTTACGGGTTCCTCTTCGGCCTCCTGCGTGAGGACCAAGGAACCCCGGTGCACCGGCTCCTAATAAACCTCTTGCGTGTTGCAACGACTCTCGACTCTTGGCGGTTCTTGGGCGAGCTGGGATCCCTCGGAGACCGTTCAGGTCTAACACCACAACAGTGAGAGACCCGCGTACCACAAAAAATAAAGAAAGAAAGAAAGAACTCCAAAAAGAAAAAGGTAAGAAGAACCAAAGGCTGAGGAAACGCCACACAGCTCAGCTCCATATACCCCGGAGCCGGGAACCAGGACCACCTCGGGCCCAGGTAGGACCCTCCTGAACCAGCGCCCACTCACCTGGGAGCAGGGCGGGGGGTGGGGGGGATGCAGCTGAGGATTCCTCAGCCTCGCTCATTTGACACAGCAGCACTGAGCACTGCTGAAAATCAGGCCCTTTGGTCCCTCCGGTGCTGAGCATTTGGGGCCCGAGTATGTCAGGAGTCACGAGGCTTTTACTTTGAGGTATTTAAAATGGGTATATTGGGGGCTTCCCGGGGCTTCCCTGGTGGCACAGTGGTTGAGAGTCCGCCTGCCGATGCAGGGGACGCGGGTTCGTGCCCCGGTCCGGGAAGATCCCATATGCCGCGGAGCGGCTGGGCCCGTGAGCCATGGCCGCTGAGCCTGCGCGTCTGGAACCTGTGCTCCAAAAAGGGAGAGGCCACAGCAGTGAGAGGCCCGCGTACCGCAAATAAATAAATAAATAAAAAATAAAATGGGTATATTGGAAACGAGAGCAACGCCAAATGGGATCTAATACAGTGCCACGTTCCACTATTTACCTTTTATGAATTAAATGCTTGTAACATGAAAAGTGCAATGCAGCATAATTGTGCCATCAGCATCGTAATTAAACTATTCACGAATCATTCTTAATTCACAGTGCAGAACAGGGGGGTGGTCCAAGGCGAGACTCAGAAGAAGTTTTCTCCCCTGAACTGCGTGTGTTTTGTCGAAGAATCCCCAACTTAATTGGCCACGATGTCAGAGGCCCAACTCCTTGGCCCTTTTTCCTCCACCTGAGCAGGGAAAGCCATTTTGAAAGTGGAGGTGTTGAAAGGCCCCCCTGGGAGCCCTGTGTGGACTGCAGGGGAGAGACAGGCAGGGGATTTTTTTAAAAAAATTAATTAATTTATTTATTTATTGCTGTGTTGGGACTTCGTTGCTGCGAGTGGGCTTTTCTCTAGTTGCGGTGAGCCGGGGGCTACTCTGTTGCGGTGTGCGGGCTTCTCATTGCGGTGGTTTCTCTTGTTGTGGAGCACTGGCTCTAGGTGCGCGGGCTTCAGTAGTTGTGGCTCGCGGGCTCTAGAGCGCAGGCTCAGTAGTTGGGGTGCACGGGCTTAGTTGCTCCGTGGCATGTGGGGTCTTCCCAGAGCAGGGTTCGAACCCGAGTCCCCTGCATCGGCAGGCGGACTCTCAACCGCTGCACCACCAGGGAAGCCCTAGAGACAGGAGATTTATTTGGACATAGCAGCAGCCATCTGGACTGAGGCCCTGAAGGGCTTAAATAAAGCTGTAGAAAATGGCGATGAAGAGGTAAAAGGGACTAACGTGTATTTTGAAGGGGAAGTCTCCTGGTTTTCGTTTTTTCGCCTATGTGAAATAACAGAAACACAAACAGGATTAATAGAGGGCCATTTTTTTTTTTTTTTTTTTTTTTTTTTTTGCGGTACGCGGGCCTCTCACTGTTGTGGCCTCTCCCGTTGCGGAGCACAGGCTCCGGACACGCAGGCCTAGCAGCCATGGCTCACGGGCTTAGTTGCTCCGCGGCATGTGGGATCTTCCTGGACCAGGGCACGAACCCGTGTCTCCTGCATCGGTAGGCGGACTCTCAACCACTGCGCCACCAGGGAAGCCCTAGAGGGCCATTTTTTAAAAGAGCATTCGAAGAATTCTTCTACGGCTTCCAGAAACTTCCAGTAACTGGTGACTTCTGTCCAGTGACTGCTTCCCTCTCCTCAGGGGAAGAAAGAGTTTTACTCAGGCAGGCAGCTTGTCCATGACTATTCCTCCAGCAATGCACATTTGTCTGTTTACTCCTGAGACATGTTTTTCCTCAAAATGTCTGGGCAAATGCCAGTAGGAGACAATGTGTCCCAGGGTAGCTGATGTTGCTGGCAAATGTCATGCCCTTTCAGACTTCCTTCTGGATGCTGGGAAGATTCTGAGGTGTCCAAGCTGCTGCAATGCCTGCCATCATTCTGGTATTGTACACGATGGGGAGATTTGTCTGGAAAAGGAAGGGAGGGTGGACTCCAGCTCTTCAAGTTTGAATTTCCTGTGAGGGCAGAGGTGGGGTCCTGGGAGGGAGGAAGGGCTCCTGGAAGGCTGGCCAGTTCCCCTCCTCTCTGCCATAGCACTGTGCTCACCACCAGGGAGGGGCCAGGCCACTTAAATCTCATCTCAACCTGGCTGCTTTACCTCGAAAACCTCAGCGTCACCAGCTGAACAAGTAATAATAACGTGGCGAGGAAAAACCCCCAGCCAGCGTTCTGTTTGAGAAGAGATGGGTGCTGGGAGTGCAGAAGCAAGTGGCCCAGTGGAGAGAGGACAGCCTCCAGTGATGGCCATGGTCACGTGGCTTTGGGGGAGTTTCTGAGCATGGTGGAGGCCTGTGCCCTGTTACCACACGGCTGGCTGAGACACGTGTGGGATTTCTGAAGGGATCGAGTACAGAAGAAAGCTAAGAGCAATGACGGTCTTAGAGATGGAGGCAAAACATTCCTCCTTCTTTGCTTAGCTTGGAGGACATGAAGCCACCCAACTCTCCTGACTTCAAATGGGCCACCCCTCAGAGTGACCAGGAAGCAACCACAGAGTTCCTGTTTCCAAATGTTAGCTCTTTGGATACTTGTCTGACCCTAGAAAGGGGGAAGGAGTCCCCCAGATACGCCTGGGGTTGCATTTCCCACCTCCTTTCAATAAATACAACAACGCACAGGTCCAGGTTTGTGGAGTCTGAAGCTTGGAAAACTTGGAGAGCGCTCTTTAAGAAAAGGAATACCAGGCTATGAATACACAAGTAGGCATGGAAGTGATCATTTATTCAGAACAACAGAAATCACAACAAATCACAAAATGTCAACAATGGGCTGTATTAGATTCCTGTGGCTGCCGTAGCAAATTACCACACACTTAGTGACTTAAAATAGGGGAAATTTATTTTCTCACAGTTCTGGAGGTCAGAAGTTGGAAATCAAGCTCTCAGTCAGGCCACGCTCCCTCCCTTCAGGGGCTCTAGGAGAGAGTCTTTTCCTGCCTATTCTAGCTTCTGGGAACTTCCCCAGCAGGCCCGGGCTTTCTTGGCCTATGGCCACGTCACCGCAGTCTCTGCCTCTGTGGTCACGTTGCCTCCTTCTCTTCTGCCTGGCTCCTCTGTGTGTCTCTTGTGAGGATACTTGTCATTGGATTTAGGGCTCATCTGGATGATCCAGCATGATCTCATCTCAAGACCCTTTGTAATTATATCTGCAAAGACCCTTTTTCCATATACAGTAAATTTCATGGGTTCCAGGGATTAGGATGTGGACCTCTTTTTGGAGGCCACTATTCAACCCACTACACTGACAAATACCATAACCATCACAAATGTCAGGAAAATAACATTCCATTTTTATTAAATAACTGTCTGAATACTTTTCTGAATACTTTACACTTCTGAATACTTTTTCTGAAAATGTTTGGCTGTATACCATTTGACTGCCTCTCCATGTGACAATAATTTTATAATTTCATTTTCTATAGAGACAATAGAAAGAAGATCCATGTTTACTCCATCATGAGTTATTTAAATGTGCATATTATGATTGGTGGAACGCATAGAATATGTGATTCCATACATTTACTGCTTCCAGGACTGCTATAGGTTCGTGTCCACAAACACAGGAATTCTGATAAGTTCTATTTCATGTGATTCCTATCAAAAGAGGAAAAGAGGGCTTCCCTGGTGGCGCAGTGGTTGAGAATCCGCCTGCCGATGCGGGAGACACGGGTTCGTGCCCCGGTCCGGGAAGATCCCACATGCCGCGGAGCAACTAAGCCCGTGAGCCATGGCCGCTAGGCCTGCGCGTCCGGAGCCTGTGCTCCGCAACGGGAGAGGCCACAACAGTGAGAGGCCCGCATACCGCAAAAAAAAAAAAAAAAAAAAAAAGAGGAAAAGAAAAAGTACGGTGCTGTATTTGTTTCCTAGGGCTGCTGTAACAAAGTGCTACAGACTGGGTGGCTTAAAACAACAGAAATGTATTCTTTCATATGTCTGGAGGCTGGAAGTCCAAAAACAAGGTGTGGGTGGGGCCTTGTTCCATCTCAGTCTCTGTACAGAACACTATTCACCTTTCTCTGGCTTCCGGTGTTGCCGTCAATACTTGGCATTCCTTGGCCTTCCCTGGTTTGCAGCTCCATCATTCCAATCTCATCCTCTGTCATCACCTGGCATTTTCCAGTGCGTCCAAATTTTCCTCTTTTTATAAGGCCATCAATCACTGTGTTAGGGCCTGCCCTACTTCAATAGGAGGAAGTGTATGACTTCATTTTAACTGACACTTTAATTATATCTGTCATGAAATAAAATTTATATTTTAAGGCAAGAAAAGAACAATTTAAACATAAAATTTTTCTCTGCCAGTTTGGGCCTCCTCCCTTCCCTCTAGTATGCATTGTGCATCTACATTATGCATTAACTAGACCTCCCCAACCATAGAACTCTCTGCTCAACCATAAAGCTCAATGTTTCTTCTTTTGGCCATATAACTCCTTAGAAGACAGCATTCCTTTCTTGGTCTTGTAAGGGGTCATGATGACCCACTATTCTCCATGTACGTGCAGAAATCTCTGGTGAACTTTATGTGCAATGTCCAGTATGTAATTTCCCCTTAAAAATAGTGATTGGTAAGGAACGGACTGGGTCAGATGACCTGGGGAGATATTGGGCCACACCGAATGGAAGTTCTTAGCCTAAATATTTATGCTAGTAGTATTCTGCCTATTTTACAAGAGTATTGTTTCTTGAATTACCAGATGGGTGACTAAGCCTCCGATAAAAATAATGATGACTAGGGGACTTGAAACAATTGACCAAATATATAGTCCTATAAGATCAATGATTGTAACAGTGTAACCCTGGATATGGGAAGAAGAAACAAGAGGGAGCTATTTCCTGGACCATAACAGACTAGTAACACAGGTGGTACAGAGGCTTTGGCTATTGTTAACTGGGCCTGGTCCAGTAATAGCACATGGAGTGTCCTATCAAGGAAATCCTCGCCTGACCTGGGAATGAGCATTTCTAGTGCCGTGGGACAAATTGGTCACAAACTGCCTCCCAAACCTTGGTCAAATTACGACGGAGGGCTCCCCTGGTGGCGCAGTGGTTGAGAGTCCGCCTGCCGATGCAGGGGACGCAGGTTCGTGCCCCGGTCCGGGAAGATCCCACATGCCGCGGGGCGGCTGGGCCCGTGAGCCGTGGCCGCTGAGCCTGCGCGTCCGGAGCCTGTGCTCTGCAACGGGAGAGGCCACAGCAGTGAGAGGCCCGCGTAACGCAAAAAAAACCCCCAAAAACAAAAAACTTAATGACCGAAAGGGAGGGGATTGTAAAATAAAGGATGTTGCTCACCATCCAGTTCTAAAAGAATTAGCCACCGAAGTCACTGACCTACAATACACACTGAAAGGAATTTAAGGTGAAGATCAGGATGAGGCACTTTCTGCTCTGGGAGAACTGACAGAACTGGCCCTCAGAGAGTTAGATTTTTTTGAGGAGAAAGTTTTATGAACCTAGTTTCCTGCATTTTCCCATACTTAGAAGAGCCCTGAAACCATTACCTAAGATATCTGTTCCTTGTGAATAGCAGTAACCTTCTACCAAGATGTGTGCTTGATTGCATGTACCCCTTCACCAAAATCACATATATACTTGGCCTCCCTTGCCTCACCTCTTTGGAACAGTCCTCAGAGCTTTCTGAAAGACTGTCTCTTGGGTTATGATCTTCAGGTTGGCTCGAATAACATTCTCTATTTCTTTTTTTGATTGAGTATTAATTAAATTTTCCTCGACGTCTGCAAAGTTTCCAAATCACATCACACTCACAGGTACAGGGAGGAAAGACTTCAACCTATCTTTTTGTGAGACACAATTCAGGTGTATTTATAATTGTACAGGACGCATTCTTCAGTATATACCAGGAGGGAGCCTTAATTTCAGACTCTGCATCGATGAGAAGCAAATCCTCCACTGGCAGTTTTACTCTCCTGATGACTGCATCCACCGTCCACAGGCTAGCTTCCATCTCTAGACAGTTCAAACCTGTTTATTATGTTTGCCATAATTTTCTGGAGGAATGGGCACGTATCATAAAATTCAGAAACCCCAAATGAAGGGCCCCCAGAGAAGAACCAAGAAGAAGGCTGTGATGTAGAAATGAATGTCTTAGGGGAGTGTGTTGCCTCTGGATGGAGTACAGAGTGGGTCCTTAATTCTCGAGGATGTAAGGGGTCACGAGATCTTAATGCTCTTCCTAACTCACTGTCTGTTCCAGGGTTTTACAGTGCTGACTCTCTGGGAGTTCTTCGGACCTTCACATGTCTCCTGCTTTACTTTAATCCCACTTTTTGTTTTGTTTAATGTAGGTGTCTTTAAAAAAATTTTTTTTAATTAATTAATTATTTACTTTGGCCATGCTGCACGGCACGTGGGGTCTTAGTTCCCCGACCAGGGATCAAACCCGTACTCCCTGCAGTGGAAGAGGACAGTCTTAACCACTGGACTGCCAGGAAAGACCCAATCCCACTTTTTTGAGTGTAGGGGTCTCCGAACAGACACCAATGACTTGGCATGCTTGCCCTTAAATCCTCGCCTCTGCCAGGATACGACCTGGTCGGACATCCTTGTCGCTGAGCCTGGGCCCAGTGGCTTCAGATGCTCCAGGTGCAGAATGACTTCGTTTACATTGCTATTCAGAAGCCAACAGCCCCCAGCTCCAAGGAAAGTCTTTCCTTTCTAACAAACAAGCCAGTATGCGGCATTTTTCTTTTCCTTACTCCGCAGAGTAAAATGAACTTTGCAGATGTTCCTATAATCCCAGGAGAATAAGATTCACAGATGAGCTGCCAAGAGTGGCTTGGCTCTGATACTGGGTAGCCAGTTGCCATGTGGCCTGGGGTCAAGTCAGAGGAGCAGCTGGGAATCTCATTTGAAAACTAACTTCATGGCTGTGGTCAGAGAGCCAGAAAGCCTGTTTGCATAGAGCCTTCCCTCACAAACTGCAATGAGTGTGCTTCCCCCATAACAAAGCCTGCAAGAGACAAAGGGGTTAGATAAGAGCATCTCCTTGTCCCAGTAAAGTGGTGGGGCTTGGCTTTCTCTGATCCTGGTGGTGGTGATCAGGCAGTGAGAATCCATGGAAGATGAAGGAGGCAGGACCCTTAACCCACAGGGACTCAACTCGGGGCTCCAGATAAATAAAACATTCTACAAAGTTGGTCCATGATGACTCTGGGAATAGCCATCACCTTAATAAGTAGAGACAAATGGATGCCGGGGATGTGTATTTTGTGGCAGACCCATGTCACTGAAGGGCGGTCAAAGAACTTTCAAACCAACCAATCAGCGGCCACCTGTTTCCAGGTCTTATGGGCAGATCAACCCAAAGTTCAACCAATATCGATAGTATACATTTAAGGACAATTCTCACGGTCAAATGTCAGAGTCTATTTAAGAAAGAGTCCAGTTTGCAAATAACCATTAGGTCGCAACACAGCAAAACTCTCGCGTCTCACAGATGATACTGATACCAGGAATGACGCTGCTTTTTGGAGCCTTTTCTCTTCCTCATTCCATGCGATTTTCACCCTTGCTAAGCTGTAGAGGAGGAAAAAGAAAACTTTCCTGCCCTGTTAGGCTCTGCCTCTGGAGCCCTAGAAATTAAACTGACAAAAGGCAGATTAACAGGAGAGAAGGCATACACATTTTACTTGACGTTAATTTTTTTATGTGTGCGTGGAAGCCTTCATATAAAAGAAATAAAGAACCTCAGAGGAGGTTAGGCCTGAGAGCTTATAGACCGTTTTTACCAAAAAGAGATAAAATTGTGGACACGTGACAGACAGGAAAAGGAGTTTGAACTTTCAGAGGCAGTAAATTGTGGAAAAGTAAATACATGGAGGAAAGTAATGGAAGATAAGGGTTGATTAGTAAGATTTGTTATGCGGATTCCTCTCCTGTGTCTCTGGACTGATAAGAGTCTAGAGTCTTCTCTGGGGATTAATGGTGATTCAGAATTGTCCTGCCCTTCCTGGTATGAGAGAGGGGATGGGGAGGATCCCTCCACAAGGGGAAATTTATGCCCTGCTTTTAGGCAAATGGAGAGTGTTTCTGTGTCTCATTAAAGAAATATCAGAACTGGATGGTAAAGTGATAAAAACAAGTTTTTCTCAGGACTATTGCGATAGGGAAAAAGAGACCTCAATATAGAACTGGGCTCAGTTTCAAATATAGCAGGGGCAAGAAGAGATTTAGAGCCAAGGAGCAGGGTGTGGGGGTCAGTGGAAGGAAAATTACTAAGCAGAAACATGCGGGGTGCAATTCTTGCTGAAGGCAAGCCAGAGTCGTCAGACATCACCTGGACAGTGGTAGAGGATGAGGAACCTGATTAGATTATCTGTCGAGGGTGATCAGACATCGAAGGTGGGGATTCTAGCTAAACTGACCTGCGGTATTGCTAACTGGACAATATAGAGACAACACACACGTACAAAAGTCGAGGTTGGCAGAGTAGAGGGCTCAGAGGCGCCTAACTAAAGTTTGGTCGAGGAGAGACTCTTTGTTAGTCTGTAGCCCGTCAGTTACCTTCAGCTCAAAATAATCCTTAAGCCAATGTGGCATATTTGGAACAGCATATTCTGATCCTGTTCACGGCTGTCATGGAACTCAGCCATGTACCAGCATCTTCCAGGTGGCCATCACAAGAAAGGGGACCCCTGGGCTGTGCCGTAGACATGTTTTTAATAACTTCCATAGACACAGAAGCATTTGATTGTCATCATTGCAAGAACTCTTAGTTATAGAGACATAAATCCACCCCGATTTAAAGAATTCAGTAAAAGAATGTATAGAAAATGACTAAAACATGGCCCCAATTATCTTAAAAATGTGTATGCATACACACTTGATTGTATAAATATATTTGCAATTGTACTTGTGCTGATGATTAATATCTGTCTCTCCACCTAAGTGTACACTCCTTGAGTGCATGGATAATGTCAACTGGAGCCTGGAAAAGGAGAATGGCTTTCTGACCAAAGGAACAAATGAAGAATTTCCAGCAATCGAATATATTTTCAGCTCCTTACGATGCTTTAGCTATAAATGGCTTTTTCAAAAACTTCTGACCTTTCAGGGACTTCCCTTGTGGCACAGTGGTTAAGAATCTGCCCCCCAATGCAGGGGACACGGGTTTGAGCCCTGGTCTGGGAAGATCCCACATGCTGCGGAGCAACTAAGCCCATGTCCCACAATTACAGAGCCTGCGCTTTAGAGCTCACGAGCCACAACTACTGAGCCCACGTGCTGCAACTACTGAAGCCCGTGTGCCTAGATCCCATGCTCCACAACAGAGAAGCCACCACAATGAGAAGCCAGTGCATCGCAACGAAGAGTAGCCCCCGCTCTTCACAGCTAGAGAAAGCCTGCGCGCAGCAGGAAGACACAACGCAGTGACAAAAATAAATAAATAAATAAATAAGTTTTAAAAAATTCTGACCTTTCAATCTGGATGATACAAGGCTTTGGAAATATTTTCGATCTCATTATTTATCTCATAAATGACCAACATCGAGCTGCCATGCTTGAAATAGATCATTGGGTTCCCATGGAGACCAGCCTTTTCATGGGTTGCTCCCAGCGATGACCCGGTGTGGCAGGGACAGCAGGAAGGCCCGTTTCTGGGATGGGTGACATTGGTTGGAGGACTCCACATTGGCATTGCCAAACTTCCCTGGAAGTACTGCAGGCCCAAACTCTTCCACTCAACCTTCCTTCCTTCCTTCAGGCCTTCTGAAAAATAGAGAAACACTCTGTCCGACGTTCAGGATAAACCACATGGAAGCACACACCAAAAGAGAAGAATCTGTGTGGCGAAAATAGAAGTGGCTGCCAGGTATGTACTGGCATCTGAGCCCAAGAGAATCCCTGAGCAGCTGCCCTGGCCCCAGAGGGGCACGGAAAGCCCAAGTGTTTCCTGTGTCCCTAAGGGTGTACTTTAGCTGTAGCTTTCAGGTATAACCTTTCTCCCAAGAACTTAGCTGTCACCCTGGGGGGAAAAATGGGGAAATTTCACGAAGTTTCCTGAAACTGAAATTTTTCACACATGAAGTGATTGAATTATTACTAACTTAATCAAATGTCTTGTACTGGAAATATTACTTCCAAAGGGAATGGCAGCTCAAGATACAAACTGAGTTTAGGTTTGGAACAAATGTAAAAAGTAGGTTTTGCAGATGAGTTTTGTGACTTTGAAAAATTTTGTGCTGTAGACACACATGTGCTTATTGTATAGGCAGTTTTCTCACTGGACTTTTCTTGATGCTTAATATATTGTGAGAATCTTCCATGTCAATAAAAAACTTTTCATTTTTAATAGTCATGGCTACATCATCATTTACTCACTCACTCTCTTTCCTTGCTGGTGGTCAGCCAGGAATCTCTCTTAGCTGGGAGCCTTTCTCAGCTCCTTAAGGCCACCTACATTCCTTGGTCGTTTGACCCCTCCATCTTCAAGCCAGCAAAAGTGTGTCAAGGCCTTGTCACACTTGTAATTTCTCCAACTTCCCCTCCTGCTGCATCTCTTGTGCCTCCAACCAACTCTAAGGTCCTCCCTATTCTATGTCTGTAATCTAAATCATATCTGCAAAGTTCTTTTTCCATGGGATGTAGTGTCTGCCCAAGTTCCAGGGATAGGGCATGAACATCTTTGGGGACTGTTCCACCTGCCCCAGTGCTTTGTATCATATGTGCATATAGTTCGTTGCTTTGTAAATGTTAATTGCCTTAATTTTCTGGTCATTCAGTTTCATATTGCTCTCATTTTAGCTGTAGATAACATTACAATAAATCTGTTCATTTTGTTCTACCTGAGTCATACCTCACATATTCCAGATTTCCTTCATCCTGAGGTCAACTCTTAAAGAAAAAACAAGGACCACAGCTATAATCTTAGTTTGGAAGTGGCACTTAGTTCTCCCTGTGCACAAGAACATAGAATTGAGGATTGAGGGGAATAATGTACCTGGAAAAATCTTGTATCGGTTAGAATTAGGTTCAACTCCAGGTGACAGAAAATTTAATCTTTAAAGAGGTAAAGGGGTTTAAACAAGACTGAAGTTCATTTCTCTCATATCAATGAAGTCCAGAATTAAGTACCCAAGAGCTGGTACATTAGCTCCACAATAGTCTTGGGCCAAGGTTCTTTTTAGTTAATTGAGGCACTTTCCCTGTATGGCTTCCACCTCATGGTACAAAATAGTTGCTTGAGTTCCAGCTATTACATCCACATTCCCATCAGCAGGAAGGAGGAAAGATGGAGACATCACACGTAAGACCTCTTATATCTCACTGGCCAAAAGTTGCTCATATGGCTACGCCTAACCCCAAGGGAACCTGGGAAATGTAATCTCTATTCTAAGTGGCCATTATGCCCTGTACATGTTCTTATTGCTAAGGAAGTAGGGAAGAACAGATACTGTAGTGAAACCAGCAGTCTGCCATAGATCTAAATCTAAAATTATTTTCACTTTTCCTTCTGAGTCCTCTTACCTGCAGGGTGAGGAAAGTGATCTCTAGTAAGCTGCATATATGCCCAGGAAGGTGTGAAAGAAATGCAGAGAGGTGTTACTATCCAAACGTTCATTATTTAAGCCCCCAAACAAGGAGCTAAAGGTCACTAATGAACTAACCTTATGGAAACCTCACCCCCACTTGTTACTCCCTCCTCACTTGACGCTAGCCTCTGTCACTGCCAATTTCCTCACAACTCTGTCTTTCAGCCTCTCCAAGAGTTTTAGCTAATGTGACAGAAGGCAAATGCCAGGCAAGTTGATCTCAAAGTAACATTGCAAATACTATGAAAGGTCCAGGGTTTCATGAAGTCCATGAACTGCTATTAGGGAACCTCTTGTATCCCAGCAAAACCAATGACAAATGAGCATTTCTGATGAGAGAGGATAATTAGCAATTAAAGAAGGAAAGACTCTTGAGGCATTTCAAAAAGGAGTTATTTGAATATTTAAGATTTAGGAAAAGCCCTTGGTGAAATTTGTGAAAAGCATCACAGTCATGTATTCTTTTGAGTTAAAAATTGCCCTGCCTTTTCCTTTTGAAAAATGTAACCTCAGTGCCTGGGTTATCAGCAAACATGGTGGGCCTCTTCTCTCAGATAGAGAAAGGGGCTGGGTGGAAACACCAGAACTTTCTGGAGAATAGGGAAGAAGAAGGGTCCTCTGAAGGCTGAGGCAAATGTGGAGAAGCACGTTATCGGCTCTATAAAGTTGCTCAAGGCCAGACCCACAGAGCCAGACAGTGTTGTCATTTAAATGAGGAAGTAGGGGGACCTTCAAGATGGCGGAGGAGTAAGACGCAGAGATCACCTTCCTCCCCACAGATACATCAAAAATACATCTACATGTGGAACAACTCCTACAGAACACCTTCTGAACGCTGGCAGAAGACCTCAGACCTCCCAAAAGGCAAGAAACTCCCCACGCACCTGGGTAGGGCAAAAGAAAAAGAATAAACAGAGACAAAAGAATAGGGAAGGGACCTGCACCAGAGGGAGGGAGCCGTGAAGGAGGAAAGATTTCCACACACTAGAAGCCCCTTCGTGGGCAGAAACTGCAGGTGGGGGAGGGGGAAAGCTTCGGAGCCGTGGAGGAGAGCGCAGCAACAGGGGTGCGGAGGGCAAAGTGGAGAGATTCCCACACAGAGGATCGGTGCCGACCGGCACTCACCAGCCCGAGAGGCTTGTCTGCTCACCCGCCGGGGCGGGCGGGGGCTGGGAGCTGAGGCTCGGGCTTCGGAGGTTGGATCCCAGGGAGAGGACTGGGGTTGGATGCATGAACACAGCCTGAAGGGGGCTAGTGAGCAACAGCTAGCAGGGAGGGAGTCCGGGAGAAAGTCTGGAGCTGCCTAAGAGGCAAGAGACCATTGTTTCAGGGTGTGCAAGGAGAGGGGATTCAGAGCGCTGCCTAAACGAGCTCCAGAGACAGGTGCGAGCTGCGGCCACCAGCACAAACCCCAAAGATGGTCATGAGACGCTAAGGCTGCTGCTGCCGCCACCAAGAAGCCTGTGTGTGAGCACAGGTCACTTGCCACATCTCCCCTCCTGGGAGTCTATGCAGCCCACCACTGCCAGGATCCCGTGATCCAGGGACAGCTTCCCTGGGAGAACACACAGCATGCTCCAGGTTGTAGCAACGTCATGCTGGCATCTGCCGCCTCAGGCTCACCCTGCATTCTGTACCCCTCCCTCCCCCGCCGTGAGTGAGCCAGAGCCCCCTAATCAGCTGCTCCTTTAACCCCATCCTGTCTGAGCGAAGAACATATGCCCTCAGGTGACCTACACATAGAGGCAGGGCCAAAACCAAAGCTGAACCCCAGGAGCCATGCAAACAAAGAAGAGAAAAGAAAATTTCTCTGTGCAGCCTCAGGAGCAGCGGATTAAATCCCCACAATCAACTTAAGGTACCCTGCATCTGTGGAATACCTGAAGAGACAACAAATCAACCCAAAATTGAGGCAGTGGACTTTGGGAGCAACAGTAGACTTGGGGTTTGCTGTCTGCAACTGACTTGTTTCTGATTTTTATGTTTAGCTTAGTATAGTTTTTAGTGCTTGTTATCATTGGTGGATTTATTTATTGGTTTGGTTGCTCTTTTTTTAATTACTTTTTTATTTGAATAATTTTTTACTTTTATTATTTTATTTTATTTATTAAAAAACTTTCTTTCTTTCTTTTTTTCTCCCTTTTCTTCTGCGCCATGTGGCTGATAGGGTCTTGGTGTTCTGGCCTGGTGTCAGTCCTGAGCCTCAGAGGTGGGAGAGTCAAGTTCAGGACATTGAACCACCAGAGACATCCTGGCCCCATGTAATATCAAGCAGTGAGAGCTCTCCCAGAGATCTCCATCTCAACTCTAAGACCCAGCTCCACACTACAGCCGCAAGTTCGAGTGCTACATGCCCCATGCCAATCAATTAGCAAGACAGGAACACAACCCCACCCATAAGCAGAGAGGCTGCCTAAAATCATACAAAGTTCACAGACACCCCAAAACATACCACCGAACATGGCTCTGCCCACCAGAAAGACAAGATCCAGGCCCACCTACCAGAACACAGGCACCTCCACCAGGAAGCCTACACAACCCACTGAACCAACCTTACCCACTGGGAGCAGACACCAAAAACAACAGGAACTACAAACCTGCAGACTCCAAAAAGGAGACCTCAAACACAGTAAGTTAAGCAAAATGGGAAAACAGAGATATATGCAGCAAATGAAGGAGCAAGGTAAAAACCCACCAGACCAGACAAATGAAGAGGAAATAGGCAGTCTACATGAAAAAGAATTCAGAGTAATGATAGTAAAGATGATCCAAAATCTTGGAAATAGAATGGAGAAAATACAAAAAACATTTAACAAGGACTTAGAAGAACTAAAGAGCAAACAAACAATGATGAACAACACAACACATGAAATTAAAAATTCTCTAGAAGGAATCAATAGCAGAATAACTGAGGCAGAAGAACAGATAAGTGACCTGGAAGATAAAATATTGGAAATAACTACAGCAGAGCAGAATAAAGAAACAAGAATAAAAAGAATTGAGGACAGTCTCAGAGACCTCTGGGACAACATTTAAATGCACCAACATTCGAATTATAGGGGTCCCAGAAGAAGAAGAGAAAAAGAAAGGGATTGAGAAAATATTTGAACACATTATAGTAGAAAACTTCCCTAACATGGGAAAGAAAATAGTCAATCAAGTCCAGGAAGCCCAGAGAGTCCCACACAGGATAAATCCAAGGAGAAACACACCAAGACACATATTAATCAAACTATCAAATATTAAATACAAAGAAAAAATATTAAAAGCAGTAAAGGAAAAGCAACAAATAACATACAAGGGAATCCCCATTAGGTTAACAGCTGATCTTTCATCAGAAACTCTGCAACCCAGAAGGGAGTGGCAGGATATATTTAAAGTGATGAAAGGGAAAAACCTACAACCATGATTACTCTACACAGCAAGGATCACATTCAGATTCGATGGAGAAATTAAAACCTTTGGAGGCAAGGAAAAGTTAAGAGAATTCAGCACCACCAAACCAGCTTAACAACAAATGCTAAAGGAACTTCTCTAGGCAGGAAACACAAGAGAAGGAAAAGCCCTACAAAACAAACCCAAAACAATTAAGAAAATGGTAATAGTAACATACATATCAATAATTACCTTAAATGTAAGAGGATTAAATGCTCCAAACAAAAGACACAGACTGGCTGAATGGATACAAAAACAAGACCCGTATATATGCTGTCTACAAGAGACCCACTTCAGACCTAGGGACAAATACCAACTGAAAGTGAGGGGATGGAAAAAGATATTCCATGCAAATGGAAATCAAAAGAAAGCAGGAGTAGCCATTCTCATATCAGACACAATAGACTTTAAAATAAAGACTATTACAAGACACAAAGAAGGACACTACATAATGATCAAGAGATCAATCCAAGAAGAAGATATAACAATTGTCAATATTTATGTACCCAACATTGGAGCACCTCAATACATAAGGCAAATGCTAACAGCCATAAAAGGGGAAATCGACAGTAACACAATCATAGTAGGGGACTTTAACACCCCACATTCACTAATGGACACATCATCCAAGATAAAAATAAATAAGGAAACACAAGCTTTAAATGATACATTAAACAAGATGGACTTAATTGATATTTATAGGACATTCCATCCAAAAACAACAGAATTCCCTTTCTTCTCAAGTGCTCATGGAACATTCTCCAGGATAGCTCATATCTTGGTTCACAAATCAATCATTGGTAAATTTAAGAAAATTGAAATCTTATCAAGTATCTGTTCCAACCACAATACTATAAGACTAGATATTAATCACAAGAAGAAAACTGTAAAAATTACAAACACATAGATGTTAAACAATACCCTACTAAAAAACCAGGATATCACTGAAGAAATCAAAGAGGAAATCAAAAAATACCTAGAAACAAATGACAATGAAAACACGACAACCCAAAACCTATGGGATGGAGCAAAAGCAGTTCTAAGAGGGAAGTTTATAGCAATACAATCCTACCTCAAGGAACAAGAAACATCTCAAATAAACAACCTAACCTTATACCTAGAGCAATCAGAGAAAGAACAAAAAAAACCCAAAGTTAGCAGAAGGAAAGAAATCATAAAGATCAGATTGGAAATAAATGAAGGAAACAATAGCATAGACAAATAAAACTAAAAGTTGGTTCCTTGAGATGGTAAACAAAATTGATAAACTACTAGTCAGACTCATCAAGCAAAAAAGTGAGAAGACTCAAATCAGCAGAATTAGAAATGAAAAAGGAGAAGTAACAACTGACATGGCAGAAATACGAAGGATCACGGGGGATTGCTACCAGCAACTCTATGCCAATAAAATGGACAACCTGGAAGAAATGGACAAATTCTTAGAAAAGCACAACATTCCGAGACTGAAACAGGAAGAAATAGAAAATATACACAGACCAATCACAAGCACTGAAATTGAAACTGTGATTAAAAATCTTCCAACAGACAGAAGCCCAGGACCAGATGCTTTCACAGGCGAATTCTATCAAACATTTAGAGAAGAGTGAATACCTATCCTTCTCAAACTCTTCCAAAATATAGCAGAGGGAGGAACACTCCCAAACTCATTCTATGAGGTCACCATCACCTTGACACCAAAAGCAGACAAAGATGTCACAAATAAAAAAGAAAACTACAGACCAATATCACTGATGAACATAGATGCAAAAATTCTCAACAAAATACTAGTAAACAGAATCCAACAGCACATTAAAAGGAACATAAACAGTGATCAAATGGGGTTTATCCCAGGAATGCAAGGATTTTTCAATATACACAAATCAATCAGTGTGATACACTATATTAAAAAACTGAAGGTTAATAACCGTATGATAATCTCAATAGATGCAGAAAAAACTTTTGACAAAATTCAACACCCATTTATGATAAAAACTCTCCAGAAAGTGGGCATAGAGGGAACTTTCCTCAACTTAATAAAGGTCATGTATGACAAACCCACAGCTAACATTGTTCTCATTGGTGAAAATCTGAAACCATTTCCTCTAAAATCAGGAACAAGACAAGGTTGTCCACTCTCGCCACTATTTTTTTAAATTAATTTATTTATTTGTTTTTATTTTTGGTTGTGTTGGTCTTTGTTCTGTGCGCCTGTGCAGGCTTCTCATTGTCGTGTCTTCTCTTGTTGCAGAGAATGGGCTCTAGAGCGCAGGCTCAGTAGTTGTGGCACAGGGGCTTAGTTGCTCCGTGGCATGTGGGAATCTTCCCAGGCCAGGGATCAAACCCGTGTCCCCTGCATTTGCAGGCAGATTCCCACCCACTGCACCACCAGGGAAGCACCCTCGCCTCTATTATTCAACATAGTTTTGGAAGTTTTAGCCATAGCAATCAGAGGAGAAAAAGAAATAAAAGGAATCCAATTCAGAAAAGAAGAAGCAAAGCTGTCACTGTTTGCAGATGACATGATTCTATACATAGAGAATCCCAAAGATGCTACCAGAAAACTACTAGAGCCAATCAATGAATTTGGTAAAGTAGCAGGATGCAAAATTAATGCACAGAAACTTCTTGCATTCCTATACACTAATGATGAAAAATCTGAAACAGAAATTAAGGAAACACTCCCATTTACCAGTGCAACAAAAAGAATAAAGTACCTAGGAATAAACCTATGTAAGGAGACAAAAGACCTGTATGCAGAAAACTGTAAGACACTGAAGAAAGAAATTTAAGACAATACGAACAGATGGAGAGATATACCATGTTCTTGGATTGGAAGAAACAACATTGTGAAAATAACTATACTACCCAAAGCAATCTACAGAGTCAATGCAATCCCTATCAAACTACCAATGGCATTTTCCACAGAACTAGAAGAAAAAATTTCACAATTTGTATGGAAATACAAAAGACCCCGAATAGCTAAAGCAATCTTGAGAAAGAAAAATGGAGCTGGAAGAATTAGGCTCCCTGACTTCAGACTATACTACAAAGCTACAGTAGTCAAGACAGTATGGTACTGGCACAAAAACAGAAATATAGATCAATGGAACAGGATAGAAAGCCCAGAGATAAACCCAAGAACATATGGTCACCTTATCTTTGATAAAGGAGGCAAGATTATACAATGGAGAAAAGACAGCCTCTTCAATAAGTGGTGCTGAGAAACTGGACAGTCACATGTAAAAGAATGAAATTAGAACACTCCTTAACACCATACACAAAAAGAAACTCAAAATGGATTAAAGACCTAAAACTCTTAGAGGAAAACATAGGAAGAACACTCTTTGACATAAATCACAGCAAGATCATTTTTGACCCACCTCCTAGAGAAATGGAAATAAAAACAAAAATAAACAAATGGGACCTAATGAAACTTAAAAACTTTTGCACAGCAAAGGAAACCATAAACAAGATTAAAAGACAGCCCTCAGAATGGAAGAAAATATTTGCAAACAAAGCAAGTGACAAAGGATTAATCTCCAAAATATACAAGCAGCTCATGCAGCTCAATATCAAAAAAACAAACAACCCAATCAAAACATGAGTGGAATACCTAAATAGACATTTCTCCAAAGAAGATATACAGATTGCCAACAAACACATGAAAGAATGCTCAACATCACTAATCATTAGAGAAATGCAATTCAAAACTACAATGATGTATCACCTCACACCAGTCAGAATGGCCATCATCAAAAAATCTACAAACAATAAATGCTGAAGAGGGTGTGGTGAAAGGGAACCCTCTTTCACTGTTGATGGGAATGTAAATTGATACAGTCACTATGGAGAACAGTATTGAGGTTCCTTAAAAAACTAAAAATAGAACTACCATACGACCCAGCAATCCCAGTACTAGGCATATACCCTGAGAAAACCATAATTCAAAAAAGAGTCATGTACCACAATGTTCATTGCAGCACTATTTACAATAGCCAGGACATGGAAGCAACCTAAGTGTCCATCGACAGATGAATGGCTAAAGAAGATGTGGCACATATATACAATGGAATATTACTCAGCCATAAAAAGAAACGAAATTGAGTTATTTGTAGTGAGGTGGATGGACCTAGAGTCTGTCATACAGAGTGAAGTAGGTCAGAAAGAGAAAAACAAATACTGTATGCTAACACATATATATGGAATCAAAAAAAAAAAAAAAAGGAAAAATCGTTTTGAGGATCGTAGGGGGCAGGACAGGAATAAAGATGCAGACATAGAGAATGGACTTGAGGACAAGGGAAGGGGGAAGGGTAAGCTGGGAGAAAGTGAGAGAGTGTCATGGACATATATACACTACCAAATGTAAAATAGATAGCTAGTGGGAAGCAGCTGTATAGCACAGGGAGATCAGCTCGGTGCTCTGTGACCAGCTAGAGGGGTGGGATAGAGAGGGTGGGAGGGAGGGAGACGCAAGAGGGAGGAGATATGGGGATATATGTATACGTATAGCTGATTCACTATGTTATACAGCCGAAACTAACACAACATTGTAAAGCAATTATACTCCAATAAAGATGTTAAAAATAAATAAATAAATAAATGAGGAAATATTTGCATGAAAGGTCTCTGTGGCCAAGCTGGTATAAATAGTCACATTCTATAGGCTGATTGCATCTTTAGAAGGGTATCACTTAAGGACATGACTAACCCTTCCATCAGGCACTGAGGAAGGCGGCTACTCCCCATCATGTAATAATACCCTCAGAGGCCCTGGGGGAGACAGAGGACAGAGCCCAGGGCCTGTGGTGGTTGTGGTGGACTTGTCACATTTTGGAGGCAGGAATACTGGTGTCTGAGGTGTGGTCCAGGCTCCTTGCGGGTCTTCATTCTTATTATGAGCTGAACTGTGTTCTCCCAAAGTTCACGTGTTGAAGCTCTAGCTCCCAGTAACTCAGAATGTGCCTATATATGGAGAAAGGGCCTTTGAAGAGGTAATTGAATTAAAACGAGGCCTTTACTGTGGCCTAATCCAGTCTGACTGGTGTCCTTATAAGAAGAGGACATTTGGATGCACACAGATGACCATGTAAGGACACATCAAGAAGGTGGCCATTGCAAGCCAAGGAGAGAGGCCTCAGGGAAAACCAAACCTGCTGGCTCCTTGATCTCAGACTTCCAGCCTCCAGAATTGTGAGAAAATAAAATTCTGTTGTTTAAGCTGCCCAGCCTTTGGTACCTTGTTGTGATGGCTCAAGCAGACCAATAAGGCTGTTAAGAGGCAGGGAACTACCTGGCATCTCTCGCTTCCCCTCGCCTTTCCTGCGCCCAGTTCAAACCTTCACCGTAACTTTTTATGTGGCTGTAATTCTTTGGTCTCCTGATGGTCTCCTCCTCTGACTGTGAGTCCCTGGAGAGGAGGGACTATATTTTGGTCAACGCCTAGCACTTTGATTCCATTGTGAAGATTTGGGGAAAGTATCATTGGGGACCTTTGCGACTGTCACTGCTGAAGATGTGATCATTTATTAATTTTTCAGTTATTCAAAGTATATTTATGGAAAGCTTACTTTGTGCCAATAATTATTTGTTCATTTAAAGAGTAATGAACAGTCACTATTGTAACCTAAATTAGAGTGGTAAGGTAGAGTCTAGGGAAACAAAATAGGTAGTGTGGGGCTTCCCTGGTGGCGCAGTGGTTGAGAGTCCGCCTGCCGATGCAGAGGACACGGGTTTGTGCCCCGGTCCGGGAGGATCCCACATGCCGAGGAGCGGCTGGGCCCGTGAGCCGTGACCGCTGAGCATGCGCGTCCGGAGCCTGTGCTCCGCAACGCGAGAGGCCACAGCGGTGAGAGGCCCGCGTACCTCAAAAAAAAAAAAAAAAAAAAAAAAAGGTAGTGTGGATTTCCCTACCTAAATGAACTTAGGAGTTCAGAATAGTAAATATATATGCTGCAATGCAATGTGACAATGCTGTTATTAACAGAAAAAGCTGCTGGGACCAGTAAGGAAGGAGAGTAAATTTTGCCCATCTTCCACCCCTAAGAGAGCAAGAGGGGGCTCCTATGTGTGCCTTAAGCGTCTTCTTTTAGATGTACTGGTTGAAATAGACAAGGCAGTTGACTGTGTCTCATGGCAGACAGAATGTTAGGACATTTGTGATTCCAACAGCAGGCCTTGAAAGTCTACTTTTTGCAACTTAACACATTGTCTAAGGCTTTGAACTAGACCAACTGCTAGAGAAAGGGGGAAACGCAGAGCTAGCTTACTGGTGACATTTCCATCTTCTCCGTGCTCTGGTATGCACTGACAGCCGGCCAAGCCTCCCTTGCCAGCCCATCATTTGTCTGACTTAGGCTTTTGCCTGGGTTGAAGGTATCATATTTTGATGAGAATGACATTTTGGGGAGCCCCCTGGGATGTTTGGATGTGTACAGAGTAGCCGCTCAATGAGCCATGGAAACAAAGTATGGGTAAGTATATAGACTTTGGCAGGAACTCTAGTAGGAAAGTAGTTAAACTGGTCTCCGCCTTACTCCTTGCTTCTCTCTCTCTCTCCACCCCCACCACCACTTTGCTCTACTCACACCCTCCACCCCAAATCAGCAACTTTCAACTGATGACAACAGAATCAGAATTCAAGAAGAGCTCATGGTCTTTACGGCAACTTCAGAGACGATGGGCAAGGGTAAAGGGGTGGGGGAATTAGGTCTGAAGTGAAGAGAAGCCTCATATGACATCCATAGAGGGGAAAAAAATATGATGGGAAAATAAATCAGCTTGCAACTTTCGAGAGGAAGTTCCCTGTCACTGACATTGTTCTTTGTTCTGTAAGAGTGTCTGGAAACTCGAAGACATGCTCTGTCTGTTCAGTAGACTGAGCTGTCTTAGCAGATAAGCCAGAGGCAATCTGCTTCCTTCTCATCAAGGATGGTCCAGGCTGGAGCTCAGGCATCTGAGGAGCGAAGGGAGGCCTGCCTCCTGCCCAGAAAAACAGCTTAGGGTTTCATCCAAAGGCCATTTACTGAAAGTATCCACTGGCATGTTTACAATGGGAAGAAAAGTGTTTACCTGGCTCTGTTGGAGGAACCGTGGATTCCAGGAACTCTAGGTATCTCCCAGCTTACTTCACAGACAGGGATGCCTCATTACCCTTGAATAAAACTGGTTAGCATGAAGCATATGCCTCAGGCTCCTAGCCCTCCTCATTGCTATAAAGATAAGTTTCCTGGACCCAGAGAAACTTTCCCTAGTCATCAAAAAAAAAAAAAAAAAAAAGGCATTTAGCAAAGGATTGCTGCTAAAAGATTTAGAAAGCACATTTATAAGTATTCTAGAATTGTTGAAGGGTGCATCTTCCCGAAGAATGGATTATGAGAAAGGATTATAGGGAAGATCCATCAACTGGCAAAAGTAAGCTGGGAATAAATGGCTTAGGAGACGGCTGCACGTTTTCGTCCTCATGACATGTAGCATGAAGATAAATGTTCTGTACATCATCTGTCCCCCCGCAAACTATTTCCTGAAGAAGTCCAGCCACACCTAAAACTCTTATTATTACAAGTTCATTGTCACCTTTCTCCTCTGCTTGATTCAGTTTCACACGTTCATCCTTAGTGGCTGTGTTAGGCTTGTCCAGAGAAACAGGACCAATATATGGAGAGAGAAACAGAGAGTTATTTTAAGGAATTGGCTATGCAGTTATGAAAATGGACATGTCCAAAATCTGTACAGTAGGTTGTCAGGCTAGAGACCTAGGGAAGAGTCAATGTGGTTCAAGTCCAGGGACCATCTGTTGCCAGAATTCCTTCTTGCTTGTGGGAGATTGGGGGCTCATTCTTTGTTCTTTCAAGGCCTTCAACCGATTGCACAAGACCCACTCACATTATAGAGAACCACATGCTTCACTCAAAGTCCACTGATTTACATGTTAATCTGATTTAAAAGCACACTCCAGAATAATGTTTGGCCAAGTATCTGGGCACTGTGGTACAGGCAAGTTGATACATAAAATTAGCCATTCACATGGCCCTTGACCTTCAACAGTGTTGTGGATGAGTCCTATATTTCCTTTCAACCCAAATTTCAACCCAGTGACTTTAGGCTCTAAATATTTCTGTGCCACCTGTTCTACTTACCACCTGACATGGTTGATGAAAATTCAATTAACTATCAAATGAAGAAGACAGAGCGGGAATTTTATTCAAGCCAAATTGAGGATTATGACCCAGGAAACAGACTCTCAGAAAGCTCTGGGAACTGTTCCACCTGTTAGAAGTCAAAGGCCCAGGCATATACATTTTTGAGATGAATGATCGTAATTAAAATGACATACTGATGTTTTACATAGAGTTCACCAAGGATGCATAGTCCAGGTAAGCACAGAACAAGCTAGCAGCAAGTCACCATGACCCCCATACAGAGCTGGGAAAGAACTATTCTTTTAAGAAGTCACATTGCTAACATCAGAAGAAAATAAAAATTGATCTTTATGGTCAAGCAGGCACTACCATCTATGAGGAGCTCGGTTAATGTACTGCAGATGAACACTGCACATTCGGGATGGAGGGAGGAGGCCCAAACAAGCTCAGAGAGAATTTTATGTTTAATTTTTTCTTCTCCTGCCTTCAAATATAAATTTTATTTCATCAACAAGAAGGCCAAGTACTTTCCAAAGCGTGGTCTTTGGACCACTGCTTGTCACATCTCCATCACATGGTTAGCAGGTGGTGTGACAGTTTCAGAAAAAAATAAGTTGGTGTACAAAAATTTCACAGATTTTGAAATGTAAGATGGAGTAGTAGCCCAGAAATACCACAGCATTGTTAATAAGTGTTATACTTTGTAAGGGAACCCAGGGTTGATCTTGGTCTGCTCAGTTTCAGTTAAAGATGAGGCTGGAGTCTGCTGATGGCATTAGTAGGTTGTTGCTAGTGCTTGTTAAACTTGCATTTTTAAAAGATTTATTATTTATTTATTTTATTAACTTTTGGCTGCGTTGGGTCTTAGCTGTGACATGTGAGGGTCTTCATTGCGGTGCACAGGCTTCTCTCTAGTTGTGGGGCGTGAGGTCCAGGGCATGTGGTCTCTGTAGTTTGCAGCATATGGGCTCTCTTGTTGAGGCTCACGAGCTCAGTAGTTGTGGCACTCGGGCTTAGTTGCCCTGGGGCATGTGGGATCTTAATTCCATGACCAGGTATCAAACCCGCATCCCCTGCATTGTAAGACAGATTCTTTACCACTGGACCACCAGGGAAGTCCCCAATTTGCATTTTTTTCATTGTTTCTTTTTTATCTATATTATATCCCAATTCATAAAAATGCATCAATTACCTGGACTGGTCCGGTAGAATATAAAAGTCATGATAAAAATTAATAAGCAAAATTCTACAATCTAGAATAAAGTCAAAAGTTGTAAAAAGGTAGACTAGGACTTCTGTGTAAAGATTGGATATAAATGTGTGTGTTCCAGGACAGGTAAAACCATGCGTGTGATAAATATGCACAAGCAGCTCTAAGAGGAGGGCAAAGAGGCTGTAACACGATGAATACCTACAAATGGTACTTTGTTCATTCTGTATTCATTCGGTCCCCATTTTCTCTACCTTTCTGGTGTGGTGTCTATTGTGAAACCACAGAGTAATGGATTGGAACTCATCAAAGCCTTGCGTAATTTTCAATCAAAGCAGAGAATCTTTTCTGGTAAACTAATGAAATTTTTTTGGAACAAGTGTTAAATCATGCATTTCGGGGTAAAATTCATGAATGCTGCCCCTAAATTGGAGAAGAGCGGTCCCGGAAATTCTAGTGCCAATGACCAGGTTAGGTGATACATCCCCAGAGTAGCTTATTACCTAGAACCAGGACCATTTGACGAGATTATGTGGAGCAGCTGTCAGGGGGCAATGACATCTATTACCCCAAGGCTGAGCAGCTGTCTCCCAGCTGCTGTGTGTTTCAGCGTTAAAGACAGGTGCAAGTATGCAGATTTCCCACTGCACATTGCAAAATATGAGATTTTCATGGGCATAACTGCTGGAGCATTGTGGTGTCTGTCTCTGGAGCTTCGATTTATTGGTAAAGGCACTGTGGACTTAGAAAACAGATACGGACCACCCAGCAACAACAGGGGTATAAATCCATGTCAGTGATTAATCTGCAGCCTTAAGCTTCCTGCCATGAACTGAAAATCCTTCCACAGCAGGAGAATGTGAGTCTGATTATGTTGACAATCCATACCTCCCCCTCGTGCCTCTGAGCCCACAGGCAGAACATCATGGAACAACACTCTGGTCAGTTTAGAATCCACCCCTCGTATGTCAGTCCACTGATGTGAAACGGGTATTTCACCCAGGGGTTAACTTTGGCTTTGAATTCCTCATTTGTGCCAATTGACTTTTGTCATTGTATTGGCTATCCCATGTCTCTACCCTGTCCATATGGGAAGAAGTCCTCACTGTGTAGTGCTGGTGGGGCTGAATGCTCTACTGTCCACTGTAACCCTTGAAGTATAGAGATTTCCTCACCTACCTACCCTCTGCTAGCCACGGAGTGGGTATGTGTGTTGTTTAGAATCAGGCAGGACTCAGATTTGGAGTAAGTGACAAAGAACAAAGGGTCAGTTAATATTTAATCATAGTGGCTTCATGGGTATTCAGGAGGAGTACACAGTATCAGACCCCAGGACAGTGACACTACAGCCTTATGTTTCTTCCTTCAAGATAATCAATTAACTTCCTGTATAGGACCCTCTATACTGCCTTTCTAACATGTTTTCCAGGTCTGGTCCTCTAGCTGTCAGTCAGTTGTATGAGCATCTCACAACTTTCCAATGTGAGCCTTTTCTGCTTAAGACATCCTGTGATGGTTTCCATTGCTTCCATCCACATCCCTGATTGATACACATGCTTTTTGGTCTCTGAATGGTGGGGAACAGTGACAGTGGTGATCACAAAGGAGGAGGAAGAGAAAGAGGAGGAAGAGGAGATGATAAAAATATCATGAAGATATAGATGAAGCCAGAAAGAAGACAAATAGGAAGGTTATGAAGCAGGTGAAAAATTGAGATTTCCACAGCTCTTTTATAGAAGCATCACTTGTTGTCTTTTTTTTTTTTTTTTTTTTTTACTGTATCTTTCCATGTACTGATAATATTTCTTGTAAGTTACAGAGCAATCTGTTCCTTAATTCAGTCAAGAAGACCCTGGAGAGATCAGGCTTAGAATAGACCATGGATCTGTGACCTGAGGGCCTCCATCTGTTTTTGTAAATAGCTTTACCAGAACACAGCCATGCTGATGCATTCCTGTATTGTCTCTGGCTGCTTTCAAGCTGCAATGGCAGAGCTGAGTCATTGAGAAAGAGATTGTAACAGCCAGCAAACCCTAAAATATTTACTACACGGCCCTTCACAGTAAAGATTGCTGACCCCTAGAACGGAACATCTGAATCTCTGGGAAATGAAATACAGAAATATATTTTCCACTCCTTACCTAGATGTCCAACCTTCCCAGCTAAACTTTCCCCACGTTGAAGGTTAACCCAATGGGCCTGCACTATTTCAGTGGCCTGGGACCTGTGTAGTTAGAGGACAGGAACAAAACAGGGAGAGAAGATGGAAGCAGCTCTATGTCGTCCCTCCCCAGGGGCCCTGCTCTGGGGACTCCAAGGCCGCTTCTGGAGGCAACATGGGGAGGCCAAGTGCTGAAGATCACAGTCTGGTTAGTAACGGAGAATAGGCTCAAAGCCAAGTCTTCCTATACCTGGCCGAGCACACTCTCCGCTGCCATTCTATCTCATCAGGGAGGCCTGAAAGGAGGTGGTGGTTGGTGTTGAGTCTCCCTCAGAAGCCTGAGTGAGATCCAGCCAAGCAAAGAGCTTATTTAATTTTCCTTCAGTACCTAAATGCTGAAGAGCAGCATTTCACTGTGCTAGAAACATACCACACCATTCACGATGAAGCCCAAAAGTCACCAGTCTAGAAGTCAGCAGACCCATGTTTTTGTTCTAACACTGCCAGTAACTAGCTCCGTTACCTTGGGCACGTTGCTTGTCCTTTCCTAGGCCATTATCTGCTCGGACATAACAGGGTGGGGGAATTCGATGAAATGAGTTGTAGCTGGCTCTGCTCTTCTTAAGATCCTTGGCCGGGATGCTCTTGTTGCTCACAAAACACGTGACCTCTCCATGGAGGCACATCCCAGCTAGGTGCATAAAAACTGGATGATTTTGCACCCAAATTCATTCTCAGTGGGGCCAGCCAAGGATGCAGTCATAGGACATGAGCATTCAACTGGCTTCATTGGAAGTCTGGCAGCCTTGAGGGACAAATGGCTCTGCAAGATGAGAGCACCACCTCACACCAGCAGACAGGAACCAATGGGATGAGGAAACTCATTAGCAGACACGGCTGGGTAGACTCTTGGCTGAGAATCCAAGAATGCCTTTCCTGTATGGCCTACTTTAAGGCTTGGAATAAAGCAATGTATTTGGGACGCCAACCCCAGATCTATTCCCCTCTGTGGTTGGGGTGGAGTGTCTGGAATCAGCATGACTCATGTGGAAACACTTTGCTCTTTAATACCTCCAGAAGATCCTGGAACAAACTGTGGCAAACCACGAAAGCAGTCAAGACAGGGCAGCCTTATTACTTGCTGAACCAAATGATTAATTTTCAGGGTGGTTAAAAAGTTTTCTATGAGTTATTCATATATCTGTAGAGCTTTATTCCTTCTGGAGGTTTGTCTCTGTTTCTGCATAGAAAAGAAATCTATCCTTATTTTCTCAAATGCATCTTTGAGAAATAAAAGAAGTTAATGAAATATCTTTTAAAATTACACGGGGCTCCCAAACTATTTATTGGACACCAACAAGCTGAATTCAATGGAGGAAAAATTTCTCCCAGCACTTAAAAAAGGACACAAAAGAGGGGTGGGATAGGGAGAGTGGGAGGGAGGGTGACACAAGAGGGAAGAGATATGGGAACATATGTATATGTATAACTGATTCACTTTGTTGTAAAGGAGAAACTAACACACTATTGTAAAACAGCTATACTCAAATAAAGATGTTAAAAAAAAGAAAAGAAAATGAAGGTTAAATAAGAGAAAAAAAAAAAGACACAAAAGAAACAAATTGTTTTTATTGATCTGAAACCTCTTAATAGGTTAAATGACTCAAATGCTCTTTTTAATTGCTTACTCACTAGCAGGAAGTATAATAAAGGTTTATATTGACCAAATGTTTTCTTTCTAATCATTTCCTCCAGCTCCACCCCTTTTTTTCTATTTTTGAGCTACAATGTTAGTTAGTGGGTGCCAGGCACTGTGCTGGGAAGACAGTGCCTCACTACAGAACCATCTCTTTTACTCTTCACCACCACCATGGGAGACAAATATCATTAGTCTCATTTTACTAATTGGGGACCTGAGACTTAGAACGACTAAGGAAACACAGCTAGAAAGTTGGGAGCTGGGAATCAAACTCAAGTTGACTCTGAAGCCAGAACAAATATGCACCTGTCCATCCTTTCATTCATACAACCGCCCACCCATCTACCCATCTGTCATCCATGCACCATCTACCCACTCACTCGCCCACCCACCCATCCATCCATCGATCATCCATCCATTCACTCATCCATCTGTCTTTCATTAGCAAATATTTACTGGCACTTATATTCCTGGAACAATGTTAGAAACTAAAAATATAATAGAAAACAAATGATCTCACATGGAATACACAGTCTGGTGAAGAGAACAACATTAATAAAAGAATACAACATCATCAAAAAAGTCTACGAATAAATGCTGGAGAGGGTGTAGAGAAAATGGAACGCTCCTACACTGCTGGTGGGAATGTAAATTGGTGCAGCCACGATGGGGAACAGTATGGAGGTTCCTTAAAAAACTAAAAATAGAGTTACCATACGATCCAACAATCCCACTCCTGGGCATATACCTGGAAGATAAAAACTCTAATTCGAAAATATACATGCACACCAGTGTTCATTTCATGGCAGCACTATTTACAATAGCCATGAAAGCAACCTAAATGTCTAATGACAGATGAATGGATAAAGAAGATATGGTATATATGTACATATCGCTTTGCTGTATACCCGAAACTAACACAACATTGTAAATCAACTATTCTTCAATAAAAAAAAAGAATACAACAAACAAACACAAATATTAACTGGGAAAGTACTACAAAGAAGAGATTTTAGTGCTCCAAGAACATAAGAGAGAAAGAACTGATCTAGTTAAGGATGCCTGTGAGGTGAGGTAGGATATAGACTGCCTGTAAAACAAATTCATCCTCAAAGCACAGTGTTTTAACACAACGAAGTGCATCACTTACTCGGTGTATATGATTTATAAGGGTCAGCAGGGGTCTCCTCCACCCAGTCATTCAGGGACTCAGGCTGACAGAGGCTCTGCCATCACAGCCCCCATCTGGAACACATGGCCTCCAAGGTCAGTGTGGGAGAAGAAGAGTAGGATCATCTCACTTAAGGTTTTCAAGGCCAAGTTCAGAAGTGGTTCCCCTCACCCATGTCCACTGAGCAGAATCCAGTCACCTGGTCCCAGCTGAACTGTAAAGGAAGCTGGGAAATGTCTAGGAAGAGAACAATGAAATGGCAATACAGGGCACCGTTTCTGCTGTGAATTGTCATAAAAGGCTTTGGTGAGGAAAAAAAGGGACTGACATGAGGAGGGGGTATACTGCCTCCTCAGGAAGTACTGAGGGACACACAAAAGGGGGCAGAATTCTCCAGCCTCTAATCCCTTGGCTTCTTTTTTGAGCTCAGGGGAGCTTTAACTAATCAACCCATACGTAATATATTGATTTGGGTTATATTTTCCATTTATTTATTCTATCAGTGAAAGGCATTTATGGAGTGTTTACTATGTGAAAGCTGCAGAATAAGATTCTGTACAATAATAAACATGGTATTATTATTTTCCTCAAGGATCTTCAATCTAGTTGAAAAAAAGGCAAATGTGCAGAGATTATTAAGTAATAACACAATAATGACATCGTTTATCAAAGGCATAAACAATACATAATGTATTCTCACACAGCAAGACAGTTGAGTGGTTTGGAGATTAGAATCAACGGCTCATGGATGCCCTCAGGGATCAGATTCTTTATATCTTTCCCTTCTGCCGTCCTCGGGGTTGTCTGTAGTGTTCCACTTCATCTGTAAACGTGACACGATTAAGTGGAAGAAGAGACAGAAAAAGTACATTTCCATCTTGCATGTCCCTTTTTAAGAGTGAGGAGTCTTGAGTCCTTCCCCTAAGTACTCTAGCAGATTCCTTTCCCACTGGATTATGTCAAAGTCAACGTCCCAGATAATCACTGGCAAAAAGTCTCAAGTATTATTGGATTATTCTTTGCGGTTACCAAATGTACTCAGCTCTCCTGAGATATCTATTCACTTTCTTTTTTTTTTTTTCGGTATGCGGGCCTCACACTGTTGTGGCCTCTCCCGTTGCGGAGCGCAGGCTCCAGAAGCACAGGCTCAGTGGCCATGGCTCATGGGCCCAGCTGCTCCGCGGCATGTGGGATCTTCCCGGACCGGGGCACGAACCCATGTCCCCTGCACTGGCAGGCGGATTCTCAACCACTGCGCCACCAGGGAAGCCCTCTATTCACTTTCTACAATGACACCTATGATGCTTAACTTTACATCAACTTGGCTAGGTTCTGGTGCCCAGCTGTTTGGTCAGATACCAGTCTAGATGTTGCTGTGAGGGCGTTTTTAAAGATGTGATTAACATTGAAATCCATAGACTTCGAGTAAAGCAGATTGCCCTCCATAATGCAGCTGGGCCTCATCCAATCAGCCGAAGGCCTTAAGAGAAAAGACTGAGGTCCGCAAGAAGGAAAGAATCCTGCCTCCACACTGCCTCTGGACTCAAGACTACAGCATGGACTCTTGCTAGAATTTCCTGACTGCTGGTTTGTCTTGTAGGTCTCAGACTTGTCAGCCTCCACAGTTGCATGAGGCAATTCCTTAAAGTAAATCTCTCTTTATGTGTATATGCATCCAAATCTCTTTCTCTCTCTCCATACGTATGTATGTATGAATATATATATATATATTCCATTTGTTAGGATCTTGCTTTAGCCCAGCAAGATCTCTGAGAAAACAACACTTGTCTCACCTTGATTATGTGACCGTACTTTGCCTCAAATTACCAGGAGGATGGCATGGTATGGCCCCTGCTGGGAAATGGAGTTCCTGAGTGTCAGCTGCTTCTGCCTCAGGCTTCTTCAGCATCTGGATCAAGCTCATTTGACCTCCATCGGCAGAAGTGAAACCCCAGTTTCTGAGTGAGGAAAATGACTTTGGGCTGACCAGTCCTGGGGGAGGTCATTATATCAGTGTCCACTATCCCCTGAAAGAGAGAGACTCCAAAGGTCATTTATGAAAACCCTAATCCAATCCAGGTGTTCTGGGTGCAGCCTCCAGGGGAAATAAGAAAGCTTTTGATTGTCTCTGCCTGCTGAAAGAAATTATTAGGAAAAATGAGATGGTCTGAATAAAATTCACAAAAGGAGAATCAGATCCGCCTGAGTGATGGGTCTCAAGTGCTGCATCAGTAACTTGACTTCTGCTCCTGTAGCAGGACCATTCTTAGAGACAGGGCTGGTGCAGCTCCTCTGTTCAAGCCATGCAGCTGTCTCTTGGCTCCAACCCAGCTTCAAATAATCTGTCCTGTGATGCTGAGACTGTGACTCTGCGGATTACTCTTCTCCTTTGTCGACCAGTAGGAGGTGCTGGAAGAAGGTGCTGGAAGGAGGAGTATCCCAGAAGACATTTGCTCTTTCCTTTTGCTTGCTGTTTTTGTGTCATCTGAGCAATGGCCCTTCACCCTGGTAGCTATAGTTGGCTCCAGTCCAGCATCTTTCTGTATTCCCAGAATGAACCTCATTGCACCCTGATAAAGGTACCAGTTTTAGCTGGGTGGTGACCCCTCCTCAGACATCTGAGTTCCAGCTCTGCAGGGCCCTTTCCTCTAGCTTCTGAATTCTGGCACCATCACCCTCTTCCTTTTGTTCTCCCAGCCTTAAGAGATGGCTGCTTCCTGTCATTACTATCTCTGTGTTTAACCCATTCCTTGTATTAAATTCTCTCTGTTGAAATATCCGGCATGGTTTCTGATTTTCTGTTTGGACCCTAACTGCTGACACAAATGCATGATGATAGCAGCCCTTAATATTAAATCACAAATTTCATTTCACACACACACACACACACACACACACACACACACACACACAATTTCATGCTTATCACACACCTCTCAGATTAGAATTTGGCTTCTTTTGTAGATTTCCTACAAAAGAACATTTATTGTCCAGCAAACATGTACAACATGTATAGTCCATTTGAGAGTTATATTCTTCATTATAAGTGAGAATGTTTGAATGCTGACTTTTAGACATTAGTCTCTGGGGAATTCCCTGGTGTTCCAGTGGTTAGGACTCAGTGCTTTCACAGCTGAGGACCAGGGTTCAATCCCTGGTTGGGGAACTAAGATCCTGCAAGTCACGCAGTGTGGCCAAAAAACAAAACAAAACAAAACAAAAAAACATCAGTCTCTTGACAGCCTTCCTTTGGCCATCAAGACACATCCATTCCTGGGACACTGGCAATGGGTCTCCTGCACTTGCCTAATGAGGATCAGACCCTAAAATGTGTAATTCCACCAAGGTGATGACACCCTGATTAGCCGACCAATTCCTCCCCTGACTTTGCCTCACGTTGGTGTCAAGCACAAACCTATTTTTCTTAAAATGGCGCCAGCGAATATCTATCTATCTATGTATCTATGTATCTATCTATATATTTTGGCTGCATCCGGCCTTAGTTGCAGCATGCAGGATCTTTCGTTGCGGTGCACAGGCTCCTCTTTGTGGCCTGTGGGCCTCTCTCTAGCTGTGGTATGCAGGCTCCAGAGAGGGTGGGCTCAGTAGTTGCAGCTCAAGGGCTCTCTAGTTGTGGTGTGTGGACTCTAGACCACACAGGCTTAGTTGCCCTGTGGCATGTGGGATCCTAGTTCCCCGACCAGGGATCAAACCTGCATCCCCTGCATTGGAAGGGGGATTCTCAACCACTGGACCACCAGGGAAGTCCCAGCACCAGCTAATATTGAGAGACAATGGGCCCTTTCTGAACACACTATATTCCTTTTTGTAAATTCTTCTCAAACAAAACTTCTCTGGAAATAATCTGAAAAGGTCTTCAATATCAAGATATAAATGACCAGTATAGCTAAACTATATCATCTCAGGGAGTATTTTAATTTTATTTGCATTTTAATTCACCTCTAATTGGTTCCAAACAAAGGGATCAAGCCTTGAGTTTAGAATCTCAGAATTCCCTGAGCTGAGGGTCAGGAGAGTTTTTCCGTGGGAAGGGGTAGGAGAGAGGTGGGTCACACTCCAGATGCTCCTTTCTGGAAATGATGCAAACACATGCCTTCCTCAGCTACCCTTTCAGTTGGCACTGATATAAAGACACATTCTATCACACACAGTTCTTGACTGTCCCTTGCCACACCAGAGCTGATCTCCTTTTGACCAAAGGCACAGTGAAGCACCCTGGGGGAGGCCACAGGGCACCTACATATCACATAACAGCCTCCTCTGTGAAGCTATACAAATATTTGCCTCTGGCTTGCAGAGCAGATCTATGGAGCTGACTTTTCACACGTATTCGCAGTGTCTGCACCTCTGTGGTTCATGGTGGTATCTGTGCCAACGTCCTGGCTGGAGCCTAGGAGCCAATCAAGCAAGCAAGATGCAGTGGCAGTCCCAGTACATCATAGCAGCCAGATGTCCCCAGGCCTTTGCTGTGGACTTTCATAGCCAGAGACAGCTGTGCAGAACTGGGGCTCTGGTAACTTCCATGAGTTTGCTGGGTGTAGATGTTCTCAACCCTCAGGCCACAATTAAGAAATCATGCCCACCTTTCCCCCCCACCAAAAAAAGAAAAGAAATTATGCCCAACTCTGATTCATATATTTTTCTTTTCAAAAGTTCAAGAGAGAATCTTTTTTTCAAATTAATTTTTATTGGAGTGTAGTTGCTTTACGATGTGTTAATTTCTGCTGTACAGCAAAGTGAATCAGCTATATATATATTCATATATCCCCTCTTTTTTTGGATTTCCTTCCCATTTAGGTCTCCACAGAGCTTATGGACATTGCCAGAGCATTATGAAATGATAACCCCAAATAAGATTTAATAATCAGCCAAGGTTTAAAATGCATTTCATGGGAAGGTGCCAGAAAACACAAACTAAGGGCTGGGGACTCTTCTCTGGGCCAGGTTTGCTATTCTCTATCCAAGAACTTGAGCAATTGGCTAAACCTTTTTAGACGGCCATCTCCCTGTCTGTAAGATGATGAGGTCTGGAGTTTTTTAAGGATTCCTTACATGCTTTCTGTATTGGTTTGCTGGGGCTGCCACAACAAACTACCACAAACTGGATGACTTAAACAAAGGAATTGATTGTCTCATAATTTATTGTCTCGAGGCCAGAAGTCTGAGATGGAGGTGTCTGTCAGCTGGGTTGGTTCCTTCTGAGGGCTGTGTGGGAGAATCTCTTCCATGCCCTTTTTCTAGCTTCTGGTTGATGGCTGGCAATCTTTGGCGTTCCTTGATTTTTAAATGCATCACCCCATCTCTGCTTTCATCTTTACCTGGTGTTCTCCCTGTGTCCGTGTCTGTTTCTATGTCTAGTTTTTTCCCCTTTATAAGGACAGAGTCATATCTGGGTAAGGTCTACCCTAATGACCTCATCTTAACTTGATTGTCTGAAAAGACTATTTCCAAATAAAGTCATACTCATAGGTACTGGAGGTTAGGACCTCAATGCCTTTTTGGGTGCTACAATTCAACACATAACACTCGGACTCCAGATTCTTGTTCTGGCTGCTATGGAGCTGGCCTTCTCTCTGCAGTCAGCCTGACATTGGTCTTCTGCTTTGCTGTAGAGGGAGGAAGACAGATGGAGTCATATCCTCATAACCCCTTTCCAAGGGTGCAATACCAGGCAAGTTACTTTACTTCTCTGAGCCTCTGTTTCCTCATCTATAAGACGAGGTTTACTGAGAGAAGTCAGTGAGCTAAAGCAAAGAAGTACTTGGCTGACGTATGGTAAGTGCTCAACAAATGAGAGATAGTATTGTTATTTATTCCTACTGAGTCAAGGAAAGGATGGGTCAGTGAGTCCTAACCCCGACTGCACATTAGAACCATCTCAGGGACTTTTCAAAAACTCTTCGTGCCCAGGTCCCACTAGCGATTCTGAATCAATTGGTGTTGGATGGGATCCAGGCACTGATATCTTTAGAAGCGCCCTGGTTTATTTTATTATGCAGACAGGACTGAGAACCACTAGAATAAATGAAAGGGTGGAAAACACCAATGGAAATTCCCAATACAGTTGCAAGTCAGAAGAGGTTGACTTGGAGTTACTTATCCATATGGGCCCAGGTGGTGGGAGCAGCCAGAAACAGCTCTTAGAAAACTCGTGAATGAGGTGACCTAGATTTCAGAGCCGTTTCTTGCTTTGTGGTCTCCCTGTAAAATTTTTTCTAGGCTTCCCTGGTGATGGAGCCCTGGGCCTTTTCTCCCACAGCAATATCCCATCCACTTGCTCGACCAAGGATACCTAAGAGCTGTCCTTCCACAGTCTCCTGCTCCGGGTCTGCACAAAAATCCTCAGGAAGAATTGATGTCAGAAAACCGCTTGATGTGTTACCTTCCTCGGGGATATCTGCCCAAGGGAGTGCTCGTCGCAGAACTCAAAAAATCCCCCAGTGGGGAAATCCTGGACACCTAAGGGTAGACTTAGGAAATGGGGATGGCAGAGTTCCTTACACCCCGCTAGGTGGGAGCTGCCTGCTTAGAAGAAGCATGACTCCCAAGGTCCTTGCATTTGTGAACTGACGAGCTTTTATTTTACTGAATCACACTCTCACTCCATCCTCCTCACCAAATCCTTTTAGGTATAAATGTGAGGTCTAGAAGCAGCTGTTCTGGCAGTGGCAGGAGTGATGAATCTTGCATCGAGAGTTGGCTTTTGGTTCCCAGGCCCCTTTGCTGAGTGAGGAGGGCAGCTGTGAGCAGCCCTCTCGCCACTTTCCTCTCTCCAGCTGCTCTGTCGCCTCATCATCAGGCCTGGCTTCCCCAGCTTCGGCTTCTTACACTGTCACCCTTGCCCTCTAAGCATCACATAGTGACCACTCACTGCCTTTTAAGTCCCAGGGTGTCTTCAGTCCTCATGGAGGAGGGCAGTGACTTTTTGTTATGTGAGTGAATGAGTAATATTAAATAAGATGATATGGAAATAGAAGCAATTTTTAATGGCAAAGCTATATGAGTTCTCTTTATTATCACTAAGAGGTTAGGAATGTCCATTTTCTCTTTGGCTGAATTCTTAAAAATGGACCAAGTATCCTAAAGGAAATGATAGTTCTCTCCATCCTGATCTACTTGGGGGAGGTTGTTTGGTTTGATGCCTTCCAATTCTTCAATCTTATTTATTTTTTCATTGATTTTTAAAAAAATCTGATTCATCTTTATATATATATAAATTTATTTATTTATTTTTGGCTGCGTTGGGTCTTCGTTGCTGTGCAACAGGCTTTCTCTAGCTGCGGGGAGCGGGGGCTACTCTGTTGCAGTGCACCGTCTTCTCACTTCGGTGGCTTCTCTTGTTGCGGAGCAGGGGCTCTAGGCACAGGGGCTTCAGTAGTTGTGGCACGTGGGCTTCAGTAGTTGTGGCTCGTGGGCTCCAGAGCGCAGGCTCAGTAGTCGTGGTGCACGGGTTTAGTTGCTCCGCGGCACGTGGGATCTTCCCGGGTCAGGGCTCGAACCTGTGTCCCCTGCATCGGCAGGAGGATTCTTAACCACTGTGCCACCAGGGAATTCCCTCGATTTCTTCAATTTAATCAAAATATGTCAGAAGGAAGAGGAGCCAGAGACAGACAACCTTCTTTTAATATGAAGCAGGATGTCATACCTTCATCTGGCAATAAAGCGACTTGGTCCACTTTGATTTAACTTTGGCTTTGGGGAACTCCAGGGTAAAGGAAATGAAACCTAGGATGGGGAAATGCTTTTGCTAAACCCAGAGACTCTGCACCTGAATCCAGCTCAGTGTTCTGGAGTCTGTTGCCAGTGCCGGAGGCAGAAATGAGTTCCTTTAAGTGGCGGCCACAGTGGGGAAATATTAACTGTACGATGAGAGTGCAGAGCTCTCTTGATGGCCCTGAACACGTTCCCACTGCCATTTCAGACGGAATTGATGCAGTTAAGCCCGAATTTCCTGGCAAGCCCGGGAGGAGGTTTTTCCAAAAGGCATCTTAGACCGTAAAGGCACAGCCTCTCCATGTCTAATAGCAAAAGCAAACCACTGGACACATGCTGCCTGTTTCCAGCTGGTTGTGCATGTTTTCTCCACACTTTAATAAAAAACATGCCAAGGTGTGACATTTATGAACCCCACCAACTGGGAGCTGTCACACAAATCGTTTTGCCTGTGATGTGGGAAAGTAATGAATGGGGGCCGTTCCGCCCGCGGAGGAGGACTGCTCTCCCTCTGGCCTGCAGCCTTATTTATTACATACCGAAGTATAAAACCGCCTGGCCGGCTGCAAGTCTCATCTGCAGCCCTGGCACTTGCCCGAAGAGATCACGGCAGCCGGAGCCCTAGCCGTCTTCTCTGGGAGGCTCTGTGGCTCTTTTGAGAATCATGCTCGGAAGGCAGCTCGTCTGTTGGCACCTGCTGGCTTTGCTTTTCCTCCCTTTTTGCCCGGGTCAAGATGAATACATGGAGGTGAGCGGAAGAGCTAATAAAGTGGTGGCGAGAATAGTGCAAAGCCATCAGCAGACTGGCCGTAGCGGCTCCAAGAGGGAGAAAGTGAGAGAGCGGAGCCATCCTAAAACTGGGACTGTGGATAATAACACTTCTACAGACCTAAAACCCCTGAGACCAGATGAGCTACCGCACCCCGAGATAGATGACCTAGCCCAGATCACCCCATTCTGGGGCCAGGTACTCGGAATTCTCTTTTAAGGATTACTGTCAAAGCTTAATGAGTTTGTTGTTTTTGCTCTTTTTTCAGCTATGATTCTTAGGATCGGTGCTTTCCAGAAGTTGGCTGAGCTGCCTGTGGGTCTCTCTCTGGGTTGCTGTGGGATACTAGGGACGAGGCTGGTCTGTGTTAGAAAATCAGCAGAGGTTTAGCACTGATGGACTGAGATAAAGAGAGGCCACAGCTGCCCCATCAGAAAGGGGAAGAGGGACAGCCAGCCCTGCTCTGCTGTGATTTGGTTTCTTTCTTGCTCTGTTGATGCGGAAAGGAGGAGAGCTGACCTTTGCAGATCTGACCTTTGCAGATAGATCATTAGAGATAATCATCTGCAGATCGTAAGTTGGACTTCGTTAATTCTTCCCAGCAGAGAGAAACTGCGCTTTGAGATTTTCATTTGATTTGCGAGTTTACTGTGACATTTCATGCCAGGCATGGTTATTTGATTTATAGCACTCTAGGTTGCTAAGTCTCTATGTTTGCTCTGTTTAAAAAAGGACCAAAGAGTTAAAACAAAAACACACTGTGTTTAAAATGCAGACTTGATTCTGTTGTATGATTTAATGCCTGATAATCACAAAGGACTTGTGTAAGACGCTGAGTATAAGCACAGCATCTAAGGAAACATCTTTAACTCTTTCAGGGTAGTACGGGAGTGAGTTAAGGTTTCAGTGTAGTGAATGGCAAATTGATGAAACTCATTTTATTTTATTTTATTTTTATTTATTTATTTATGGCTGTGCTGGGTCTTCGTTTCTGTGCGAGGGCTTCCGCTAGTTGTGGCAGGCGGGGGCCACTCTTCATCGCGGTGCGCGGGCCTCAGTATCGCGGCCTCTCTTGTTGCACAGCACAGGCTCCAGACGCGCAGGCTCAGTAATTGTGGCTCACGGGCCCAGTTGCTCCGCGGCATGTGGGATCTTCCCAGACCAGGGCTCGAACCCGTGTCCCCTGCATTGGCAGGCAGATTCTCAACCACTGCGCCACCAGGGAAGCCCCGATGAAACTCATTTTAATCGAAAACATTAAGAACGGGAAGAAACTGGTTTTCAACTATGTCTTTATTATTTTTTTAATTAAAAAAAATTTAATTGAGGTATAATTGACATATAACATTATGTTAGCTTCAAGTGTACAACATAAAGAAGAAGCATATTTTGATTTGCCTTCTAGGTATCAAGCATGCTGAAATCAGATGAGGGGCAAGGGGAGTTATTCTGAACTATATGATCTTTTTTTAATTAAACATTAAAAAAAATTATTTTATTTATTTATTTATTTTTGCCTGCATTGGGTCTTCGTTGCTGCACGCGGGCTTTCTCTACTTACGGCGAGCAGGGGCTACTCTTCTTTGTGGTGCATAGGCTTCCCATTGCGATGGCTTCTCTTGCTGCAGAGCACCAGCTCTAGGCGCGCGGACTCAGTAGTTGTCGCTCTTGGGCTCTAGAGTGCAGGCTCTGTAGTTGTGGCACACAGGCTTAGCTGCTCTGTGGCATGTGGGATCTTCCCGGACCAGGGCTCGAACCCGTGTCCCCTGCACTGGCAGGAGGATTCTTTTCTTTCTTTCTTTCTTTTTTTTTTTTTTTTGTGGTACACGGGCCTATCACTATTGTGACCTCTCCCATTGTGGAGCACAGGCTCTGGACGCACAGGCTCAGTGGCCATGGCTCATGGGCCCAGCCGCTCCGCGGCATGTGGGATCTTCCCGGACCGGGGCACGAACCCGTGTCTCCTGCATCGGCAGGCGGACTCTCAACCACTGCGCCACCAGGGAAGCCCCCTGAATTATATGATCTTTGAACAAATAAGTTTTACTACAAGAATTGACTGCTTCTATGCGTTGAATAGGCCCTGACAGAGTCCATGCAGCTGAAATCTAAACTCCTCTGACGACAGATTGAAAGTTTACGCTGAGACTGGTAGCGTGATCAGACCAAGACCACAGGCAGAAGCAGCTGTAGATCCGGGACAGACCTGGGACTTCTAACTTGACCACAGATGCAGTTGTCCGAACTATTCTGTGGGGCCTGGTCAAGAAAAAGTTGCTCCTTTGCAGAGCCGTGGAAGAAATGATATCCTCTAAATCCAATCCTGCTTTTTGAAAGCTGCTTTTAGAGATTGTTCTTTCATCTGACAGTCTTTTGGCTGAAGAGTGAGTAATATTCATTTGTGTTTTTCTCAGTGGTAAAGATATTTGTGCTGTTGTCCAAGCCTTGATCTGGACTTTCTACTTCAAAAACTGGGCTCTTTGCTGGATCCTTCCTGGTCACGGCATGTGAGCCCCCAGAGGCAGCAGAAGGCAGATGTAGGCTGTCATCAGTCATCAGTTCTTGACAGGCCACTGAAATCCAAATTACATTTCTATTCCACCCCACCTTCCAGTGCCTCTGGGCATCTAGCATGTTGAAATCAGATGAGGGGGAAAAGAAGCCACTTTCTGGGTTTTCTTTTTTTTCAGCCGGGGGCCTTTCCAACTCCCTTGGGTTCCTGAAGTATTTCCAAACCAGCCCCCAACAGGAGATAGTGAGGAGATTTAGCCACTGATATTCTAGACGTTTCAGTACAACTCTCTGCCGGTGGATATGGAGACCCACGTGGAATTTAGGATTGTTCTGTGTTCTTCTCTCACTTCCCACACTGCTTCTTTTCTTTTAATCCTCCTTTTCCCTCATTCATCCCTTTACCAATTATTTCGTGTGCTTCTACTATGAGTCATGTTTTCGGATGGGGATAAATACACTCAAGCTTCTCTCTCTGAGCAATGCTGAAGGGCTCTAGTGGGGATAAATCGACAGGTAATTAAGTACCAGGTGATACACATAGTAAAGGCACAAAAGACTGTTGGGGGAAAAGGGTCAGAATGGTGGTGGCAGCTGAGTCAGATCTCAAAAGATGAGACGAAAGGGTGGGCAGCCCCGGAAAAAATAAAATAAACAAATATGTGCCACAGCAAGAGCCTTGAGAGAGGTTTGAGGAGTGGGTGTAGCTGGAGAGCTGGGCTATAAGAGGAAGACACCAGAGATTTTAGTGCCACCTGATGGATTCTGTTGGCTGGTGAGGAAGCTTAGACCTTATTTTGCCAGCAAAATTTTGTTTGTTTGTTTGCGCATAGCGGGCAGTGAGGTGATCAAGTGTGTGTTCTAGAAAGATGACTCTGTCCATAGCATTTGGGCAGAGATGTGTAGAGGTGGGCTGAGCAGACCTGCACTCTCTTTTCCTGGCATTTTCTTCTCTGTAGCTCTTCATTGTTCACCTTTATCCAGCTCCCCTCCCCTTCCTGGACACCTATCTCTCCCTCTTCGACTTCCCTTCACCTTCTTTCTCTTCCCTCTTCCTTAAGTTAAGGAAGGAGCTGTGGACTGTCTTTCCTGAAGTCATTTCCCAATAGTAGAGCTTCATTCTCAGTAGCTGCCCCTAGGCCTCCACCTACAAAATGGATGCAACTTGTCTTAGGGATTTTCTTCCTCCCATGCTGTCCATTTGCATGAACTTGGTTTTCAAATTTGACCTAATTTGGGGAAAGGAGTTGATAAACTTAAGAGGGTGATATAGAGAACTACCTAGAATGTCATTTTCCCTTACCTGGGAGAAAACTTCTCAATGAACACATCCTGTCCAACTTGTTCTAAGGCTCATGAACATGGTTCCATTTGACTGAACTCTGAAAGACCAGGCCAGAGGGAGGCCCATGTTGTGAAATGTCACAGGACAGTTCTCAGGAAGGGGCCCACTTAATGACCAGAAGTCTCTCCGTTTTGGCGGCAGCGTTATGCTCTCAAAGTGGTTGGGTTTGCACCCCATCTGATGGCGCTAAGGCCTCATACCCAGACACTAGATTTCAAAACAACATCTTTCTTTCTTTTTTTTGCGTTACGCGGGCTTCTCACTGTTGTGGCCTCTCCCGTTGCGGAGCACAGGCTCCGGACGCGCAGGCTCGGCGGCCATGGCTCACGGGCCCAGCCGCTCCGCGGCATGTGGGATCTTCCCGGACCGGGGCACGAACCCGCATCCCCTGCATCAGCAGGCGGACTCTCAACCACTGTGCCACCAGGGAAGCCCAAAGCGACATCTTTCTAAGTCACCATTTGAGGCTTTGGAAAAGACTTCAGTATCCTTGTTTGCATTATAGAGCTGGAAAGAAAATTCATGACCATCTTTACCCTATCCTCTAATTTAGTGGACAAGAAAAATGATGTCTGGGGGAAAGGGACTTCACAAAAGTCACACAGACCTGTGATGGGAGTTTTGGTTCCAGTCTACTTCTTTTTCTGACATTCTTAGATCTCACTTTTTCAATTCTATTTTTAAACAAACGGTTCCACTTCAGTACTTTCCCTCCCTCCCCACCCTTCTCCTTCCCTAAAATTTGTTATTGGCAGAGCTTAGGATTTCTTGGAGCTTAAATGGCTGTATTTCATATTAGCAAAATCATACCAGGAAATTACAGAATACCTACTTCTCAGATTGCATCTTTGGATTAGAAGATGGGGTGGTGCTGTGGGGTCTGACTTTCCAAGGGTCTGAAATCCCTTGTCTCAGACCAATTGCTTTCGCTGCTTTTCTTTTCCTCTGCCAGTTTTATAAAAGGTTTTCATAGACTCCCATACCTGTCCAAGGTTGGGACTGGGGGACAGAAGACTAGACTAGGAGATTGCTCTAAATCCTAGCTACTGAAAACTTGAGATTGAGCTCTGAGCCATTGCAGGCAATTGCTTGGACTACAGATGTTGTTCTGCATTTTTTCTTAATAGCTAGGCGGGAACCTGTAGGAAAAAGGAATGAGGGTAAGGAAAAAAGCCCAAGCTTATTTTTTTGTTTGTTGTTTTAATTTAATTTAATTGTTTAAATAATTTTTATTGGAGTATAGTTGATCTATAATGTTGTGTTAGTTTCTGCTGTACAGCAAAGGGAATCACTTGTACATATACATATATTCCCTCTTCTTTAGATTCCTTTCCGTGGCCATGACCGAGTGTTGAGTAGAGTTTCCTGTGCTATAAAAGTCTAGAGGTCCAGCAGTGTGAAGCCTTGATCCTTTGTTCTGCTTGGATTTCTAATGATAGAGAAAACTTCAATTTTGAATGACTTCTTCCTCCCTCCCTTTCTCTCTTTCTCTCTCTCTCTTGTCCTTCCTCTCTCACCCCATCCTTTCCTTTTAAAAAATGAATCCCTTAGCAACAGTATGCTATTTTCAAAAAACTTTTGAATTATAATTGGTGTCGAGGAAAGTTTCCACCAGTCTTTTGTAAGCTATCATTTAAAGTTGCCAGTTTAAGAGACTTCCCTGGTGGCGCAGTGGTTAAGAATCCACCTGCCGATGCAGGGGACACGGGTTCGAGCCCTGGTCCGGGAAGATCCCACATGCCGCGGAGCAACTAAGCCCGTGAGCCACAACTACCGAAGCCCACACGCCTAAAGCCCGTGCTCCACAACAAGAGAAGCCACCGCAATGAGGAGGCCGTGCACCGCAACGAAGAGCAGCCCCTCGCCACAACTAGAGAAAGCCCATGTGCAGCAACAAAGACCCAACGCAGCCAAAAGTAAATAAATAAATAAATTTTTTTTTAAAAGTTGCCAATTTAGAAGAGACTCCAAATTTTATGAGCAGCTCTAACTCTTCTGCCATTCAACTTCTGCCAAATCTCTAGCTCCTTTGATAGTAAGCACACGTGTTTTAGAAATTTATCATTGAATAAAGAAGTGTTGAACTCAGTGTCATATTTTGAATACATTTAATATCCATTAAGTACTCATGAAATCTCGGTTCAAATAATGCGTTAATCACTTTAGGTTTTCAAGTGGAATATGAAACAGAACAGCATGTTAAAGGTGGAAGTTTAATAAAAGGGAGTTAAAGTTGTTTCAGGATGTAGATAATTAATAAGAATTTATTGGACTAATGAATACTTTCTTTCCTTAATTTTCTAAGGCAATTTATGTGTGTTGTATTGCAATTCAGAATTTCTAAGAACTCTACCCAATATCATGAATATAGGTAGACTTAATAACTATATTTGAGGTTGGTAATGTTTATCATTTGAGGGTCATCTACTCAATCTAGCTACATCTGAGACTACTGGCAGTTGGAAAAGAAAGGGAGCTTTCTCTTTCTGAAGGAGCTTTCTCTTTTCCTGTAGCAGCAGGAACATACTTCCCAGAAACACAGCCCCAATCCTGTACTTCCACTCCCACTTTCCAAAGATCCTATTCTTCTAGTGACTCTCCTGTTTCCTTTGCCTTCTGATCACCTCATTAGCTACTCCCTGACTCCTTTGCCATTGACATAAGATGACATAAGTCACCCCACACGTTCTTTTCTGATGTGGTCATAGGCTGTTTGGAATTAAGCTTACCTAGGGGCTGTGGCCAGAGGAAGCGCAAAAGTTCTAATCACTCATATGTACCTTTCTCTGAAGCTTCTCTTTGTATTTTTTCAAAGTCTCCACAAACTGGAGGACTGCCCCCAGACTGCAGCAAGTGTTGTCATGGAGACTACGGCTTTCGAGGCTACCAAGGCCCCCCTGGACCTCCTGGTCTCCCTGGCATTCCAGGTAAGGATGAGAGAGATGCGTTGTTTTCCAGTCTAATTGCAGACTGTGCCAAAACAGGAGCCAGGGGTGAAGCTCAGTGAGTTGGGGTCACTTGTGTGTGATCCAAAGCTTATGCATGGAAAATCCAAAAGAGGGCTGGGTGGGGAACTGGGCTTATTGAGTTAATGAGGTGGAACTGTATAAACCATAGTATTTATTATCCATACTGCTTGCAGAATCGCACAGGCATTAGGCCTGCTGGGGCCCCAGCTTACAGGCCAGGAGGCCCTTCCCCAGCGTGGAGTCTGGAACCACTGGAGCTTAACAGGTTTATACTCTTGTTTCAGTGTTTCTGCCACCGTGTGCTCCATACAGAGCACTAGATCTAGGCTTCAGGGGATTTGGGAAGTGAGAGTGAGGAGGAGAGCTTGCTGCTCTGGGTTATAGTCATCTTCACAGTCTCTTTTACTGAGCTACACATCTTTCTGTCTGATTCTAGGTCAAGCTGAGTTTTTCTTCCCTTAACCCCCAGGTCCTTCCATGCTCAGCTGTCTCTCAGTTGACCTTCATGCCTCTCTTGGACTCATGGGAACATTTTTGGGCTCCAGCACCATATGATGGCATGGGGCATGCTGTAGAGCTACACTGGGTCCCTCTAGACCCACTGTTCAGCCATCTCTACAACTCAGTGGCACCCCAGACATGGATCATTTGGGGGAACTTGCTAGTCTCCTGGGGCAGCCAAGGAAAGGGAAGCCCAGGTGCCCTCTGTCCCAGGACCTCCAAATCTATCTGGGGGTTTAACTGACTTTCTTGTCTCCAGGTCAATTCCTGGGGATAGAACATTCTCTCAGGGTTTGGCACATGTCTGCTTGCTCTTCTCTGACTTACTCCCACTGATGTTAATATTTAACAAAGAAGGTTTAATTTTTCGTAATACTTTTGAGTGGCTTGTCAAAGGAAACCACATTTAGAATGAGAAAGTGCTCCGTTAGACTTTAGGATCAGTAGCTTGGAATCTATGTCTCTGAACATCAAGCGCAGCAGGCAGCCGGTACGGTGATTACAGGTGGGGGACTTTCAGATCCCTCTAAAATCTTCTTAGGTCTAAACTCTTCTGAGGTCACAGGACAGGCTGGCCTTGGCTATGCGCGTCCCATCAGGAACAGTTTTGTCATTAGCACATTAACTTGTAAACCCAGTCAAAGTTCATTAATCTGTAAGGATTGCAAGCTCGGTATGAAACCTGACCAAAGGTGGCACACAAAATAAACAACACAAGAGCCTGGAATTCAACAAATATAAAAATAAAGGGAGAGGTGTAGAAATTATCTCTTAGCAAAGTAAAGTGAAGAGTTGAAATCATTATCCAAGTCTTGCTTTCAAGATTACTGTTATAATTTTTTTATCAATGATTTTACTTTTCCTCCAGTTATAAAAGTAGTTCTTGTTCTTTGTAGAAAATTTCAAAAATGAAGAAAAGTGTATAGAATGACACAAAGATCATTTGTGCTTCATCCACTTAGAAAAACATAAACCACTGCAAAATATTTTTATGTAATTTGTTCTAGTCTTTTTCCCCTTTGGATAAAACATGTGCATATATTATATTATATTATATATATATATATATATACTTATACATAGTATCATGCTATCACTATTGATTGGTTCATAACATTTTTTATCTAAAAATATGCTGTTAAATATTTTTCCTCAGCATTCCTTTTTTTTGTAACTATATAACATCATTTACTGGGATGTACCATTTTTTAATTTAGCCCTTTCAGTATTGACGGACATTTAGGTGGTTTCAAATCTTTGCTATTATAAAGGATGCTTTATAATGTCTCTATGCAATTTTTTTTTTTTTTTTTTTTGTAGTATGTGGGCCTCTCCCGTTGCGGAGCACAGGCTCCGGACGCGCAGGCTCAGCGGCCATGGCTCACGGGCCCAGCCGCTCCGCGGCACGTGGGATCTTCCCGGACCGGGGCACGAACCCGTGTCCCCCACATCGGCAGGCAGACTCTCAACCACTGCGCCACCAGGGAAGCCCCATATGCAATTTTTCATCCAAGTCTTGCTTTATAGGAAAAACAGCCTTTGGAGCCTGGAGCCTTAAGAGTATCTAAGGCTGTTTTCAGTGTCCCATTTAAAAGCGATCCCATCCAATGATGTCACCATGGCTGTGTTTGAACTTGTTTCAAATGGTCCCCTTTTACAATTAAGTTTGTGCATTTTTGAAGAAAGGAGCTGCATTTGTATAAAAATAGATGGTGAGTATGAGTGACTGGGCTTTCTCATGTGATGATGTCTGGTTGTTTAAGGAAACCATGGAAACAATGGCAATAATGGAGCCACTGGCCACCAAGGGGCCAAAGGAGAGAAAGGAGACAAAGGTGATCTGGGGCCACGAGGGGAGCGTGGGCAGCATGGCCCCAAAGGAGAGAAGGGCCACCCGGGTATCCCACCAGAGCTGCAGGTAAATCGTCTGGGCATGTCCCCAGATGACCCTCACTCAGGGTCCAGGAATCAGAAGGCTTGAGTGCTTCTTCATCCTCAGTGTTGAGTAAACCTGTCTCAGTTTGTTCATCTCCACCACAGGGTGTTTGCAGAAGACCTATGCTGCCAAAGTGCATTGAAATCATTCTTAGGGAGAAATGTACGGAGGGTGAAATTCAACACCCTCATTAGACCAAATAAAAAGCAACCCTGAACATCAGCTAATCTCCATTTTCCGAATGAGGCGATATGTTCAATAAAAAGGTTTTGGGCGACTCGAATATGTAAACTTTTAGATGCATAAAATATTATTAAGTAGATATTTGACCATTCCGTTTATTTATCAATTTTGTTACATTTGCATATTTAAATTACATATATGGATATTAATATACAAGTAATTCTATCAAATCAGATTTCGTGGCATTAATTTTTATTAAAGCTTTTCTCATCAGTATTTTCTTTATTACTGGAGGCATTTTATTTTGAGTCATGAGACCATATTCATTTCAGCTTAAAGTTTTTAAAATTCATTTATGAGGCTATCATTGGACATTTTATCTCAAGGCCACTACCCATTTATCTGTTCTTTTTTTAAATATATAAATTTATCTATTTATTTTTGGTTGTGTTGGGTCTTCATTGCTGTGCATGGGCTTTCTCTAGTTGCAGAGAGCAGGGGCTACTCTTTGCTGCGCTGTGCGGGCTTCTCTTGTTGTGGAGCACAGGCTCTAGGCGCACAGGCTTCAGTAGTCGTGGCTCTCAAGCTCTAGAGCACAGGCTCAGTAGTTGTGGCGCGTGGGCTTAGTTGCTCTGTGGCATGTGAGATCTTCCCGGACCAGGGATTGATGCTGTGTTCCCTGCACCGACATGCAGATTCTTAACCACTGAGCCACCAGGGAAGTCCCCCATTTATCTGTTCTTTATTTCTCTTTTAAGTGATCTTCAAAATTCTTGTTGTCGGTAATACCTAAAACTTGCAAATGTGAAATGTGAGGTTAGGTCACACCAAGAAAATTACTAAGTCTGGATTATTTATTTATTTATTTGGCTAATATTTTGAAGATGGATTCTTCCAAGGGACTCCTATCAACATTGAAAACTGGCATTTTTTTTTGCTTGTTTCTGGCTGGTATGTGTTCCTGAAACAGTAACTAGTGATTAAAATTCAGTAACAGAGAACATACTGATGGAATAAAATTCATATTTTAAGTCAAGTCAAGAAAAATTTAAACATAATTTTTTCTCTGCCCATTTGGGCCTCCTCCCTTCCCTCTAGTGTGCATTGTGCATCTGCATTATGCATTAACCAGACCTCCCCAATGGCAGAAATAACTGCTCAACCATAAAGATCAATTTCTCTTCTTTTGACGCCAGACATGTAACTCCTTAGAATATAATATTGCTTACTTACAACCTTATTAATGTTACTAGCTATATTACTTGTATTCTGCCTATTTTATAAGATTATTTTTTCTTTCATTACCAGTGTGTGACTGAGCTTCCAATAAAAATAATGTTGACTACGGGACTTGAAACAATTGACCAAATATATAGTTCTGTAAGATTAATGATTCTAATAGTGTAACTCTAGATATAGGAAGAAGCAACAAGAGGGAGCCATTTCCTGAACCGCAACAGATTAGTAACACAGGTGGTCCAGAGGCTTTTGGCTACTGTTAACTGGGTCTGGTCCAGTAATAGCACATGGAGTGTCCTATCAAGGAAAACCTCGGCTGACCTGGGAATGAGCATTCCTAGTGCAGTGGGACAATTGGTCACAAACTGCCTCCCAAACCTTGGTTGAAATTAAGAACAAAAGGGAGAGGATTGTAAAATAAAGAATGTTGTCCACCATCCAGTTCTATAAGAACCAAGTCATTAGCTACTGCAGTCACTGACTTATAATACACTGTGAAAAGAATTCAGGGCAAAGATCAGGATGAGGCATTGTGTGGTCTGGGAAAACTGACAGAACTGGCCCTCAGACAGTTAAATCTTTTCAGGAGAGAAATTTATGAACCCAGTTTCTTGCATCTTACCAGTACTTAGAAAAGCACTGAAACCATTAACTAAGATATCTGTTCCTTGTGAATAGCAGTAACCTTCTACCAAGATGTATGCTTGATTGCATGTAGCCCTTCACTAAAATCACATATATACTGGTTTCTCCCCCTAACCCCATACCTCTTCAGAACAGTCCTCAGAGATTTCTGAAAGACTGTCCCCTGGCAGTCTTATAAATGTACATTTATACTGGCACACAGACCGCAGGTTGGCTCTAATAAATTTTCCAATTTCTGTCTTTGATTATTGATTAATATTTTCATGGACAATACTATAACACAAGAAACTTTTAAAGAACTATAAGGTACAACAACTCTATCTGAAATATCAGTGGGGGAAAACTTTACCCTTTATTTGGGCATGTGTGGTAGTTGTTTGACTTGGATAAATTCCATCATTTTGGGGGGAATCAAGTTATTTTGAGGGTAAACTAAGAGATCCTGTGTGTTACTCAACCTGCTTTTGTGGTTTCCTAACATCTTTTTTTTCGTAACTTTTTAATGACTGCTGTTTAATAATTTTAGCAACCTGCGGTCTGTGTGCCAGTATAAATTTACAAAGAAAAGGAAACAGATGCCATCACCCAGGTTATAGGTACCTAATAAGATGGATGGTTCTCAAAGCTAGAAACTAACCCAAATCTGTGAATGGTTATATCCTAGTTAAGGGGCCTTGTAGTAGCCAGTTTAATGGAGAACACCTGGGCAATTATTACATTTGCTCCATCAGCTTTTTAACCCTAAAACCACATTACGGTCATTAGGGAGAACTACTTTCACATGTTTTGAAGGAGGCATTAAAGTGGAGACAAGACTGGTCCCGGGCAGACTGTAACGGAGGGTGACTTCCGGCCCCTTCATCCCCATTTCTAAATCTCTTCCTCTGGTGTCGGCCTGCCCCAATCCTTTCTGTGTTGATTCTCCCAGGCCTGCCTCCCTGCCCACACCCCAAGTCTTCCAGAACTTCAAATTATTTGCTCTCTCCCCTCCCACCCCTCTCCCTTAAAACTTCCATTCATTCAAGATGGATAATCCGATCAAGTTAAAGAATTTATTGATCTAATTTGCACTCAGTTTCAATGACTCATTTGGACAGGGGACTGGCATTGACTTTCAAATGTGACTCTCCAATGGTGGTACAATTTCTGAGTGTGGGCTATTCCCATACCACCAAGCAATTCTCGGATACCAGCTGGATGTCCTACAATTTAGCTCACTTCTGACACTTAAGAGCTCAGTCCTTCGAGACTGACCCACCCTTCCCCCACTCTCCCCAAACCTCCATGCGTTCACCAACTGGGAAACTCTCCAAAGCTTGTCCTTTGGGTTTTTATGGAGGCTTCATCACTTAGGCAAGAGTAATTAAATCATTAGCCATTGGTGACTGATTCTCTGTCCAGCCCCTATCTCTCCACTGCGGAGGTTTGGGGGCAGGGGCTGGGAAGGGGAAGATGGGGGAGGATTGAGAGTTCAAAGCTCTCTAATCACGCGGTTGGCTCCACGGGCAACCAGACCCACCTGAGGGGCTTTTCCAAAGTTACCTCATTAACATAACAAAAGACACCTCGATTTCCCTCAACACTTAGGAGATTCTAAGGACCTCAGGAGTTCTCTGCCAGAACTGGGGGCAAATACTAAATATATATGTATTATAAATCATAATATCACAGGTGTCTTTTATGGAAAAAAATAACACAGGGCAAACAAAGTTAAAAAGTTGGCTGCAGGACTTTTCAGATCCTTTAGTATATGCTAATGGGCATTTAATAGCTATATGTAGAAGATTTCATCCAAGTTTTCCAATATTACTTGATAATAGAATTTTAATATCTCAGAAAGCACTTTAAAGTCTAATGTTCATTGAAACACATGCTCAGAACTGTTGATATATACTTTTAATGATGCATAGTATAAAAATGTCAGAAATCACCATGACTTATTTAATTTTTCTCCAGAGATTAATGTTTAAATTATTTCCAATCTTGCTGTTACAAATATTGGTGAAATAAACTTACTTGTATCAAAACCTTATTTCTCTAAGATAAATTGCCTTTTAATTAACCACCAACTCTTTGCTTAGATTGCATTCATGGCTTCTCTGGCAACTCACTTCAGCAATCAGAACAGTGGGATTATCTTCAGCAGTGTGGAAACCAACATCGGAAATTTCTTCGATGTCATGACCGGTAGATTTGGGGCCCCAGTATCAGGTGAGAGGTAAAAATAAATGACTGGATTAATCAATTAAGCAACCAAGAGAAAGAAAGAAGGAAGTGGGGGAGGGAGGGAGGGAAGGAAGGAAGGGGGAGGGAACAAAGAAAGAAAGACCCTAAGGGAATTAAGAGTTCTTTGTGATTCTGGTTAAAACATATGTATATATGAAAAGACAGAGACATTTTAAAACATGATGACGACCATGGACTACTTAGATTATTAACTCATTCAAACTAACCAAATAAACCTTAAGGGCATAGTTACCTCTGCCTTGAAAAGCCCTTATTCTCACAGTTTAAATGTGTCATAACTGAGTTCATCCCCTCTCCTTTGCCACCACCCCAAGGAAGGCCGTATCCTTTGTTAAAAACATTAAAAAAAATTTTTTTGAGTACTTCTGTATTCATTTCCTATTGCTGCTGTAACAAATTACTACAAACTAAGCTTAAAACAACACAAAATTATTCTGTAACAGTGTTGGAGGTCAGTACCTCAAAATCAGTCCAACCGGGCTAAAGTCCAGGTATGGGCAGTGCTGGTTCCTCTGGACGGCTCTAGGGCCTTGCCTCTTCCAACTTTAGAGGCTGTCACCATTCCCCGCCTACTGGCCACATCACCTCAATCTCTGCTTCCACTGTCACATCACTTTGTCTTCTGAGATTCTGACCTCCTTGGCTCCTTTACAGGGACAGAGTGATTACCCTGCGTACACCTGGATAATCCAGGAGACTCTCCCCATCTCAAAACCTTGAATTTACTCACACCTGCAAACTCTCTTTTGCCATATAAGGTAACAGTCACAGATCTTGGGAATTTTAGGACATGAGCATACATAGGGGCCATTATTCAGTCCCCAACAACTTGGTTAGTTTCTAGTGCCACAAGCTGCTTCAAGCTCATGTTGCATTTTCCCCTGTCCTAGCTCTGGAAATACCCATTTTCCCAAGGAGTCCTGGTTCCTTTTATTGGGGAGTAGTATTTAGAAACCAAGACTTGGGTGCTAAATGTACTCAGTGCTATTAGGAGGTCACTGCTTCTGCGTCCTGTCAATGGACAGAGTTAGGAAATACACATGTATACTAATCATGCATGCATACATATCTGTATTTATTTTCCTACTACCTGTCTCTGTTGTGTGTTAAAAAACAAACAAAAAACCATGAGTTCATTCTGATACATCTGACTCAAACCCAGCACCACTGAGTTCATCCTAGCATCTGCTTTATTTATTTGTAACTTCTTTCTTTGACAATGTGAACCCTGGCTCTCTTAATCTATAATATATTTACTTATTTGTTGAACCTTAATATACAAATAAAGTAGTTAAAAAATTGCAAACCCGCGTGCCATGAGAAACAAATTTTTTTATTTTTACCATCCAGTCAAAACACTGTCTTTAAAAGCCCTTAGATCATCTTTTCCCCCCATGCCCTTCAGTTCTGTTACTTCATTCATTTGTAATATAGTTAGATTCATTTGTCATAATCTCATCTTGAGCTTCTCATATTCTAGTTGAGTTTTTAAAACTCTGCAAGGATCAAAATTTATTCTTTGTGGTGTACAGTTCTATGGGTTTTGACGAGTGCATAGAGATATATCTCTACCACCATAGTATCAAATGGAACAGTTCTTTCATCCCCCAAATTCCCTTGTGCTATATCCCTTGGTAGTCAACCCCTGTGTACTCCAAGCCCTGACAACGACTGATTGGTTTTCCATCCTTAGAATTCCAAAATGTCATATAAATGGAATTGTACAATATATACAATATGTCTCTTAGCAAAATTCATTTAACATTCATCCATGTCTATGTATGAATCAATAGTGTTTTCCTTTTTCTTGCTATGTAGTATTCCGTTGAATGGATGTATCAGTTTGTTTATCTACTCATGAGTTAAAAGACATTTAGACTATTGGTGAATTGACCCTTTATCATTATATAATGTTTCTCTTTATCCTTGATAATATTTCTGAAGTCTTCTATGTTTAATATATTATAGCTTCCCCAGCTTTCTTTTGGATAGTGTTTTATATATATATATATATATATATATATATATATATATATATATATATGTATCCCAAATATTACAAATAAGCCACTCAATGAGCTTATTCTGTCTCTCACCTTCTCTCTTTCTTAATTTTTAACTTTTGGTGATTGAATCATTTATACACTGTCAAGGTATAAAACAATTACATTTTAGTTTGTCAACATTATCCCCTCCTATGATTTGGACTTACCTTGCAGTTAAATATATTCCATGTTCACCACTAGTCATTTTGCCAAAGTCTCCCAGACATCTCTTTATTAGCTAAATTTTATCCTTTAATATTCTCAAGAAAACTTATGCCATCAGTATTCCCTGAGACTTTACATGCTCTAAACTATTATAACCTTGGCTGCAAATAAAAACCTTGCCTTACTTTTTTTTTTTTGGTCCTGTCTTCTGGCATTTGGTCTGGAGAACTCTGACATAAGTCTGAGTTTTTTCGTCTTATAAGTGACAATCTTTCTGCTTGACTTCCCAAAGAGTTCTTTCTCTATCTCCAAAGTCCCGTGAGTTTGCTAGAAGAAGTGTTAATCATTCTGGGTCAAATTTTCCTGCTGTGTCCTTTCAATATGTGTGTGTAAGCCTTCTTTTTGTCTGGGAAAGCTTCTTTGAATTATATTTTAAAACATAAATAAAGTTTTTTCTTCTCGTTGTACTATGGTGAGGTGGTGTTAGGGGCAGTCTGACTTGTGTTAGGAAATTAGGCAAACGGGATATATTGTTACAGAATATTTAAAAACTGCAATAAAGCCAATTAAAGTTAGCTAGATTCTTTTAAGTAGCATCATAGACCAGCAGTTCTAAACATGTCAGAGATAAAATACTCCTCCCCTGTGGAGTGGACCACTCACAAGCATCCCCCTGAACCCCTCCCCTTGCACCTTAGTATACCATTGGTTAATTTTTTTAAGAACCCCAAGTACATTTTATTTGTTTTGTTTTTAACTTTTCTTAGTCTGTCTTCTGTATGTATTATTTTCTCCAATCTTTTGGTGTTCTTTACTTCCATTTCATGTTGTTTGCTTTTTTCCGTTTCTATCCTGCATATGCTTAAAATTGCATCTTCTAGGGGTTAATTCTCCTTTTTGTTTCTTCCAGTTTCTTCTGTCTTGTTTCTGTGATACTTTTTTTTTTTTTTTTTTAATGTTTTCTGTGTTTTATGTTAGTCATGATGTCCTGGTTTTCAGTTCCTCCTCTTGTCTGGTCAATTTCTACCATGGGTTTCTGCATTCTGTTTTACAATGTTCTTTCATAGAGGGATTTGCTTCATTAATATATTTCAAACCCATGATGGAATCTTTGCTTACATTTTTCATCTATCACATGATAATATTTCTTCTTGGTGAGTAATTCTTGTTCTTTTCTACTTTCTAAAATTAACTGATGGTTAGAGAATTTTCCTAGATCAGCTCTATGCAGTAGTTTCTTGGGGAAGAGGAGGGACCCCAGCACACTTGCAGGCTTGGTGACTTGGTGGTTCCTTCCTTGCTGCCGGGGACTCCCCATTTCTTTGTTTTCTTTCTTTCTTTTCTTTTTTTAAAAATATGAAATGCTTCACAAACTTGCATGTCATCCTTGCACACGGGCCATGCTAATCTCTGTATCGTTACAATTTTAGTATATGTGCTGCCGAAGCGAGCACTCTACACTTCTTTTTTGACTGCCCCATTGGGCTTGCCAGATCTTACTTCCCCTACCAGGGATCGAACCTGTGCTCCTGCAGTGGAAGCACAGAGTCCTAACCACGGGACCGCCAGGGAAGCCCCGCCACTTCTTTTAACTACAGCCGCTCTGTGTGTTTTCTCTGTGTGGCCACACTTCGTCTCCCCAGACTGCACTGGGTCTAGGAAAACTTCTGAAACCAGCCTTGCACTTGCCAGTTCCTTTGCCTTTAGGAGCCTTATATTTGCTGGCAGATTCTGAGATCTGCCACTGCAGGATGGCTTTCCACACCTTCTGTACTTTATCTAGCAACCTTCTCCCCAAACATAACTTTTGCTTTATCTCAGCCCTGCTCACAGGACCTTCTTTTCAGCATCTATATTTCAGAGTGGCCCTTCTACATCAGGGAGTGCATTCTTCTGGGCACTGTTTGAGATCTGCTGCCCCTTGGCTTCCTCAAAACTCCTTGCCCTCCATTTTGACCCCCCGTGACTCTGCCTGCTGTCAGTGACATGTGACAGCGCTTAACTGATATTTTAAGTTTATTGATTTTTTTTTCAGTTTCCTAGTTTTGCAGAGAATGGATACTTTTTTGGTGTTTGTTGTCAATTTTCCTTGTCTCTGTATATGGTATTGAGAAGGAAAAAGAAAATTCTGATGGGTGCAGTGGCCATGTTAGATTTGTCACAAATGCTTTATTTTTTTTCAAATGTATTGATTATGTTGGGTCTTTGTTGCTGCTCGTGGACTTTCTCTAGTTGCGGCAAGCAGGGGCTACTCTTTTTTGGCGTATGTGGGCTTCTCATTGTGATGGCTTCCCTTGTGGAGCATGGGCTCTAGGCGCGTGGCTTCAGTAGTTGTGGCATATGGCCTCAGTAGTTGTGGCTCACAGGCTCTAGAGCGCAGGCTCAGTAGTTGTGGCGCACGGGCTTAGTTGCTGCGCGGCATGCGGGATCTTGCCGGACCAGGGATCAAACCCGTGTCCCCTGCATTGGCAGGTGGATTCTTAACCACTGTGCCACCAGGGAAGTCCTGTCACAAATGCTTTTAATGTGTGCCTTGATTTATTTTTCTACCCAGCTGAAGTCAGAAATGAACTGACATATGAAGTGATAGAAGCAATCTTTCATCATGCTTCAATCAGCTTTAAATCTTCTTATGTGATTTTTCTGCTCTGAAGGCTTATGTTATAATTTTCCTATAACTATTTTGTTAAACACTGTCTGTGCCACAAATTGCATAGGTGCAAAGATATGCCCAATGAATGCTTCCATTGCTTTCAATGGCTTTATAATTGAAGCTCAAGGATTTAGTTGTTTTTTAGAATTCTCTTGGGCTAGACATAATTCAGACAATAACAGCCATCATTTGACTCCCACTTTACTGTTTAAACCTCATCCAATAGATTATAAAATGACCTTTTCATACTTTTTAACTCTGGGAGTGATGGGACAGAGAAGGCTGAATTTTACAATTATGTAGCACAAAGACCTGAAAACCAGAGTTCAAATGTATTGTCTCTGGTTTTAGTACCTTCCCTTGCAGAGGAAAGTCATGTGTGGATATAATATAGATTCACTTTTGTATTATATTTACAACTCTATAGCCATTTCATTTATTCACCATTTGGTTTCTTAGTCTTTCTAAAATGCTTCTGCATCTATTTTTTATAATAGTCATCATTTTTTCCAGGAAAAGTAATATCTTTTTCTGTCAGTTTGTTATTATTATTATTATATTTTATTTTTGGCTGCATTGGGTCTTCGTTGCTGCACACAGGCTTTCTCTAGTTGCGGCATGTGGGCTTCTCATTGCGGTGGCTTCTCTTGTTGTGGACCACGGGCTCTAGGCAGGAGGGCTTCCGTAGTTGTGGCTTAGTTGCTCTGTGGCATGTGGGATCTTCCCAGACCAGGGCTCGAACCTGTGTCGCCTGCATTGGCAGGTTGATTCTTCACCTCTGCGCCACCAGGGAAGTCCCTTTTTCTGCCATTTTGATTCCCACTTTATCTTCTTGAGGCATTGCAAATTGTTGTGTGTGCATGTAATAAGAAGTTTTGTAAAATGTGAAAAACTGCACACATATAAATTACTTTCTTTGAGTCTCTAATTTCTATCTGCCTTTACTTTTCATCTGTGGACCAATCTTTAGGCATATGAATGGACATGACTTATTTTTATATCGTATCTTTTATTCTCAGCACATTGAATATGCAAGCCTGGCACTAAATTAAGCATAATCATACATCTTTATTTGGTTCAGCTTGACTCAGAGACAGATGGATCAACATGGTAGCCTTAGAGCTTCTATTTTACTTGATTGCACCTTTGGAAAACAGCATAGAACTATGTGGTGCTTTTTGTTTGTTTGTTTGTTTATTTTAGATGTTTCTGGGTTTTTCTTTTACAAAGTCTACTATGGTCTGACTGTATCCCCCTAAAACTCACATGTTGAAAACGTGATGCCCAAGGTGATGGAATTACGTGATTAGATCACATGAACTCCCATGAATGGGATTAGTGCCTTCATAGAGGAGGTCCCACAGAGCTCCCTAGCCCATTCTGGCATGTGAGGACACAACCAGAAGTCTGTGACCTGGAAGAGGGCCCTCGCCTGGTCTTGGAATTCCAGTCTCCAGAGCTGTGAGAAATAAATTTTTGTTATTTATGAGCTACTCAGTCTGTTGTATTTTGTTATAGCAGCTCAAATGGATGAAGGCAAGGCCATTCGTTTAAAAATGTAGCATGGAAATCAATAAGAGTTTGATGATTTATATTCATTCATCTTTCCAAAATGCACTTTCCAAACCAAGATCGTTTAGCGTTAGGAAGATTTTCCTTTTCGCTCATCTCTCTACTATTGGCTTCTTCTTAACCTTTCAGTGAAGGTATTTTCTACACTGGCATTTAAAGTGTATCAGGTATATTAAGTTACTTTCAATTAGGAGCCCTAGACTCTTACAAGAAAACTAAGATATTTTAAAATATGTTGGTCTCATTTTAATGAAAAGGATTCATATTTTTAGTAGCAAGATCATGCTGCTGAGTCAAAGTTGAATCTTTCTATTTATTGTACATAATTTCACCTAGTTACAATGAATAACATGAGAAATTGCTGGAGCTACAAGAACTGATGATCATTTCACTGTGCTACAGTACTTTCTTATCTTTGGCTAATGACAATGTTGCACTTGGGTCACTTTGTTAGGCCACAGAAGACCATGGGTGCCTCCATGCAGGTCTCTCTACTTTGTCCATACGTGTCCTGAGGAAGGTGTGAATGATGGTTAATCTAAACCTAGGAATGGGTTTATATACTTTGCACTTTGTTAGGGGCAAGGAGAGGCCAAGAGATACAGCCAAATCCTGCCTTTAAAGACTTTGTATTCTTGTTAGGGAAACATGGTCTACACACCGAGAAAGTCTCAAAAAAATTTAAAGCAGTTTGAAGGTGAGAGCAGATAAAGGGACACTCATAGAAATAAAGGCCAAGAAGAACCTACGTACCATATAGAATAGCAACAAAAGAAGTGTGAAGTCATGCGACATATCTCCCAGTCCTCAATGTACAATAGTTAATATAAATGCGGATAAATATCGGCCTCTTTCAGGTGTGTATTTCTTCACCTTCAGCATGATGAAACATGAGGACGTTGAGGAAGTGTATGTGTACCTCATGCACAATGGCAACACGGTCTTCAGCATGTACAGGTGAGTGGTCTTTTCTGTCATAGGTAGCCATGCTGCTATTGTTCGCTCAAAGGATGGCCAATGCCAAGAGGTATATAGGAATCAACAGAGACTGGCATAAACCTTGTTGTCATTGAGAGCTCCCATGTACCGTATATGGCCAGATTATCATTACTGTTTGGGAAGCAGTGAATCTGGTAAACTTGAGCATAAACAGGTTGATAAGAGGTCTTGAACTAATTACTAGCAACACTCCCCATAACTAATCATTTGTATTCTTTTCTCAACTCATTCTTTCTTTCCTTCCCTCTCAGTCTTTTTTTCTCCTTTCCTACTCTCCGCCCCCTTTGCCTAGAGTTTAGCCCTTTTGATGGCCTTCCCTATCATCCCTGGAGCTGGCAGTTTAAGAGTTGGGAGATGGTTTCCTTCTTTAGGCTGTGTTGTGGCTCTGATGTTTACCTTAGCAACCTGGCCCTTAGGCACCTTCGAAAAAAGTTCATTTCAAAAAGAAATATTGCAATTTGCTCTGATATAAGCTTAAGATGTAGGGAAGAGAGGCCAACACCTTTCCCATAATTAAATAGATGAGTATTGCGAAACTCTGTGAAAAACTTCGTGGTTGTTATCTTTTCTTGGTTATTTTTGATGACTTGTGGTGATTGCCATATTTTTTTTCTTTTGGACCCTGGCCTCTAGTAAGAGACTTTGAAAAGCCAAAAGAGAAAAAGATGAGTGAGGTAGGTGAAATGCTGCAACAAAGAGATCCAGAATATTGTGGCTCGAACACACTAGAACTCAATTTTTCTTGGCCAGTTGCAGGTTGGGTAAGGATGGGGTGGAAAGGGTGGAGGAGGGAATTGTGTGGAGTTTGGAAGGAGGGTTGCTCCACCAGGGTTTTGAGGGATGTGGGCTGGTGAAAGCATTTCTGCCATCTATAAAACCGACTCCCAAATTCTCACATCATTGTCATTGCCACAGTCAGAAGGAGGAAAGAACAAGCTTGTGGACATTTTTATGCACCAGGTTTCTATTCCAAGTCATCACGTTTAACTAAATGTTTTGCTCTAGCATGACAGGGATCTTCAACTTTCAAGCCCACAGTATCTGCTTCCTCACTGCTCTCTGCCTGACTGTGAGCCGATGCAACATGTTTTAGTTTGCGTTATGGCAGCACCCTTCTTTAGAACCAAATTCTAAATTAGTTAAGGTGGACTGAACTGCTGTAACATTGGTCCAAGGGCTTGAACATGATAGAAATTCCTTTTCTTCTCATGGCACAGTCTTCAAACACTTGGGCTTCAACAGATGGCTTCCAAGGTCAGGCTGGTCATTGTCATTATCATTCCACACAGTCATAATGAGGAAAGAGCAGGGGGGCTGTTTGTGAGACCTGTATTGGTGAATCCTATATATAAGTGGCACATGTCATTTAGAGAATTTAATCCCAGGACTGTACGTAATTTTATGAGACTCCGGAAGAGAAGGGAGGACAGATTTTGGTAAAGAGCTGGCTGTTTACTGCAAAGACTAAGTAGTTGGTGCCTTTCTTTCTTTCTAGTTATGAAACAAAGGGGAAATCAGATACATCCAGCAACCATGCAGTGCTGAAGCTGGCCAAAGGGGATGAGGTTTGGCTGAGAATGGGAAATGGCGCTCTTCACGGGGACCACCAGCGCTTCTCCACCTTTGCAGGCTTCCTGCTCTTTGAAACTAAGTAAAAGTATGAATAGACCAGCTCCACTTTGGGGAAGACTTATAGCTGAGCTGGTGTTGTCATGACCTGAGGGACTTTAGATTTGATGGTCCTACATGTTGTATTAAAAATTTTTTTATTGGTTACATTGCTAATCATACTACAAGTACATCAGTAATGCAGGATGACTCAGGAGCTCAGAAGAATAAACCACAAAACAGTCTTCCCAAGTGACCTTGACTAATATACCCAGCAACCTTTATCACTCTTTCCTAGGCACCTAAAAGAGAGTTCCCTTCTTGATACAGGTTGGAAATAATTGTTCCCATCAGAGAAGTCATTTGCAAAGAGTATTGGGGGCTCTAATGGCAACATTCAGGAACCCCTGAGGGTCTGGGTTCCTCATTCTTTACAACGTTTCAGCGAACAGGATGCAGTGATTATGATGGGGCCAAGGAAAGAATAGGGGGCACTTGCCTGGATCAAGGTACCAGAAATATTTGTAAAGTCTAGACTGGGAAGTAACACTTTGATCCAGTGGGTCAATATTCATGGATAAAGTATAGATATTTTTTAGTAATTCCAGATAGCTTTAAGATAGCAGAAGTATTCACAATGCTCAAAAATAATTGACTCCTCCTTTTTTTATAAGGATAGTGCTACAATTAAATCTTGACTTCTAATGGCTTATAGTTTTGGAAATAGAATTTTCCTGTGACCCAGAATTGGGCTTACCAGATCTGGATTATCAGACTCTTTTCTTTGCATCTCTTACATTACAGCAGAGCTTTGTTGACTTTGGCCTGCGGTGAGTGTAGGTCCATTAAGTACGGATATAATCACCCACTTTTCTATCAGCTTAGAAATTACCCTAATATACTTTACACACACTGACATGGCATGTTTAAGGAGCTGTAAACCCAAACATATACAGCCAAACTAATGTATACAAAATATAAAGGTATTTCACTTAGGAGACATGGAATAAAATTGCTTAATAGTTTTTAAAAATAAAAAATTATATGGGAATTGCCTGGTGGTCCAGTGGTTAGGACTCGGTGCTTTCACTGCCATGGCCCGGATTCAATCCCTGGTCACGGAACTAAGATCCTGCAAGATGTATAGTGCAGCCAAAAAATTAAAAAATCTGTATATTAAAAAAAAAATGTGACTTCTTTGATTACCATATTTAATCAATATTCACAGAGTAGCTGTGCCACTTGACTTTTGCCTATACCTCCCCCAAAATCCATTCTCAAAGGATTAAATTTGCCACCAAAATGATACTCATGAGAATGTGCCATAAGTTCTGATGACAGTACCCCAAATTGGTTTACTTTAAGCAAAGAATCATTGGAATATGCATTTACCTTGATGTTGAATCATATTTAAAATGCACTACAGAGATGTCCATCTAATAAATATTACATAATGAATTCCCTTAGAAATAATGAGCCCTTAATTTATTTTCTGTTACAATTTGAATTTCCACAAAGGCTTTTAAACTATGAGTTTACTTGTATCTTGTATAGATTACCCCCTATAGCTAGAAGCAGAGATAATGAATTAGAGCTGCCCTTTTAGCTAATAATGTGTTCCACATTCATGCCAGTCTTTGACCCTTTCCTTTTGATCTACAAATATTTTGAAACTCTTCCTGAATCCATATGCAATGCTATTTTAAAGTGAATGGATGTTAGCTATAATGTGCTTGACTGGCAATGTTTTTGTGGTTTTGTATATATTCTCCCTCCCCGACCCCACCTCGGTATGGGGTCATGGGGTTGAACTTTACTCTTACCAAATGTCATAACTTGCCTAGAAGTGCATTGCCAATAGAGAACTGAATATTGCATGTTGCCCAAAAGGACTTCATATCTAAAGAGCATGCATTACTAATAAAGTGACTTAGAGTAAGATATTGGCCTGGCTTTAGATAAAACTGAAGCAAGAAAACTGTAATAAGCATTATATGGAAATAAACCCACTTTTGTTAAATGTACTATTTTAGAATGTTTTTAATAAAGTTGAATAGTCATACAATTATAAGTCACTATGGTTTGTTAACACAAAGTTACAATATTTTCATGCAGATGATGTAAACAGCCATACAATTGATGGTGTGGGCACAGAACAGGGTCACTGTCTACAAAAAACTCTACTTTTCAGTTTTTCTATTGTTCTAACTTCAACCCTCTGGGTCTTTAAGACTCCGATGTTTAGAGGGTCCTGTGATGAAATCAGTATCCCTGAGGGGAAGGGACCTTCATCACACACTTGAAGTCTTTCTATGTTGATGCCTAAATTCCAGTTTTCACCTTGGAAGAGACACCCAAGATGTGGTTGCAGGCAGGTAGAAAGCACTTTGGGCTGGCAAATAAGTCCCAAGTGTGAAGAGGAGTGGGTAGTATGTATGGTGGGAGAAGGCCAAGGTAATTATCGTAGTTTCATAATTTCACCGACGACCAGAGTTATATCTGGAAGATTGATTCTACGAGTCTTCCTAAAACTGAGGCTCTGAAAAGGAGATAGTAGGTAGGTGTCATGGGAAATTTAAACATATCATCTAAGCAACCAACTTTAAAATTCTAAACCCCAAATGAAGGCTAACTCTACAAATGAAACACATGGGTGTCTGCTTGCTGTAGAAATGCAGTACAGGATAGAATAGCTTCACATAATGATTAGGTTGGGTGATTCTCCAGTGTAGAAAAGGCTACATTTGAACCTTGGACTACGAATAACTTATACTGAAGGAATTTTATTGAGCATATTGTGAGTAAAAGCCGAAGTCAATAATATTCAAACAGAGGATAGAATGATCAAATGTAAACTACAAAGGGCCTGGCTGGAATTGATAAACTTCTACTCTATGCAAAGGTACTGTGGTATTCCAGGAGTGACTCAGCATTTAAAGTACAAGTCTTACCTTCCATGAGTTTTCAACTCAGTGAAGGAACATAAGTAAAAAGGGGAAAGTGCATGGATGTGTGGATGAAGAATATCAGAATACCACTTGCCACATCAGTAAACAAAGGATATTGCAGCCATCAGGCTATCAGCTACTGCAGCTGTGAGGGAACTCAGGGTGGAGGAAAACAGGATCCTGTCCCTAGATAGCTAAGGTGCACATCAAGGGCACCTGTCACCTGCAGATGCCCAGGTGTTACAGGACTTTCCCCCAGTCTTCTAGGAAAGGAGGATGGGAACTCAGCCCTATCAGAAACTAGAAACCGGATACAAGACCAGAATTCGAGTTCTCTGCCCACCAGAGGTGATCAGGCTCCATCCCTCTGGTCAGGCTGAGGCCCTTCAACCAGACTCCTGTGTCCAGGACCAGGACAGAAGAAAAAAAGGTAGGATAGGAGGGGGTGAAAAGAGGAAAGGGAGAGGGAAGGGGAAAGAGGTCAATAAAGTTCCTTACCCAGAGTTCCTTGTCGGGGCTCTCTGGCCAGTCGTCTGAGTCAGGAGGAGACCAAGGATAAAATGATCTTGGTTGCGGCCTCTGAGTTTGGCCCGTCAGCAGGCAAACTGGTCCCTGAGTACTCCGAGTGGTCAGGATGTCAGTCATAGAGAAGAAGAGATCCTGCCAGAGTGGCCATTTTTTTGCAAGAAGGGGGACCCCTTCCAGGACGCGGGAGTGGGCTCTTGTCTAACACTTAGAAATGAATTGTCCGAGGAGACACGTGCTGAGAAAGCAAGAGACTTTATTGGGAAGGGGCGCCCGGGTGGAGAGCAGCAGGGTAAGGGAACCCAGGAGAACTGCTCTGCCACGTGGCTCGCAGTCTCGGGTTTTATGGTGATGGGATTAGTTTCCAGGTTGTCTCTGACCAATCATTCTGATTCAGGGTCCTTTCTGGTGGCGCATACATCACTCCGCCAAGATGGATTCCAGCAAGAAGGATTCTGGGAGGTTGGTAGGACATATGGACTGGAGACTCCTCTCTCCTTTGGAACTTTCCCAAATTCTTCTGGTTGGTCGTAGCTTATTAGTTCCACATTCCTTACCAGGACCTCCTTTTGTAAGATAACTCATGCAAGTGGCTACTATCTTGCCTGGCCAGGGCAGGCGGTTAGCTTTGTTAGTGGTTCCCCTAAAAAAGCTATGCCAGAAAACACATCAAAATGGGACAAGGTCTTGCCAATTGCTCTCTGTATGCTGGTGGCCCCTAGAAGCGGGCTAGGATTGAGCCCTTATGGAATTATATACAGGGGACTACTCCTGATGCCAAAATCTTGGCTCTCTGTGCAACGATGTCGAACAGAAATATGGAGACAGGGTTATGGAGGAGAAAGAGAGTGGCTTTGTTCCTTTGCCACACAAAGAGGGAACACAGTAGGCTAGTGTCTCAAGATCTGTGCCCCACTCCCTTGGGAATAGGGAGAGGTCTTACAGTCGGGCTCCTGGTCAGGGTTATGTGCTAAGGATCAACACAGTAACAGTCTTGCATTCTTCTTTCTTCTGCAGAGTTTCAAAAGGGTGGGGTTGCTGACAAGATTAGGGTGTGTGCAGGGTCTCAGGTGGTGGGTCTCCTAATCTAGATTAGCTTTTCTGCTCCCTTTACTCTTGCCTCAGGTGGTTTCCTGGCTGCTCCTCCCTTGATTAGCAACTGTTCTAACCTGCCCTTTGGAACGCAGGGGAGGTCACGGCGGCTGAAGTCTTGCCTACAAGAAATGTGGGACAAAAGGGCCTCCATGCCTGGGAGCCCCATAGGGCCCCGCTCGGTTTCACTCTTAGCTCCTAAGAGTAAAGAAAGAGAAACATTTCTAACACAGGAGGTAAAAATTAAACAGTAAGTTCCAAACCATGGGTACATCACACCAGAGCAAGAAGATTACCAGAGACTGACCAGCCAAGCCTGCCTAGAGCCAATGAGCAGACTCCCAACATCTCACCCTTTGGGGAACTTTAAGTATGCGTCCTGACAAACTGAATGAAAATTCTGTCTTCTTATCGTTTCTCATACCTTCTACCTATAGATTCATATGCTGGTCCTTTTGATAATTCTAACTGCTAGCTATGTGGTCAGCTTCCTCTGTCCAGGTCTTCGGGATTGCCTTGAAGGGTTTTCCCCATACAGGGAATGGTTTGGAAACAACTGGCTTCAGACTTATTCTCTGATTTCCTAAGGAAATGAGATCTATTCTAGCTACTAAAGTTCTGGATGTCACTCCTCTTACCTCTAACTGTGTCTGTTGCACCAAAAGTACAGTATTGTAATTGCAGTATTACCAAGTTCAAGCTCTCTCTGCTCGCCACGTGACAGGCCAATAAATCAGAGATGAGGTGTTGAGGTAAGGAATAGAGACTTTATTCGGAAAGCCAACAGACCAAGAAGATGACGGACTAGGGTCCTGGAAAAACCATCTTTTATCAGGGTGTGGATGCCAGTTTCTTTTATAGAACAGAAAGGGGGAGGAGGTGAGGATGTAAAGTAAAAAGGCCATTTATCTTGCAAAACATCTCCTCGCATGGCATGGCCTAGCCATGTCCTGGTCCTGGACGCAGGAGTCTGGTTGAAGGGCCTAGCCATCCCTGATTGGGATCTGAACCCATGCAGCTGGGACTAGAACCCAGCCAAAACCTGCAGCCTTCCAACTGAGATCACACACCTGGTTTCAGGACTTAATGAAGCTCAGGCTATTGATGTCTCATTGCAGAAAAAATTCAGTGAGAGACAAAGTGATAGGTAAGAAGTGGACTTATTTAGAGAGAAACACACTCCACAGAGTGTGAGCCATCCAGCAGGTGAGAAAGGCACCAGGGTATGGGGTTATCAGTGTTTATAGGGGTGGGTCATTTCATAGGCTAATGAGTGGGAGGAGTATTCCAGCTATTTGGGACGGGAGGGGGAGGGGCAGGCATTTCCAGGAATTGGGCCACCACCCACTTTTTGATCCTTATGGTCAGCATTGGAACTGTCATGGTGCCTGTGGGTGTGTTATTTAGCTTGCTGATGTGTTACAGTGAGCATATACTGAGGCTCAAGGTCCAGTGGAAGTCGACTTGTCCGCCATCTTGGACCCACTTGGTTCTAATCAGTTTACGTCATGTCCTTGGGCTATGTCATTCTTTCCAAGGTTGTGTCCTGCCCCCTTCCCTCCTATTTCAGGACTACGCCCCATCTCAGCAGGAAGTAGTCACAGCACTGGTAGCCCAATTCCCTGAAAGATTTGCGGAAAGTTAAAACCGAAGTGGGGATTAAAACTGAGTCCCCCTAAAACTGAGTTCCTCTGCTCAGTTTATGATTAACATCTCTATCCGAAACAATTGTTCCCTTTTCTCATCCAACATCTGTTCTCCTCAAGATTGAGGAGTATCAAAGAAAAGGGGGGAGTGAAACCGAGAGGGGCCCTGTGGGGCTCCTGAGCACGGAAGCCCTTTTGTGCCCCATTTCTTGTAGGAAAGACTCCAGCCTCCATGACCTTCCCTGAGTTCCACAGGGCAGATTCAAACAGTTGCTAATCAAGGGAGGAGTAACCAGGAAACCACCTGAGGCAAGCTCCTCAAGATTAGGAGACCCTGAGACCCTGTACACACCCTAATCTTGTCAGCAATACCACCCTTGGGAAGTATTGTCATAAAACTCCTCATCAAATCCTCCTGGGTTGGGACACATAATTTTTCGGGACAGGAGCCCACTGTGTCCCCCTTTACCTGGCAAAGTAATAAAGCTATCCTTTTCTACTTCACCCAAAACTCTGTATCTGAGATTTGATTTGGCACCAGTGTACAGAGAAGCTGAACTTTCGGCATCATCCCTGGCCACAGTTTTAATTATGGTAAATAAACTGAGAATTTAGGAAGCATGGTTCCATAGCTAAGTAACTCTCTGGGATATAAAATAGTCTGTTTGGTGACCTGAGAACCTCATTAGGGACCTCATCTATAATCATGGGTCAGAGGGTGTATTAGTTTGCTAGGGCTGCCATAACAAAATACCACAGACTGGATGGTTTAAATAACAGAAATTGATTTTCTCACAGTTTTGGAGGCTGGAAGTCCCAGATCATAGGGTCAACAGGTGTGGTTTCTTTTGCAGCTTCTCTTTTTGGCTTGCAGATGGCTGTCTTCTGCTCTGTCCTCACAAGATGGTCCCTTGGTCTGTGTTTTCCATGTCCTAATCTTTTCTTATAAGGACACCAGTCATACTGGATTAGGACCCACCCATATGACCTCATTTTATCTTAATTACCTCTACGGGCCCTATCTCCAAATGTTGCCGAAATCTTGGCTTCTCTGTGCACCTATGCCAGACAGAAATACAGAGACAGAGGTTTTGAAGGATGAGAGACATAGCTTTATTTTTCTGTCGGGCAGAAGGGAAGACACAGCAGGCTAGTGCCTCAAGAACTGTTCCCCCCTCCTTGGGGAATCAGAGATTTTTTTTTTAACATGTTTATTGGAGTATAATTGCTTTACAATGGTGTGTTAGTTGCTGCTTTATAACAAAGTGAATCAGTTATACATATACATATGTTCCCATATCTCTTCCCTCTTGCGTCTCCCTCCCTCCCACCCTCCCTATCCCACCCCTCTAGGTGGTCACAAAACACCAAGCTGATCTCCCTGTGCTATGTAGCTGCTTCCCACTAGCTATCTATTTTATTTTTGGTAGTGTATGTATGTCCATGCCGCTCTCTCACCTCGTCCCAGTTTACCCTTCCCACTCCCCGTGTCCTCAAGTCCATTCTCTAGTAGGTCTGTGTCTTTATTCCCATCTTACCCCTAGGTTCTTCATGACCTTTTTTTTTCTCTTAGATTCCATATATATGTGTTAGCATATGATATTTTGTCTTTCTCTTTCTGACCTACCTCACTCTGTATGACAGACTCTAGGTCCATCCACCTCACTACAAATAACTCAATTTCGTTTCTTTTTATGGCTGAGTAATATTCCACTGTATATATGTGCCACATCTTCTTTAGCCATTCATCCGATGATGGACACTTAGGTTGCTTCCATCTCCTGGCTATTTATACGTGGGGCTAGCGGTCCGGGGGTATGTGATAAGGATCGAAGTAGTGAAGGTCTTGCATTCTTTTTCCTTTGCATTATTTCAAAAGTCATAGCTGACGTCAGGCAGCCCAGTAATTGGGGTCAGGCATTCTGGTAATTGGGTTCATTTGTCTCTGGTTTATCGGCCAGCAACCTTCTCTCTGAAATGCAAAAGCTACAGGGGGTGATTTGTTACGAGGGGGCATAGGGTGTGTAAGCCCTCGGATGTAATAAGGTTAGGGAGTGATAGGCACAGGATGTAACTCATGCCGAGTTAGGGGTGATAGGTGCAGTATGTAATTTACATAGTGTCAGGGAGTGAGGTTAATTTTGTGAAGTACAAATCTAGTTACAGATACTACAGAGGAGTGACAGTTAAAATAAAACTACGAGTGATTAACACTTTCAGGCCAGGTTACATTTCTTCTCTAGCTTGTTCACTGTTCCCTTTGTTTTCCTTGCTCTCAGGAAAAGGAAAACTTCATTTCTATTTTTGCTGCAACACAAATAAAGGCACATTCTGAGTACTGGGATTAGGACTTGAATATGTGAATGTTAAAGGGACACAATTCAGCTTGTTACAGGGGGTATGTGTCCAATGAAGGACGGAAGGGCCTGTAGTGTCAAGTGAGATTTCCCAGACCTCTGCTTTGTCTGATCATGTCTCTGCTGACTAAAAAAGTATTCACAACCTAAAAGTTGAGAGTTATGATGTTTCATTTGGCAGGAATTTTTAGGACTTCAAGCCTGGGAGGCAGCATCTCAAGTAACCCTGAGAGAACTGCTCAGGAGTTCTGAGGAGGCGAGGGGAGAGCTAGGATATATAGGAGTTTTGCAACAAGGGGCAGGTAGTCGGAACATCAAAAGATTACTGTTAATTAAAGAAAACCAGATATCCGGAGTTAAGGAATTTAGCGCTTTTCTATGTATGGGAAGACGCAAGAGTCTGGGCTCACTGAAATCATTCCTTTGAAATGCACCTCAGCTATCTGGGGCCAGTATTCTGTGTTTTTACACCCTGAGTTTCCTTGAGGCTCACCATAGAGAGTGGCTGCAGCCTAATGGCTGCTAGATGGCAGGTATTCGTCCTGAGTTCCCTCAGGGCCACCAGCTCTGGCAGTGGCTGTAATCATTGACGACTGTGACATCCTTTGTCTACCGGTAAGGCAGGAGATATTCCACTTATCATCTCCATGATCTGCATCTGTGACCTTATTAGTAAAGCTTGATGCTGGTAAGATATCTGATTCATGTGAATCTGACCCTGGGTGTTAGCACCAGCTGTATCTGTACTGTTTATTTTTTAGAAAAATAGACCGGGAGCCACTGTGAAAAAATATTAGTGCCTGCATCTGGATGTCTGCTATAGCATTTTTTGTAATTTTCTCTTTAAGTTTCTCAAAATAAAAATAAAACAAGAGGAAGGGGGTAAGGAAACTTATGCTTGAGCAGAGATAGGAACATGGGATAGAGGGGGACAAAAAGGTGTTAATTAAACAAGGAAGCCATTAGACTGATGTGGCTCTAATGCTCTGGGCAGCCTCTGTACGCAGGCCGAATCTAACCCTGTAAATACCTCAAATTTCGGAAATCAAAGGTAAGAACCAAACCCAAACAGCCAACTAGGCTTTAACGTATAGCCAATGAATAATTTCCTTGTCTTGCCTTTACTCTATAAAAGTCTCTCCTTAGTTCCTGGAGCACCCCTAACTGAAAGGAGTAGGCCTATTTGGAATTACTTTATTGTACTTTTTAATAATGTGCATTAAAATCTAAAACTCCAAGCCGTAACTGTCTGTAGAAATGGCAGGTGACAAATTAAAAAATATTTTTAAACCTCTCTGATTTCCGCTCAGATGTTCTTTTGATATTCCACTATACGCAAGCCATCTGTGGGTGAATCATCGGGTGGCTAAGAAAGAAGTAAGAACGGTGAAGAAGACAGTCTGCAGCCCACCGAAAAAAATACTTTAGCATTGTTCTTACATATTTATGTACTTTTAATTTCTCCAGGGCCGGAGAGGTTTACGAACCCAAAGCGCACAACAGCTGGGATCGCAACAGCGAGAGTAAAAGCGTCCTGAGAAGTTGGTGACCAGCCACGGGCTCCCCAGGTCAAGCCCGGTCACGATTTATTATCCCGCAGAGTTACAAAATGCGAACCCTCCGCCGGCCCACTAGCGACCCCTGACCCGGGGAGGCGGGGCCAGGAAACGCACCAATGCGCAGACTCCGCGGCCGCACGCAGGCGCACAAGGGAGAGGCCACGAGGGCGGGGCCACGAGGGGCGGAGGGAGCGTGCGACAGAGGAGGGCCTCAGGCCCGAGTGGCTGAGTTTGGGGCCGCTCAGTCTTTTACGCCTTCGGAAGGAGATGCGGGTGCCCATGGCTTTGCAGGGCATTTTGGTCGTGGAACTGGCCGGCCTGGCCCCGGGCCCGTTCTGCGGTATGGTCCTGGCGGACTTCGGGGCGCAGGTGGTGCGTGTGGACCGGCCGGGCGCCCGTGGCGACCTGAGCCGGATGGCCAGGGGCAAGCGCTCGCTGGCCGTGGACCTGAAGCGGCCGCGGGGAGCGGCGGTATTGCGGTCGCTGTGCGCCCGGGCGGATGTGATGCTGGAGTCCTTCCGCCCTGGTGAGCCCCAGATCCCGACGCGACGCGAGACCGGACGAGGGACGGTCCCCGAAGAAGGGAGGCCGCCGGACATTTGGGGTTGGCCCGGCACACCTTTGCCCTGTTGCCACCCGAACCCTTTCCGTCCCTGTCGGTCTAGACCTTTTTGTTGCATTTAATATTGTTGCTGATTGTTCGCCCCCTGAGACGGTCTTCCCTACTTGGACTCCGAGATACTGCTGTTGCCTTTACTCTTCTCATACCTCTCTCCGACTCCTTCCCAGTTTCTCTTTTTTTGAGTCACCCTATTATAGTTGCCTTTCTTAATTACTTGAGGATCGTGAACCTTATGAGAAACGATCGAAAGCCATAGATTCTCTCCCCGGCAAGCTGCATATAGGCACATAGTTATTTTGCTACCGTTTGGAGCTTGGTATTCCTCATAAGGCCATCCACGGACCCAGGACAACACCCTGCCTTAAATGCTGGTGTTCCCAAGTTCCAGCTTCTGCTCAATTTCCTTTACGCTCTGCTTCTTGGAGCCACCTTAAACATTTCCTATTATTTTTACTTTTTATAGGCAGATGTTGGCCAAATCTATAACTGTATCCCCTTTTAGAGCCACAGACTTCCAGAATACCCAACTCCTGTCCATTTCTACTTGGCCTTCTCCCGGGCACTGCAGCTTCCACGTATTCCAAACTGAGCTCATCATTTTCCCTACTAAAATGGCATCTCCTCTTTGTGTTTTATTTCAGTGAATGGAACCAATGTCCACCCAGTTGCCTGAATCAGAAACTTGTACTTCAACCAGGACTCCAAATCTTCCTTTCCCCCACCAGCTTTCAGTTATCACCAATCCAATCATTCTCCCTCCTTTCTATGATTCAGGATTCTTTCTCTTCACACCTGCTGCAGCTTCCTTGGCAGCGTTGTTAACAGCTTTTTTAAAGCTGATGTTTGGGTGTAGCACCACTCCAATCTATTCTTAGACAACTGCCACCGTCATCATGCTCAAGTACAATTACAGAGCTTTGCCTGGTATATATCAGGAAGGCAGTAAATGTTTGGTGAATGAATTGAATGTCTGTGGGCACCAGGCATATTTAAATGTGTCAATTAATTTACCCTCAGATTTGAGGATTATAACAATAATAATTTAGTAATTAGGATTATGTCATAATTTAATAGTACCGTATTTGAAGTTGAAGGAGGTTCAGCATGGTTGAATAACTTGTCTACAATCTTGGAATTAGGAGAAGGGTAGAGCTGTGAATACAGACATAGCTGTCAGGGGAGGGGATTGTGGCTGATGTTTATCTAGGTAGAGGAATAAAATTCTTTTCGTTTTATTTTATGTTTTATTTTTTATTGAAGTATACTTGATTTACAATGATAATTGCTGCTGTACAGCATAGTGACTCAGTTATACATATTTATACATTCTTTTTCATATTCTTTTCCATTAAGGTTTATCACAGGTTATTGAATATAGTTGCCTGTGCTATACGTAGGACCTTGTTGTTTATCCATTCTGTATATACCAGTTTGCATCTGCTAATCCGAAACTCCCAATCCGTCCCTCTCCCAACCCCCCTACCCCATGGCAACCGCCACTCTAGGAATAGAGTTCTTTTGTAACTTATCATAGCTTTATGGAGGGAGAGGCATGTTATAAGCCTGTGGAAAGAGATGAGGCATGAATCCTGCCAGAGGAGCTTCTGAGCTGATAGGGAAGATGGAATATATACATACATAAATAAGTATAGCAGGCACTGATGCGCATATAGACAGAAAAGGTCCTGAAAGTAATAGCAGCTGCGGATATAGACATAGAAAAGGTCCTGAAAGTAATAACAGCTTACAAAAGTGAATTTTTGGTCAAAGACACAGAGTAACTTCCGAAAGAACAGACCATTTCTAATAAATTACTAAGGAGAGAATTTGGGGAACTGTAAAGGGCCTAAATAAAGGTGTGAAATATCCATTCTGAGGAATGAAGATGCTTGGGTATGCCTGAAGGGATGCAGGGCAGTGCTGGAGGGAAATACCATTCTGGGGGTTTGGGGGAAGCCACACATTCCAGAAATGGGGGCTTCACTCTCTGGGTCCTTAATTACTGGCAATACCCTATAAACCTGCAACAAATGTTACTAGTTTTCCTTGCAAAAGTGCTGTTTTATGTTTGCCACAAATAAAGAGATTATACCCATCCTCAATTCATGCTCTTAAAAAAAACAATTGTAACTTTTGTCAAGGTGTGATGGAAAAACTACAGCTCAGCCCAGAGATTCTGCAGAGGGAGAATCCAAAGCTTATCTACGCCAGGTTGAGTGGATTTGGCCAATCAGGAAGATTCTCTAGGGTAGCAGGACATGACATCAACTACTTGGCTTTGTCAGGTATGTTGAAAAAAATAATTTCGCTACGCTTTTTATTTTGTTCCCAGTCAAGATCTACAGTTACACTTATTAAAAAGAATTTTTTAAGTGAAGATTTAAATATTGACTGGAATCAATAAAGAACATGTGGTTGTTAAAAAGGGTCGGTTTGTCTTGGAACGGTCATTCTCAGCCTCCCCCTGCCTTAACACATTGGAGGGGTAATGTGCTCACTAATAACATTTACTGACTACATTTGTGAAGTTAATTCTCCAGCAAGCCCCTGCTAGGAATTAAGAGACTTGTTGGTAGTAGAAATGGTTGCTCTATATTTTGCAAAGATACAGTTTGATTTTGATACCCCTCCTCCCTCACTTTATCAACAATCATTGGCTGAGACATGATTTTAGAAATTTTATGAATACTAGAAAAAGCCCATGGTTTTCAGGTCATAATATAACTTTACTAGAGTTTTTGCCTGTAAGAACATATCTTAGGGCTTCCCTGGTGGCGCCATGGTTAAGAATTCTCCTGCCAATGCAGGCGACACGGGTTCGATCCCTGGTCCGGGAAGATCCCAAATGCTGCAGAGCAGCTAAGCCCATGCACCACAACTACTGAGCCTGCGCTCTAGAGCCCACGCGCCACAACTACTGAGCCCACGTGCCACAACTACTGAGCCCATGCGCCACAACTACTGAAGCCCGCACGCCTAGAGCCTGTGCACCACAATGAAGAGTAGCCCCCGCTCACTGCAACTAGAGAAAGCCCACATGCAGCAACAAAGATCCAACTCAGCCAAAAATAAATTTTTTAAAAAAAAAGGAACATATCTTAGAACGGCCTAATTCTAGATTTTTAAGAACTGCATTGCTGAGTCAAGGAAGTCTCAAATTTTCTGTGTGTACGCATTTAAAGGTTGAGGAAAAGAGTGAGTGTAGAGTTGGCTTTTCTCATCTACTTAAGAATTTAATTCCTTTTCTTTTTCTTGTGTTTATTTTCTTGCATCTCTTTCTAATAAGAATGGAAGTGCATTATACTGTTGTTAAGCCATAAAGTGCCAAGTGGATTGCTAAGTGGATAGCAACCATTTCCCCCCCAAAACCCAGTGAATAAAAACTTAGCAACAGAATTCTGAAAATGTTAGTTGGAGTAAAGTCTTAGAGAAAACAAAAAAATCAAACAAGGAACCTTGTTAGAGGGGAAGAAAGCCTTCTTTATAAATATGCTGAACAGGGTTAGGTTTAGAAAAGCGTTAGGTATTAGTTTTCACTTACAACTGTAACGAGAGAGATTGGTTTTCCCCCTAAGAAGTTCATGTGTTTATTTAAAAGAGGCATTAAATTTACAGTTAGTGTTCCCCAATTTTTTTTAATGGTGTAGGTGTTCTGTCAAGAATTGGCAGAAGTGGTGAGGCTCCATATGCCCCGCTGAATCTCCTGGCTGATTTTGGTGGTGGTGGCCTCATGTGCACCCTGGGCATCCTGATGGCGCTCTTTGAACGCACGCGCTCTGGCAAAGGTCAGGTCATTGATGCAAACATGGTAAGTGCTGATTGGGGGAAATGATAAGCCTACTAGTGGTTCCTGAGGTCGATGTACGGCTGCATCAAATCCTCTTCTGAACAAGGCAAGAGATAAATGAGATTTGAAATTTGAATCCAAGTTACCAAGGATGGCCTTTTCTTTAAAATAGCTTCATATCTTGAACATGTGTCAGAATGTCATATTGTGATCCTCTGTTTTGTGGAGTCAATCTTCTAAACTTTTCATGACTCACCTGATTTCTATGTTGTGTTTCAGCAATTTTCCCCGTGCTGTCTCTTGTGCTTAGAGTATGGTTTTCAAGAAATCTTCATTCAAAACTGGGCTCAGGAAGTCTCCCTTAGCAGGTAGAGAAGATTCTTAATGATGCTCAAGTAGAACGGACCAGTCTAGACCTTCCTGCTGCACTGTGTAGGGGAGACTCGAGTGTCATGATGCTTCGGTGTCTTTACCCTCATACACTTGCCTCATGTTATCCTAGGCACTTTTCCTGTGTGATTTCTCCTAATCCCCCAAACAACAATTTCACTTGGAATACATTGTTATTTTAATGAAGAGGAAACTAAAGCACAGAAATTTGCCCGAGTTCTCACAGCTAGTTGATGAGAGCCCAGTCCAGTGTCACTATACCTTTGCGTTTGGACAGATCTTTGGCGGTAGGGTGGAGAATGGATTGGATGGAGACGACGCTGAGAGAGAAAGGCGAGTACTAAAATGGTTAATGGTAGAGTGGGTCTGGATTTAAGGATTTACATTTGAGATGTAAAATTGCTGGGATTTGATGAGATATTGGCAATGAAGGGAGAGGGAGGAATCAAAAATGGCTCCCCCATCTCTGGCTTGGAAGACCCAGGGGTTGGTGGCCCTGGCACCCTGGGGAAGATTGCTGAAGGAAGAGGCTGATGGGGGGAAATAGATACCTTATTCTTTAATTTTTTTTTTTTTTTTTTAATTTTCTTGGCTGTGCCGCACAGCATGTGGGGTCTTAGTTCTCCGATCAGGGATCGAACCCTCGCCCCTTGCATTGGAAGCATGGAGTCTTAACCACTGGACCACCAGGGAAGTCCCCAGATACCCTATTCTTTTGGGCCAGTGGTTTCCTAATGACTTTAGCAGCAGAATCCTTGATCCAGGCCTGCCTATGATGACCTGGAGTTGTCTCTTCATCAGACTGTTGCCTTAGAAACTAGAGTTAAGGTAACTGTGGAATGTGCAGTCCGTTTCACTGTGTTTACTCCTGATCTGGGGGTGCTCATCTGACCTGGGGGGCTGTGTGTTGGCATGCAGGCCATTGGCCTCCATGATGAGAACAATATAAAAGGTTGGGAAATTGAGGCTACAGTTTCCCTGTGTCAAAGGCTGTGGTCCGTGGCAGCGCACACTACATGTGCGTGAGGGGAGAAGAGAAGTATGTGCTGGGCAGCCTCATGATGAGATGAGGATTATAACTGCTGTGTCTCTTGTCCTATATCCTCCTATGACACCAAATAAAGGTGGAATTAAATTAGAGCCTGTTTGTATCCTGACTGAGCCAAACCAGACCCATAATACTGTTAGGACATCTTTTTTCAATAGACTCATCACTACATCCAGTGTGTAAAAGAGATTATATATGTATATATATATGTGTGTGTCTATATGTGTGTGTGTGTGTGTGTGTGTGTGTATGTCTAAATGTGGGGATACTCTAAGATCTCTGTAACCCCATTTCAAAAAAAAAGCACCACCACAGGCCACTTATACAAACTCCACGACTTGGTGACAACAAATGTCGGATCCATGAATTGAAGTGTGCATGAGCTTCCTAAAGTTAAATGGGAAAACTGGGATGTATCTAAAGATATATTTTGTGTTTGTTTTACAGCCAGAATCTGTGAGAAGTCCCATGCTCACAGTTGGAACGGGGCCCCTCCGTTGGTAACCTCAGAGACAAGGATGCTTTGATGGCCTTTTCCCTGTGGTGCCAGAGTCATTAGGATCAAAAAGCCATAAGGATAGGGAAGTAGTCTTCTTTAGGTAGCCCAGTGCATCCAGCCTTGTGATAATCATACCTGAGTTTGTGAATCCATTCCCGTTACTTCAGGACTAGTGGGAAGTTGGCATTCCCAAACTAGTTTGTCTGTACTCTGAAAACCCATATACCTGCCACCCATACTGTTGTTTATTTTGTAACTTTCTAGTGATTTTTAAAGTTAAGATATATTAAATACTCAAATTTGTTTTCTTGGGCTTGGAGTCAAACTAGAACAAACTAAATTTAACTGTCATGTGATTTACCTTTAAAATGTGATATGCTTCATATATCTGTGTGTATGTGTTTGTAGGTATTGAGATCGGATGATAGATTTTTAAAAAAACCTTTTTACTTTGTTTTCAACTTTTTTATCCTGACAGTTGTTAACATATATAAAAGTAAAGAGAATGTAGAATGAACTTCCATGTACCCTCACTTAGCTTCAAAAATTATCCACATTCTGCCAATCTCATTTGAAAGGAAGAACAAAAGTAGTTCCTTTAAGTCTTTTCTGAACAGTATTCCCTGATCTGAATAGTGCAGAAACTCACTCTATCATAAGCCTTCTCTAACTCACTTTCTTGAAATATCAAAGAAGTTGTATAATTAGATATAATCTTCCTATATTCTAAGATAAACATTTTTATACAAATATTTTTTAAAATCTCAAGTAGAAATCGACCATGCTTTTTAGAGTTGAATTGTCTGGATTCATACTGTATTCTGTTTCTTCAAAGGTGGAAGGAACAGCATATCTAGGTTCTTTTCTGTGGAAAACCCAACAGACAGGACTGTGGGGACAGCCTCGTGGACAGAACATGTTAGATGGTGGAGCGCCTTTCTACACAACCTACAGGACGGCGGACGGGGGGTTCATGGCTGTTGGAGCATTAGAGCCCCAGTTCTATGAGCTGCTGCTTAAGGGTGAGTACCTCTTTTCTGTGGATGTTTTTTTGACTCTATTTTGGAGTCTTTTGAAGTTCATGATGTCTTTTATTATATATCCACTTTATAATTAACCTAATTACAGCCATCATGACATTGTGGGGCACTTCCCCCATCTTTTAAATTGACAAGTAATTTTACAAGTCTGTAAAATAGCTCAGATTAAAAAAATAATAATCCTTTTTGTGGTAGTTCAGTGTTCTTATCACATTTCGTACTCCGTAGTATTGGATATTTATCTTGCCCATGTGTGCCCACATCCTTTTCTTCCCTAGAAATGATCTACTGGTTCTACCAGTTTTTGTTCCTTGATAGATGTCCCTCATGGTACTTCAGTGGTGGGGTCACCAGAACACAGAGAGACTTTGGTGAATGAGAGTTTGTTGGAATATGTTACCATCACTTGATGCTTCTGCAGTTTACCTTTCTTGCAGATTCTTGTCTTATTGACATGTTGCCACAAGTTAACAGGAAAATTTGGGATCCCCTTTTCCCTAATTGATAATTGGACTGAAGTTACTTTGTTCCTGTGAAATGTGAATTTAAAGTTTATAGATAATTTAGTATCTAAGAAGTTTTAGAATATACTCTGAAGCAGTGTGACAGGCTGGTTGCAGCACATTTATCTTTCTGCTTTAAGTTTGGAGTTTTATTGCTGTGTTTGGTAGCTTTTCAGATACGTAGCGCTACTCAGAGTTATTTGTATATCTCTGAAATGACTGTTTTTGCTAGCCTCAGAAAGCATTCTGTGATCAACTATGTTAACTTCACCAACTTAACTATAAGTTAGAGAAACCATAGAACAAAATGGTTTATCTAGATCATAGAGGATGCCTTTCCATCCAGAAATTAAGACTAAGACTAGAGGTCAATTCAAAATTCTGGACAGAACAATGCTATATGAGGGGCTGAGTGGTGGGAACAGCACTCTCACTCTGGGGTGCAGGGCCCTAGGAAGCAGCAGGTACATAACGTAGTGGAGTCTGTGCCTTACAAAAACCTTGTATTTTTGTCTAAGGGGAATTTAAATATAATAATAAAATTAACTAATCCAGTGAAATTTTATTATCACCATGCACAGGCAATTCTAAATGACAGTTGCAGCTGACTTTTTTTTTTTTTTTTTTTTGACAAATGTCTCAGGAATAGGGCAGTGTAAGCTCTGAGTCAGATCAAATAAAGACAGGCCCTGAGGATGGGGATTTTCAGGGAGCTGTCAGACAGGCCAAACATTGGCGCTTCTCTGGGGATAGGATTTTGCGGGAGCTTCAGACTCATTTTGCCTCCTCTTCCTTGGCTGTTAACCTACGGGTTTGCACGACTACCATTGTTGAGCCTGTTGGTTTTCGAGGCCATCACAGAGCTGGGGAGAGAGGGATGAAATTAGCCTAAGTTATAACACCACAAAGCTGACTGGTCTTACTGAGATCAGTCATTTTTTTTCTTACATATGCTCCTTAGATTGTTGCAAGCTTTTAGTTAATTTCTAGAGTTACAAAAATGTTGATTCTGACAATTTGTGCCAGTGTTCTTGTTGCTTTCATGCAGGAGCCAATTTTTGAAGGTCCTTGCTCTGTCATTTCAGAATTTAACTCCTCTCTGTGGTGTATTTTTTTGTTTTCTTAAAAACATACATGTTTAGAATGATCATTTCTAACATCCACACTCCACCTCATTTTATAGCAGGCAGACTGCTCCAGCCCTCGACTTGTGATCATCTTCTCCTGGGTTTCATCTTTCTGAGTCTAAACTCTGTAACCCTTGGGCTTCCCTGGTGGCGCAGTGGTTGAGAATCCGCCTGCCGATGCAGGAGACACGGGTTCGTGCCCCGGTCCGGGAAGATCCCACATGCCGCGGAGCAACTAAGCCCATGAGCCACGGCCGCTAGGCCTGCGTGTCCGGAGCCTGTGCTCCGCAACGGGAGAGTCCGCAACGGGAGAGGCCACAACAGTGAGAGGCCTGCATACTGCAAAAATAAAAAAAACAAAAAAAACACTCTGTAACCCCTCCAGTTGTTTTGCAGTCATGGTCTTGTGGTATCTTTCATGTCCTCTCTCCCTTTAAAGTTCACTAAGGATCCTTAGCTGGCAGGTGGCTTGTGCTTTAGGTGGACTTAGCAAGTTCAGTCAGCTTTTCTTTAATCTACATAGTCCATGCCGAAATGCCTCAGCATCTTCTTTCTTCTACAATATTGATTTGCAAAAATAGTACTTTTTTTTTTTTTTTTTTTTTTTGCGTTACGCAGGCCTCTCACTGTTGTGGCCTCTCCCGTTGCGGAGCACAGGCTCCGGACGCGCAGGCTCAGCGGCCATGGCTCACGGGCCCAGCCGCTCTGCGGCATGTGGGATCTTCCCGGACTGGGGCATGAACCCGTGTCCCCTGCATCGGCAGGCGGGCTCTCAACCACTGTGCCACCAGGGAAGCCCCAAAATAGTACTTTTACTTGCCACATACACATTACTTCTCTCTCAGGCCTAATTGGACAAACCCCCATATCTGTAATGATTCTTTGAGGTAGTATTAATTTGTTTATTTCACCTTATATACGGAGATCTTTGAGAACATACCTTCATTTAGCTCTCAGTATCTGAACATAAATACACAAGGTTTTTGTAAGGCTCCAACTCCTCTGTGCTATGCGCCTGCTGCTTTCCAGGGCAAAGAAATCTGAAAGTACTGAGAATTTCATGACCTCTTGAGACTCTTGTAGTAAATCAGATAAAATAGAGAATTTTTTAAAGTTGTTTTAAAATTTCGAAATGTTATTAAAAGAAAACCAGAAAATAACAAGTGTTGGTGATGAAGTGGAGAAATCGGAACCCCGTGCATTACTGTTGCGAATGTAAAATTGTGCAGCCACTGTGGAAAATTGTATGGTGGCTTCTCAAAAAATTAAATGTAGAATTACCGTATGATCCAGTGATTCCACTTCTGGGTATATATCCAAAAGAATTAAAAGTGGGAACTTGAACAGATATTTGTACATCCATGCTCATAGGATTATTTACAGTAGCTAAAAGGTGGAAGCAACCAAGGTGTCCATCAACAGATGAATGGATAAACAAAATGTGATATATATAAAAAAACAATGAAATATTAGTCAGCCTTACAAAAGAAAGAAATTCTGACATATGGTAAACATGGATGAACCTTGAAGACATTATGCTAAGTGAAATAAGCTAGTCTCAGAAGGACAAATATTGTATTATTCCACTTATATGAGATACCTAGAGTGGTCAAGTTCACAGAAAGTAGAAGGGTGGTTGCGAGGAGCTGGGGAAGCAGGGAATAGAGAGGTAGTGTTTAATGGGTATAGAGTTTCAATTTGGGAAGATGAAAAGTTCTGGAGACAGATGGTGGTAACGGTTCCAGAACAATATGAATGTACTTAATGACACAGTACTGTATTCTTAATAGTGACTAAAATGGTAAATTTTATATTTTGTGTATTTTACCACAATTTAAAAAAATGAAAAAAATTCAAAATAATGTATATTTTTAATGAAAAAAATGTAAACAATACAGCATTTGTAAAGAAAGAGGTAAAAATTCTCCCTTGTCCTTCCACTTTGGGGAAGTTTGAGATGTGGCCTTGAAGAACTTTCCCTGTGCACATACAAACACAATTAAAATTTTTTTACAATTTATATATAATCTATTTAATTATATAAATTTATAATTAATAACTTTTTATTCAAAAATATAGCGAAGACATCCTTTTTGTCAGTACCAAAGATCTTCAGCCTCACCCTCTTTATATAGCAGCCATATCATATTCCGTGGTATACCTGTACTAAAATTTATTTAACCACTTCCTTATTCAAGTTAATTTACATTTTTTCCAGGTTTACATTATAACACATAATGTTTATTGTTTATTAATAAGCATTAATCTTTGTACATATGTCATTGCATACTTGCAGCATACATTTTTGACTGCTTAATATGTGCCTAATATTGTGTCACAGAGCAGAAAGTTTATGAGTTTATGACATGTACTTAAAACAATAAATATTTTGTATAATTGTGTGTGTGTGTGTGTGTGTGTGTGTGTGTATGTATACATGTACACGTAAGGTTGTTTTTTGGAAATCAAAACATATTTTCCCAAGTTTTAAATGGTGTCTGAGTCCTCAGGTCAGTCTCTGAAAGTCTGTTTGACTTACAATAGCAGAAGTTGAATATTGATTGTGCTATAAAAACTAGCCACAATCGATAATTGTGCCCTGTGGGGGATGGCCTCAGAGCTGCGCATGGACTGTCAGGGGCGCAGGAAGCAGCCCACCCTAAGCCACTGGTAGTTTACCCCCGGGCCTTGATGCGGGTCCGAGCTGGCTGGGGATGGTGGGCTGAGAAAGGGAGGTAGCACGATGGAAGAGCTGGCGTGTCAGAGTTAGGGGGTAGCTTTTGATTTCTAGTATTTTCCAGTGTACAAAGTATGATCTGTGTCATCTCAAGTATAGTGTTTGTGGGAGAACTGTTGACTCCAGTTTTATTTAGTTTATGATTCTGATCACATTCTGATTTTTTGTTTTAAAAAAACTGTTTAAAAAAGCATGCAAATATGTTTCCAGCAGTAGCTGTGGTCTACTTAAATGCTTTTGGCCAACTGCTCGTTTTATGTGTTTTTTAATCCCAGAGTTCAGGGCTATCAGGAGAGAGAAAGCAAAGTGAAAGATACCCTAAGAAACATTTCCTTATAGATTTTAGTGATAAACCTGAAACTATGGCTTCATATCTTTCCTGGTTTTGAATGGGACGTGTGGCTACAGAGAAAAATATACTTGTATATCCCACAGGTGTTTTTTCACAGCTGTTCAGAACTATGTGAATTCTCCTCATATCCCTCAAAACACTAAGAAGAGCCTGCAGTATTCATGTCTTCTTACCTCCATAGGCACTTTTGCATCTTCAGAGCAGCTTACAACTGGTCATTGTTTTTCAACATGGTAGATAAGGAAAGGATGATAAAAGTGAGAATTACTTGATTAACTTGGCCAAACTTATGCAAAATATTATGCATAATTTAAATTTAGAAACCCTCTTCTACAAGAGGGAATAAAAATGACAGTTACACCAAACCCCAACAAAGTGTCCCCTTGGGTATAATTTAATCAGCACTGGAGTTTGGTTGTATCTACAGGGGTAGGTGCTTGTGGTCAATAAAGGAAGCACAGATCAGGTCATGGGACAGAGAAGCCATCCTTCCTGTGATATCCCCTGGCAGATGCTTTCATCCTCTCTATCCCTTGTGTTGATGGGCCCTTCAAGGTTCTTCATACTTGAGAGAGCAAAAAAGGCTCTGTGCCCCCTGTTGATTGGCTGGCTGATAATTTTCTGTCCTTTTTGCTATAGGAACAATTTGCATGTGTCTTTGGTTATTTTACAAGTCCTTTGTTCCTAGGTCACAGCAGGGTTGTAAGAGAGTAATGAGTCAAATATCACTGCTCTCCTAGAGCTCTGTTATTTGACGAAAATAAAGAGAAATGAACATTATTTATAAAATTGAAATCTTGAATTTAATCATTTATCTTTATACTTCTTCCTTGAAAACAGAGATATAGGCATACCTCACAGACTTTGTGGGTTGGGTTCCAGACCACTGCAATAAAGGGACAAACTCAATAAAGCAAATCACATGAATTTTTTGGTTTCCCAGTATACATAAAAGCTATGTTTACATGATACTGTAGTCTATTAAGTATGCAGTAGCATTGTCTAAAACAACAATGTACATACCTTAATTTAAAAATACTTTATTGCTAAAAAATGCTAACCATCATCTGAGCTTTCCATGAGTTGTAATCTTTTTGCTGGTGGAGGGCTTGAAATATTGCAAGAATTACCAAAATGTGACACAGAGACACGAAGTGAGCAAATGCTGTTCGGGAAAAGGGCACCCATAGACTTGCTCCACCCAGGGTTGGCACAAACCTTCCATTTGTAAAAATGCAGTGTCTGTGAAGTGCAATAAAGTGAAGCACAATAAAACGAGGTATGCCTGTAGTCTTGTGTAAATGTTTAGATTTTAGCTTTTGTAGGGTTTGGGAGCACTATATGAAATATGGGTTTTTTAAAATATAAACTTATTTATTTATTTATTTATGGCTGCATTGAGTCTTTGTTGCTGTGCGTTGGGTCTTTGTTGCTGCAGGTGGGCTTATCTCTAGTTACAGCGAGCAGGGGCTACTCTTTGTTGCCGTGCGCGGCCTTCTCATTGCGGTGGCTTCTCTTGTTGCAGAGCACGGGCTCTAGGTGCGTGGGCTTCAGTAGCTGTGGCATGCGGGCTCAGTAGTTGTGGCTCGCGGGCTCCAGAGCGCAGACTCAGTAGTTGTGGTGCACGGGCTTAGTTGCTCCACGGCATGTGGGATCTTCCCAGACCAGGGATCGAACCTGTGTCCTCTGCATTGGCAGGCGGATTCTTAACCACTGCGCCACCAGGGAAGCACATGGAGTTATTTTAATTCAATATGACAGATAGTAACATCATGAGGAAATTTATTTTTAAAAACCTACTCAGAAGGAAGAAGTCAGTTTCTAGAAACTAGACCATTAAAAATAGACTATTTTGGATGAAATGTAAATAATAAAATCTTGGCAAAGACTTGGAAAGTCTGTTTGGAGTCCTGTTACCCCTACTACCTTCGCCAGCCTTTGGCTCCAACTTCAAGTTGAGTTTGAATTTCTTCTTTTGACTCATTTGAGAAACCCTATAGAACATCCTGTTTTGGGCGACTATAGTGAGTTCAAAACTCATTTTCACTGATTATATTTACTCTACCCAAAGCATACTAATTTAAGAAATTGTGTTTTTCTCTCAGGACTTGGGCTAAAGTCTGATGAACTTCCCAGTCAGATGAGCATAACTGATTGGCCAGAAATGAAGAAGAAATTTGCAGATATATTTGCAAAGAAGACAAAGGCAGAGTGGTGTCAGATCTTTGACGGCACAGATGCCTGCGTGACTCCTGTTTTGACTTTTGAAGAGGTTACCCATTGTGGTCACCACAAAGATCGGGGCTCATTTCTTATTGATAGGGAGCAGGGTGTGAGTCCCCGCCCTGCACCCCAGCTGTCCAGCACCCCAGCTGTCCCTTCGTCCGAAAGGGATCCTTTTGTAGGAGAACACACTGAAGAGATACTCAAAGAGTTTGGCTTCAGCCAGGAAGAGATCAGTCAGCTTAAGTCAGATAAAATTATTGAAAGTAATAAACCAAGAGCTAATCTCTAAGTTCTAAGCCCCACAACTCAAATGAATTTGAATATTGCATTTACAGTATAGAATAATACAAAAAATTGTATGCATGGAAACATGAAAAAACAATATCACAGTGGTTCAACTATTCTAATCAGGAAACAAGGCTGATTATAGAGTGATGATTAAATTCTGAAAACGGTTAACATCATGGCTTTTGATTTAGGAATATTTTTAGTTTGCCTATACTAAATTGTGGCAGTTTTTCTGCCTTCCAATTTACTTGATTGGTTATGTTTGTTGATTTAAAATATTTATATATTTATAATATACTTTAAATGAATTAATATAATGCTTTTTATTAAATAAAGCTTTTTTCCCCCCCAAAGTTTACTCATGCTTTTAAGTTTGTGAAAAACTTTCAAGGAAGTTCTTTAGGGCTTCCCTGGTGGCGCAGTGGTTGAGAGTCCGCCTGCTGATGCAGGGGACATGGGTTCGTGCCCCGGTCCGGGAAGATCCCACATGTCGTGGAGCGGCTGGGCCCGTGAGCCATGGCCGCTGAGCCTGCGCGTCCGGAGCCTGTGCTCCGCAACGGGAGAGGCCACAACAGTGAGAGGCCTGCGTATGGCAAAAAAAAAAGAAAAAAAAGTTCTTTGAATAGCACTAAAATCGCCTTTTGTTACTCCTTGAAATATTTTACTCTCTACTGTTAACCAGAATGAATGTCCTTAGATAGAAAAGTCTGACCCTTTTAATTTGGTAAGGGAATCATTCAGCCAGTGTCTTGGAACTGGAATTTTAGAAAATGTCCTTGAGGTTCCCTTCAGATAGTTGCCACCTCTCCATCGAGCCCTGCTCCTGTGTGTAGCTGCCTGTTAGTATTATCCAAATGGGTCTCTTTGTCAGCAAACTCCCCCGTCATGCATTTGAAAGTGTTACCAGACTTCTCCTCCTCTTACCAGTCTCGGGCTCGCGCTCCTGTCCTGTGTCCTGCTGCCCCCAGCAGGCCCCCACGGCTTACGCCTCACCTCATTTGACCACTGTTCACGTGTCCCTTACGGAGAGTGCTTTTCTGACCCCCGTCCAGGATGGCGGCTGCCTTGTCACTTGCTCTCCCCTCACCCTATTTCATTTTCCTTCACACTGTGTATCACTGCTGACATGCTGATTGACCCCAGCCCTCATTCCTTAACCAGTGCCGGCTAGAGCGGAAGCTTTATGAAGGAGTTTGTAGGTTTCGTTGCTAGGTTTCGTTGCTAAGCCCCCAGTTCCTAGAGTAGCACCTGGCCCATGACTGGAAACTGTGAATACTTATTAAAGGATTGAAACTCAATAGTGAAGGCTGTCAACTCCACCTTCAGAGCTCCGGTATCCATCCTGCCCACCTCCCATTGCTGCTTTCATCCGGACCCTGTTACCTCTTCCCTGGACTACTCTTCACCTTCCCTACCCAGCTTTTCACCTTCATTTTTTTCCCCATCCTGTAGCAAGTTCTGGATCTCATTTCCACACACAGCAACATCCAGAAGAAGAGAACGTCTCAGGAGCCCTCAGCAAACCTTGTGTCTCCTTGGATCTAGATAAGTCACAAGCCAGTCCTGCACCAGTCTTTGGCAGAGAGGGTAGGCTTATCCTTAGATAAAGCCAACCTGCCCCTGGAGCTCCCCTGGACTCAACTTCCTGGAAGCAGGTGGGTATTTGAGGGAGGGGTGGATTCCTGAAGCTAGTCCAGGTTCCATCAGGATGGGGGAGTGGAGAACAGATGTTACATCTGTGACATACAGTATCTCAGTTGCTCTTCAGTGATCACAAGGGGAAGGTGGGGCAGGTTTCTCCATTTTATAGATGTGGACACAAGCCTCAGATGGTCCTAAACCATCTTAGTTCACATCTCCCTTAGTGTCTTAGTAATATTTTCATGGTGCCCCTAGGTCAGAAGAAATACCTAACCATTCCACTTATAAATAATTAGGTCCCAACAACTGAAGTATTTATGTCCTAACAACTTATTAGCTGTTTGAAAAATATAATACATGTACATTGAAGACATTTTTTATTTTTATTTCATTCTTTTTTAAAATTGAAGCATAGTTGATTTACAATATTGTGTTTAGTATACAGCAAAGTGATTCAGTTATGTATATATACTTTTCAGACTATTTTCCATTATAGGTTATTACAAGATATTGAACATAGTTCCCTGTGCTATGCAGTAAATCCTAGTTGTTGATTTTAAATATAGTAGTTTGTATCTGTTAATCCCATACTCCTACTTTATCCTTCCCCCACCCCTTCCCCCTTTGGTAATCATAAATTTGTTTTCTATGAGTCTGTTTCTGTTTTATACATAGATTCATTTGTATTATTTTTTAGTTTCCACATATAAGTGATACCATATAATTGTGTTTGTCTGACTTACTTCACTAAGTATAATCTCTAGGTCCATCCATATTGCTGCAGATGACAACATTTCATTCTCTTATGGTTGAGTAGTATTCCATTGTATATGTGTACCACATCTCCTTAAGCTAATTGTGTATTGGTGGGCACTTGGGTTGTTTCCATGTCTTGGCTATTGTAAATAATGCTGCTATGAACATTGGGGTGCGTGTATCTTTTTGAATTAGAGTTTTCGTGTTTTCTGGATACGTACTCAAGAGGGATTGCTGGATCACATGGTAGCACTATTTTTAGGTCTTCAAGGAACCTCCATACCCTCCATAGTGGCTGCACCAGTATACGTCGCCACCAACAGTAGGAGGGTTCCCTTTTCTCCACACTGTCTTCAGTATTATTTGAAGACTTTTTGATAATAGCCATTCTGACTGGTGTGAAGTGATACCTCACTGTGGTTTTAATTTCCATTTCAGTAATAATTAGCGGTGTTGAGCATCCTTTCATGTGCCTGTTGGCCGTCTGTATCTCTTCCTTGTAGAGATGCCTATTAGGTCTTCTGCCCATTTTTGATTGGGTTGTTTGTTTTTGTGCTATTGAATAGTATGAGCTGTTTGTATATTTTGGAAATTAAGCCCTTGTCGGTTGCATCATTTGCAAGTATTTTTTCCCATTCCACAGGTTGTCTTTTCATTTTGTTAATGGTTTCCTTTGCTGTGCAAAAGCTCATAAGTTTGATTAGATCCCATTTGTTTATTTTTGCTTTTGTTTCTATTACCTTGGGAGACTGTTCTAAGAAAATATTGCTATGATTTATGTCCGAGAATGTTTTACCTATGTTCCCTTCTAGGAGTTTTATGGTGTCACATCTTATATTTAGGTCTTTAAACCATTTTGAGTTTATTTTTGTATATGGTGTGAGGGAGTGTTCTAATTTCACTGTTATAGGGACGCAGAAGCTAAGGTTGGCAGCTGGACCCACAATGGAGATGCAGCCACTGCCAGAGACATCTCAGGATGGAGAAAGAGAGGGAGGAAGTATCCTGATTTCTTCCTTTCTCCTGTCCCCAGTCTTCCCACCAGTGCCTCTGATTCGGCAAATCTACCTAGAAGCCAGAGAGCAAGGGAACCTGGGAAATGTAGTCCCTTATGGTATAGAGCATAGTATGAGGGGGAGGGAATGGATCTGACCAAACAGGCAGTTGACTGGCATTACAAAATGTTGTGTATACACTTTATTCATTCTATAATTCCTTTAGCAAATGTTTATTGAGAACCTACTAGATGCCAGGTATCATGCTAGATGCCATAATGAGCAAAACAGACCAGATCACTGCTCATAAGGGGATCAAAGACCAACATAGGAGAAGGAGAATAAACACGAACTATCTGAATTGTGTTAAGTGCAATGAAGGAAAATATCACAGTGCTGTGAGAGAGCTAGTGATTTAGGGGAAGGGGCAACCTCCCACTGTTTTAAGTCTAGTTAATTGACTATATGTGTGTGTGTAGAAAACTTGTGTTCAGGAGAGGACAGAATATTTATACCTAGAAAAAGTTGAGAAAAAAGATATCGACTCATTCATACTTAACATCTGGATTATAGGGCTTTATTTTCTCAAAGTTGTGTGTGTGTGTGTGTGAGAGAGAGAGAGAGAGGCAGAGAGAACAGTACAAAGGAAGACTCTTAGAAGAACGTTCTAAGGAGCCAGAGGGCTCACAGCAGCTAATCTCCATCATGCTTTCCAGGCCCCACCCCCCTTCCTTCTCATCATAACTTGTGATCTTAGAGGCGTGAAAGAATTTGAGCCCCTCCCCCAGCCTGACCATCTCTGTTGGCCGCTCAGCCGGGCTCCACCTCATATCCAGCTGTGAGCACAAACCCCAGGGCCACGCAAGAGGTGGTGGGCTTGCAGGCAGGTTCCTCACCCAGTGGCCATGGGCGACAGCAGTGGGCAGCCTGGCACCCACACCTACAAGTCCCTCGCCGAGGAGGGCCCCTTCGGCTCCGTGGAGCCGCCCAAAAGACCCACAGGGAGCCTGGTCATGCACAGCATGGCCATGTTCGGCCGGGAGTTTTGCTATGCGGTGGAGGCAGCCTACGTGACCCCAGTCCTGCTCAGCGTGGGCCTGCCCAGGAGTCTCTACAGCATGGTGTGGCTTCTGAGCCCTATCCTGGGATTCCTGCTGCAGCCCGTGGTGGGCCTGGCCAGCGACCACTGCCGGGCCCGCTGGGGACGGCGGAGACCCTACATCCTCACGCTGGGCGTCGTGATGCTCCTGGGCATGGCCATGTACCTTAACGGGGACGCTATCATATCAGGTCAGTGGGCAGCACAAGGTGGGCAGGCCGGGAGAAGGGTCCTGTTATGCAGCTCGCTGAGAGGAGAATGCAGATTTCTTTACGCCACAGTCAGAAATCGGTTAAAACTGATTCTCTCTCCTAAGATGCATTGAGTTTCCACCTTTGAGTGACCCAAATTCTGTGGTTAGGCGCCTTTACTTTGAGAAACGTCAGGATACATTATTTTTTCAATTGTGAGAACTTGAAAATAGGCTTATATTTTTACCCATTTTATTAAATTACATATTTTTACGTGTTTATCAATTATGGGTTTTTTGTGTGCCCATTATACCTTGTTTAGTACTTTCTCAAATTAACCAGCTGCCAAATGGCTCCATACATTTTTCGAATAAATGTAACTTGGTGTCCAGATGAGAGTTAATTATGTTCACAGCTTTCTGTGGAGCCTTTTAATAGATACATGGCATCAGCCTGGTAGCTCAAGGGGACAATTTTGCACTGCAAATTGTGGACATAAACCTGATGGTGAGCACTTTTTCTAGCCATTAATCAGCCACCGCCAATTAGTAATTGGTGGTAGTACATATCGCATTGAGAAAAGAATCGTTAAACTGAAAAATAGCACACATATTTGAGCATTAACTCTCAGGCTAGCAGAATGGATGATAATGAGACACGCTAATCATTTATCATTTGTATATATTTAAAAGAGGGCATAAGTCTATAAATGTAGGGTATTTCTGGAAAAAATTACAAAAAAACTGAAAAGAATTGTTGCCGTTAGGGAAGGAGTACTAAAGGGCTGGGGTGAGAGGGGGAGGGTAGGCTTATTTTTCACTATTTTTTTTTTTTTTTACTGTATTTTTAAAAACAGTTACGTACAGGGAGATCAGCTCGGTGCTTTGAGACCACCTAGAGGGCTGGGATAAGGAGGGTGGGAGGGAGGGAGACGCAAGAGGGAGGGCATATGGGGATGTATGTATATGCATAGCTGATTCACTTTGTTATACAGCAGGAACCAACACAACACTGCAAAGCAGTTATACTCCAATAAAGATGTTAAAAAAAACCAGGTGCATATATTACATATTAGGTTTAAAAAATAAACTGAAAGCAAGGGAAATAGTTGTGAGTGAGTCAGTGAACCTGTGGCATAGCCATAGGATGAATATTATTTAGCTGTTAACACTGTGAAGTTGGTCTTCATCACCGGAAATGCTCATGTACAACACGATCCCTTAGTCAGTGCTCCTCAAAGCAGAGTCCTCCAACCCAGGAGTCCCCAACCCCCGGGCCACGGACCGGTGCTGGTCCACGGCCTGTCGGGAACCGGGCCGCACAGCAGGAGGTGAGCAGGGGGGCCAGCGAGTGAAGCTTCCTCTGAGGCTCCCTGTGGCTCCTGTGACCCCCCGAACCATCCCCCCAACCATCGCTGGCATTACCGCCTGAACTGCCTCCACCCCCCTGTCCCCATCGTGGAAAAATTGTCATCCACGGAACCGGTCCCTGGGGCCAGCCTGCAGCATCAGCATCAGTGGGGGGCTGTTAGAGGCCCCCCTCCCACCTACTGATGAATCACAGAAGGTGGAGCCCAACAACCTGTTTTAACAAGTCGTCCAAGTGGTGGTTAAGCACGCTGAAGTTTGAGAAGCACTGCATGAGGGCACAGGTGCACACCTCTCCACAGTAGTGTGTAAAGGGATGTCTGAAGGATGACCGGATCTAGGGGCTGGAATCTAGAAGCATCTCCCCAGCTTTTCTCTACGGTTTACACTCAGCATGTATAGTTTTTAAAACAGCTTTATTTAAAGAGATGATTCACATACCATACAAGTCACCATCTAAAAGTATACAACTCAGTGCTTTTTCATATGTTGTCAAGGTTGTATAACCACCGTCACTATCTAATTACACAACATTTTCATCCCCCCCGACCAGAAACCAGAAAGAAGCCTGGCAACCGTTAGCAGTCACTCCCCATTTCCTTCTCCCTGACAGTCCTGGGCAACTGCCCAGTCTACTTTCTGTCTCTAGAGAGCTGCCTTTTCTGGACATTCACTGCATCATTTTTAAAACTTGAAAAAATGGTGGAGCTATTTCTTATTTGGAAAAGCAAAGCAAAATGAAAGTAAAGGGAAATAATTTGATGACAGGAAGTCTGGGTGGAAATAAAAATGCAGATCATTCTAAACCAGGATTTAGGAGACCAATGTTTGTTTCTCTTTTAGCTTTGATTGCCGACCCAAGGAGGAAGCTGATTTGGGCCATCAGTGTCACCATGATAGGTGTGGTTCTCTTTGATTTTGCTGCTGACTTCATTGACGGGCCTATCAAAGCCTACTTATTTGATGTCTGCACCCATCGAGATAAGGAGAGGGGCCTCCACTACCATGCCCTCTTCACAGGTAGGGAATATTCCAGAAAGTCTATCCTTCAGCTCCCCAGATAGGGAGGCCCTTCCACTGAAGCCATCCAGTGTCTCAGCACTCAAGACTTTTTCAATGAATGGATCCGTTGATGGACTGCTCCCATCACGCGGGCTCTTGTCTTCCAGTGCATTTCTCTTGTGACCAGGCTGTGGAGTTTTTGCAAAGGAAGTTTATACAAGGGCTTTCTGAAGAGCCATTTGTGGAGACCTTTACAACTAAAATGAAAAGAGGCCTTGTAGACTTGACTTCATTTTTTGTTTTGTTTTATTTTTTAATCAGTAATATGTAGCATCAGCATTACTTAGGAGCTTGTTAAAAATGCAGCTTCTTGGGCCCCTCCTCCAGTTATTTTGATTCAGTAGGTTTGAGGTGAGGCCTAGAAATTTGCATTTTTAATGACTACTCCAGATGATTCTGTGGCAAGTATCCCAAGGATCACATTTTAAAACAAAAATAGAAACAAACCAAGCACATAAAAAGCCCCAAGTCTTAGAGGTTTCTTAGTTGTATAAAGAGTTGGCATTTCGTCAACCTCCTGGTTTGGAAAAGGCCATGCCAGGAGGAAAACGGGGGGCCCTCTCCATTTCTTGGGTCCATTGCCGGCTTCCTTTGGTTGCTGTTGGGTCCTTCATTTAGAGCAGTGCTACTGATGTTCAGCATGAATTTAGAGAGCTCCAGTTAGGACTTTTCTAGGGCTGGGGTGTCATGCACAAGATGACAGCATGATCCTGGCCTGGGAGCATTTCTTTGTCTACTCGTGGGGACTCTGTTTGAAGGTCTACATCGCCCAGCCAATATATTTTATGTATTGACATATTCTGTCTCCTCCCATGGCCAGGTAGGTCCCATGAGAAGCAAAATCCTGAGTTTTGTCCAGTTTGTGTCTCTGCAGCCCAGAGCGGCACCTGCATGGAAGCCGTTGGCTCAGTAATTTGTTGTTAGAGCAAATATTTGGTTGGTGAGTCCTGGAAGGATGGGGCTGCCCAGCAGAGAATATTTCCTCCGTACTCCAGGGCAGACAGAGAGCAAGAGTCCAGCCCGTCTGTGGGGCCCCCGAGCCCCATGTCTACAGCTAGAAGGTCCCAGGATAGAGATTCAAACTGCATCTTCCTAACTGAAATCCCACAGTTCCTGCTGCTTTATCATAATCTGCAAATGAATTACAGCAAAGTCTCATGGGAGACTTCTTGGCTTTTGAACCTGACACATTGAGAGTCTTATTGCTCTAAGTGCTTTGGGCTGTATGGCCACTCCTTCCCAGCTTACATCAGTGTTAGTCTCGGCCAAACAACCTCTGCTTTGCTGCCTCTGTGTTAGAAGACTGAGCCCTGTATTTTGGGAACTTTTCCAAGGTTAACGCATGGTAGTATTTCTATTGAGTTCGATAAAATGTCTTGAAGTTCTCTACTGATATTAGTGTATAGTAGTCTCAGCAAACATGACCTGGGTTTAGGCTTTCACTGTATCTTTCATACTTATCCTTTAACTGATTTTCCAGTCTCTAATTTCTTCCTATTCCGACTGAAACAACACGTAGCTTCCAGCTTCATATTCCTAAAAGACAGCTATGACCAGGGCACTTTCCTGTTCAATGACCTGCAGTGGCTCCTGTTGACAAATTATGAATTAATCCACAGTCAATCTAAGAAAGAAATAGAGAATTTTAGTCAAGCCAACCTGAAGATTATAAACCAGGAGACAGTCTCTCAGAGAGCTCTAAAACTGTTCCTCCCATCAGAGGTCAAAACACAGATTTGAGACAAAGGATTATACATCAGATGACCTATTGACAGTTTACATAGTCCAGATCTGCACATACAAGGTGAGTAGTGGGTCATCGTGACCACTTACAGGATTAAGAAAGGAATGTTATTTCCTAAGGGGTTACCTTGCTGGTGCCAGGAGAAAATTGCTCCGTATCGAGCAGGTACTCCTGTGCCTTACGCAGCGGTCTGGTTAATGTATGATACAGATGCACGATGCACACTAAAGGGGAGGATGGAGGCCCAAACAGGCAGAGAGAGCATTTTATGTTTAAATTTTTCTTGTCTTGCCATAAAATATGAATTTTATTCCATCACTCCCCATTTGCCTACTGAATCAAGATCAAATTCCTGGACAGGGTTCAAACTCCCCACAATCTGTTCCCACCCTACCCTTCAAGCTTTGTTTCCCATTTCTCCCGCCACATCCTCTGCGCTCTGAGCAGTTTCCCGGCGTGTTCCCAGGGGCGGAATCCAGGTCTGTTTTACCCACTGTATCCCTGTACCGCCACCACTGCTTGGCATGTTGTAGGTGCTCAAGGTGAATATCAATGGAACACACCAAGGAGACTGCCCTTTCCTTTCCAGCTTCTGGGGCTTTACTCACACTGAAATTCCCTTCCCCCTTTTCTCCCTTTGGAAATCGAAGCTGCTTAGGAACTTTCGTCTACCCACTTCCCAGAGAGAAAGCCCCTCAATTCTCTTCCAAATTGCAGGCAAACTTCATTTCTAATTTGGTCAGAGGCTCCACCCACCGCATAATCAAAGCACAAAAGCTCATCAGGTATCAATGAAATGGATAATTCCAGCAGGAAGAGATAGTGGAGGTTACAGTTCACCATACACATATCCTGAATTTTACTTCCCTTGTGGCCTATGTGGTCTGCTTGGGCTGCCATAACTGAATACCACAGACTGGGGGGCTTAAAGTACAGAAATTATGTTCTCACAGTTCTGGAGGCTGGAAGGCCAAGATCAAGGTGCCAGGAGGGTTGGTTTCTGGTGAGATCTCTCTTCTTGGCTCGCTCCTGGCCGTCTTCTCGCTGTGGTCTCACATGGCCTTTCCTCTGTGCGTGCACTCCTGGTGCCTCTTCTTCCTCTTATCTAGACCCCAGTCCTATGGATTAAGGCCCCACTCTTATGACCTCATTTAACCTTAATTATCTCCTTAAAGGCCCTATCTCCAAATATGGTCACTTTATGGATTAAGGCTTCAACATATATCTTTTAATGAAGAAAGCAAACGCTTTCCTAGAACCCCACAGACTTCTGCTTGTTTCTCATGGGGCAGAATTAGGGCACATGAGCACCCAGGGGCCTGGGAGGTTGGAAGAAAGAGAGGGTATTTTGGGGGGTGGGGAGCATATCCCTGAATCAAATTGGGGTTCTGTTAGCCAGGAGGAAGGGGTAATTATTAATACTGAATAGGCCAAAACTAGTAGCTACCACATAGAATACAAACGCAATTGAGTATTATCCTCATGAGAGCAATTAAAGACCAAGACTATTGTAAGAAAGTGACAGCCAGACCTTCCAAATCCCAATCTCTTAGTGAATAATGAAGGGGTAATTACATTTTAAAGTTATACTCATATTCACAGTTTTACCTGATCACATTTGTTACATTCACATTCTCTCCTGAATTATGACTCACTGTGGATTTATCCATCTCTTCTACAAGATTTGTAAACTACAAGATTTGTAAAAACATGAAGATTCACCTGCAAACTCCCATGGCTTCCAACTCATTGCCTTGCCATTAGCAGACACTTAGAAGTGTTAGCTATTTAAAAAGAGACTCTAGGTTTTATAACCCTGCTTGTATTTCGGGCAGTTTTACAAATTGCAGCGATCAGATGAATATGCTCATTTAGTTACCTTGCTTTGTCTCTTGACCAACATGAACTCTGGACCTCAGTCAACTGTCTCTGGCTATAGGGGGACCCCCGAGGGTGTGTGGATGGCTCAAAGCAAGTTCTTTCCTCTACTAGAAAAAAACAACTTAAAATACCTTCCTCCTATGAAGCAGTCAGTCTCACTTTATTTAAAGTTTAGATTCTAAAGTCCCTGCTTAAGTGATAATCACAGAGAGTCCACATTATTTGTAAACACCTCTCAGATCATTCATAAAATACAGTATACCTTGTTTTGTGTATATAGATCTGCATAGTGATGGATACAGGTAACTTTATCTGCAGATTCATCTCCTCTTTAATGTTTACTTCTGGACATGGACTCGATTAACAGAACAGCAGATAGGACAACCCATATTATTTAAAATGTTCTTTTTATCTTTCTTGCTGTCTCTCTCCCTCTTTTTAAAGTGTGAATAGTTGAATTCTGTTGAGTTAAACATGGATGTGTGACTGCACTGTGGTGTCCTTGCTCTGAATGGTAGACCACATTAAAAGATGGAGAGGAAAATAATGAGCAGTGCATTATCACTTTACTTAGTCTTTGCATACGTGCCAGACCTCCCGAATTTACATGAACTTGGCAAAGAGATGTCTATAACATTCTGCTTGAAACAAGCATTTTATAATAAAGTCATGTTCAGTTTTAGGGCCCATTTTGATTTTCATCATCAGCAAGGTACCATTTACCTGAGGAATCCAATCATTCGAGTAAATTGAAATTCTTCTTTATTTATTTCAGAGCTGTAGTCCAGGCCCAACAATTCCAAATGCTTTGTGAGTAAGTGTCAAAGGGTTCACTGCCAAAATATTTCCCAGCGTATTTCTGATTTTTTTTTTAAAGAAAAGACCCTACTGGCTTCCAGAAGGACATTTTAGTCCTCCAGCTTCTTCTGTCTCTTATGTTTAAGGGTAACTCTGTCTGCCCTCCACCCCTTGCGAATGTGGTAGATATGCTGTGTTTAGTGGATCCACCCTCATCCCTTCACCCCATGCCTTCACCTTTGGGTGCATCTGAGGCTGTGGAACCCACACTCACCAGAAGGAGATTCCTCCCTTGTGTCAGAATGCTTCTAACCAAGCCTATGTTGCTAAATTAACCCAAGGCCTTGCTCTCCTTAGCGGCGGGCTCCATCCCACCAAAGGAGGCTGGGACCAGACATGATGGTAAAGGCCGTCCCAGTTCACATCCTGGCTCCTCCTCATGCTGATTCGCCTTAGTATTTCTGAACTTTTGTTTCTTCACAGCGGTGTGAATCTCTACACAATGCTAGTTATTAATATCCTGGCAAATGGTCTCAGGTCCAGAGCAAGGAACCATTTAAAAGGATTCAACACCAAATGTTTATATGTACTAGATTTCCTCCATTCCCATAAACCAAATGTTTATATGTACTAGATTTCCTCCATTCCCGCCGGACCTGTGAAAGTTTTATTTGTATATAATGACTCAGTGAGAAACTTGCCCCATGTACCTCTTTGGAAGAAGAATGAATAACTTCTTAGGCTCAGCCTCTTTTGATTTTTCTGTTTCTTTAATACTTCAAAGTATGCATTAAAATGCTAGTGAAACAAATGCTCAGATTAGAAATAATTAAGAACTAGGGCTTCCCTGGTGGTGCAGTGGTTGAGAGCCTGCCTGCCGATGCAGGGGTCACGGGTTCGTGCCCCGGTCCGGGAAGATCCCACATGCCGCGGAGCGGCTGGGCCCGTGAGCCATGGCCGCTGAGCCTGCGCGTCCGGAGCCTGTGCTCCGCAACGGGAGAGGCCACAGCAGTGAGAGGCCCGCGTACCGCAAAAAAAAAAAAAAAAAAAAAACAAACAAAAAAAAAACACAAAGAAATAATTAAGAACTAACAAAATGAGTCCTAAAAATAAATTTCAGATATGGACCCCTTTGACCAAACCTATACAAGTGGAAAGAAGCCACATTTCATGTTAGAGTCGGTTTTAACTTCTCCTTTAGGACTCATTGCTGCATGAGTGGATTTCTTTCATCAGCTGGGTTCCCTTTGAAGTTTCTGCCCCTGTGAACTTTGATATCGCTTCACTCAGGCAGCTTGGAAAGGATGTGGCCAGAGCAGAAGCCAGGATACAGGAACTTCAGCTTTGAGGGTGACGTGAATAACTTAGGGCCAAACAGTTAATGTCTCCAAACTGCCATTTCTTTTCCCATTTCAGCACCTACCTCTCAAAGAATCTCAAAGGCAGTTTAGAGAAGGGAGCCCCTGAGGACATTTTTCCCTGACTGCTTTGTCTGCCAGAAATCTTTCCCCAGATACCAACTGGCCAGCTTGGTTTGCTTTCACTCTTTGTTACAATCTGGTCGCATAGCCCCTCCTCCGTGATGTGTTCCTGATTACCGGATAATATATTATTTGTTTGTTGTTTATTGTCTGCCTCTATAGTCAACATATAAGCTCTCTGAAGACAGGAATATTATCTTTCCTGTTTGTTGCTGTATCACCAGTGCTTAGAATAGTTCTGGGAATATGCTGAAGCAATATTGATGAGACCAATATTCTATTTTAACATCCTCATTTTACCTGTGAGGAAGCTGTGTTGCCAAGAGGTGAGTGACTAACCCAAGGTCACAGAGCTGAGTAGCGGTAAACTAGACTAGGGGCAGAAGCCAACCAGCCAGCCAGCCAGCCAACCAAAGACCTGGGTCATGCTTTTGTTTGGATTCACCTGGAAGCTGAGCCCCAGAGAAGGTCTTTATGCGCATAGCTTATTGGGGAAAGGATTCCAGAGACTGAGAGTGAGAGAATGCGGGGAGTGGAACAGGCCAATACAGGGAGCATTACAGAGTTGGCCTTTGCTCTCAGTGGCTGCCTCTATCTCACCAGGACCCTCCGAGGAGCCTTAGGAAGTGCATCTCAGAACTCTCCAGCTGGGAGGATCAAGTTGGGGAGATGAATGCGTTGGCTCCAGTCGCCACTGGCCAGGGGTGCTCCCATGGGTTTTAACCTCCCTTGTGTGAGTGCTGCCCCCCCGCCCCCCGAGTGTGGGTTCCCTCCGGCAAGGCACCTGAGCAAAGAGGGCCAAGGCTAGCTTAGAACTGGTCACCGCAGCGGCTGCTGGAGAAAGGACTGGGATGGGGGTACCGAGAGGACCTGCCGTGGCCACAAGGGCTGCCTGATTCAGCTCATGACTTAGTCCTGAGCTTTTTCACTCTAGCGTAGGTGCTCCATGTTGTTTGGTCACCATTAGGAGGAGTTAAAGCATTTTGCAAAGTGCTCAACAATTTTACCTTACAGTAAAATGAGCTGTTGCAACTCAGAACTAAAATACTTGTTCTGCAGACTTAAAGAAAACTCATAGAAGCCACAAATGGCTCCATAATAGGGCCAATTAGTGACTATTTCTAATCTTCAAGCAAGAACAGGAGTCAGATTTTGCATGTCACGTCAGAAAATGAGACGTTTCAAGAACCTTCTCTGAGTTAGGGTAGCAGTAGTCATTCATAGACTCAAATCAAGCAACTTGCCTTTAGAAAATGTTGAGATAAGGTGAATGCTTCTATGGGAACCATTATTGCATTAGACATACATGTCAGCAGCTTTCACAGGAACACGAAATGCGGTCTCAGTGCTCTTACCCTCTGTGGCAAACACTCCCCCAGTTCTCTGCGTGCGTGTGTCTGATTAAGAAGTATATGATTCTGGCATTGCTTTGCTGCAAATTTTTTAGCCTGCAGCATAACCGATGCTCAGTATTGGAAAATGTTGGGTGAATCTTCATGTCTGAAACGAGTGTGAATCCCAAACCCCAAACTTAATTTAATTGTGTCTGTGTTAAGCCCCATTGGCACAGGATGGAGAAAACTTAGTGTCAGTCCCTTTGGAATATTCTCCCACCCCTTTCCCCAAGGGTTGCATCTAAATTCTTGAGAGCTTAGAGTAGAAAGGTTTCAGGGCACAGAGGATCTGGGTTTTAGCATCATGTTTTCACACTGGCATTTACTGGGCTGTCCCTGGTCCCACGGTGTCTCAGTGGTCAGGCTACACTGGTCACAGTTGCATTCGCTCTCATCCTTGTCTGCAGGGCCCCTTCAGAAGCCGGGGATTCTCAGCTGCCTCCACCGCCACGCCATCCTGCTCTTCCCACGCCTCCCCGTATGACGGGAGCTCTGTGAGCTGCAAACTCTCTGTGCTCTGATTTCCTTGTCCCTAAAATAGAGATAAAAATACAGTTGATCCTCGTTATTCATGGATTCTGTATTTGTGAAGTCATCTGCTCACTAAAATTTATTTTTGCCATCAAAATCAATACTTGCAGCTTGTTTGAGATCATTGCAAGCATCTGCAGAGTGGAGGAGAAAAATTTTGAGTCGCCCCATGTGCTTGTTCCCGGCTGTGGTTGATCAAGGTGACACTCTGACTTCTTGTTTTGATTCTCACACTGTAAACAGATGTCCCTTGACTGGTATGTTTAGTGCCAATTTTTCTCTTTGCATTTTTTTTGGTGATTTCACTATTTACAGCAGCCCTAAATGTGGTGCTGAAAGCACTGTCTCGGATTCATAAGGGCAAGAACGTTGTGATGTGTCTTATGGAGAAAATATGTCTAATGAGTTTTGTTCAGGTGTGGGTTATAGTGCTGTTAGCCATGGGTTCCATGTTAATGAAACAACTGTGTATTAAATAAGGTATCTTTAAGCAGAAACATACGTAAAACAAGGTTATATGTTGATCAGTTGATGAAAATGAGATTAGAGGCTCACAGGAACTTAACGCTGTATTTCCCCTCAGAGCAGTAGTTTACTATTCACGAATTCAGGGCTTGTGGAGACTTTCTAGAACGTAACTACCGCTAATAATAAGAATCAGTGGTAGTACCTTCCTCAAAGGGTTGTTCTGAGGATTGTATGAGTCGTAAATGTCAAGCACCTAGAACAGAGCCTGACACACAAGTTCATCTGTCTCCATCCACGGCATAGCCATTTCTTTCTTGAGGTCTTAATGTCCCCCTGGGGTCTTCCCAGGAAATAAAGTATTGGTCCCTTCTGCTCTTGGGTCCCCCAAGCTACCTGCAGGAGGTTCTGCTCCCCACCTCCCATCCTCCCATCATGAATGCCCTGCCTACCCTGGGAAGCCTTGTTTTTCTTTTTAAAATTTTTTTTTTTTTTTTTTTGCGGTACACGGGCCTCTCACTGCTGTGGCCTCTCCCGGTTGCGGAGCACAGGCTCCGGACGCGCAGGCTCAGCGGCCATGGCTCACGGGCCCAGCCGCTCCGCGGCATGTGGGATCCTCCCGGACCGGGGCACGAACCCACGTCCCCCGCATCGGCAGGCGGACTCTCAACCACTGCGCCACCAGGGAAGCCCGTCTTTTTTAAATTTTTAAAAATTATTTTATTTAATTTAATTTTTTTTTAATTTTTTTTTTTTTTTTTGCGGTACGCGGGCCTCTCACTGTCGTGGCCTCTCCCGTTGCGGAGCACAGGCTCCGGACGCACAGGCTCAGCGGCCATGGCTCAGGGGCCCAGCCGCTCTGCGGCATGTGGGATCTTCCCGGACCGGGGCACGAACCCGTGTCCCCTGCATCGGCAGGCGGACTCTCAACCACTGCGCCACCAGGGAAGCCCTATTTTATTTTATTTTTGATGGGGAAGAAATAGTGACTTTATTCAGAAGGCAGCGAACCAAAAAGATGGTTCCTAAAGAGCCGTCTTAAGTCGGGGTAGAATTTGGGCTTCTTTTGTGCGAAGGGAAAAGGGGAAGCTGGAAGATTTGAGAGTAGAGGGGGAAGGCAGATTGCAGACTTCTTGGAGCCACCTGGCCTTCAAGGAAGCATAGCATTTCTTTGTCCTTCTGCTTGTTCAGCAGGCTGGATCACAAGGCTCCTACAAATCTCACAGCTCTTGCGTTGTGTTTGTCTCTCAGTTGACAGTTTAGTCCAGGAGCAATGCATTCAAGGGTGGACGTGGAGCATTCCAGGTCAGACAAGCAGGTTGTCCTGACCCTGTGTCACCCACCACTGCTTCCCAAGGCCTGTCCCTCGGCTCACAGCTGGGGCTGCAGGGGGATCCCCTGGAGACCAGATGGTGGGGAAGGAAGAATTCCCAGCCCGGTTCTCCATTGGTCAGCTCAGTGTGAGGGGGGTGGCTGGCCGCAGATGGGGCCTGCACTCCAGCCCACTCAGGGGTGGCCTGAACACCAGGGTGAGGGGCAGAGCATCAAGCAAGTTACTTTCATTGGACCCTTGTCCCCAGAGCGTGTACCTGGGTGTGGTTGGCACTACTGCCCCCAGACCTCAGCTACACCCCTCAGGACCTCGGGGCGCTGGCCCTGCACAGGAGTCCACATCATATGTCATCCCCAGTGATGGGAACACAGGCTTGGGTCTGCCAGTCACGTCACACACCTTAGCACCCCACTGGACCAAGCAGAGGCTGGGCACCCCTCCTGGCTCCAGTTAGCCCTCAGGTCAAAGGCTTTTATGAGGTGCTGTGTGGCTGTAGCTAGAATACCTGGATCCAGGACCCCAGGGCAGGACTGGGCAGCTCTGCCTCTTGTCGTTTCCTGGACCACTGGTGACTTCATGCTCTCCAGCCCTGCTGCTCTGGGCTCTGTGGGTTCAGAAGTTCTGTTTCCCCAAGCTTCCTTCAGGTGACACAAAAAGGTGCCGTTGACCTAAGATCTCTGGATGCCCCTGTGTTTCTCATGCCTGGGTCACAGACAGGGCCACTTGACTCTGGTCCACAGGAGCAGGGAGGGCTGCTCCACTTGGGGCAGGAGCAGGGTCCCCTCTTGTCCAATTTTGATGGTAAATGGCCATGTGCAGCACTCTTGCCCCCGGACGGTCACGGTGACCAAGGCCTAGGTTTCTTGGAGAAGGGGCCACATCACACAGTAATCCACTGGGCCTAGCAGAGCTGGTGGCTGAGGTGAGCAGAATGTAGGCTGGATCCCAGCATGAGAAGCTTCCTGGGGCCCTGGAGGGGCTGCTCACAGAAACTCCACCAAGAGGCCCACGTGAGCAGCTCAATGGTTAGGCTGTGGCGGACGCCGTGATGCACATTCAGACCCACCGTCATGAAGGAAGGACTCACTCCTGAACCTGTGCCGCCTTGGCTTCCTAGCGGAAGCTTTGTTCTTAAATCACATTTTCTACTGAATCTACCCTCTATGCCTTTGGAGCCTAAGGGCTTTTGAAACCCAGAAGCAAGGAGATACTTTCTTGTTTCTCTGCTTTCTTCTTTCATGTCCTTCCCCCAAGCAGTGAGGCATCCTGGCTCAGCTGGAATGGGAAGGAAGGGCCCAGGGAAATACCGGGGTAGTTGTGGGTGGACGGAAACCACTGTCAGTACTTTAAATATATTATCTTACGTCTCTTAAGAGACGAATTGCCTTGTAAATCTAAAGAAGTGTCCGGTCTGCTGGTGTCTTCTCTCTTTTAGATTGATTTTCCTTGTACACTCAGCCTCCAGGAGGGCAGGTCACGTCTGTGTTGTTCATTGCTGTGTCCCCAGTGCCCAGCGCAGTTCCTGGTGAGAGCAGTGCTCCATCAGTTCCTGTTGATAAACAGATGGGGTCAAGGTCTCTCTTTCTCTCTCTCACACACACCTAGTAACTGGTACTTAGGTTGGCCCTCTCGGATTTAGTGTGTATGTGTTTGGTGTAGGTAGGAACCTAGTCTGACACTTCCATTGCTGTTTTCTGAGCATGTAGAAAAGAATCAGGACGACTCTCTCGTGAGCCTCCCGGGAAGGTGGAGGTCTTTCATCTGTCACCTTGCTGAGGTATGGAAGCTGGCAGCACACTGCTAGCTCTCTCACCTTGAGCTCTTTCTCCATCAGCGTGGAGGTTTGTTCAGTCACACGTCTGAAGCAGGGAAGCAGTTATAGGCACATGGTATGTGCCGCGTTTGACTCAGACAGACTCTCTTTTAGATTCCTTGGTCCTGAAACTCGCCCAGTTTTCTATTTTACCTATTATAGTTGTGAACAAAAGAAAAAATAATACAATTTCTATATGCCTGGACTTCTTCCAGGAGGAACCATTGTTCAACCTGTATCATTAGTTATGAAGTATGATATCTGTCTGCCGAGCCATTCACTCTCGTGGGGTTGGCGCCGGTGTGAGTTTGACATCGTGGCCTGGCTCTGTGAAGGAAGGGCCTTCTTTATAAAGAAGGCTGGACCACTTGTGGGCCCTTCCTCATAAAGGCTGGTTATCTAACGTGGCAGCAGGTGCCCTTTGGATGCTCCAGCTTATGATTTGGCCAGTAGCCTGGGGATTGACTCCAGGAGCCCCAGGTCGGCTGGTGTTGGTGGCAGAGATAAATGTAACCTGGATGTAGACATGGGAGTTGATGCTAACCTGTGTTGCAGCTGCGATGACTAGGCTTTGTTTAGGAGACTATTTTGAAGATAAAATTCTTAGTTTAAGCAGAGGAAGTAAAAAGTAAAGCATTCAGTAAGTTCCTACAGCCCTCTGCTGGCCCTCATCATACCTGAAGGTGTGAATAGATGAAGTTAAATGTTTCCATACAGAGTTTTAATATTGTGCCTAGTAAAATAATATCCCCATGGCCTACTATTCCTTCAAGGCATGTTCTAACTTTTAGTTATGTCTCAGAGTAGCTCTGGGACAAACAAAATCATTTTGCGTATTTTTCCCCCCTTCCCCGAGAGAAGAGAGGATTGGAATACTTTCAGATACTTGTAGCACGTTTTACTTAACTGATTAGTGAGGGAACCGACAGGGAAGACATAAAGAACAGTTTCCCCAAGTTCTTGCAGGATAAATGTATATGTGTTTAGCAAAAGAAAAAAAAAATACTAGGTTAGTTACAAATCTGATTAACCTTCTACAAGGCGGTATAACTGTAACTCCTCTGTAATAGTTCTACCAGGTTACAAAAGCATGGCTACAAATCATAGAACCCTATTAATATCTGCAAATTATCCTTCGTTTTACAGGACCGCACGTCATTGTACTTTATCAGTCGTGGCTTGTTGGTCAAATATCCTATGACAATAAAGTCTCATTCCCAAGAATATCAGGTGAGGGTGGAGCAGGTTGCTTGCAAACCGCTCTATCACCTGAGTCCTCAGAAAGTGATATTTGCACTAGTAGCCATGGTATCACTGGGGAGCGTGAAAGGAATGCAGAGCCTCCGCCTATACCTACATGTTTGAAATCAGAACCTGTGCTATAGATTGAGTGTTCGTGCCCCCCAGAATCCATATGTTGAAAACCTCATGCCTCATGTGATGCTATCAGGAGATGGGGCCTTTAGAAGGTGATTACGTCATGAAGGCTCGTGAACGGAATTCGTGCCCTCATAAAAGTGGCCAAGAATGTTCCCTTGCCACGTCTGCCAAGAGAGATTACAGTGAGAAGATGGCTGTCAATGAGGAAGTGGGTCCTCACCAGACACCAAATCCGCTGGCACCTTGATCTTGGACCTCCCGGCCTCCAGAACTGTGAGAAAGGCATGTCTGGTGTTTATAAGCCACCAAGTTTATCGTATATTTGTTATAGCAGCCCGAATGGACTAAGACAACCTGTATTTTAACAAGACATCTGTGTGATTCATGTGCACATCGAAGTCTCAGAAGTGCTGCTTTATAACGATATTTTTAAAGATCAAGCTCTTAAACAGTTCTCTTTCCAGGTTTGAGACACATATTTTTTCCACCATGCTTGCTACAGGCCACACTAGGTCAGTGGTTAGCCCAGGTCTCAGCCCTCAGAATGAGCCCCTGATTCTAGTCACTGGGCCTAGAATGACAAAGTCCTTTCGGCCAGCTCCAGGCAGATCGTCACCCTCTGTGCAGCAGTCAGCTTCTCCTGCTTCTGGGTGAGGCTTTGGGATTAGGGTTCCTGCAGGAAGTCAACAGGGCACTTGGTTTGGGACCTCGCTCTGCCACTATATGTGCTGATGCTTTACACGTATTATCATGTTAAACCCTCACAAGACCCATACAAGGAGGCATCACTGTCCCCATTTTCAGAGAAGTGCCCAAGGTCACATGATTAGAAAACACACAGGTGGGAATTGAAATCAGCATAATTACAAACCCTACCTTCTATGTGGTCTCCTGTCACTTACCCACTGGAGCCTGCGGTTTTCTTATCTAATTCAACTAGACGAGCTACACACATCCTTCTTTGGAACCCTTGATATATTGAACTCTTAGGAGCGTCACTGCTAATTAAGAGGAATTCTGTAATAATAAATAAACTCTTCAGAGCTCCTCTCTACTGTTTGAGTACCCAGCCCACAGTTTTCACATCATTTATTACAGTTTTTTTAAAGCAGCTGTTTACTTATCTGCTTCTTCTGCTTGTAACTGTCTTCTGGGGAGGGGCGATTGGGGTGCTGTGGCTTATTTATGTTTATATCCCCAGAAGTTAGTAGCGTCTTTTTAATATATATTTTAGTACTCAATAAATATTTAGTGAAGTACACGACACTAGTGGACGCAAAACTAGACTAGGAAACCCTTCAGTTGTAGGACTCAAGTGTTTGAGTCAATATTTAATATAAATCCATTATGCTTATATCCACATATTTGTATTCATAAAATAAAGCCACCATTCTGTTGCACAGTGGAGGATTTATTTCACACATCCATTCTTTCAAATGGGCAAGGGTCTTCTGTTCTATATTTTCCCTGCTCAGCGGAACAATAAGTTTGAAGGAAAGAGGCATACATGATAGGAGAACTTAATGGCAGTATGACAACCATTGATCTAGTTACAAATGATAGTTTCGAAAGCGGAATGTGTAAGTTTTTCATAGGGTTAATTAAGATCAGGGGTTCTCAGCTGGGGCCCATTTAGCCCCGTGAGGGACATTAGGCAATGTCAGGAGACATTTGTGGTTGTCAAAAACAGTGGAGAAGTTGTACTGGCATCTAGTGGGAGAGGCCAGACATGTTGCGAAATATCCTACAACGCACAGAACAGCCTCCAAGAGAGAATTATCCAACCTCAAATGTCAGTCGTGCTGAGATTGAGAAACCCTGGTTTAGATAGACCCTCAAATAGTGCTGGGCTTTTAGTACATTCTTTTTGGTTGAGTGCTTGGCTCAGCACACGACCTCTGGCATCCACGGCATCTCCCTGATTGAATAAAGAGCATCATTGTCTAATGGCGATCCAGACGCACCATATGTCCCAGAGCTGCCCTCTGAATCAGCAGCAGTGTGACCACCTCAAGGGCCTTCCGTTCTCGGAGCCTACCAGGGTGCCCACCGTCCAAACAGGTCACTGGATGTGCCACTGATCTGTTTATATATATGCACATCACCCATAACTAGGCCACATATTCCTTGCTGGCAGAGAACACGTTTTTTTCATTGCACCCCATTGGCCACCATTTCCCGTAATTCCACCTTAAAATGCTTTGTCACTCAGGGCATGCTAATGATGCCGTCTTTTTGGAATTCAATGGTTAAACAGTTGTTCATCTGTAAATATCCTCTATGATACATTGCAACTAGACAGAATGTGAAGTCACCACAATCATCCATTCTTCCACCATTCTGGGTAAATTAGGATTCATATTATTTGGCGTTCAGATCTGTGTTCCTGGGGTCAGAGTTTATGTAAGTTTAAATGTTTAGGGTTAGAGATAGAGAATTCCTTAAGCTCTGTTTTCTTCCTTGGTTCTCTGATGTGTGGGGATGTTGTCTTTATCTGGAGAATAAAATGGAGCCTTCACTCACACAAGAAAAATAAAAACAAACAAACAGAAAGCTGATCTGACTAGGTAGACATTTGTCTTTGGTAAGGCAGGATGGGAGGTTGATATGTAAAGGTATTTGCCAGAGGATCAGCCCTACGAAAGCTTGTGATGTAGGTAGAAGGTGTGTTTGGCGTTCATCTGCTTTCTTCCCTGGACAACCTCCCACCCCGTGGTACACCCCCGCTGCAGGCCAGTGTTCTCAGACGTCACTGCTGCCAGAGGACCATCTGAGGAGCACTTAGTGTTTTGGTGCTGAGACATGCGATGTCTTGTCCATACCAGAAGCACTTGCTTTTTAAAACAGGAACCCCAAAGAATGAATCACTAGTGGTAGAATTTCAAATATTAGACCATAAGGGCAGGATCGATTTTGAGAAGTCCTTCCTCCTTCAGGTCACACTGTCTTTAAGTGTAAGCAGGTAAAGAAAGCACCAGAAAGACTTCAGGTCCAGGTCCTGTGAGAGGATAAGATTTTTAAAAATTCATATTTAAGCTTTTGTTTTTATTTTTTCTGTGGCTGTCAACTGGGAACAAGTACCTTTAGATTTTTTGTTGTTTTTTATTTTATTTTACTGAAGTGTAGTTGATTTACAATGTTTCAGGTGCACAGCAAAGTGATTCAGTTATACATATATGTATATGTATATATACTTTTTCAGATTCTTTTTCATTATAAGTTATTGCAAGATATTGAATATAGTTCCCTGTGCTGTATAGTAGGTCTTTGTTATCGATTTTATATACAGTTGTGTGTATCTGTTAATCCCAAACTCCTAATTTATCCCTGCACCCACACCTTTAGCTCTTCATAGATGAAAGAAGACAGATTCTAAGGCTGTTAGGTCTCTGCAAACTTTTGTCACCCTAGCTTATTAATAGATCAACAACAATACGAAATTATATTTTATTGCAGTCAGGAACTGGTTCTCTTTGGAGCCCTTTAGGGCCAGGAATTTTAGTTTTTAAGCAGTGTTGAGAGTGCAGTTTAGAAAGCTGTAGGACTTCAGATGGTGGTAATATTTACTAAGCGCTTACAGTGTGTCTGGCACTAGTCCATTTTCCATTCGTGTCCCTACCAATAGGTTGCTTTTTTTATTATCATCCCCATATGACAAGTGAGGAAGTCCAAGGTGACAGCAAGTGCATGCTAGAGCCAGGCCTTGAACCCATGCTTCCTGGCCAAGGTGTCTCAGCTTCTCCCATCATAACCAGGCTGCCTACGCTGTCCTCAGGGAGCTTTCCTACTGAAGGAAATGGACAGAGAAGATGCTTCTAAATAATGCTAATACAGCTCTCTCTTGCTTTGCAGGTTTGGGAGGTGCCCTGGGTTACCTTTTGGGTGCCATCGACTGGGAGCACCTGGAACTGGGAAGACTGCTGGGCACAGAATTCCAGGTCATGTTCTTCTTCTCCTCGTTGGTGCTCACCTTGTGTTTTATTATCCATCTGTGCAGTATCCCTGAAGCCCCACTTAGAGATGTTGCCAAGGACGTTCCCCCACAGCAAGCCCCTCAGGACCTTGCATTGTCATCAGGCAGAATGTATGAGTATGGGTCCATTGAGAAAGTTAAAAATGGTTATGCAAACCCAGAGCTGGCGCTGCAGGGAGAAAAAAACAAAAATCCTGCTGAACAGGTAAAGATGCAAATTCTTTTTTATTACCTTAGGAAAATTATTCTTGTTCTTGCCTTTTGTTCAGATTTTTAAAAATTACTCTTTGTCTTTGTTTTGTTTGCTTATTTGATGCGAAAAGTCTTGTGAATCCTCAAATCCCCAATAGCGATTATCCCTTGGAATGAAAACTTTGCACCTAATAGAAAAATGTGTGCATTTTCTTCTAGTCCTCCTGTTTCTTACTCTTTTCAGACCATCAAACCAGGGAAGATGAAGCCAGTTGAAAAATGTAAGGCCAGGGCTTCCCTGGTGGCGCGGTGGTTGGGGGTCTGCCTGCCGATGCAGGGGACGCGGGTTCGTGCCCCGGTCCGGGAAGATCCCACATGCCGCGGAGCGGCTGGGCTTGTGAGCCATGGCCTCTGGGCCTGCGCGTCCGGAGCCTGTGCTCCGCAACGGGAGAGACCGCGACAGTGAGAGGCCCGCATACCGCAAAAAAAAAAAAAGAAAAATGTAAGGCCATAAGAGAAGCCTTGAATCATCCTCAGGACACAAGAAGTATCTTCACTTCTTAGATTAGGATTATAAATGTGTATTCCAAATAACAGCATCCCTGGGTAGGGAACTGGAGGAACTAAGAGGTTATTGGGATGAAGCCTTCGTTTTATCTTGATCACACAGTACATAGAGAAAATATGAGAATATAGGTTTCTGGAGACCTGCTTAAACCTTTGCGGCTCCAGGCTACCTGGGGGAGAACACTCACACGCCCTGCTGATCTCAGTTAGGATGGAGCCCCCTTGCTGTGCAGCTCTGCAAGGCAGCACGGGAATCATGGAAGAGCCATACAGTGGAACCCATTCGATCATTAAAAGATCTGTGTGTTTTTGAAGATTTATTTAAGACATAATATATCAGATAAAACACACATACATATACAAAATGATCTCCATTGTGGGAAAAGCTGCGCAGATACACAGAAAAAATAGGAAGGATATACACCCAAAATGTTAATTGAAGTTATTGTCTCTGGGTGATGGGCTAACAGGTGGTTTTCGTTTTCTTTTCTAAACCCTTCAGTATATTCAACATTTCTATAATAGACAAGTATTACTTAGAAAATAAAGAAAAATAACGTCAGGGTTTAAGGAACAAAACAAGGCAGGGTTTACTAAAGGTAAGTAGCTATTATAGATTATGCCTGCCTCTTTGCCCTATTGCTAGATTATGACTTGCCCTCAAAGAGTCACCCAGCAGAGGCTGTCTTATTCTACCTCGAGGCTGTTGTGATGATCAAATGAAATCAAGTGAGTAGAAGTCTTTTGAAAGGCTTTATAATACCCTCCACACCATTAAGAAGAAAAATGCATCAAATGTAATTAACTTGTATTAGTATGTGCCACACGCACAACACTGTAGGCTCTGAATGGTTCTATTATGTGACTTAAAATATAAAAGCAAAACAACATAAGAAAAAAAAAAAAGAGAAACATATCTTAGGCTCAAAGCCAAGCATCTGACACCTCTATTCCAAAAGTGCATCTTGGGAGCTTCCAGCTGAGCAATGGCTGTCTCTGAGGTATCAGGGCCAAGGCCCTGGCCATCTTGTTTGTCAAAGTCATTACTTTCCAAAACGAGGGTGGCTGTGCAATTTGAGAACTGGGATTTTTTTTAATGGCAAGAGGCCTGAATTATTTCATTTATGGTTCAAACTGGATACCATAAAATCCATCTCTAGTTCCTCCATGCCATCAGTTGCTCCCTTCAATATTTAGTCCCCTTCTGGCGGCACTTTTGTACAGTTCTCTCTCCCCCTGATGGCTCTGTGCCTTTTTCGCTTATAAATCCATCACCACCCAGTGTCCAGTTGACAAAGGTGCATAGCGTATGCAGTAAAACAGTTCCCAATGGCTCCGAATCATTGCAAGGGCTTCACAAAGGGAATTGATGCGTCAGTGAATAAGATGCCAGCTGAATTTTCATTCTGAGTTAAAATACCCAAAGAGACTTTAAGTATTTACATTCACAGCTTTTACAGAAAGACTAGGCACAATTTTGAAGCTCATATTTATTTTTGGAAGAAAAAAAATTAGGTTAACAATGAAAGCAGGCTGAAAATTATGTATAAGACAGAAGCAAAAATTAATGTTTGGAATGAGACTGAACGCTTGCTGGTCAGATTCACTTTTTAAAATTTTGAATTTTTGGAAAGAAAGGAAAGAAAGTGAAGATAAATCACTTAGTCTGAGGCATGAAAATCAGTCTGTTGTTTCTCAGTCTGTACCTTTAATTGCTTCTTCCTGTGGTCAAGGAAAAAAGTAATAGTTCTTCATTGGATTTCTGTTATGGTCACCATTTATTTTGACAAATACCATATTCTACATGCAGAAAATGTTTATTTTTCCTAACTCCAAGGTAATGTCTATACTTTTAAACACTGATTAAGTATAAAAAAATCAGTTGAGGCATAGTCATAAATACTACAAAACTGATGAATTTAAAAAATCAACTTGTACAACAAACCTACAATGAGTAAATATAAGTTTCTGCATCAAAGAATAAAAAGCATTATCATATAAGGTTAAGAGCTATAAAACAATTTGCTATTATAGTTAAAAGAGAAAATCTTAGGAGACTGTCCTATAAATAAACTAGCCAGGACCCAATATCATTATGTCAAGACTCAGAATAAATAAAAATCTGACAAGAAAGACCCATTACCCCATCATGGTTAATGTTTATTGTCTCAGTGTCTTCAGGGCAGGTGATTGCTTAATATTCCTGAGGTTTCTTTCTTCTCTCATATGACAAGCTATTAAAGGCTCTTTCCTTTTTTTGTATTTCAAAACAGTTGTGTCAATAGTTCAAAATTTTTCATTCTCTCAAGGCTACTGATACCAATAAATTACAGCCTCTGGTTTTAACATAATTTAAGTCTAGATTAAAGAATTGTGGGCATATGTAGTTGTGTGTGTGTGTGTTCTACAATGTTCTCACTTCTGACTTGACGTAGGGCTCGTCTACACCTTTTAGCTGATGGCAGGATCCAGAGAAATAAACTAGGAGGAGGTACCTGGCCCAGAGCAGGGAGCTGATGGGCTCTATGTGGTAGTTTTCTATTGCTACATAACAAAGTACCATAAATTTAGCAGCTTAAAACCATACCCATTTATTATGTCACAGTTCTGTAGGTCAGAAGTCTGGGTGGGCTCAGCTGCATTCTCTGCTCAGGGTCTCAAAAGGCTGAAATCAAGGTGTTGGTGAAGCTGCCTTCTCATCTGGAGGCTCCAATGGGGAAAAATCAGCTTCGAGCTCACACAGGTAGAATCCAGCTTCTTGTGGTTGTAGATGTTCTTGTTTTCTTGTTAACTGATGATGGCAAGGGATCACTTTCATTTCCTAGAGGCCACACCCAAGTCCTTTCCATGTGGCCCCCTCCACCTTCAAAGCCAGCAATTCTTGAGCTTTGAGACTTTCTGGCTTCCCCTTCTGGTCCCAGCCAACTGGGAGAAACATAGAGAAAACTCTATGTTTTTTAAAGGGCCGATGTGACTTGATTAGAGTCACCCAGGTAATCTCCCTATTAATTAACTCAAAGCCAACTGATTAGTAACCTTAGTTATATCTGCAAAATCCTTTTGCCATGTAACAGAACAGAATCATGAGGGTGGAGATCATAGAGGCCATCTTGGAATTCAGACTACTAGGTTTTAAGAGTCAAGAAAGAGGCTTCCCTGGTGGTGCAGTGGTTAAGAATCCGTCTGCCAATGCAGGGGACATGGGTTCGATCCCTGGTCTGGGAAGATCCCACATGACGCGGAGCAACGAAGCCCGTGCGCCACAACTACTGAGCCTGCGCTCTAGAGCCCACAAGCCACAAATACCAAAGCCCACGTGCCTAGAGCCCGTGCTCCGCAACAAGAGAAGCCACGACAATGAGAAGCCTGCACACTGCAACGAAGAGTAGCCCCCGCTCGCCACAACTAGAGAAAGCCCGCGCGCAGCAATGAAGACCCAACGCGGCCAAAAAAAAAAAAAAAAAAAAAGAGTCAAGAAATCTAAGAATTATAACCATCTAGGGGCTGGCTTAGATCTATGAGCTTCATCCTTAGCAGTGGTTCTGTTGTTCAAAGATAGGAAGCTAGATGTGTCTTACATCTTGGCTCAAAGCAAGCTCTGTTTCCAGTCCCTTCACCCTTATGTCCCCAAAGCCCTGTTCTTGACCTGAAGTTGCTAAGTATCTGCACGTACTTAACAGAACACCTCCTATGAGAATGCTCCATGGAAACCTTGGCACCATGCCCAGGAAGTGCGACCTCATGTGATAGTCTACTGACAGATGTGTAACATGGCTGTATGCTTTGCTCCCACAGCTGGCCCTGTGTCTACACTGAACGTCACAGCTGTTTGGTGTTTTATTCCAGACTCGGGGGACAATGACCGCGAGGTCACTGCTGAGGGCGCTGAAGAGCATGCCTCCCCACTACCGCTGCCTTTGCATTAGCCATCTCATTGGATGGACCGCCTTCCTGTCCAACATGCTCTTCTTCACAGACTTCATGGGCCAGGTAAAGGACACGTCTGTGCACACGCTCATTATCTCACACACCAGTCCCTCCATCAGCACCTGTGGAGCTTCTGAGCCAGCCTCTACGATGGGCACAGTAAGAGTGCAGGAAAAAGTACCTTCAGGGAGCTGGCTTACAGACAGGTTCCAGAGGGAAGGTACTATACCCTACACAACTAGAGGACACTATGCGATGGGACCAGTACTTGATCAAATACAACAAATAAGGAAGAAAAATCAAGGTGAACTCTAGTGGTCACAGCAGGCTTAATAGAGGAGGTGCCGTGTGATTTGGATCTTGAAAGGTGAGAAGGAGTTGGAGAGGGAGGGGTGAAGGAGAAAACATTCTAGGCAGAGATAGGAACGGCATGTGTAGAGATGAGTCAGAAGCCTGTTGGTTGTACCAGAAGATGGGTGGCCGGCTTGCCTAAGGCGGGTGGAGCTAGCTGTTACGCAGAAGGAGGGGTGTTAAAAATCCAGGGGCATGTTGTTCAGGCTTTATGCATTGAGACCTCCTGAGGGTCCTTGAACGGAGGTGTGAAAGGATGGAAGGGTGACGTGCTCATGGGAGAATGAGGTCTGAGCCCCAGGAAGGGGTGCAGGAGCAGAGCATGTGAGAAGGGGTCCTTACCACCCTGCACTGGTAACTCAATGGCCCCAAATCTCTCTTGCAGATCGTGTACCACGGGGATCCCTACACTGCACACAACTCCACAGAGTTCCTCATCTACCAAAGAGGGGTCGAGGTTGGATGCTGGGGTTTGTGCATCAACTCTGTGTTTTCCTCACTTTATTCTTGTGAGTCTCCTCCTCCTAAGGATGTCTTCTAAGGGCTAGCGGAGTCTTGGATTTTATACATCTGTATTTCTAGACTTATTTTTTTGCTCTCTAAAATGCCAGATTCTTGATAAATACATGGAGGTCGGGAAAAACTATTTCCTTAGAAAGGACCACATCAAGTAACCTTTTCCCTAGTGAATTCTGGGTATCATTTTCCTCAGTGATTACTTTGTACTCGCAATCAGTGGGATCCTGATCAAAATACTTTGGAAAGTAACAGGAAATCTTGTGAACAATATGGTGAAATATTGGATGGATGAGGGGTAGTCACAGCCAAGATTATTGATTAACGGTAGGTCTGTGTTCTGCTGGAATAAGATCACTGGTAGCGTTTCATAGACGTGCTTATCAGTCTTGACAGAAAATGAGGGATGGTTAATATGCGAGGTGACAAAATGAACATATAAAATAACTTAAGCTCAGATGGGTGGGTATGTTACAGGACCACTCTTCCGGATTGAGAACAACAGCTTTCCTTCTCAGACACCAGCTTTCCATGGGGTCTGGAGTCTATTAACCCCCCTTGGCTAAGATTACCTGCGAGGACACTGTAAACAAAGGGATTTCTGGGATTGGCTTTGAATAAGTCCAAACGGAGGTACTGCAACTCTAGGGCATCACACAGGCTCATTTTGTGCTTGCTAATTTGTATGGAAATCTCCAAGTGCTGTACACATTGAATTAAGTAAAAACTCTGGCCTATAAAACATATGCAGGTCTCCCATTTGGAGTGGAAATTTGAGAGCTTCTCCAGCACTGTGGGGAGAATAGCTGGTCCCCAGGGCAGAGCTCCAGGCTTTGGACAGGCCCAGGGGACTGCAGGGGTATGGGCCAGGTTGGGGGTGGGGAGGCAATAGGGGACAATCCCTGTAACCATTCTCAGGGGCCTCATTCTGTCACTGAACTGTGCTTCTTGTGGGGATGGAAGCTGAATATATATAATGATCCCTAGTCTGGCATTTAGCCCTTTGCCCAGCCATAGCACAGTGGGAAACCTGCTTCGAAATCAAGAAAAATCTCTTCAAAGTATAGCACAATTGGGAAAAGGGGACCTAATATAAGCATATTCATGAGCCCAATAATCATAAAACCATAAAATTCATTACTTTCAAATTTATGTTAACCAAATAGTGGTGGCTTAAAGCTTACATTTCCTCAGCAAACCCATTTTTTTTCCCCTTAGAGTGTACGAATTAAGAAAACCCCAGGGCGCTTGCTTCGGCAGCACATATACTAAAAGGAAAGAAAAGAAAAGAAAACTCCAGGAGGACGATCTCAACTACCTAGAATCAGGGAGTGTTTGTTAGACTGAAAGGATTTAATAAATTATCCATCTCAATCCCTTTGTGCTTTCAAGAGATGGGGGGAATATTTACTACTATTCTCATTCTTGTAAGAGGAAAACATTTTTCTAAAAGTCATTAGTATTTGAATTTTGTGTCAAGTTTAACTTGTTTTCCTCAAAAAATCCCTTCTAGGGACCCTTCCATTAGTCTAGTCTGAGTTCCTGTATGAATTTCATGGCATTTGAAAATTCAAAAGCATGTTATTTTTTAGGGCCTTTCCAGTTAAAATCCCTGTGTATAAAGAATCCCTACTATTTGAATAATTTTCCAAAGTTATATTAATGTATAACTCTATGGGATCCCTATCACTGTGAATTAGAACTAAAATTTTCTTTATAAAATACCAACCAGCCCTGCCCAAGGATCTTCAGGGGCTCTCGTGCCCATAAGATAGAGTAAAAGTCCTGACCTTGGCACTCCGGGATTCACAGTTTGGCCGGGCTCACACTTGGACCTTTGTCACTCCCACGCAGGAACTCCTCCAATGACCCACCGCACAGATGTTCCCACCTCTGCGTATTTGCTTTTGGTTTCTTCCACCCGAACTGCTGTTTCTACCTCCCCACCCAGACCCAACTCCAATATGTCCCTCTCTGTGCAATCTTTCAAGTCTTTCCCTCTGCACTCCAACCCACTCTGGGCAGGATCAATCATTTCCCTCAATTCCAGAGCACACCAAATAACCCTGTATTCTGGACTCATCACATAACATCAGGCGCAGACCCAGAATTTCTATCCAGACAGAGCTTAGCAGGTTATCTGGCTGCTGGGCGGGGCATGGGGAATGGTGATAAGGGACTTGTTTTTAAGGTCCTTTGCACAGCAGGCCCACTTAGATCAATGAGAATAACCAGGCTGAGTGCTGAAATATAGCCAATTGTTCATATCATACACTACTATCCATAGCTGGGGCTTCAATCAATCATTTCCCTACAGTCCTAAGGAGAGGCCCAGTATGAGTTGGTGTCAGACCCAGCAGAGGACAAGTCAGCTTGGCCCTTAAACTTACTGCTTTCTCTTTATGAATAAAGCATTCTTTGCCACACTTCCCGTCTTCGTAGTGAAGTTAGTTATGTTTCCAAATATCTCTTTATCCTCTTTTGCCTTCTTCCTGGCTGGCCTATACACTTAGTGAGAGCATTTCCCTAATGAATACTGATGGTATCTTTCAGGTACTGAGATAACTTAGATTATGTTTTCTGCATAAATGTCATCATTAAGCAAACAGAAACTGACCTAAATTTATACTGCTTTTATTCTCAACCTTGACAACAGCCCTCCAAGCATGGCATGAATTTAATAGAGGAAGCACTGTTGCCCATTTAACATTTTCAGAATTCCATAATTGATACAAATGTAATGCATAATTGATACAAATGTAATAGATATTAGGTTTCTTGTCTATGCAATGTAAATCCAATAATTATTTGAATAGATATGGAAAATTTCACTCTTGAATAGGCACATTTCTGGTATCTATCAATTGTGTATCCCCCGGGTCCATGTGTTCCAGTAGAATGGGGCAGAGGAAAGATAAGGAAAGTACAGATTAAAAGCCATTTGCAGCAACATGGGTGGACCTAGAGGTTGTCATACGGAGTGAAGTCAGTCAGACAAAGAGAAATATCATATGATATCACTTATATGTGGAATCTAAAAAAAAATGATACAAATGAACTTATTTACAAAACGGAAACAGACTCACAGACTTAGAGAAAGAACTTATGGTTACCAGGGGGGGAAGGGGGAGGGGGGAAGGGGGAGGGGGGAGGGATAGTTAGGGAGTTTGGGATTGCCATGTATTATGTAACAACCTAAATGGGAAAATAATTTGAAAAAGAATAGATACATGTATATGTATAACTGAATCACTATGCTGTGCACCTGAAACTATCACAACTTTGTTAATCAACTATACTCCAATAAAATAAAAAGTTAAAAAAAAACAATTAAAAAAGGAAGATAAAGGTTTTTTTTAGGGATTATCCCTACTGTGGTGGAAAACATAGTAAAATGTTTTAAAGCTGAATTTCCAATTTTAAAAAATGAGCTCTACCATGAGTTCTTTATGAGCAAGCCAAGTTTACCTGCTGGGAGGGGACCCCAGTTAAGAGTCAACTGTATTCAGCAAACTCTGTATTTTTTTTTTTTTTTTTTTGCGGTATGCGGGCCTCTCACTGTTGTGGCCTCTCCCGTTGCGGAGCACAGGCTCCGGACACGCAGGCCTAGCGGCCATGGCTCACGGGCTTAGTTGCTCCGCGGCATGTGGGATCCTCCCGGACCAGGGCACGAACCCGTGTCTCCTGCATCGGCAGGCGGACTCTCAACCACTGCGCCACCAGGGAAGCCCAAACTCTGTATTTTTTGAAGTAATGATAGCCACCATTAACTGGATGTCTTCTGTGTGCTTGGCACTGGGCTGGGTGATTTCCTAGACGTTTTACTTCATTTGATCCTGATAACAACCACCAAGAAGGGTTTTATTAGTTCCATTTTCTAATGAGGAAACTGAGGTTTTGAGAAGTTGTGGAACTTGCCCATAGAGGGTGAAGGCGCCAGCGAGGGGGAGGTGTCTGGTGCAGCAGGACCCCCTGACCAGCCTGGGAAGGGCTGGCAAGGCAGGGAGAGCATCTACAGGTGATGTACGTTCTTTACTTCCTTCTCAGGTTGTGCAGATGGCATTCAGGTGGGGCAAAGAGACTGAATGAGTTGGATCATTCTGTGCAATCTGGTTGTGTTAATTTCCTCCAACCTGACTTTGGGCAGTGGGGCTAATAGAGACCTGGATTGTCATTTTGGTCTTGTTAGGCTAGATCTCTGTGAATCGGAAAGATACCCGCTTTTCTTCCATGGCTTGCTGCCCTAGGGTCCCATAACCAAGGTGGGCTTTTCAATCGCCTCTTTGCATCCCGTTGTTATTCAGCTGCCCAGTACACAGTGCCTGGTCCTTCCCTGCAGAAAAGAAAATCAACCCAGCAAGGCAATCTCCAGCTCTTCTTTACACAAAGGGTTCAAAACTTATTCCAAAAGCCAGCTGTTTTCAAGCACAGATAAGGAGGTTCTTCTGTTCCTGACTCAGTTATGAAAGGAAGGCTAAAAAAAGTGAATCTTCAAAAGGAAAGGTTGTCTGAAATTATGAGATGATGTGAGGCACGGCCAGCTGTAATTTCTCCCTCTCTTCTCCCCGCACACAGACTTTCAGAAAGCTTTGGTTCCCTACATCGGATTAAAGGGTCTTTACTTCATGGGGTATTTGCTGTTTGGCCTGGGGACGGGCGTCATCGGGCTCTTCCCGAATGTCTACTCCACGCTGGTCATGTGCACCTTGTTCGGCGTGATGTCCAGCACCCTGTACACCGTGCCTTTTAACCTCATCGCCGCGTACCACCGTGAGGAGCAGGAGGGGCAGGTGCGTTGCTGAACCTCTGCACCGAGTGAGTGACGTCCAGACTCACCTGGAGGCTGGGGGAGCTTGCTAGGAAAATGTAGAGCAGAGCTGGAAAACGGGGCTTCTTGAAACGGCAGCACGAACGTGTCCAGCCAGATGTAACGATGGTCTAGCCAAGGCCTGACCACTTTCCCAGCCCACCCCCTCCTTCCTCTGAAGCCCTGTGCACCTGGGAGCAGTCGGGCAGGTGCCATTACTCCCATTTGTCAGATTAGGAAAGGTGAGGTTGGTAATGCTGAGAAACCAGCCCACAATCACACAGAGACAGAGCAAGGGAAACTCTGGGCTCATGACATGTCCAGCGTACCTGCAGTGTTTCTGGATGCCACAACGAGGGCCCAGGCCCTCAACCACTGCAGAGGTTCCTGATGCAATTTCCGGTAGTTACTGGCTGAGCAACGTTTTGCTTGGAAGTCCAGGTTTTGGTAAGCCGTGCCCTGTGTGCAGGGAGGAAAGCTGGTCGCAGGTGGTCACCTCACCAGCTGCCTCAAGGGAGGCCCGCCCCGTCTCCATCTCGGAACTCAAGCCAGAGGGCAAGACCCCATGCTGCCCTAAAAAAGCACTAGGTTCGGTCTTTCTGCTCTAAGATTACCACGTTTTCTTATCCAAATATGCAACTTTTCCCCCTGAAAATAGGCTTACATTTCTTTAACTGTAAAAGTTAAAGAGATGGCTATTAGCTTAATCCATCGCGGTTGGAAACTGCAAAAACGCTGAACACGCGTCCACGTGACCGCAACGCTGGCCTTCTTTGTCATCATTGGATCTGGTAAACACAGCAGGAGAGAGTTGCACCAGGTGTTAAAACCTTTTGATCAAGAGTTTTGTAGCTATCCTCTTCCCTGGCAGACATGGTCACTAATGTGTCAATGCATGGCAGGTGCTTTGCTGCGAAAGAGACAGCTACCACAAAGAACTGTCCCTCCAAGAGGGAGTTGGGTGGTACTAGGTCCAAAACACAGAGGCCTTGGACTCAGAAAACCCTGGATTCAAATCCTACCCCCCCCCTTTTGACAGCTGTGTGGCACTGGGGATCTTATTCATTTATTTGTTAAATATCACTCAAAATGAGTTCATGTTTAGATGGGGTGATACAATCACGTGGTTCGACAACCACAGTGATATACAAGTGTGCGCCATGTGGCTTCCGCCTACCCCTCCCTCCACTCTTCCCTGTCCTCACCTCCCCACCCTGGGCTCCTCCATGTAACCACTCTCATCAGCTCTTTGTCTATTTTTCCAGTATCTTTTAATGAAAATCCAGCGGTTATGAATCTGTTTTCTTATTTTCCCTTTCTTACTCAAAGGATAATGTGCGTTTTCCTGCACATGATTTTTCTTCGTTTAATAGTATAGGAATTATCATTAAAACTCTCAGAGCCTTAGTTTTCTAATCAATGAAGTGGGAATGATGCACCCACCTTAGAGAGTTGTTGGAAAATTAAATGAAACAAGATACTGTAGGTAATCTGCTTAGCATAATGCCTACCTGGCACCTGGCAAACACTCAAAAAATGGTAGGCAGTATTATTATTGTTATCATGGGGTTAATGATTATGATATGTGCATCTAGGGAGGTGGTAGGAATGAAATGAAGTAAGGTATGTGAAAGAGCCTTGCACAAGGCCTAGCACATATATGATACCCAATAAATGGCAATGTTATCAACCAATTCCGACCAAATAGCAAACTAATCAAATATTTACTATGCAAAAAGCAACCATATTTTGAAAGGTTGAATTGCTTTTTTATGTTGCTACCCCTACACATATCTGTGATTCAACATCCTTCTAAAAATGTTTGAACTTTAAACACTAGGGAAGAGAAGGAATGGGATATTTATTGAGCTTCTACCACATTGTATGTATTGACTTATTGATTTATTGAAGAGGTAATTTTGCATTCTTAACCGTTTAACTCCCATAGGTGTGAACGGTGGAATTTAAGACTTTATGGCAGGTGGGGAAGAAAGGTGCAGGCAGGGGGATGGAGATTGAATCAGGAGTTGATATACTGTCTTCTTGGCCAAACGTGGTCTGCCACCTGCTTTTCTTTATGGTCTGTCATGTACAGACACGACAGGAATTCTAGGAATTCTTTGACAATTTTAAAATGATTTTTAAAACTTCAGTGGAAGGATAATATTTGTGACAAGGGAAAATTACATGAACTTCAAATACCCATGTCATAGAGTTCTGTTGGAATGCCAACTTGTTTATGTTCCATGGCTGCTTTTGCACTGCAGTGGCAGAGTGCTGTAGTCGCCACTGAGATCACACAACCCACAAGCTGCAAGTATTTATTATCTGGCTTTTTATAGAAAAAGTTTGCTTGCTGCCTTCTGCCCTGAACGACAGTTGGTGCAGATCAAATGCTGTTCCTGTGCTTCCCTTGCAGAGGCAGCAGGCCCGGGGCGGGGGCCCGGACGGCAGCGCCAGAGGGCAGGGCGTGGACTGCGCCGCCCTCACCTGCATGGTGCAGCTGGCTCAGATCCTGGTCGGAGGTGGCCTGGGCCTTCTGGTCAACATGGCCGGGAGCGTCGTCGTCGTGGTGATCACAGCCTCTGCGGTGGCACTGATTGGCTGTTGTTTTGTGGCTCTCTTTGTTAGATATATGGATTAGGTCAATAAAGAGACATCGTTCCTAACCCCAGACACAGTGGAGCGCACGGCAGGAAATCGATCTTTTCTTTAGCTCTGCATTGTTTGTATCTGCCCATTGGATGCCCGTGTTATGACCTCAGCTGCGGTGATCTGCCCACCCCTCAGTCAGCCCTCTGCACATCCGTTTCCCTATTTCAGGCATCATTTGTCTTAGGAGAGACTGGGCTATGCCTCCATTCACTGGGGGCAACGGGCAAGTGTGGGTGACAGCACCTCCCCGCGCCTTTCTCCCTCCGTCTCAGTGCAGCGCAATGGAGAGGCAGGGTCTGTTTTCCACAGGGCATTTCAGGCCTTGATGAAACCTGAGAAGCAGACTAGCACGTCCCTGTGATGCTGGGATTTATTCTGTGATGTGATTTTTTTTTTTTTAAACCTGGTGTCCATGTATAGTCGGTGGGGGGGAATAATATTTTTCATCAAATTCACTGTAACTCAAAATATTGCCAGTGATTTATTTAAAGATATTAATTCACTCATCTTTAATTCATATTTAACTCATAATTAATTCATGCTAATTTATAATATCCCTGACAAGTCTTCTTGAACATCACATGCTGGAGGATTTACCACTTTGAAACAGCTCATCTTATTGACACACTAAAAATCTCTCTCCAGTCTGCACTTTTGTTCCAGCTGTGGGAGTCTCTATGGAAGCCTTTCAGAGAACTGCCTCCCATATCTCTTCTCCACGTGAAGCTGTTTTCTCAGCCAGAGGTCTTGACGGCAGCATGGTTTAATAGAGAGACCATGAGCTTTAGAGCCGGGCTGGTTTGGGATCCGGGCTTTGCTGCTCCCCAGCAAACTACAGACCCTCCCAAGCCACACTCGTTCATCTGTACATTTGGGGTAATGGTTCCTACCCCAGAGAGTTGTGACCATTTGTAATACGTTAACACTTAGGGAGTGCTTACCACCATTCTCAGCGTTTAACCTGTGTTAACACAGCAATCTTGAGAGAGGCTGCTGTTACTGATCTTCATTTTACAGATGAAGAAACTGAGGCAGAGAGGCATTACAGAACTCGTCTGAAGCTATACAACTCCTAAGTGGCAGAGCTGGGCCTCGGCCCCAGGCACTCCGGCTCTGCTGTTTCCGGTAAGAGCAGCACTTACGGGGGCAGTTGGTCTGCACTAGAAAAATGATAGCCATTGTCACTTTTTTTTTTGGCGGTACACGGACCTCTCACTGCTGTGGCCTCTCCCGTTGCTGAGCACAGGCTCCGGACGCACAGGCTCAGCGGCCGTGGCTCACGGGCCCAGCCGCTCCGTGGCACGTGGGATCCTCCCGGACCGGGGCACGAACCTGCGTCCCCTGCATCAGCAGGCGGACTCTCAACCGCCGCGCCACCAGGGAAGCCCGATTGTCACTATTTTTGAAGGCTCACCATCCTGCTCTCCCAGACCTCAATCCTTCCATCCCCAGCCTTTCATAAGTGTTTGTCTGAATAACACCAGGTGTGCCTGAGAGGTGCAGGATGATTTGCCCCCATGTTTTTACAAGTTAAAAAAAATGTTTGTGGTTCCTCCTCCTGCCTCATCTTAGAGTCTGATAGTGTAGTCCTTGCCTCAGGTGAATTTCTAGCTTATCGAAACCTCCCACGTTAGAAGGGAATTTGGAGAAAGGAACTGAGCTGCTCTGAGAACAGGAACATGGGGATTTGGGCTGTTCTCTGGTTTTTCTCCTGTGTAGCAGGATGGATGGTTTGGTAGAGTGGCCAGGCCCCTGCAGTGTCAGCTCATCTGGGGCTCTGGGGGTTCTTTGGGTTCTCTTTCGCAAAACTGCTGGGGGCACAAGGGGCACTAGGCCCACTCCCAACTTCTGCTTTCTGGGGCCCAGGGGGAGAACGGTGATGAAGGCCCATCCCCGCCCCCCACCCTTAGCCCCGCCCAGCACTTGTGTGCACCTGGGCACCTGCACACCCACAGCCCTCCCAACCCCTCCAGCCTCTACCACACCTGCAAACAGCCGCCCTCAGCCTCCCCTCACACCTAAGTGTGCAGAGGCTCAGTGGTGTCGTTCACCTTCCGGAGGACAGGACCCCCAGAGCCCTTGTAGACTCAGGGCCACTTAGATGGGGAATTCTGACGTCTTGGGTACCATAATCTAGAAGGTGTGGGTGTGGAGTTCAGGCTCCAGGCGGTTCTGGATTCCTTGCCATGTGGGAAGGGGTACAGGTGGGAGGGGAGGACAGAGCAGTGCCCTCTAATAATCAGAGCCAGGGCAGGGGTCCTGGCTGCCCGGGTCTGAGGGGAGTACCAAAGAGTACCAGCCGAAGGGCAGGGACAGATGCGCTGTCGCCGCGTGGCAGCCTCCCTCTCCTTGGTGGTCTCAGGCTGGGTCTGTATTCTCTCACACTCACTGTCCTCTTGCTACTTTTGGGCTTCCAGGCTCCTGCAGTTCTTTGGTTTTCTCCGTTTTGTTTTAAGAGCCTGATCTCTGCTGCTCTTGGGTCGTGGCTGGGGCAGCGCTAGCGTGTGGGGCGGTACATCAGGGGCACCCCTGTGGATCTGGGCCCTTCTAATTTGTGTGTGTTTGGGGGTGAGGGGAAGGAAGGCAGGGACTTACACCGAAGCGGTCACTCCTTCCTGCCTCCTGCAGAACACGCAGCTTGCTTATCTGGCAACAGGCTCTCTGGGCTCCCGCAGTTTATCCCATTCTCTCCAGATTAATTTTTTCCAGACTGGGCCGAGCTTTCTTCTCAGAGCTGAGTGTGCTATTGCTTCACGTATCAACCTCTGAGCCCTGCTTTCCTCCTCTCCACAGCGCACTTATTTTCTGCCCCCCCAATCCGGTCTCCCTGCCTTCTACTGGTATATTCACTCGCAAATGAAGTTACCACTTTCACGTGCAAAAATATTCCATCTTCCCCAGCCTTCCTTCCTCCCTCTCCACCTCACATTATCCATCTGAGCACAGCAGGGTCATGACTGACTTAGAGGAGTGACCAGGGAGAACACCTTCCCCCAACCCCACAGTGTGGGGTGAAGAGGAGGCAGGGCTTCCAGGACCCCACGTGACACAGCACCCAGCATTATGAAAGAAACAGCACCCAGCCGCCTCTCCTGCTTCACCTACCTCTTCTTGACCTCCGCAAGCTGTGGAAATGGAATTATGTGCTGAGTTCAGTGTTTATTTCCTGATCATTTCTCCAAGGACCGCTCAGGTGATTAAAGATTTTGAAATGAATGACTGGGTGAGCCGGGAGGGTGACCTACTGCTGAGGGTCCTCTTACCTGGACCCACAAGAAGTCAAGAGTAGTCATCTCTGACCAACCACAGGGCATCAGGGCCTGGTCTTTATTACAAGGGAAGCTCTTTTCAGATGGAACACTGGATGGGTTATGGGATGAAGAAGGGAGCTAGAGCACACAGCCTCTCTCTCTCTCTCTCTCTCTCTCTTTCTCTCTCTCACACACACACACACACACACACACACACAGAGTCACACTCAAATATTCAAATACTTTACTCCCTTAACTTCACTGAGGTTTGAATGAGTGAATAGAATCCAGTTTCAAAAGCCTTTAACCACCTTTGGGAACCTAATTACCTATACTAAGAACCTAAGTACTTGTTCTTAGTATACCAATGACATATCCTCTGAGACAAAAATGTCTCATTCCCAGACAAATAAAGCAAGTATAGGGATATCTACAGTCTTCACAGAAACCCTAGGAAATCCTGCAGGAGAAAGGGAAGCCACACTGCTTTGCTTCCCTCCCACACCATGCACCTGGCATTCCAACCTCAAAGCCTTCCATCACTGCATTTCCTCAGCTTCAGACACCCTCTCTATGTGCCCACTCCCTGTCTCACCTGCCAGATCTGCCCATCTAATTTGTACCTATATTCCTAGGTCCATCTCAAATACTGCTTTGGCCAGGAAGTCTCTGATTCCCAGTAGAATCAAGCTTTCCATCCCTGTGTTCCTATAATTAGCACTTTCTTATAGCCCTTACTATGACATTCAACTCACTGTCCCATGACTCATTTGCCTTGTGTACATGGCGCTGTCCCCTTCTAAATGTCAGGAATGTGTTCGTGATCCCAGCACTCAGGATAGAGCTAGGCACACAACAAGCATTCAAAAAATAAATTGCTGGTGTCAACTGGATTTGACCATTTCCTGGTTGATGCTTTTGTCTTTGTGGCAGACAGAAATCTTGGTCTTTGCTCCCTCTAGCCATGTTCTCGGGAGTCCTCGGGTTTGGGTGGGGATGAGGTGACTCATTTCATAGAGTTTTTTCACGAGTCCTTGCCCCCAGCCCCTTCTGGTTTTCTAGTGCCCGTTATACCAGGAGCACACACTTTAACATATTTTCCTCAAAATCCTGGGCTACCCACACATTATTTTATCGTCAACATTGAAACGGCAGGTTGCTTTAATAAAGAGAATCTCTCCGTAAATGTCTAATATCAGCGTTACACATAGATATACTACCATGCTACTATTTGTTCTTTGTGGGTGTTTACTTGTTCATTTATTTTGTATTTTGGAGACATGGAGGGCTTACAGTTCAATCTTTATTAGCCCATTGGTCCTCAATTTCAATATCAGTAAGTTTTCTTTTTAAAGGGCAAAGAGAGACTAATTTGACTACTTTTAAGCAAAAGCATTTTTCTGTTTTCTAAAAAAGGTAACTTCTCAAGGCTACTCAGGATTGAGGATGTCAGGCAGCTTTTGTTTTTGTGGCAAGTTCTAGGTGTTTGCACTGTGTGTGTTAACAGAAAGGAGGGCCAGGGACACTGGGGCCGTGCAGTTCACATTTTGAGCCTCAAATCTCAGATGCTACTGGGAATTTCCAACAAAATCACAAAACAATTGACAGTTCCAAAGGCTATTTAAGCAGACATGTTTGTATAATGATTATTTATGGTATTATTTATGGTATGTGCTTATAAAATAAGCACACCAGTAGGTGCCTACATTACCTGTTTTTTGATCCCAAACTAGGTCGCCAAAGAGAACAACAGTAGCACCTCTGTCAAAACTGGCAGCTGGATGGGTAGACTGTTCGATCCCCACTCTCTGAGCAGCCTCAAGAAAGGACTACTCTCCTTTATCAAAGGTAAGGTGACCATATGTGTGTGGGTTTATCTCTGGGCTTTCTATCCTGTTCCATTGATCTATATATCTGTTTTTGTGCAAGTGCCATACTCTCTTGATTACTGTAGCTTTGTAGTATAGTCTGAAGTCAGGGAGCCTGTTTCATCCAGCTCCCTTTTTCACCCTCAAGATTACTTTGGCTATTCGGGGTCTTTTGTGTTTCCATACAAATTGTGAAATTTATTGTTCTACTTCTGTGAAAAATGCCATTGGTAGTTTGATAGCGATTGCTTTGAATGCATAGATTGCTTTGGGTAGTATAGTCATTTTCACAATGTTGATTCTTCCAATCCAAGAACATGGTATATCTCTCCATCTATTTGTATCATCTTTAATTTCTTTCATCAGTGTCTTATAATTTTCTGCATACAGGTTTTTTGTCTCCCTAGGTAGGTTTCTTCCTAGATACTTTATTCTTTTTGTTGCAGTGGTAAATGGGAGTGTTTTCTTAATTTCACTCTCAGATTTTTCATCATTAGTGTATAAGAATGCCAGAGATTTCTGTGCATTAATTTTGTACCCTACTACTTTACCAAATTCATTGATTAACTCTAGTAGTTTTATGGTAGCATCTTTAGGATTCTCTATGTATAGTATCATGTTATCTGCAAACAGTGACAGCAAGAATATACAGTGGAGAAAAGACAGCCGCTTCAATTAGTGGTACTGGGAAAAATGGACAGATACATGTAAAAGTATGAAATTAGAACACTCCCTAACACCACACACAAAAATAAACTCGAAATGGGTTAAAGACCTAAATGTAAGGCCAGACACCATAAAACTCTTAGAGGAAAACATAGGTAGAACACTCTATGACATAAATCACAGCAGGATCCTTTTTGACCCACCTCCTAGAGAAATGGAAATAAAAACAAAAACAAACAAATGGCACCTAATGAAACTTAAAAGCTGTTGCACAGCAAAGGATACCATAAACAAGACCAAAAGACAACCCTCAGAATGGGAGAAAATAGTTGCAAATGAAGCAACTGACAAAGGATTAATATCCAAAATTTATAAGCAACTCATGCAGCTCAATAACAAAAAAACAAACAACCCAATCCAAAAATGGGCAGAAGACCTAAATAGACATTTCTCCAAAGAAGACATACAGATTGCCAACAAACACATGAAAGAATGCTCAATGTCATTAATCATTAGGGAAATGCAATTCAAAACTACAATGAGATATCATCTCACACCAGTCAGAATGGCCATCTTCAAAAAATCTAGAAACAATAAATGCTGGAGAGGGTGTGGAGAAAAGGGAACCCTCTTGCACTGCTGGCGGGAATGTAAATTGATACAGCCACTATGGAGAACAGTATGGAGGTTCCTTAAAAAACTACAAATAGAACTACCATACGACCCAGGAATCCCAATACTGGGCATATACCCTGAGAAAACCATAATTCAAAAAGAGTCATGTACCAAAATGTTCATTGCAGCTCTATTTACTATAGCCAGGACATGGAAGCAACCTAAGTGTCCATCAACAGATGAATGGATAAGGAAGATGTGGCACATATATACAATGGAATATTACTCAGCCATAAAAATAAATGAAATTGAGTTATTTGTAGTGAGGTGGATGGACCTGGAGTCTGTCATACAGAGTGAAGTAAGTCAGAAGGAGAAAAACAAATACCGTATGCTAACACATATATATAGGGAATCTAAGAAAAAAAATGTCATGAAGAGCCTAGGGGTAGGACGGGAATAAAACACAGACCTACTAGCGCATGGACTTGAGGATATGGAGAGGGGGACGGGTAAGCTGTGACGAAGTGAGAGAGTGGCATGGACTTATATACACTGCCAAATGTAAAATAGATAGCTAGTGGGAAGCAGCCGCATAGCACAGGGAGATCAGCTAGATGCTTTGTGACCACCTAGAGGGGTGGGATAGGGAGGGTGGGAGGGAGACGCAAGAGGGAAGAGATATGGGAACATGAGTGTATGTATAACTGATTCACTTTGTTGTGAAGCAGAAACTAACACACCATTGTAAAGCAATTATACTGCAATAAAGATGTTAAAAGAAAAAAAGAAAGGACTACTCTGCCGTGACCAGAGCGGAATTGTTATGAGAAATGTGTCACCCTTCAGATGGTCCCATACACTGGGGGTTCAGGAAGAATTCATCATGCATGTCAACGTGCTGAGCACTCCTTAGAATGAATGGAACTTGGTTAAGGTAGAGTCCTGTGGGAATTCTGATTCCCTGCCTTCTCTCCTCGACGTTATGAACAATAAGAAACCCCACACCTGAAATCCTGGCGATCCCCTCAAAATAGACTCTCAGTACTCTTTTCCCTTTAGGACAGGTTTTTACTTGAGTCTCCCATTCCCCTTCCCACCCCACAACTCCCCTTGAAAGATCAGACTCCAGCTTCCAGAAATTTGGGTTTCAGGGACCACATTTCTACGGCATCTCTTAATCTTCCATCTAAGCCAACGAAAAACGCGGCCGAACGATCCCCCCTACTCGCTCGTCCAGAGCCTCAATCAAACCGGCATTCCGATTCCCAAAGTGTGAGGGCGGAGAGGCTGCAGAAGAGTCCCCAGTCCCAGTAGCCTGTCTACTCAGACCCGTTCAAGTTGCTCGTGGGCACAGCTCACTTGGAGCGCGCAGAGCCGAACGCAAGGAGTGTCTCCAGGTACCCACACGGCTCTCAGGGGGAATCCGGACGCCCATCTTCCAGCGCACAGCGCAGTCGCTGCTGGGGGACCCAGAGAGGCCCCTTTGTCCTTTAGGGGTCGTAGCCTGAAGAGGTCTCTCTATTCACCCCCTCGAACTACACTGCGTCCGCTCCCTCCCGCAGAGACTCCACTCCCCCGCGAAGGGGCTCTCACACGCACGCCACGCCGGAGGGTTTTGGTTTCGGCGACCTGTGAGCGCAGAGGCCGTGCAGAGCCTCGGTCGGGCTCCGCGTGTGTCCGCTCTCCCCATCCCAAGTGATAAACCCGACGCCCTACGGGAGGTGGCTCTCTCGCGGTGCATTTCTCCTGAGGGCGGAACAAGACTGTCACTCCTTTCTTCCAACTCCGAAGAAGCTTCTTGGTCCCATACTCTAGGCTCTCCGCTCAGCCAAGCAGCAAATCAGACCTTCGCGCCCGGGCGGTCCCGGAGCCAAGGTGCAAAGGTTTTGTGAGTGGCTCACCCGACTGGATGCACCTTGAGGACCCTTTCAAGAGCTGGGGCGGGGGTGGGGGGAGTCGCTGGAATAAGTGCGCTCAGTTGTCCGCGCACCACTTGGCTGAGGCCTTCTTCCTTGTCCCCGAACTGCTTTACATTCCTGATGCCTTTCTCGGCTTCTGGGCGCGCCACACTGCCCAGCGTTGACAGCATAAGGAGAGGAAGATGTGTGTGTGGAGACAAGGGGGACGGAGGCTGGTGGCTTGGTCCATTGAGGCTGATCTCGGCCACTTTGCCACCTTCCTCTCTCCACCTGGGTTCGCAGCCTCTCCTGTCCGGAGACGGTCCCCCGGCCACTTCGTAGGCTGCTCTTTTGTGCTTCTCTCTCTGCTCGCCCCTCCTACCTCTTGATCCGGGGGCCTAATCCCCTAATCCCCTAATCCGCTCTACTCTTTTCCGCCAGGGAAGGCCACTTGGCAGTTTCTGCATAGACCCGGGCTCAGCCTGCGTCACTAGGCGGAGCTGCTGGGCAGCAGGTCGTAGCGCCGCCCCCCCCCCCCCCCCCCAAGCTGTAGACCACCACGCCGGGCGGATAGAGCATGTCGGGCTCCGCGGCCTGGTGGAGAGATGCCAGGGCCTGCCGGCCCTGGTCCTCGGGCTCCGGCTTGGTGGCGGCGGCGAAAGGACGCATGCTAGTGAGAGAAGGCGACGCGAGGCGCCACAGTAGATTCTCGAGCGCATTGCGGAACTCGCGGCGCACGAGGCAGTAGAGGATGGGGTTGAGACAGCTGCTGGAGTGCGCCAGGCCCACGCTCACCGGGAACGCGTACACCTGGCACACGAAGTACTCTTGGCTGAAGGGCACCGCGCTGAACTTGATGAGGATGCGCCAGGTGGTGAGTGCCTGATTAGGCAACCAACACAGGAAGAAGGATAGGGCCACGACGGTCACTGATTTGGTGGCCTTGGAGCGTCTCCGGGCGCTGGCTCTGGCCAGGCCTCCCCCAGCCGCTGAGGCTCCCACTTCGGTCCCTGCCACGCGGTGGTCGGAGATGAAGCTCACCAGCAGCAGAGAGCACAGCCTGATGACGCCCAGCGGCGGCACGAAGCCCAGCAGCGCCTTCTGCAGGTGGTAGAGGCCCAGCCAGAACTGCCTGTCGCGGCCTAGCAACTTGTCCTGGCAGCGCACCAGGCACAGCCCCTCGCCCATCACCTTGATCGTGGTGGAGAAGACGGCTCTGGGCAGCGAGGCCAGCGCGGCCGAGGCCCAGATCAACACGCAAAGGGCTTTGGCCGAGAAGCGGCAGCGGTCCCCCAGGCTCCAGCCGCAGCAGTCACCCCGGCCGTGCCCTCGGGTCTGGTGGCTCTTAAGAGCCAAGGCCACCGAGTGGTAGCGCGCCACGCTCGTGGCGGTGAGAAAGAAGACGCTGGCGCGCATGTTCGTGGACCTCACTGTGGATACGATCTTACACGTGGCCTTGCCAAAAGGCCATCTGAAGTCGAGGGAGTTTTCCACAGCCCAGAAGGGCAGGGTGGGCACGAACTGCATGTCCGTCAGCGCCAGGTTGGTGACGAAGAGGTTGATGGAGGACTTGCGCCAGCCCTGCTTACTCTTCATCAGGTAGAGCACCAGGAGGTTACCCGTCAGCCCCAACGCGCAAACCGCCCGGTACACCACGCGGATGAAGATCCTCACCCCGGGCCTCGGTGTCCGCGCTCTCCGCCCCGCCGCCGCCCAGGGTATGCCCTGGCCCCGCGCCGGCCGGCAACCCTAGTCCCAGCTCCCACGAAAAGTCCCGGGGCTGCAGCGACGCGTGGCCGCTAGTGTTGGTCACCTGCAGAAGGTCCGGCATCAGACTGAAGAGTTCTGCGAGCTCGTCCCCGCCAGCCGCCTTATTCATGGTGGCTTTCGCGGCTGCAGCGGCCTCCTGCCTGCGCAGGTGCCTCTAGGTCAGGTTTCGGGAGATAAGCCCTAAGGGAGTCCAGCTCCCCCGGGGTTCCGGCGTGCCTGGGGGCTTTCAAAGCAGCCGCGGAAGAGGCGCGTCCCCGGCGAGCGGAGCTTGGCCTTGGGCGCGGGAGCTCCGCTGAGCGTCTGTTCTGGAGGGGAATTCGAGAGCACAGGAGCACAGCATCTAAGGCGCGCGCTCGGCGTCTAAAGGTTCTCCGGCCAAGGTGGCAGTCTCCGGGTCCCCACTGTAAGAGTCAGGCTTTGCCCCCTGCGTTTCCCGCTGTCACAAGCGCATACCCGCCCTGCCGCTCAAGGGGGCCCTCTCCTTCTCTTCCAAATACCTTTGTCGGTTTCCTCCGCAGTTGAGTGCACGAGGCTTCTGAACAGAGTTCTGTCTACCTCGCTCTGACTCTCTGGAGGGTTTTCGATGCTGCCCTCGCGGCTTCGCGTCTCCGTCTCTCCGCTGTTGTCAGCTCTCAGGGAGTTGCCAGCAGCCTTCCCGCGAGTTGCGTTCCCACCCGCCAAACCGAGGCCGCGGGCTCCCAGGGAGCCTGCGTAACCCCCGAGCCGGGAGAAGGGGCGCTTTCCGAGGTGCTGAACTTCGCCGCGCCCGCCGCGGGGGAGCGGGGAGAGGAGCTCAGCAGGAAGAGCCCAGCGGCCAATTTCCCTTTTCCTCTTCAGCTTCAAAAGGAAATTGTAGTAACCCTTTATTTTCCTATGTTGCTGGAGAAAGTCGGCTTTGATTGGCGATCGCTTTTCCTTTCTTATTCTCAAACATAACTATTAGAATTTTTTCTTTCTCACTCCCAAATGCACAATCTTCTGCCCATTTTTCTTTTTTTTTTTTTTTTTTTTTTTTGCGGTATGCGGGCCTCTCACTGTGTGGCCTCTCCCGTTGCGGAGCACAGGCTCCGGACGCGCAGGCCTAGCGGCCATGGCTCACGGGCTTAGTTGCTCCGCGGCATGTGGGATCTTCCCGGACCAGGGCACGAACCCGTGTCTCCTGCATCGGCAGGCGGATTCTCAACCACTGCGCCGCCAGGGAAGCCCCCATTTTTCTTTTTAAAAGCAATGATAGTGGCCTCTTTTTTTCATGCCCAGACCTTAAATCAGATGAGGGCTCTTCCTGAATACACAAACGCCAGCTCCACTTCCCCTTGTTAATTAGCTGACCACTTTAATTGGTGTCTGTCAGGATTTTCAAAGCGTCCTCACATAACAAAACTCTGGGTTCAGGTGTTGCCCTCTGCTTTGGTGTATTCAGAGAACTGAAGCGAAGCAGAGCATGTAATTGGTGCACCGACTTCACAGACATTAGATGTTTAGCTCTCAGCCCAGGGCTCTTCAACAGATTGTTTACTCATATACAGCCACACTCTACCTTGATGCAGTTGGAAGAGAGGATTTCATGGGGCTGTTTTTTGGCCACCAGCCCCCTATTTCCACTACTATTATAATCAGAACTCTTAATCAGTGATTTTTTTTTTCAGACCAGTGGAAATAAATTCTAAGGAATCTTTTAAGTTCCTTTGGGCAACAGGAACCAATATAAACCATTTGAATTACTTCTTAAATTGCAGTTTATTTAAATGCCAGATCAACCGCCTTGGTGTAAAATGTACATTTCTTAGGATAAACTTAAGAAATCTGAAATGTTTTCCTCACTGTCCCCGGCTAAACTGAAACAAAAATATCTTAGGCGTTAACTGTCCTTACTCATGCAGAGCTCGTGACTTTACTTACAGAGATAAAGAGTTTGTGACTTGAAAGCAGAGGTGATAGAAAAAGAAACGCGGTACCAAAACATATGAAGGGAAACGGAAACAATCTTGATTCCAAAGCGGGGAAAACAGTTCCAGAGAACACGCTTCACGGCAGCCCCTGGTCTACTCCGTTTTCCCGCTAGAGGGCGCCAATGCTTTAATAAAAACCAAACCAAACCAAACCGCTTCACTTGAGAAGTTCTGATCTGGAGAAACTCAGCTCTGCGCGGAACCGATACACAGGTCGCTTCTGTGTACATCTCTTATCCCTGCTTTAGTAACCTCATCTTCAAGTTTACTTTTCACTCAAATTTTTACTAGCTCTCTCTCCATCAGATTTTAATTTCTCCTTTATTTAAAAAAAAGTTTTAAAAATATTTCAAGGTGCTGTTGAAAAACAAGGAAGCTTAGGGCATACCCTGAAAGCCTTTTGCCTCGGTTTCCTATTATGTACACGGGAGGAATTGTGGTTTTCAAATATTCTGAGGATAGGTGCTGAGCAGGTGACATCTGAGTCAGCTGGGGAGCTTGCTAAATTATAAGTTGCTGCTCTCCTCCCAGCCCCACGCGGCCACAGAGATTCTTTTTCTCAGTGGAGTCAGGAAGGGGCCCAACAATCTACATTTTTTTTTTTTTTTGCGGTATGCGGGCCTCTCACTGCTGTGGCCTCTCCCGTTGCGGAGCACAGGCTCCGGACGCACAGGCCTAGCGGCCATGGCTCACGGGCTTAGTTGCTCCGCGGCATGTGGGATCTTCCCGGACCAGGGCACGAACCCGTGTCTCCTGAATTGGCAGGCGGATTCTCAACCACTGCGCCACCAGGGAAGCCCAACAATCTACATTTTAAAAACATTCTTCCAGGTGATACTAATTTTCCCCCAATTTGGGGAACATCTGGATTAACTTTTATTCCTTTTCTGTCTCTCCATGTGAAAAAATTTAAGTCCCAAAGAAATATTAGTGTCTATTGGTGGTTGATCATATACTAGGATTGGAAGCAAAGGAAAAGAAGGGGGTCTCAACAGGTTTCCTTAAAATCACATTTAGGCCCAGTAGTGATATTTACTTCACTGTAGGACAGGGGGGACCATGTGCTCCTGAGGTCTGCCAGACCTTGAGTACTCAGCAGCAGGACTCAGACTGAGCCGCTAGGAGAGGCTCTTCCCAAGTGTGACTCCCCGAGAATGCTGCCAGAGTGCTTCCGAGCCTAGAATGCTCTTCATTTCCAAATCTGTTCTCTGAAAATGAAGCACACGTTGTGAGCAGGAATTTATAGTATCAATGAAGTCTGTGTCATGGAAGAAAACAATCCCTTTTCAAATAAGTTCTTTTTCAGTATGACCTTAAGATATTTTAGACCATTTTTCTTAAAGGCAAGGGCCATGTTTTTCTCAACCAGCATCTAAAATATTCAAAGAGAGAGTCATATCAGCCACGGGCAAATATCATTTAGGTATACTGTTAAAATATTACCAAAATCTTACCATATAAATTCCCAACGTAAAATTTGGAAAATTGACAATGTTGTCAAATTGTATGTTGATCCATAAGGATCAACCTTATGGAAAAATTAAAAGAGGGGGTTTTTTAGTTGTCTGGTTTTAAACCAGCTGTTACCCCTCCCCCTGCCCCATTAATCTAATTGTTTGTCAAGTTTTATTACTGAGGATCCACACGTGCCAGTCTGTTTTCCCAAGTTAGTACCTTTGCTAACAATGTTCTTGTGCGAGTTCTTCCTCTATTCTCATCTCTCTCTTCCCCCACTTCAACATATTTCTACGTTACTTACACTGTTTAATATTGCTGGCAAAAGGTTACTGTCTGGGGGGAAGCTTTCTGAATTCTCTGAGAAATATGTATCGATCTTCCCCCCTCAATTATCATAGAACCCTCTATCAGCACATCTCTTAAGGCATGCCTCCCCATCAAGAAACTCTTTCTGAATATTTCTCATCTTGTTTAAGAGTGTCAGCCTGTCAGGGCAGAGCATGTATCATCATCATCGTTGTTTGCCCTTAGTGCTGAGCTCAGACTTTTCACATGTATGGGCACAGGACACACTCATTGATTGGACTCTGCATTCAGATGCAATCTTCCTACTAAGGCAATTCCTTAAAAGGTAACTTACAAGTTTCCCCTAACTATCTACTCTAATAGAATATCCAAGTCTAACTCCAGGGAATTGATTTATTTAAAAAACCTTTCAGAGCTTCCCTGGTGGCGCAGTGGTTGAGAGCCCGCCTGCCAATGCAGGGGATACAGGTTCGTGCCCCGGTCCGGGAAGATCCCACATGCCGCGGAGCAGCTGGACCCGTGAGCCATGGCCGCTGAGCCTGCGCATCCGGGGCCTGTGCTCCACAACGGGAGAGGCCACAACAGTGAGAGACCCGTGTACCGCAAAAAACAAAACAAAAACAAAAAACACCTTTCATTTTTACCTAAGCTAGACCTCCATCTATAAAGCCAACTGCACATTAAAACCACTTAAAAATATTGATGCCCAGTGCCGACCTTACACCAATAAAATGGGAATCATTTGTTAAGAGTAAGATATGTAGTTCCATAGGGCTTATTATAAAAAATTGCAGCTCCCCTACATCTGGACTCTCCATATTTCTTTTGTCCAGAGGCACATTCAAATCTTTTAACTGTTTCTTTTGCTATATACTGCGTAGCTCTGGTTGAAATGCTTATATTGGTACTTTATTTTTTCATTGTAGGCATTAATATTTTACTCCCTACCATGGAAGGTGAAAGTTTAGCTTTTTTCTCACACATCCTCTCCTTCCACTTCTCCCAACATTCTGACACCCCCCCAGTTTAGTTATATTGTACTTTTGAAAGATCCGTCCCCAGCATTTTCACTGTAATGACTATGTAAACGTTAACAATTGAGCCATATATAGTATATGATTGTTACTCTTTTCTTTCACAACTTTTTGTCTCCACTGGAATTAATAATTATCTTTGTTACTAAGGTAGGAAAGACCAAGTAGAAGCTACTAGAACTGCTTCTACCTACCAAAATAGTAAACCCAAACCATACCACCTACCTGAAGGAATCTTGGAGAAATAAGTGTTATCACCAAGGATTTCGAAGACACAGAGGTGGAAGTGAAGCAGCAGCTATTTCCACTTAGGACAACAGGCACTGCTGTGTCTTGCCCACATTTTCAGTGATCTGCTGGCTCACCTCTTCGGCACTGGGCAGCAGCTGGGGTCACGGCTCCTGCAATGCCCACCAGATCTCTTCCTTCAACGTTTTTGAGTCATCGGCCAGCCACATATGCAGCTCCATGCCAAAAGGTGTCATCTTCTCCTGCAGGCCTCTCACTGGTGATATCGGAGGCAGTGAGAGACAGACATGGACTCAAGTTTGTTTTCATGGGTTCCAGAAGAAGAATATTTGTTTTAAAAAGGAAGACAGCAGGGTAATATGTCTGGAGGTGGTTGAAAGTCCTCTTACTACAACTCCAAAGACTAGTTGGCCAACAGATTTAGGTAGGTTGTTCCAGCAGGCGAAGAGGAAAGAACCAAAGTTGACCCTGTGTGGGAGACCCTCCTGGGAGGTATGGCACGTGATGAGACCAGGACGAGCAAGTGTCAGATCACACAGAACCTAGGAGACCATGACTGAGAGTTTGGATTTCACTCGAAACTCAAGAGCAAGCTACTGGAGGGATTTAAGTAGGTTTAGAGATGCTGTTGGTGCCCTGCCCATCTCCCCATCTCACATGCCATTTCCCTAGTTGCCAACTTGACCTTCAAATACCAGCTCCTGTGACTCTTTCCGAGTGGCCTTTCTCTGAAGCTGCTTTGCTTGTTTGCGGGGCCTCCTATAGGTGGTGGGGACTTAATCTCCCACTCTCACCTCTCAGAGGAGCCTACAACAAATGACTGATGGAGGTTGATGTATAAATACCCTGGCTTCCTTGTCCCTTTGTCAGAGTAGCTCTGATTATGTGTTTTAACTTATTCCCCAGAGTTTAGAGATAAGCTTTAGCTGGCAGAGTGGCAACTTGTTTGACAATACATGCTTATTGGGGTTCTCCCCTTCCCTATCACACTTAACTTTCAGTGTTTTCAGGGTTCTCCTTCCAAATAAACTACTTTCACTAGAATTTTTGGTTCTGGATCTGATTTGGGGGGAGTCAAAATCAGGACAGCAGGGGAATTATGCAATCCAGTTCACACATTATAAAGACCATACTGATTGGTAAAACAGTTATAAGGCATGAAGGGTGCAAACTGGGAGCCTGGAAAAAGACTACTGCAACAGTCTAGGTGGGAGATGGTGGCAGCTTGACTTAGTAGATTCAGGCTGCTATAACAAAAACACCAGAGACCAGGTAAATTAAACAACAAGCACTTATTTCTTATAGTTCCAGATTCTGGGAAGTCCAAGATTAAGGCACTGACAGATTTGGTGTCTAGTGAAGGCATAGTTCATAGAAGGTCATCTTCTATTCTTCTATGCTGCATCCTCCATTGCAGAAGGGGCAAAAGAATTTTCTGGGGACTCTTTTACTAATCCCATTCATGAAGGCTCTACCTTATGACCCAATCACCTCTCCGAGGTCCTACCTTCTAATACCATTACATTGAGGGTTAGGATTTCAACCCTATGTTTATATCCTGGTGGGATATAAACATTCAGTCCAGCTCAAGGGTGGCGACTGTGGAGGTGGAGAGAAGTCCTGAATTGAATTTTTATTTGGAGAGTAGAATCACCAGGATGTGGTAATGATGATGGGTTGGAAGGGGTTAGAGGTGAGAGGAAAAGTAGTTTCCAATATGACCTCATCCTAGGTGGTTGGATGGTGGAAAGACTGGAAAATGAAAGACTTTGGTAGAAGATCAAGAGATTTCTTATGGACATATTGCCTTTTTGACCTCCAGTTGGAGAAGTCAAACAGGCAGTTGAAAACGTGGGTATGTGGAGCTTGAAAATTAGGGCTGGATTGATCTTTAAAGCTATAAGAACAGATGAAATCATTCAAGGAGAGAGAGCCTAGAAAAGAAGACCTGAGCCAACATGGGTGGTACAGGAAAGTCAGTTTCTTAAGATGAAGTTTCTATGACTTTTTTTGGAGGAAGTTATCATAATGAACGTTTTCATTTTATTATCTATTTTAAAAATTAGTTCTCTTGGAGAAAACTGGAACCATCTCCACTAAGCTGAATGTGGATAATAGAGACAAATAGAAAATATTAAAAAGAAAAGTTGAGCATATGTTTACTAGGACTAAGACCTTGAAGAATGTGATAAATATTTTCACTAAATACAGAAAATATTGATATACTATTACCTGGGGTCCTTCACAGATCAAGAGAGGCCTGGGACTCCTCCAATATTTTCCTAAGGCTCCTAATATAGATGAATCCAGATATAGATATAGTTTACATAATGATATGTACTATAACAAAAGCATGCCAAAAACAAATTACAAAATAATATTGTTATAATTTTTACTATTTAAAAATTTGGTATTTTAATGTAAGTAAAGACTGAGATGATGCAAAAGCCTAAGTTTGATGCCATTTGCGAGTGCAAGATCCAGGTCTCTCCCCCACACACACTCTTCCGTTCCCTCTGATGCCAACCACTGAGATAACTTTGGACCCAAAGAGGGAAGAACTCACCTTGGAGTGGGAATGATGTTTCTTTCCTTCCTTGATGTCCTCTTTGTCAATAAACAAGCTTTGAACCATAGGCTGTAGAAAAGGAGGCATCATCTACTCTCGGGCTGAGGCAATTATAGGGCTGCACTTCGGGCTGGGTGAGCTGGACTTCCCTGTGGAGGGAGTTGGGCTGAGATACTCAGAGTATGAGCCTCAAAAGAGTAGCCAAGATAGTAGAAGGATAAGCAGTCCTCTGTGAAACTCCTTCTCCAAGTGTTTAGAGAAGAGTTGTTAAAAACCATCTCCTGGATTTAAGTGGGAATGAAAGAAGAGATTTGAATTCATGCCTAGAGTGGATTGGTGCCGGGAGAGAAAAAGAGCCTGGAAAAGAGTTATAGGACTGTACATTGTGACCTGAGTTTCCAAGGTCACGGATGATTCATTTGAAGTTCACATTGTTGGCAGAAGGGGCCAAACAACCACCAGGCGGATTTGTGGAATATTCAAGCATTCTTCGTGGATTCTTGTGGTTTCTTTGCAAGTGGAATACAAGGTAGGGATGGATTTTTCACAGTCCTTGGGATGGGGCTTAGAAAATGAGCACCAGAGATATAAATAAAAAGTATGACCTCATTTTTTGGTTTCAAGATGTAATAATGAGGAAATATGTCTGGTAAAGATGTAGTAGCATTCATTATGTCCAGAAGAGTCATTCTGCTGTGTTTTTAAACAAGTATAAAGACTGATGTTTCAGTACTTATAATCACAGAGATAATATACTGATGTGAAAAGTTGAGTAAATATATAAAGTTATAATCTAAATAATGTAATCTATAATTAATGGGTAAATAAAATCTAGGATGTGAGTTTGGGGTAGTTTGTTCTGGGAAGATTGCTGCGAGGCAGAAGAACTTGAGCTGGATCTGGATAAGAGAAGAGGAAATTACTCCCAGAGTCAGATTAGAGAGAAGATATATAATCAGAACTTCTAGATTCTGGGCTTCTACAAAGCAAAGTGTGTTTTCAGGTAAGAGAGAGGAGAAAAGGATCCATCCTCTAAAGATCCCTTTGGAGTATGTACAGGCACCACTCACTCTGCATTACTTCTTCTTAATCTGCAAGTATCACATCTTTTGTTCTACCATAATTATAAATTGAGTTCTTACTATGTGCAATGTAATGTGTTAGGTGTTTGGACAATTAACAACAAAAACATCAATGACACAGTATGAGTAATAATTGAAGTGATGATAACCAATCACATGTCCCATTTATTTGGATGCTGTATTATTTTCCTAGGGTTTTTGTAACAAATTACCACAAACCAGGTGGCTTAAAACAACAGAATTGTATTATCTCACAGTTCTGGAGGCTAGAAGTCAGAAGTCAAGGTGTTGGCAGAGTTGGTTCCTTCTGGAGGCTCCGAGGAGGAGACCATCCCATGCCTCTCTCCTAGCTTCTGAGGGGGTCGAAGGTAATTTCTTGGCTTGTAATTGCATCACTCTCATCCCTGTCTCTGTCTTCAGATGGCTTTCTCCTCTCCATGTCTATCTTTGTGTCTCTATTTTTTCTCCTTATAAGGGCACTAGTCATTGAATTAGGGTCCACTCTAATCCAGGATGACCTCATTCTAACTACTTTCATCTGCAAAGACCCTATGTCCAAACAAGATCACATTCACAGGAATCAGGGGCTAGGATTTGTACATATCTTTTTTGGGGACACAATTCTACTCACTACAGATTGCAACCATGTGCAATGTGCAAAAGGTTCTTCATTATCTCACCCAATGCTCACAATGGGTGAGGTTGATACTATTGTTATCCCAAATCTGATTTCCAGACCTTTATCCCCAGAACTCCAGAGTTGTAAATTCAACTGCTGCTTGACATTTCTACATGGTTTCTGATTTTCCTTCAGATTTCTCAATCTTAGTAAATGGCATTACTCTTCACTTAACTGTTTAAGCTTAAAATCCAGGAGTAATTCTTTATTTCTCATTTTCCCGTAAACCCAGTCTAACCCAATCTAGTAGGTCCTGTTATCCTGTTCTCAAGAACAGAAACAAAAACCCCGAAGACCAAAAAATTCCTGTATTGATCTACTTCTTCCCATTTATCTACTTCTCTCTGCTTGAGTTATCTCTTCCTAGATAATGATTTATGCTGAAACTTTATGGCTTAAAAACACAAACATTATTCCACAGTTTGTGTAGGTCAGGAATCCAGGTGCAGCATAGTGTCATTGGCTCAAAGTCTCTCATGAGGTTGCAGTCAATGTTTCAGTTGGAGCTGTGGTTTTATCTGAAGACATGAGTGGTAGGGAGAGGGATTTGCCTTTAAACTCACTCACATGCTTGCTGGCAGACCTTGAACTTTCACTGTGTGGGATTCTCCACAGGGCTGCTTCACATTACTGCAACTGATGTCCACCAGGGCGTGTGATGACGGAGGGTAGAGAGGGAGAGACAGGAAGAGAGAGAGAACCCAGCATGAAAGCTGGAGTCTTTTTAGAATGTAACATCAGAAGCGACATGCCCACCACTTCTGCTATATTCTATTCTTTAGAGGCAAGTCAGTAAATCAAGTTCACACTCAAGGGGACGGGAGTTATACAAGAGTATGATTACTAGGAAGCAGGGGTCGTTGAGACTATCTTAAAGGCTGATTACTACAACAGGGCAGGTGCTCACAATATCCAGCAGAAAACAAGAGTTGAAGGGTTACTCATCTGAGCAGATATTTCAACAGCCACGAGGTGCTGGAGCAACAGAGATTGAAGTTCAAGCCTAATAAAGTGGAGGAGAATAGGTAATACTCCAGGCTTTCAGTCAAAACCCCAGAAGAGGCACAACTTAATGGTAAGTTCTACACTCTGTTCTCACCAACCAGAAATTATACACTTTATTCAACTATATACAGAACATTCACCAAAATAGACCATATGCTGGGCCAAAATCAAGGTTCAACAAATTTCAAACGATTGAAATTATGCAGAACATGTATTTATTTTAAACATCTTTATTGGAGTATAATTGCTTTACAATGGTGTGTTAATTTCTGCTTTAAAACAAAGTGAATCAGCCATACATATACATATATCTCCATATCTCCTCCCTCTTGAGTCTTGCTCCAACTCTCCCTATCCCACCCCTCTAGGTGGTCACAAAGCACCGAGCTGATCTCCCTGTGTTAAGTGGATGCTTCCCACTAGCTATCGATTTTACATTTGGTAGTGTATATATGTCCATGCCACTCTCTCACTTCGTCACAGCTTACCCTTCCCCCTCCCCGTGTCCTCAAGGCCATGCTCTACGTCTGCGTCTTTCTTCCTGTCCTGCCCCTAGGTTCTTCAGAAAAAAATTTTTTTTTTCATTTTAGATTCCATATATATGTGTTAGCATACAGTATTTGTTTTTCTCTTTCTGACTTACTTCACTCTGTATGACAGACTCTAGGTCCATCCACCTCACTACAAATAACTCAGTTTTGTTTCTTTTTATGGTTGACTAACATTCCATTGAATATATGTGCCACGTCTTCTTTATCCATTCATCTGTCAGTGGACACTTAGGTTGCTTCCATGTCCTGGCTATTGTAAACAGAGCTGCAATGAACATTGTGGTACATGACTCTTTTTGAATTATGGTTTCTCAGGGTATATGCCCAGTAGCGGGATTGCTGGGTTGCATGGTAGTTCTATAGTTAGTTTTTTAAAGAACTTCCATACTGTTCTCCATAGTGGCTGTATCAATTTACATTCCCACCAGCAGTGCAAGAGCGTTCCCTTTTCACCACACCCTCTTCAGCATTTATTGTTTGTAGAAGTTCTGATGATAGCCATTCTGACTGGTGTGAGGTGACACCTCACTGTAGTTTTCGTTTGCATTTCTCTAATGATTGGTGATGTTGAGCATCCTTTCATCTGTTTGTTGGCGATCTGTATGTCATCTTTGGAGAAATGTCTATTTGGGTTTTCTGCCTATTTTTGGATTGGGTATTTGTTTTTTTGATATTGAGTTGCATGAGCTGCTTGTAAATTTTGGAGATTAATCCTTTGTCAGTTGCTTCATTTGCAAATATTTTCTCCCATTCTGAGGGGGAACGTCTCTTCATCTTGTTTATGGTTTCCTTTGCTGCGCAAAAGCTTTTAAGTTTCATTAGGTCCCATTTGTTTATTTTTGTTTCTATTTCCATTACTCTAGGAGGTGGGTCAAAAAAGATCTTGCTGTGATATATGTCGTAGAGCATTCTGCCTATGTTTTTCCTCTAAGAGTTTTATAGTGTCTGGTCTTACATTTAGATCTTTAATCCATTTTGAGTTTATTTTTGTGTATGGTGTTAAGGAGTGTTCTAATTTCATTCCTTTACATGTAGCTGTCCAGTTTTCCAAGCACCACTTATTGAAGAGGCTGTCTTTTCTCCATTGTGTATTCTTGACTCCTTTATCAAGGATAAGGTGACCATATGTGTGTGGGTTTATCTCTGAGCTTTCTATCCTGTTCCATTGATCTATAGTTCTGTTTTTTGTGCCAGTACCATACTGTCTTGACTACTGTAGCTTTGTAGTATAGTCTGAGTCCGGGAGCCTGATTCCTCTAGATCCGTTTTTCTTTCTCAAGATTGCTTTGGCTATTTGGGGTCCTCTGTGTTTCCATACAAATTGTGAAATTTATTGTTCTACTTCTGTGAAAAATGCCATTGGTAGTTTGATAGCGATTGCTTTGAATGCATAGATTGCTTTGGGTAGTATAGTCATTTTCACAATGTTGATTCTTCCAATCCAAGAACATGGTATATCTCTCCATCTGTTTTTATCATCTATAATTTCTTTCCTCAGTGTCTTATAGTTTTCTGCATACAGGTCTTTTGTCTCCTTATATAGGTTTATTCCTAGGTTTTTATTCTTTTTGTTGCAGTGGTAAATGGGAGTGTTTCCTTAATTTCTCTTTCAGATTTTTCATCATTAGTGTATAGGAATGCAAGAGATTGCTGGGCATTAATTTAATAGGATAATAGTATCCTGCTACTTTACCAAATTCATTGATTAGCTCTAGTAGTTTTCTGGTAGCATCTTTAGGATTCTTTATGCATAGTATCATGTCATCTGCAAAGAGTGACAGCTTTACTTCTTCTTTTGTGATTTGGATTCCTTTTATTTCTTTTTCTTCTCTGATTGATGTGGCTAAAACTTCCAAAATTTTGCTGAATAATAGTGGTGAGAGTGGACAACCTTGTTTTGTTCCTGCTCTTAGAGGAAATGGGTTCAGTTTTTCACATTGAGAATGATGTTAGCTGTGGGTTTGTCATATATGGCCTTTATTATGTTGAAGTAAGTTCCCTCTATGCCTACTTTCTGGAGGACTTTTATCATAAGTGGGTGTTGAATTTTGTCGAATGCTTTTTCTGCATCTATTGAGATGATCATATGATTTTTATCCTTCAGTTTGTTAATATGGTGTATCACATTGATTGATTTGCATATATTGAAGAATCCTTGTATTCCCAGGATAAACCCCACTTGATCATGGTGTATGACCCTTTTCATGTGCTGTTGGATTCTGTTTGCTAATATTTTATTGAGGATTTTTGCATCTATGTTCATCAGTGATATTGGCCTGTAGTTTTCTTTCTTTGTGACAACTTTTTCTGGTCCTGGTATCAGGGTGATGGTGGTCTTGTAGAATGAGTTTGGGAGTATTTCTCCCTCTTCTATATTTTGGAAGAGTTTGAGAAGGATAGGTGTTAGCTCTTCTCTAAATTTTTGACAGAATTCACTTGTGAAGCCATCTGGTCCTGGGCTTTTGTTTATTGGAAGATTTTTAATCACAGTTTCAATTTCAGTGCTTGTGATTGGTCTGTTTATATTTTCTATTTCTTCCTGGTTCAGTCTTGAAAGGTTGTGCTTTTCTAAGAATTTGTCCATTTCTTCCCAGTTGTCCATTTTATTGGCATAGAGTTGCTTCTAGTAATCTCTCACAAGTCTTTATATTTCTGCAGTGTCCATTGTTACTTCTCCTTTTTCGTTTCTACTTCTATTGATTTGAGTCTTCTCCCCTTTTTTCTCGATGAGTCTGGCTAATGGTTTATCAATTTTGTTTATCTTCTCAAAGACCCAGCGTTTATTTTATTGATCTTTGCTACTGTTTCCTTCATTTCTTTTTCATTATTTCTGTTCTGATCTTTATGATTTCTTTCTTTCTTCTAAGTTTGGGTTTTTTTTTCTTCTTTCTCTAATTGCTTTAGGTGTAAGGTTAGGTTGTTTATTTGAGCTGTTTCTTGTTTCTTGAGGTAGGATTGTATTGCTATAAACTTCCCTCTTAGAACTGCTTTTTCTGCATCCCATAGGTTTTCGTTTGTCGTGTTTTCATTGTCATTTGTTTTTTGGTAATTTTTGATTTCCTCTTTGATTTCTTCAGTGATCTCTTGGTTAATTAGTAGTGTATTGTTTAGCCTCCATGTGTTTGTATTTTTTACCGATTGTTTTCTGTAATTGGTATCTAGTCTTATAGTGCTGTGGTCAGAAAAGATACTTGATACAATTTCAATTTTCTTAAATATACCAAGGCTTGATTTGTGACCCATGATATGATCTATCCTGGAGAATGTTCCATGAGCCCTTGAGAAGAAAGTGCATTCTGTTGTTTTTGGATGGAATGTCCTATAAATATCAATTAAGTCCATCTTGTTTAATGTATCATTTAAAACTTGTGTTTCCTTATTTATTTTTATTTTGGATGATCTGTCCATTGGTGAAAGTGGGGTGTTAAAATCCCCTACTATGACTGTGTTGCTGTCAACTTCCCCTTTTATATCTGTTAGTGTTTGCCTTATGTATTGAGGTGCTCCTATGTTGGGTGCATAAATATTTCCAGTTGTTATATGTTCTTCTTGGATTGATCCCTTGATCATTATGTAGTATCCTTCTTTGTCTCTTCTAACAGTCTTTATTTTAAAGTCTATTTTGTCTGATATGACAATTGCTACTCCAGCTTTCTTTGATTTCCATTTGCATAGAATAACTTTTTCCATCCTATCACTTTCAGTCTGTATGTGTCCCTAGGTCTGAAGTGGGTCTCTTGTAGACAGCATATATACAGGTCTTGTTTTTGTATCCATTTAGCCAGTCTATGTCTTTTGGTTGGAGCATTTAATCAATTTACATTTTAGGTAGTTATCAATATGTATGTTCCTATTATCATTTTATTAATTGTTTGGGGTTTGTTATTGTAGTTCTTTTCCTTCTCTCGTGTCTCCTGCCTAGAGAAGTTCTTTTAGCATTTGTTGTTAAGCTGGTTTGGTGGTGATGAATTCTCTTAGCTTTTGCTTGTCTGTAAGGGTTTTAATTTCTCCATTGAATCTGAATGAGATCCTTGCTGGGTAGAGTAATCTTGGTTATAGGTTTTTCCCTTTCTTCACTTTAAATATGTCCTGCCACTCCCTTCTGGCTTGCAAAGTTTCTGCTGAAAGATCAACTGTTAACCTTATGGGGATTCCCTTGTATGTTATTTGTTGTTTTTCCCTTGCTGCTTTTAATATTTTTTCTTTGTATTTAATTTTTGATAATTTGATTAATATGTGTCTTGGTGTGCTTCTCTTTGGAGTTATCCTGTATGGGACTCTCTGCGCTTCCTGGAGTTGATTGATTATTTCCTTTCCCATATTAGGGAAGTTTTCAACTACAATCTCTCCAAATATTTTCTCAGTCCCTTTCTTTTTCTCTTCACCTTCTGGGACCCCTGTAATTCAAATGTTGGTGTGTTTAATGTTGTCCCAGAGGTCTCTGAGACTGTCCTCCAATTCTTTTCATTCTTTTTTCTTTATTCTGCTCTGCGGTAGTTATTTCCACTATTTTATCTTCCAGGTCACTTATCCATTCTTCTGCCTCAGTTATTCTGCTATTGATTCCTTCTAGAGAATTTTAAATTTCATTTATTGTTTTGTTCATCATTGTTTGTTTGCTCTTTAGTTTTCTAGGTCCTTGTTAAACGTTTCTTGTGTTTTCTCCATTCTATTTCCAAGATTTTCAATCATCTTTACTATCATTACTCTGAATTCCTTTTCAGGTAGACTGCCTATTTTCTCTTCATTTGTTTGGTCTGGTGGCTTTTTACTTTGCTCCTTCATCTGCTGTGTGTTTCTCTATCTTCTCATTTTGCTTAACTTACCGTGTTTGGGGTCTCCTTTTCACAGGCTGCAAGTTCATAGTTCCCGTTGTTTTTGGTGTCTGCCCGCAGTGGCTAAGGTTGTTTCAGTGGGTTGTGTAGGCTTCCTGGTGGAGGGGACTGGTGCCTGTGTTCTGGTGGATGAGGATGGTTCTTGTCTTTCTGGTGGGCAGAACCATGTCTGGTGGTGTGTTTTAGGGTGTCTGTGAACTTATTATGATTTTAGGGAGTCTCTCTAATAATTGGTAGGGTTGTTTTCCTGTCTTGCTAGTAGTTAGGCATAGGGTGTCCAGCACTGTAGCTTACTGGTTACTGAGTGGAGCTGGCTCTTAGCTTTGAGTCATTGGGAGACCATTCGCCATTTAATATTATGTGGAGCTGGGAGGTCTCTGGTGGACCAATGTCCTGAACTTGGACTTCCCACCTCAGAGACACAGACCTGACACCTGGCTTGAGTACCAAGGCCCTGTCAGTCACATGGCTTTCTTCTGGCCTCTGCTGCTGACCAGTGATCCTTGGCATTCCTTGGCTTGAGGCAGAATAACTCCAATCTCTGCCTCAGTAGTCACATGGCATTCCTCCTGGGTATCTGTGTCCAAATTTCCCTCCTCCTGATGGTCATTCCTCTCACAGTCTGTGATCTCCCTCCACCTGGTCTCTATTTACACCTGGAAGCGGGAGGTGCTTACATGCAGGTGGAGCGGGAAATCCCGGGGATGCAGTGGTGCCTGCAGTTGGCGCCATGCTAATGGAAGGAGCGCCGAGTTGTCACCTCATTGTAGTTTTGATTTGCATTTCTCTAATAATTAGTGATGTTGAGTATCTTTTTTGTGTCTGTTGGCCATCTGTATGTCTTCTTTGGAGAAAAGTCTATTTACATCTTCTGTCCATTTTTTTATTATATCTTGTAGTTTTAAATTGCATTTCCCTAATGAAAAATGATGTTAATAATCTTTTCATGGGCTTATTAGCTATCTTTTGTGAAGTGCCCATTTAAATATTTCACCTATTTTTATTGGTTGTTTGTCTTTTTCTTACTGAGTTGTAAGAGATCTTTATATATTTAAGAGACACGCAATTTTTCAGATATATGTTTTGCAAATATCTTCACCTTGTGCATGACTTACCTTTTTATCCTCATCACAGTGTTTTTTGATGAAGGCCAATTAATCGATTTCTTTACTTTTAGAGTTTGTGCTCTGGGGTTTTATTTAAGAGATCTTTGCCAAACCCAGGTTAAGTAAGGATTTCTCCCAAGTTTTCTTCTAAAATTCGATATATTTAGCTCTTAAGTTTCACGTAAAAGAGAAATATGATGTCTTTCAAGTTAATTTTTGTATATGTTGTGAGTTCAGGGTAAAAGTTAATTTTTTTCATGCAGTTATCCAGTTCTTCCAGCACCACTTTTTGAAATCATTATACATATACATATATATATATATATATATATATATTTCTTTTTTTTCAGATTCTTTTCCCTTATAGTCTATTACAAAATATTGAGTATAGTTCCCTGTGCTATACAGCAGGTCCTTGTTGGTTATCTATTTTTTTATGTAGTAGTGTGTATATGTTAATCCCATGAAGGCTTGCTTTTAAGTTTTGCTAAGTGAGACCAGGACAACATTTATTCCAGGTGTAATTTTGTTCCACTATTGAGGCAACATCCTTCTGATGCTTTGTGTATTGTAAGGCTATTTTCCAATTTGACTGGTGGGAAAGCAAACTATTTCTAGCACTGTGTAATCACTGGAGTTGTTCCACCTGAATCTTTCCAGTGTTTTCTTTTTTAAATTTTTTCCTCCTGCTTCATTTTTTTTTTCTTTTTTTCTTTTTTTCTTTTTTTTTTCTTTGCGGTACACGGGCCTCTCACTGTTGTGGCCTCTCCCATTGCAGAGCATAGGCTCCTGATGCGCAGGCTCAGCGGTCATGGCTCACGGGCCCAGCCGCTCCGCAGCATGTGGGATCTTCCCGGACCAGGGCACGAACCCACGTCCCCCGCATCAGCAGGCGGACTCTCAACCACTGCGCCACCGGGGAAGCCCTTCCTCCTGCTTCAGATAGTTTATTCCCATGCATGGGCTGAGAAGTACTCAGTTAAAGGATTGCAGGGTATCTGCTACACATTTCTAAAACTCTCTCTGCATGCAGCAGACCTCTCTGTGCATCTTTCTCCTCTTCCATAATCTGTCCTGCAAACTCTTAGCTACTTTGGCTCCCTCGAATTCCTAACTGCATCCTCAATTCAGAGAGACCATTGAGCTGTTTGTGGTCCCCCTCCCTGCACTGCAGCCTGGAAACTCTCTCTAGGCAGTAATCTGGGTAATTGCTGGGCTCCCATCACTTGTTTGTCTTCTTTCAGGGATTGTAGTCCTGTGCTGCTTGTTGTAGTGTCTGAAGCCATGGTTTTATATATTTTGCCCATTATATTTTTAGTCATTTACACCAAAAGGGAAAATTGCATTTCTGCTACCGCATCAAGATTGAAACTAGAAATCCCTTTTCCTAGATATTGCACCCTGTTTGTATAAGGTTGGGAGTATCTCTACAATATCCTGCTCAAGCCACATATCTTAGGATTCTCGTTTAAAAACACCTGGCATTTATCAGAGATAAAGATAGTTGAAGTACTTTTAATTGCTGACTTACAGTGTGAACATTTTTTTTAAATAAATAAATTTATTTGTTTATTTATTTATCTTGGTTGCAGTGGGTCTTCGTTGCTGTGTGCTGGCTTTCTCTGGTTGTGGCGACTACTCTTCGTTGCGGTGCGTGGGCTTCTCACTGTGGTGGCTTCTCTTGTTGTGGAGCACAGGCTCTAGGCGTGCAGGCTTCAGTGGTTGTGGCACATGGGCTCAGTAGTTGTGGCTCGCAGGCTCTAGAGCGCAGGCTCAGTAGTTGTGGCACACAGGCTTAGTTGCTCCACGGCATGTGGGATCTTCCTGGACCAGAGATCGAACCTGTGTCCCCTTCATTGGCAGGCAGATTCTTAACAACTGTGGTACCAGGGAAGTCCCAGTGTGAACTCTTGATTAAATATTACCTAACCGTTCTCAAGGTTCATATCATTTTTCATTACATTAAAAGTAATACATACCAATATTATTGATAAAAAATATTTTGAAGTAAATTGTAGATATTGTATCCCCTTCTCTCCAGTAAAAATTTGCCTGTGGACCTGGGATTTTGGTTTCACTTTCCAAATCCTCACCAGCAGAGTGCCAGCCAGGGGTTCTTCTTTCTTGTCTATGTGCCAAGATTAGATGCTGGAGCTAGGACCACGTGCAGAAGTGACAGAGAGGGGGTGCTCAGAGCTCTGCCACAGTCCCCTGAGCAGTGGCCAATGCCCCACCTTCTGCTGAGGTACATATTGTGTTCTGTTGTAACAAGTATCAGTGCTAACAAACTTCTCCTTGCTGCAGTGACTGGTGATTTCTATTGTTAGGTTTGCTTTTAGCAAATACGCAAGGAGAGTACTTATTCCTGAGGGCAAAGAGAGGAGAGGGTCGTCTAATGCTAAGACCAGAATCTATTTCCCAAGGTCAGGTGGGATTGAGGAAAGGAAACCAACTCTTAACAGAGGGACATTTCCATGGGCTTCAAGGCAGATCATTCCCCAGAATATTCTCCAGTAAGTCACCCACCCACACACCCATCCTCCCATCAAATATTCATTTACCATTTTTATCTTTGAGGGAAATCAAGAAATAAATAAAACGTAGTCTGTACCTTCAGTTTATAATCAAGTGGAAAATCAATCATAACCAGTCGTAAGATTCATTAACCTGAATCTCACTGTAGGAAATGCAGCTCCAGTTGTCACTTCTTAATTCACCACATGGTAACATCACTTCTTTCTCTAAGTCTTTCATAGACTTCTGCCTGCCTTACACACTAAGCCATATGTTCAATAAACATAGCCTGTGTACTGAATTTTTTCACACTGGGTTTCAAAGCCTCCATCCGTCTATCCATACACATATCACCTCTCTCCCCTTCAAAAGATAAATCGCAGCACCTTAATCTGATCACGGCAGCTGCAGGAAACAGTGACCGAATCAATACAATCCTTTGCTCTTGGGGACCTCTCAGGAGACTTGGTACAGATTTAGCAGGACAGCAAAACAAGTAACTAATAGTGTGAGTCTGTGTTTTCAGCAACACTCAGAGGGCTATGAAGCAACAAAGGAGGCCTTCTTGTTGCCAAGGAGGCAACCCTGGCAGCACCATTTGGAGAGAACAGCCAAGGTGGATAAAGGTGTTAGCAGAGCATCTTGCCCTCTTCCAGCCATCCCCTGGGCCTCGCGAGAGCACTGAATCTGGCTATCCGTGCTCTGGAGAATCAAAGTGCTACAAAGACTCATTCCATGGCTGTGAAGATAACTTCCCCTTGGATCTGGCAGGGGAGTTTATCTCTACAACACCAGCAAGAGATCTTTTATCTTAATCCAGGGTCAACTTCAAAGATGATTTTTCATTATTTTGATGTGCATCTTTTAAAGCACTTCATCCTGAGGAGAAATATATACTTTCCATGGAAATAAAGTTTTTTGGAGCAATTAGAGACCTTCATAAATGTCGAGGAAAGATCTCTAACAAGAACTAGTGGTATGCACACATCTGCCTGATTTTAGATGAGGTTCCCATGACCAAGCTTTATCTCCATTATTTTTCTAGTGGTTATCAGATAAATTAATAACAAAGTGAATGAATAGACAAATTGTGGTAGATCCATATGATTGAATACTATGCAGAAATAAAAAGGAGCAGATTATTGGCACACAAAACATACAAATAGTTATGCTGAGTGAATGAAGACAGATAAAAGTGAGTACATACTATATGACTCCATTTATGTAAAATTTTAGAAAATGCTAATCTCCAGTGACGGAAAGCAGGGCAGTGGCTTCCTATGGTTCGGGGTGATGCAAGTACGAACAGGAGGAAGGGATTACAAAGGAGCAAGAGGAAACTTCGGGTCTGACCCTTACACACACACATACACCCACACGCTTGCACATACATGTATATGTCAAATTTTATTGTCGTGATTTTTTCACAAGTGTGTATGTACAAACTCATGAAATGGTACACTTTAAACATGTTCAGTTTATTTTGTGTCAGTTACACCTCAATAAAGCAAAAAAAAAAAAAGTGGGTACTATTATTATATATCCTTATTGCTACCTGAACTAATCTCACTTACTCACTTCAAAGTTTCTTAAGGGCACAGTTGATGTTCTGCTCTCAATGATCCCAGGAAGAGATCAAAGAACAGTGATAAATACTGACACTTAGCTGCTCTCTGACGAGAACCTCAGCCCAGTCTACTCGTAGGCTCTGGTTGAGCTCAGCATTTTCAGAGAATATAAAGAGTGAGGTGAGCTAGGGTTGTGGACATTCCTTGGTACTCCCATCCCTTCCTGACACCACGCTCCATGACAGAATTTCTAATTTGGTTAGGTTTCAAGGACATTGACTGAGCTACAGTTATTGGGTTGGCCAAAAAGTTCGTTCAGGCTTTTCCGTAAGATGTTACGGACTTTTTGGCCAACCAATATCAGTGGGTGGAATTATTGTTTATTAACTGAACAAACTCAGTCTTTGGTCTCTTTCTTCCATTTTTCTTCCACACAGGTGGGTATAGAGAAAAAGGACTCCTCTCCCGTCCTTACCTCCAGTTCGAGCTAGTGAATCACTGTGGTATCTTGATTTCGAAGACACCACACTTTCCTGATTCTCTTCTTACCTTGTTGGCCACCCCTCAGTCTTCTTTGCTGATTCCTCTTTATTTCATCCCCCCACCAATGTCTTAATCCATTAGGGCTGCTGTAAAAAACATACCATAGACTGGGTAGCTTATAAATAAGAGATATTTATTTCTCACAATTCTGGAGCTTAGGAAGTCCAAGATCAAGGCAATGGAACATTCAGTGTCTGGTGAGACATGCTTCCTGGTTCAGAGAGAGCCATCTCTTGCTGTGTCCTCACATTGTGGATGGGTGAGGGGCCTCTCTGGGTTCTCTTTTATAAGGACGCTAATCCCATTCAAGAAAGCTCTACTCTCATGACCTAATCACTTCCCAAAGACTCCACCTCCTAAAGCCGTCACATTGGGGGTTAGAATTTCACCATATGAATTTTGGGAAGACACAAATATTTAGTCTACAGTACCCAGAGTACAGTCCTCATGCCTCTTTACTTCTTTGCTACATCCACAAATTCTATTTCATGGCTGTCAATATCATCCATATACCTATGATGATGTCCATATGTGCGCCTTCAGTCTGAACCTCTCTGAACTCTAGACTTGTATATCCAATGGCCTTGTTGACATTTCCTTTCAAATGTCTAAGAGACATCTTAGCATGTCTCCAACTGAGCTTCTGATTTCCCCACCCTTATCAAACCTATTCTACCTTCCATCTTCCTCATCTCAATTATTGGCAATTCTGAACCTTGTAATCATCCTTTAGTTCTTTCTTTCTGTTATACCATACATCCAATTCATTAGAAAGTCTTGTTGGCTCTACCTTCAAAGTAAATCCAGAATCTGAGTAATTCTCACCATGTCTTTTGCTACCACCTGATGTAACCCACAATTATCTCTTACCAGAGTTAATTCAATAACCTCCTAACTGCTCTCTGTGCTCCTGCCTTTCCCCCCCTGCAGCCATTCTCAACCCAGCAACCAAAGAGATCCTTATAAATCCTAAGTCACTTCTCTATTCAAAACCAGCAATGGCTTTTTTTTTTTTTTTTTTTTTTTTTGGTACGCGGGCCTCTCACTGTTGCGGCCTCTCCCTTTGCGGAGCACAGGCTCCGGACGCGCAGGCTCAGCGGCCATGGCTCACGGGCCCAGCCGCTCCGCGGCACGTGGGATCTTCCCGGACTGGGGCACGAACCCGTGTCCCCTGCATCGGCAGGCGGACTCTCAACCACTGCGCCACCAGGGAAGCCCACAGGGTAAAATTAAAGTCCCCACTAGGGACCCTCACGCTTTCCCCTGTCTCCCCCCCCCCCACTCTCCCCTTGGCCACATACTCCAGCCACACCACACTCCTTAATTTTCCATGTCCTCCTAGCATATTTCTTCCCAGTTGAGGATCTTTGCTATTAGTGTTTCTTTGGCCTGGAATATTCTTCTCCCAGATAGCTATTTTCCTCAGTCTTATTTTTTTCAGGTTTCTGTTAATATCATCTTAGTAGGGAAGCCATTTTTGGCCCCCTTATATAAAATAGAAACCCACCCCTCTCTGTCACTCACTGTCCTCCTTAGCCTGCTTCTCGTTCTCTGCTGCTCTTACCATTATATTACATAGTATATATTTGTTTATTTCCTTTACCCCTGATTCCCACAACCCCAAACTAGGACATATTCAAGCATGAGGAAAGAGTCTCTATTTCCTTCATTGCTATAATCTCAATGCCTGGACATAGTAGCCAATCAATAATATTTGTTGAATGAATAAATGAGGTATTCTCTTTTTGCTAAGGTAGTAGGATTCAAAGGTTCCCTGATACATTCCATCCCTAATTTATTCCTCTCTTTGGGAACAACGAGCACCCTATTCTTTAATTGAGGCTTAATCTTTAAGGCAGAGTGATAGAAAAGGACTGATGTCCATGTGGTTCAGGACCAACATAGGACCAGTCTGACAATGGTAACATCCACAGCTGTCAGCGTGGGTGCTCAGAGACTGCCATACATGGGCACTTAGTGGACTACTAACCTCTCATTATTAGGCTTCTCTGATTTCCAATTCTATAGCATCTCCACCAAGTGTTAACTTATTTTAAAGAATGAGAACAGATTGTTACATTTGATGTTTTTTATTTAGAAACGATCTCAAACTTACAGAAAAGTTGGAAGTGAGTTTAAAAAAAGTAGAAAACATTTTGCTTTCTAAATTATTTAAGGTGTCAACTAGATGGCTCATCACCTTCAAATATTGATACTTTAAGGTATATACCTCTAACAAACAAGGACATTCTTCTACAAAAACCACAACAATCACAATCAGGAAATTAAGTGAAACAGTACTACCATCCAATCCTCTGTCCCCTTTCAAGTTTCACTAATTGATCCAACAATGTCTTTTGTAACAAAAGGATCCTATTCAGACTCATGTGTTGCATTTAGTTGTCATATCTCTTTTGTCTCCTTCAATCTAGAAGAGTTTTTCAGTTTTCTTTTGGTTTTCATGGCCTTTTGAAGGTAAAAGGCCAGCTATTTTGTAGAATGTCCCTCAATTTTGGTTTGTCTGATGTTTCCGCATTGTTAGATTCAGGCTGTATATATCTCTGGCAGAGGTTTCACACAAGTGATGTTTTTCTCACTGAAGCCTATCAGGGAGTGTGCAGTTTTGATTTTCCACCTCACTGATTCTGTTTACTTTGTTAACTCGATTAAGGTGATACCTGCTAGGCTTCTGCACTCTATACTCTTTTGAGTACTTTATAATTAATAAATATTTGGGAGGAGGTACTTTAAAATTATATAAAGATTCCATCCGTCACCGACCTTTCTATTCATTTATCTATTTGTATCAGTATGGATTCATGGTTCTTATTTTATTATATATCTAATAATTTATTACTATTGTGTATTTTTGCTTTGAACTTTCCTAGATTTGGCTAGCGGGTGCTCTTTCATGCTAGCTCCTCTCTCTTTTTGATGTGCTCTCATCTTTCTTTTCTTTCTTTGTTGTTGTTGGCTTTTGTTGTTTTTTCGTTTGTCTTTTTGTTTTTTGAGCAATAAAAGGATTCAGGCTCATCTTCTGTTTTCTCTAAGCCATTTCTTTAAGGAGTCCTAGTTCCTTTAGAGGAGAATGGTATTTAGAATCTAAGATCTGAGTGTCAGATTTGTTCATTGCTTTTGGGGTGTTGTTGCTCCAACATACTCAAACGGACAGGCCTAGGGAATATACGTACGGATACACACATGTACATAATACTTATGCACATTTATATCTTTATTTCTGTATACATCAATACATACATCAGCAACTATGGGTTCCAACTATGGATTCAGTTACAGGACAGCATCACAGTGTTCATTCTACTTTTTTTCTCTTTTCTGACTGGTACTTCTCTTCACTGGCAGTGAGAAACTTGACTCCCATTATCCTTGCTGTGTTAACTTATTTAATCAAACCAATCTCCAGTCACTGCCTCAGTTGCCACCATCACCCCACACCTCCTTACCCTGCCAGTATTTCAACACTCTGCTGGGACATCCCCTCTTAAGTGGGGGCCCTTCTCACTCTGCTCTCTCTGATACAATGCATTGGGCAGCTATCCTACACGGATGCCCTTTTAACATTGCTGAGGCTCTGATCCCTTTCAACAAGCCCTATCCCCCACCCTCACCCCACCTGGGCTCCCTCTGGCAGACCACCCATGTGGATCTCCTTCCACCAACCCTAGTAAACCCTTGTTACATTTCATTTTGATTAGGCTTAAGTTGATCCCAAACTGATGTTAGTTTCAATTTGCTGCAACGTTTTGATCCAAGCGCTACAGGTTTTTCTTCTGAGATGCACTGTTTTCTTTCAGCCAATAGTATGTTTTAATAATCAGGGATCCATAGCCTTCTCAGCCATGGCTTTCAAAGGGGCATTGGCATGACATTGTTTCTTTAATCAAATGGATTAATTACAATGTCTGAGGAATGGTCCAATGGCCTTCACTTAATACAAAGCCAAGTAGCTTTACAAAATCTGCAATGAATAGATTCTAGGGTCTTCAAACTGAGCCAGGAAGACAAACTCCCTGGATGTTGGGAATGTACAGAGTGGGCAGCGCTGATTATTGATCCAGTTATACTTTGAATGCAAGTGGGTAGAAGAATAAAAGTGAACTGACAGTCCTGAGGGTTACAAATACCATCCCCATCTTCTTTCAAGGACTGCAGAGAGGTTTAAAAGAAAATAGTACTTGTGACGACAATATTAAAATGTATGATTTTTGAAGGCAATGTTTTTTGACTTCCAAGCACAGTTAAGGTCTAACTACGCTCGAAAACCTCAGAGGAAGACTTTTCTCCCCTCTATCCTCTGACTTGGCTTACAAAAAGAACTTTGTAAACTATAGAGTATGATGCTATGATTGCCGTTATGAGGTGGTGGTCGTGGTATTTGGGTAGGATTAACAGATGTTAATTCTCTTTTTGTGGCATATTCATTTGTGATACTTGGGGCCAAGTCAGGCTTGGTTTTCTTGGCCGATGTCAGTTTTTTGTCTTTCTGGTGTTAATGACAGCTTTGAAAAATGCCTTGAGCTAATTTTCCTTGAATTTCAGCCATCCCTTGTTCTTCTAAGGTTTTTAAGGAAAGTATGAATTTTTTATGCCTTATTTGCCTATGTAACAGAGGAAACTCTTTGTGAAGCATTTTAGATATTTTGTCTCAATTTGTTTTTTTACATGGAAAACACTTTACCATAAGAGCTAAACCACTACCTGAGACACTATGATAATGTCTATATGTTGGTATTAGTCCCTTCACTCTTTGTGGATGAAGACACTACAAGTAAGTAAGACAGATCTAGCGTCTTGGCTAAGTCTTTTCATTTCTCTGACCTTCACTGCTTCATCCTAGCTTTCCGCTTCACAGTGATGTGATCCTAGGCAGTTATTAACCTTTCAATGTCTGTTTTCTCATCTGAAAACCAAAGATAATAATATTACCTGCCTAATTAATAGGTTTTTGTGAAGATTAAATAAAGTAATGCAGATACAGGGCAATGCTCAGTAAATAGTCAGCATGTGGTAAATGTTTGCTGTTCCTACCTCTTATTTAACAGTTGGATTTTGCATGTGTTTGTAGTTTTTCTTCAATGGTAGCATATATGCAGCAGCCATGGGATATTTTGGAGACTATGCACTGCTTCACAGCTGTGCTCTCTATAGAGGACATATCAAGAAAGGCAGTTGGCTTTTTTATTGCTACCAACCTTGGTCATCAAAAGGATTTGTTTCCTTTTCCCATTGAGCAGAGGAAAAGTTGAGGAGGATTAATTCTTCCCTCTACCCCGAGGTAACACTAGGCTTTGGAGGAATTTTATAAATTCTGGAGAGAGTAAGAGGAACTCAGTCTTGGAATAATAGCAGGATGCGTATATGTGCTGAGCCATGTTGAAAACTTGCTGAAATTGGAGACATGAATTGGTAATTGCACCAGTAGGTGCAATTATGTGAGTCGCTTCCACAGTACTTGGAAAAAAACAAAAGCAGAGAAAAGACCCTGAAAAAGAATATATATATATATATATATATATATATAAATATATATATATATATATATAAATATATATATATATATATAACTGAATCACTCTGCTGTACACTTGAAACAAACACAACATTGTAAATCAACTAGACTTCAATTAAAAAAAAGAATGTCCTTTCAATGGCAAAAAGTTTAAAAGAACTGAGTATCAGAAGCCTAGCTCTATCATACATGTATCTAGAAAAAGGTATCTGAACCTCTGCACTATTGGCATATTCTTTGCTGTGGAGAGAAGTGCTATGCATTGTAGGCTGTTTAGCAGTATCTCTGGCCTTTACCCACTAATTGCCAGTAGAAAACTCCTTTTCTCACCCTTCAGGTGAGACCCTGCTTGCTGTTAAAAGGAGAAGAAGAACTGATTCACTTCATTGTACAGCAGAAACTAACACAACATCGTAAAGCAACTATACTCCAATTAAAAAAAAAAAAAAGAAGAAACAGAAGGAGGAAGAAGAGGAGGAGGAGAAGGGTAAGGGGGAGGGGAAGAGGAGAAAAGGGAAAGAAACAAAGAGTTCTAGCCCAAAGTGCTTCTTCAATGCCTTTGCAACTGCACTTCTGTTGGGTCTTCATGACATTTCACTAGGCATGCCTGTCTTCTCTGAATCTCCTTTGGACTCAAACTATGCTCTTCTTGCCTAATATTTAGGTAACAGGACAAGAGGCTCAGAGCAGTTCTATGACGGGTCTTCATGACATTTCACTAGGCATGCCTGTCTTCTCTGAATCTCCTTTGGACTCAAACTATGCTCTTCTTGCCTAATATTTAGGTAACAGGACAAGAGGCTCAGAGCAGTCCTATGACTGGCCTATGACGGCACAATATAACCTGTAATGTATGGCAAAGAGGATAAAGTTGCACATGGAATTAAGGTTGCTAATCAGCTGACTATAAGATAAAAAGATTAAGCTGGAGAATCTGGGTGGATCTAACATAGTCACAAGGGTCCTTATAAATGGAAAAGGGAAGAAAAAGAGATAGTGTCAGGATGATGCGACTTAAGAGAACCAACTGGCCCTTACTGGCTTTGAAAATGGGGGAAGAGGGCCATGAGCCGAGGAATGTGAGCAGAGTGTCTAGAACCTGGAAAAGGCAAGGAAAGAGCCTCCAGAAAGGAATGCAGCTGGGCTAATGCCTTGATTTACCCTAGTGAGACCCATCTCAGACTTCTGACCACCAGAACTGTAAGATACTAAATCTGTGTTGTTTTGAGTCACCAAACTTTTGGGAATTTGTAATGGCAATAACAGGACTGTTATACCTACCCCTTGAAATGTCGTGGTGTGTATGTATCCAGTCTGAAGTCCTTCAAACTACCTGCCCCGGGCTTGTGAGTACCACCTTGCACTTGGATCACTGTTTGACTTGACTGCACTGGCCCTGGACAAGGTTGGATGAGTTGGTACCCTGCCCCCCTCCTCTCACTGAGCACATTTGGTTGGCTAGAAGCCATGGAGAACCAATATGGGGCCAAATTCCTCCTGAATGGAATAAGGAGGCCTGTTTCAGCCCAGAGGTGAAAAGCTTGGATGGATTATCCCAGGAAATTCTCAGGATGCCTGACAAGCACCCTAGTTTGCAGCATTAGCTCATTGATGTGAAGCTTGAGCCTCTGAATGGTTTCCCCTTCCAAGGGCAGCCTGTGCAGGTGAACTGGAGAAATACCTTGACACCTTCTCGGGCTGACTTACTTCCTCTGCTCTCCTGGTTTCCTTTTGGGTGAGTGGAGGTAGGCTTAGGAAATTAGAAAAGCGCTAGAGAGACCTGCAGACTCAGAATGCCTCATGGTCCTTTGGTCCTATGCATAGCCTCATGGTACAGATGAAGGGACCTGTCCAGGGTTGAACCAGCATTTGAACAGACCATTTCCCTTTGTGTGACTCGGCAAAGAGAAAAATTGCGTCTTACTTTTTCAAATGGAAGCCCTAGCCGGGCCTCGAAGAGACTCGCAGAGACCGGCTGAGGAGTCTTGGTAGAGCAATGGTAGGAAAAGTTCGGGAACTGGGAAAGGCCGGAAAGGGGGCAGCACTGAGCTGAGGAGGGTCAGGGAGTGGGGTCCTCTCTGCCCCATCCCTGTGCTCAACATTTTCCGCCTGTATGAGAGGCTGGCCTCGGGGGGCCTCTCACTCGGAGTCCCGCCCAGGGTGACTCTCCCCGGGGCTCCCCTATTTGGCCGGCTTGGCCGGGCTCTGGGCGGGGCCGGCGGAGCGCGGGGGTGGGAGTCCCGGAGGAAGATGCGCGGAGCTGTCTGCGAGGAGGCCTGGCGCCCAAGGCAGAGGGGTGGGGTTCGGGGGTGGGCTGCGCCCTCCCGCTCTGACCCATTCCGCACCCCAGGGAAAGCAGACGCTGTCAGCTGAATCACTCCACTTTCGGGAGGAGGGAGGGGACGGAAAGGTAACTAGCCCCTTCCTGCTTAAAAGAGCAAAGGGAGATCGTGGGCAGCCTTGCAGCTTCCCCCTCTCCACTCCTGGACCATGCACCCCTGCATCTTCTTGCTTGGCCACAGGCGAGGACTTGATTTCTTGAGCTAAAACTTGTTGACTTTTCTCTCCGCAACAACTGAATCATGCCATGTGCACAGAGGAGCTGGCTTGCAAAGCTCTCCGTGGTGGCTCAGCTCCTGAACTTTGGGGCCCTTTGCTATGGGAGACAACCTCAGCCCGGCCCTGTGCTCTTCCCGGACAGGAGGCAAGGTTAGTGGCTTTTCTTTATTTCCTTTGAAAACCGCAGGGGTAAGACGCGAGCAAAGTTGGTTGCTCTCTTTTCCCTTCCCCCACTCGGCTGAACTCCGCAAAACCGTTTGGCTGAGTTGCGAGGAAATCTGGGCTGGGAGCATCTTGCATTTCAGTGCTTAAGGTGTAGTAGATTCCTTACTTTTTACCGAAAGGCGAGGATCCACATCTCTTTTACACTGAGGATGCTGCAGTGAAGACTCTAGAGGTAGCTAGGAACCACCCCCAACTGTCTCTTTTGTCTCTTCTGAATGTTGCACTGTTTCAATCCCTATTTTTCAGATTCTGAAAACGGAAAATGATTTTTTTTAAAAAAGTTCCAACCGGCCACTGGCAGTCATTGCCATGTTTTTAGTTAGTTTGAAACTTCTGGTGAGGTAAGGGGAAATGTGATTCCACCCCCCTGCTGAGTGAGCTTGGCTGTGTTTTCCTGGAAAGATTTAGGGCCGTATTGTAAAAATAACAGACCTTTTAGAGAAAATTTCCTACCATAGGGACGCACCTTTCTCTGTCCTGTCTTGCTGGTCACAGCTGGCTGCTTCTCTTTCAGAATTTCATGGAACTCTATAATGCTACAGAAAGCACTGGAGGAGTTGTGATGGAAAAGTTGTTATTATTATTATTATTGTTGTTGTTGTTATTATATATTTTTAAAACCTAACACCCTGAGCAGGATGGTATTGTTGCCTCTGTTTTTTTTTTTATTGGACTTGCAAGGGTCAGACACACTTTCCTGTTTGGTGGGGAGTTCGTTGGACTTCTGAGGGGAAACGGTCATGGCAGCAGCAATGACCTGCATGGCTGGAGTGTGTCCCATGTGCCAGGACTGCTAAGGCACTCTGGTGTGTCAGCCTCCTGACCACTGACAACAGCTGCCTGGGGTGCAGGGACCATTGTTACCATCCCCGATTTACACCCATAGAAGCTGAAGCTTGGGGAGTTTATGGGCTTAGCTATGGTGGAGTGAGGTTTTAAACCCAGGTAGCCAGACTCCAGAGGTTGGCTTCTTACAATCAAGCAGCATGGTCCTAGAACAATAGGGACAACACACACACACACACACACACACACACACACACAGAGCACAGGGTTAGCTGACAGTGCTCAAGTCTCGGGAAGCTTCCATAGCTTCCTGACCCCCTTTAATGCCCAAGACCACTTGGGTGGCAAACATCACCAGCCTGACCTTGTTGAGGGTTTCTGCCTACGTTGCAAAGTTCCAATACTGCTGGAGACCTCATTTGTTGCTCACTTCCAGAGCCATCAGAAGCAGGTCCCTTTGCTTTCCTGGGAAGCCAGAACGGGCAAACACTGGGGTGAGATGTCAGTCAGCCAGCACTCGCTTGTGTAAACGGTCCAGATACGATCTCCCACCCCCAAGTTTAAAATAGCGTTTGTTGTTCTTTGAAAAACAGCCCTTTTGTGAAAAGTCTCTCTTTTGCTGGCAGCACAAACAAAGCCTGCAAGCACTTCCCAGGGCATTTGGAGATGATTTGGTTCAAAGACACGCATTCTCCTGGGTTGGTTTTCAGCTCTGCTTGCTCCACATCTTTGTAAGCAAGTTCAGCTCAGTGTGGAACAGACTCCACTGGGACTTGCTTTCTCCTCTCTAGAAAGTGAGAGATGGTTGTTTTCCCTGGTCACCTTTAGAGTTATGGGCTGAGAGGAGTTGATACCGAAAAATCAGTACAGTACTCTGAGCTTATTAGTGATGCACAGATATATAGATTTAAAAAATAATTTCCAAAAGAATTTTCAGATTTTAATTAAAGACCTCAATGTAAGAGCTGAAACCATTGAAATCCTAGAAGAGAACATAGGCAGGACACTCTCTGACATAAGACGTAGAAACATGTTTTTGGATCCTGTCTCCTAAGGCAAAGGAAACAAGAGCAGAAGTAATAAATAAATAATAAATGGGACCTGATTAAACTTAAAATCTTTTGCACAGCAAAGGAAACCATCAACAAAATGAAAAGACAACCGATTGAATGGGAGAAAATACTTGCAAATGATATAACCAATAAGGGGTTAAGATCCCCCCCACAAAAATATATATACACACACACATATATATATGTATAAAACTCAATATCAAAAAAACCAAACAACCCAATCAAAAAATGGGCAGAAGACCTGAATATACATTTTGCCAAAGAAGGTATATAGATGGGCAACAGGCACATGAAAAGATGCTCAACATCAATAATCATCAGAGAAATGCAAATCAAAACCGCGATGAGATATCACCTCACACCTTTCAGAATGGCCATCATCCAAAAGTCAACAAGTAATAAATGTTGGTGAGGACGTGGAGAAAATGGAACCTTTGTACACTGTTAGTGGGAATGTAAATTTGTGCAGCTACTATGGAAAACAGTATGGAGTTTCCTCAAAAAGCTAAAAATAGAGCTACCATATGATCCAGGAATTCCACTACTGGGAAAATATTGGAAGAAAATGAAAAGAAAATGAAAACACTAATTCAAGAAGATACATGCACACCAGTGTTCATAGCAGCACTATTTACAACAGCCAAGGTATGGAAGCAACCTAAGTGTCCATCAACAGGTGAATGGATAAAGATGTGGTATATATATATATATATATATATATATATATATATATATATATATATACACACATATACACACAATGGAATACTACTCAGCCATAAAAAAGAATGAAATTCTGCCATTTGCAACAATGTGGGTGGACCTAGAGGTTATTATGCTTAGTGAAATAAGTCAGAGAAAGACACATATTATATGATATCACTTGTATGTCGGATCTAAAAAATAAAACAAATGAATGTAACAAAACAGAAATAGACTCACAAATATAGAGAATGGACTAGTGGTTACCAGTTGGGGAGAGAGGGGTAGGGTTAAGATAGGGGTAATGGGTTAAGAGATACAAATTACTATATATAAAATAAATGAGCGGGCTTTCCTGGTGGTGCAGTGGTTGAGAGTCTGCCTGCCGATGCAGGGGACGCGGGTTCGTGCCCCGGTCTGGGAAGATCCCAGATGCCATGGAGCGGCTGGGCCCGTGAGCCGTGGCCGCTGAGCCTGCGCGTCCGGAGCCTGTGCTGCGCAATGGGAGAGGCCACAACAGTGAGAGGCCCGCGTACCACAAAAAAATAAAATAAAATAAAAAATAAATAAATGAGCCACAAGAGTATATTGTACAGCACAGGGAAATATAGCCATTATTTTGTAATAACTTCAAATAAATAAATAAATAAAATTAAACTAGAAAAAAATTCAGATTTTTAAAAGTCTTTTCACCAAAATATTTGTTCTCAATCAACTCACCAGTGGATTTACAAGTAATCCCCATTTGGTGCAAAAGAGAAATTTCTGAGCAGATTTCCATGTAGAACTAAGAGAGAGAGGGAGAGAAGTGAGAGAATGAGAATGAGAATGAGGGCAAGCTAGTTAGAGAAGGAAGTTCTTTTTTAAAATTTTAATTTTATTGAAGTACAGTTGATTTGCAGTGTTGTGTTAATTTCTGCTGTACAGCAAAGTGATTCAGTTATACATATATATATATACCTTCTTTTTCATATTCTTTTCCATTATGGTTTATGGCAGGATATTGAATACAGTTCCCTGTGCTATATACAGTAGGACCTTGTTGTTTATCCATTCTCTATATAATAGTTTGCATCTGCTAATCCCAAACTCCCAATCCATCCCTCCCCCAGCCCTTTGGCAACAACAAGTCTATGCTCTATGGCTGTGAGTCTGTTTCTGTTTTGTAGATAAGTTCATTTGTGTCATATTTTAGATTCCACATATAAGTGATATCATATGGTACTTGTCTTTGTCTTTCTGACTTCACTTAGTGTGATAATCTCTAGGTCCATCCATATTGCTGCAAATGGCATTATTTCATTCTTTTTGATGGCTAAGTAATATTCCACTGTATATATGTAACACATCTTTTTATCCATTCAACTGTCGATGGACATTTAGGTTGTTTCCATGTCTTGGCTATTGTGAATAGTGCTGCTATGACTATAGGGATGCATGTATCTTTTCAAATTAGAGTTTCATCTGGATATATGCCCAGGAGTGGCATTGCTGGATCATATGGCAACTCTATTTTTAGTTTTTTGAGGAACTTCCATACTGTTTTCCATAGCGGCTGCACCAATCTACATTCCCACCAACAGTGTAGGAGGGTTCCCTTTTTCTCCACACCCTCTCCAGGATTTGTTATTTGTAGACTTTTTAATGATGGCCATTCTGTCCAGCGTGAGGTTGTACCTCATTGTAGTTTTGATTTGCATTGAGAAGGAAATCCTTAAGGCTTCCAGGGAATAGGATGACCAGAGCTTTGCCTCCACGTGACATGCTTGTTGCTTCATAATTAAGCAATCTCCCTAGAATTCCATTTTCACTCTGACAACATTTTTGAATTGCACCCAAATTCTGAACATTTAAACTTTCAAATTACTTCAGATGTCATGTCTGCCTTCCTCCTTATTTTTGCAGATGAGGAATGAGAGGCCCAGCTGGTCCATCAGTCAACATGCATTTACTGAGCACCTACTAACTGCCGTTCCAGCAGCGGCATCAAGGGTGTCACACAGGGTCCTGCGGTAGGAGGCCAACTCAGAACCTGCATGACTATTAAGGTTCCTTCTAGTTCTAAGGGGCACGCAGAGTTGGGATTTTAGATCTAGGAAGGACCATGGAAATAAATCCAATCCTTTCTAGGATTAGAAACAGGTAGATTGGGCAATCTCTGCCCACTATTCTTTCCACATCGCTCAGTGGTGACATACACAATTGTATGATGACCTCCACAAGGCTCCCAAACAAGTATCAGAACAATAGGAAGTATTAATCTTGCACACAACACATGGCCTCTCTTCTATAGCTGACGATATCCCCTCAGGTTCGTTTTGCCCTGTACTGTTTACAAGTCACCGGTCACTTCCACGATCTCTTTTGCTGCTGACAACTCCATGAAGTTGAGAGGGCCGGCACTTCATCCCATGTTAGAGACTTGCTCCAGGCTGTGCAGACTTGGGTGGAACCGAGGGAGCGCTTCAGTGCGTTTCAAGACCAATGTCATAATCACGTATTTATGCCATTTGCAAAAAATAACTTCTGCAAGGAGGAAATGATTTCAGATCTTAATGTAAGAAGAGCCTTCACAGGGCTTCCCTTGTGGCACAGTGGTTAAGAATCTCCTGCCAATGCAAGGGACAACGGGTTCGAGCCCTGGTCAGGGAAGATCCCGCATGCCGCGGAGCAGCTAAGCCTGTCTCTAGAGCCTGCAAGCCACAACTACTGAGCCTGTGACCCACAATGGCCCCAGCCTTGTTGACACCATACCTTGATGTCTGGCTCTCCGTGGTTGCCCCTTGAGAAGTAGTGAGAGCAGAGGTTAGGAGGGTGGGCTCTGGTGTCAGATTGCCGCAGCAGGTATCCTCACTATTGTCTTTTTACAGAGGTGGGGATGAAGGCTAAGACAAGGGACACTTGTTAATAATATTCCAGATAATTGTGAGGGTGATCAAGACCAAGTTGGTATACTCTAAATGCCATGTTTGACCATAGAAATGGTAAAATTTAGGAGTTATTATTATTTCCTGACATCTTATTTCTCCATCCCTGTCATATCCCCTCTGAACTCTGCTTTCTATTGGCCAGGACGATAGCTAGCTAATCTTCCAAACTAAACACCTACTGAGAGAAAGCCAAGATGAGTGCAAGCCTCTCCCCATCGCCTGGAGCTTACATGCATTTAAGGCCACAGAGATCCCTAGTAGCCAAGTTTATATCTTTATTTATATATATTTTTGGCTGCACCTCGCAGCTTGTGGGAATCTCAGTTCCCCGACCAGGGACTGAACCCTTGACAGTGAGAGTGCAGAGTCCTAACCCCTGGACCTCCAGGGAACTCCCCCAATTTTCTGTCTTTAATACCAAGAGTAAGTAGCTAGTGTTTGGATAGTGAGTGTTATCTGTCAAGCACTGTTCCAAATCTATTACATATATTACTACATTGAATTCTCACAACCACCCTAGGAGGGCATACTATTATTGTTATGCCCATTGTGTAGATGAAGCAGGTGCAGCTGGGCCACCCACGGAAGCTACACTCTGTAAGTGGCCTCCTGTTTCCATCCACACGTATTGGAAGATGTGGTTTAGCCGCTTCCTTTGATTTCCGTAAAATCAAGAGGTGAAACTGGTCTTATCTCCCATTACTTCACCCAATAAAGAGGCAGTTATTTTCTCCATTTATTGCTGAGTGACTTGAGGCCTCTTAAAGAAGTCATGAAGTTCTTTTTTTTTTTTTTGGTGCTAGGCGGGCCTCTCACTGTTGTGGCCTCTCCCGTTGCGGAGCACAGGCTCCGGACGCGCAGGCTCAGCGGCCATGGCTCACGGGCTCAGCCGCTCCGCGGCACGTGGGATCTTCCCAGACCGGGGCACGAACCCGCGTCCCCTGCATCGGCAGGCGGACTCTCAACCACTGCGCCACCAGGGAAGCCCCGAAGTTCTTTTATCGTCAGATCATCATCCCCAGGGGCAGCGCCATCACCTCTTCTCTGCTATCCCTGCTGCCAAGTGCAACTGCTTATGTACACAAAATGCAGTGGCCAAGAACATGATTTTGAAATAGGAGGCACAAGATTTTAATCCAAGTAACATTGCGTGTTGGCTCTGTGACCTCTCTTACATTCTGTTTCTTTTTTTATGAAATGGGGATAGGAACTGAATCTGTGTCACAGAGTCGTCGTGTGTATTAAATGAGGAGTATTGTAGCAAGTGTTCATTAAATGGTTACTGTAATTATTATATGATTATACAGCCAGCTTATGCTGGCTCTCTTAAAAGCACATTAGATCAAAAGCAACTGGGTCAAAAGCAGTATATGTATTTGCTCTTTTATTCTTTGGGCAGTCGGTGCTGGGGTTTAGGCAAGTTAGTCTTTCATTTTGTATTTAAATCATGTTTAATTCTTTGAGATGTATGTTCAGAGACGGGTCCTGTAAGGCAGCGGTCCCCAGCCTTTTTGGCACCAGGGACCAGTTTCGTGGAAGACGAGTTTTCCATGGACGGGTTGGGGGTTGTTTGTTCAAGCTGTAATGCGAGTGATGGGGGGGATGGTTCAGGAGGTAATGCGAGCAATGGCGGATGATGGGAAGCGGCAAATGAAGCTTCGCTCGCTGGCCCCCCTGCTCACCTCCTGCTGTGCGGCCCGGATCCTAACAGGCCGTGGACCAGCACCGGTCCGTGGCCCGGGGGTTGGGGACCCCTGCTATAAGGGACATAAGAGCTTCTCTTGAGGGGAGTCAGCATCAGGACAGGACCACGTACAGGGGGTACCATTGCAGGATAATGGCTGTATTCAGTTGAATAAGACTTTTTCTGCCCCTTACTGCTCCAACCCTGGAAGAGCCAGAGACATCACTGCGAGTCATAGAAGAGAAGAGCAACATGAGGGAAATACTAGAGAAGCTGACTACATCCAACCTCAGCCAACCTGCCCATTGCCCCCTGAGGTCTGAACTCTGGAGGGCAGTGAAGCTCTGATACTAACAAGGTCCAAATATTCCATGGGGAGCAGGCAGTACAGAGACCTGAGTCAATTTGACTCCTAGTGTGTGGTACATTAGCATTATTAATCTGTGTAAAACACCTTTCTTGTTTTGTTTATGTACACATTGTGGTACCCATTCTCCACTCCCATTCCTCCGCATAGAAAACCATTTTAATGGGTTCCATATGTATTTTTTTTGTTCGCGTATGTTTTGGCAAACTCTGTGTTATTGTTTTTGCATGTATTTTCCATGAATGTAAATGGCTCTGTATTAACTTGTTTTGTTTCTTATTTTTCACTGAGCATTGTTTTTAAGGTTTGTTCATGTTGCTTTGTGCTCTGTTGCTCTTAGTTGCTGCAGTCAGAAACAAGGGTCTGGACTTTTAATAGTCTCTTAAAAAATTGAGACTATTGGTTAGTACCTAAGAGTGAAAACTGTGCTCTGTCTCATATTTCCCTCTTTCTTTCTTTTATTGAGGTATAATTGACCTAAAGCACTCTGTTAGTTCCAGGTACACAACATAGTGATTTAATATTTTTATACCTTTCAAAATGATCCCTGGTAAGTCTAGTTACCATCTGTCACCATACAAAGATATGACATTATTATTATTACTATTTTAGATTTTAGCAAAAGAATTTATTTTATTTTTTAAAAATTTATTTATCTAATTAATTAATTTTTGGCTGCATTGGGTCTTCGTTACTACACATGGGCTTTCTCTAGTTGTGACGAGCGGGGGCTACTCTTTGTTGCAGTGCGCGGGCTTCTCATTGTGGTGGCTTCTCTTGTTGCAGAGCATGGGCTCTAGGTGCGCGGGCCTCAGTAGTTGTGGCATGCAGGTTCAGTAGTTGTGACTCATGGGCTCTAGAGCGCAGGCTCAGTAGTTGTGGCTCACAGGCTTAGTTGCTCCGCGGCATGTGGGATCTTCCAGGCTCAGGGCTCGAACCCGTGTCCCCTGCATTGGCAGGTGGATTCTTAACCACTGTGCCACCAGGGAAGCCCAGAAGAAGAATTTATTAAAGGGATCCTGGATTGCTTGAAGAAATGCCAGGAGAACTGAGAGCCAAGTGTGGATGCTTTGCAGGAGGAACAAAGGTCAGAATATGGCTACCTCTGCTGCCACTGCCTCTGCCGTGTCCTAGACACTTCAGCTCGTGATGCTCATCCACAGGGGCTGGATGCTGGGTGCTGCTTGCGAGCCCCAGCTCCTCCTTCATCTCAGGGCTGCTACCATAATCCCTGCTTCTTAGTATCACTGCTTCTGGATTCAAAGTCTAGGCAGTGCCTCTGATGAATGAAGCATGAGTGTACGGGTTGCTCCAGAGCTGCTAGACTGGTGAGGGACATGCTTCCTGCACTTGCATCTCCTCTCTTGGGAGGTGGGCTCTGTTCCCAAGACTCACGGTGAGGAACTCCCCAAATGTGGTAAAGACGTTCAGATGCAAGGCAGCCATAGGAATAACACATTGTCATCTTTACATCTACTGTATGAATGATGCAGCTAGACTTGGTGGAGGATACAGAGGTGAATCACACCTAGAACCTGCCTTCAGAGGCCTTATAGACTTGGAATTCTCTTCCTTTCAACGTGTGCATTTATTTGGCACCATAGTTTGCAAAGCCCTCTCGCTCTCATTGTTTCATTAGCTCCTCTCAACAGCTGTGTAAGGTAGACAGAACGGATATTATCTCTATTTTATACTTGAAGAAGCTGAGAAGTTAGGTGATGAGCCCAAGGTCCCACTGCTGGTGAATGGCAGAGCGAGAACTTGGCCTGTTCTCTGGTTCGAGGCCCGACGTCAACCAGATGTAAGACACGATCACAAATACTGTGCTTCATTGATTGCTAGGCATGCGGTTTTCCCCCACAGTTTTTTTATGTTAACAAAACAAGCCTTTATTTATTTTTAACTTTTCATGACAGAAATTGTCAAATGTACACTAAAGAAAATTATATAATGAACCCCCGTTACCCAACACTTCAATCATTACAAATTATGGCTAGTTTTGTTTCATCTATAATCCCCCCTCACTCCTACCTCTGCCCCCGGTATTTTAGAGCAAATAGGCTTCCTTAAAAGATAGGACTTTTAAACTTAGTGATTACACACTTCACATGTCTGTTTCTCTTTTATCACCTCACCAAGACACTAGATACAGTATGGCACCACGTTATGCAAATTTTTTTAAAATTGAGGTATAATTGATATATGACATTCCACTCAGGTGTACAACATAATGATTCAATATTTGTATACAGTGAAAATTATCACCACAATGTTTAGTTAACATTTGTCACCATAAAATGTTAAAGATTGTTTTTCTTATAATGAGAGCAACATTTAAATGTGCAATAGGGTATTATTGACTATAGTAACCATAGTGTACATTACATCCTATGACATATTTATTTTATAATGAGAAGTTTATAGCTCTAGATCCCCTTCACCCATTTTGCCCGACCCCACAAGTCTCCTCCCATCTGGCAACCACCGATCTGTTCGGTAGATCTATGAATTCAGTTTTATGTCTATTTTTTCAGTTGTTGTGTCTTTTAGATTCCACATATAAGTGAAATCATACAGTATTTGCCTTTATCTGTCTGGCTTATTTCACTGAGCATAATATCCTCAAGGTCCATTAGTGTCTCAAATGGCAAGATTATATTCTTTTTTAATGCTGAGTAGTATTCTTTTGTGTGTGTGTGTGTGTGTGTGTGTGTGTGTGTATACATGCCATATCTTTCATATCCATTTATCTACTGATTGACACAGTTTTTTTTTCATATCTTGGCTATTGTAAATAATGCCACAATGAACATAAGGCGCATATATCTTTTTGATTAGAGTTTTTGTTTTTTTCAGATAAATGACCAGAAATGCTGGATCATATGGTATTTCTACTTTTAATTTTTTGTTTTCCCAAAATATATGGATAAATTTTACTTATTTTTTCTGCCTAATTGTTCTCGCTAGGAACTCCAAACGATGTCAAATGAAAGTCCTATGAGTCAGCATTCTTTTCTTGTTCCTGATCTTAGAAGAAAAACTTTCAGCTTTTTACCATTGAGTATGTCATATATGGCCTAGGTTATATTGAGGTATGTTTAGTCTACACCCACTCTGTTGAGAGTTTTTATCATAAACAGATGTTGAATTTTGTCAGATGTTTTTTCTGCATCTATTAATACAAGCATGTGATTTTTATCTTTTATTTTGTTAGTGTGCTGTATCATGTTGATGGATTTGCAGATGTTGACCATCCTTGCATTGCTGGAATAAATCCCCTTTGATCATGGTATATGATCCTTTTAATGTATTGTTAAATTCAGCTTGTTAGTATTTTGTTTAGGATTTTTACATTTATGTTCATCTGTGTAATTTGTGTGTGTATGAATGTGTGTGGTCTCTTGGTCTAGGATTGGTATTAGGGTAATGCTGGATTTGTAAAATGAGTTTGAGAGCATTCCCTCTTCTTCAGTTTTTTAAAATAGTTTGAGAAGTGTAACTATTATTTCTTTAAATGTTCAGTAGAACTCACCAGAACTTTTTTTTTTTTGGTGGGAGTTTTATTTTCTTTCTGACTCAACCTCCTTCCAAATAATCAATCAATATTTAAAAAAATTTCTTCATGATTCAGTCTTAGAAGATTGTGTATTTCTAGGAATATATCCACTTCTTCCAGGTTGTGCAATTTGCTGTTGTTAAATTGTTTATAATAGTCTTTTATGTTACTTTGTATTTCCTTGATATCAGTTGTAATTTCTCCTTTTTCTTTTCTAATTTTATTTATTTGAGCTCTGACTCTTCTCTTAGCAAGTCTAGCAAAATGTTTGTCATTTTTGTCTTTTCAAAGAACTAGCTCTTCGTTTCATTGTTCTTTGTACTGTCTTTTTAGTTTTTATTTCATTTATATCCTCTCTGATCTTTATTATTTTATTTCTTCTACTAACTGGGCTTCATTTGTTCTTCTTTCTCTAGTTTCTTTAGGTGCAAAGTTAGATTATTTATTTGAGATTTTTTGTGTTTCTTGAGGTAGGCCTGTATTACTAGAAACTTCCTTAGAATGGTGTTTGCTGCATCCCATAGATTTTTGGTTTATTGTATTTTCCATTTTTATTTGTCTCAAGGTATTTTTAAATTTCTGTTTATTTATTTATTTATTTATTTATTTATTGTTTCTATCCATTCAGCCATTCTATATATATATTTTTTGTAGCATCTTTATTGGAGTATAATTGCTTTACAATGGTGTGTTAGTTTCTGCTTTATAACAAAGTGAATCATCTGTATATATACATATATTCCCATACTTCCTCCCTCTTGCGGTCTCCCTCCCAACCTCCCTATCCCACCCCTCTAGGTAGTCACAAAGCACAGAGCTGATCTCCCTGTGCTATGCAGCTGCTTCCCACTAGCTATCTATTTTACATCTGATAGTGTATATATGTACACGCCACTCTCTCACTTTGTCCCAGCTTACTCTTCCCCCTCCCTGTGTCCTCAAGTCCATTCTCTACGTCTGCATCTTTATTCCTGTCCTGCTCCTAGGTTCTTCAGAACTTTTTTTTTTGGATTCCATATATATGTGTTAGCATACGGTATTTGTTTTTCTCTTTCTGACTTACTTCACTCTGTATGACAGACTCTAGGTCTATCCACCTCACTACAAAAAACTCAATTTCATTTCTTTTTTATGGCCGAGTAATATTCCATTGTATATATGTGCCACATCTTTATCCATTCATCTGTCAATGGACACTTAGGTTGCTTCCATGTCCTGGCTATTGTAAATAGAGCTGCAATGAACATTTTGGTACATGACTCTTTTTGAATTATGGTTTTCTCAGGGTATATGCCCAGTAGTGGGATTGCTGGGTCGTATGGTAGTTCTATTTTTAGTTTTTTAAGGAACCTCCATACTGTTCTCCATAGTGGCTGTATCAATTTACATTCCCACCAACAGTGCGAGAGGGTTCCCTTTTCTCCACACCCTCTCCAGCACTTGCTGTTTGTAGTTTTTTTGATGATGACCATTCTGACTGGTGTGAGGTGATACCTCATTGTAGTTTTGATTTGCATTTTTCTAATGATTAGTGATGTTGAGCATCCTTTCAAGTGTTTCTTGGCAATCTGTATATCTTCTTTGGAGAAATGTCTATTTAAGTCTTCTGCCCATTTTTGGATTGTGTTTTTTTTCTCTTGATATTGAGCTGCATGAGCTGCTTGTAAATTTTGCAGATTAACCTTTTGTCAGTTGCTTCATTTGCAAATATTTTTCTCCCATTCTGAGGGTTGTCTTTTCATCTTGTTTATGGTTTTCTTTGCTGTAAAAATACTTTTAAGTTTCATTAGCTCCCATTTGTTTATTTTTGTTTTTATTTCCATTTCTCTAGTAGGTGGGTCAAAAAGGATCTTGCTGTGATTTATGTCGTAGAGCATTCTGCCTATGTTTTCCTCTAAAAGTTTTATAGTGTCTGGCCTTACATACAGGTCTTTAATCCATTTTGAGTTTCTTTTTGTGTATGGTGTTAAGGAGTGTTCTAATTTCATTGTTTTACATGTAGCTGTCCACTTTTCCGAGCACTACTTATTGAAGAGGCAGTCTTTTCTCCATTGTATATTCTTGCCTCCATTCTCAAAGATAAGGTGACCATATGTGTGGGGGTTTATCTCTGGGCTTTCTATCCTGTTCCACTGATCTATATTTCTGTTTTTGTGCCAGTACCATACTGTCTTGATTACTGTAGCTTTGTAGTATAGTCTGAGTCCGGGAGCCTGATTCCTCTAGATCCGTTTTTCTTTTTCAAGATTGCTTTGGCTATTTGGGGTCCTCTGTGTTTCCATACAAATTGTAAAATTTATTGTTCTACTTCTGTGAAAAATGCCGTTGGTAGATTGATAGCGATTGCTTTGAATGCATAGATTGCTTTGGGTAGTATAGTCATTTTCACAATGTTGATTCTTCCAATCTAAGAACATGGTATATCTCTCCATCTGTTTTTATCATCTATAATTTCTTTCCTCAGTGTCTTATAGTTTTCTGCATACAGGTCTTTTGTCTCCTTATGTAGGTTTATTCCTAGGTTTTTATTCTTTTTGTTGCAGTGGTAAATGGGAGTGTTTCCTTAATTTCTCTTTCAGATTTTTCATCATTAGTGTATAGGAATGCAAGAGATTGCTGGGCATTAATTTTTTTTTTTTTTTTTTTTTTTTTTTTTTTTTTTTTTTTGTGGTATGCGGGCCTCACTGTTGTGGCCTCTCCCATTGCGGAGCACAGGCTCCGGACGCGCAGGCTCAGCGGCCATGGCTCACGGGCCCAGCCGCTCCGCGGCATGGGCATTAATTTTGTATCCTGCTACTTTACCAAATTCATTGATTAGCTCTAGTAGTTTTCTGGTAGCATCTTTAGGATTCTTTATGTATAGTATCATGTCATCTGCAAACAGTGACAGCTTTACTTCTTCTTTTGTGATTTGGATTCCTTTTATTTCTTTTTCTTCTCTGATTGCTATGGCTAAAACGTCCAAAACTATGTTGAATAATAGTGGTGAGAGTGGGCAACCTTGTCTTGTTCCTGATCTTAGAGGAAATGGTTTCATTTTTTCACCATTGAGAACAATGTTAGATGTGGGTTTGTCATATATAGCCTCTATTATGTTGAGGCATGTTCCCTCTATGCCTACTTTCTGGAGGGTTTTTAGCATAAATGGATGTTGAATTTGGTCAAAAGGTTTTTCCTGCATGTATTGAGAAGATCATATGGTTTTTATCCTTCAATTTGTTAATATGATGTATCACATTGATTGATTTGTGTATACTGAAGATTCCTTGCCTTCCCGGGATAAATCCCACTTGATCATGGTGTATGATCTTTTAATGTGCTGTTGAATTCTGTTTGTTAGTATTTTGTTGAGGATTTTGCATCTATGTTCATCAGTCATATTGACCTGTAGTTTTCTTTCTTTGTGACATCTTTGTCTGGTTTGGGTATCAGGTTGATGGTGGTCTCATAGAATGAGATTGGGAGTGTTCCTCCCTGTGCTGTATTTTGGAAGAGTTTGAGAAAGATTGGTGTTAGCTCTTCTCTAAATGTTTGATAGAATTCACTTGTGAAGCTATCTATCCTGGGCTTTTGTTTGTTGGAAGATTTTAATCACAGTTTCAATTTCAGTGCTTGTGATTGGTCTGTTTATATTTGCTATTTCTTCCTGGTTCATTCTCGGAAGGTTGTGCTTTTCTAAGAATTTGTCCATTTCTTCCAGATTGTCCATTTTATTGGCATATAGTTGCTTGTAGGAATCTCTCATGATCCTTTGTATTTCTTCAGCATCCATTGTTCCTTCTCCTTTTTCATTTCTACTTCTATAGATTTGAGTCTTCTCCCTTTTTTTCTTGATGAATGTGGCTAATGGTTTATCAATTTTTTTAATCTTCTCAAAGAACCAGCTTTTAGTTTTATTGATCTTTGCTATCGTTTCCTTCATTTCTTTTTCATTTATTTCTGATCTGATATTTATGTTTTCTTTCCTTCTGCTAACTTCGGGTTTTTTTTGTTGTTGTTGTTCTTCTTTTGCTAATTGTTTTAGGTGTAAGGTTAAGTTGTTTATTTGAGCTGTTTCTTGTTTCTTGAGGTAGGATTGTATTGCTATAAACTTCCCTCTTACAACTGCTTTTGCTGCATCCCATAGTTTTTGGGTCATCATGTTTTCATTGTCATTCATTTCTAAGTATTTTTTGGTTTCCTCTTTGATTTCTTCAGTGATCTCTTGGTTATTTAGTAGTGTATTGTTTAGCCTCCATGTGTTTGTATTTTTTAAAGATTTTTTTTCCTGTAATTGATATCTAGTCTCATAGCATTGTGGTTGGAAAAGATACTTGAGATAACTTCAATTTTCTTAAATTTACCAAGGCTCGATTCGTGACCCAAGGTATGATCTATCCTGGAGAATGTTGCATGAGCACTTGACAAGAAAGTGTATTCTGTTGTTCTTGGATGGAATGTTCTATAAATATCCATTGAGTCCATCTTGTTTAGTGTATCATTTAGAGCTTGTGTTTCCTTATTTATTTTCATTTGGGATGATCTGTCCATTGCTAAAAGTGGGTGTTAGAGTCCCCTACTATTCTTGTGTTACTATCTATTTCCCCTTTTATGGCTGTTAGCATTTGCCTTATGTGTTGAGGTGCTCCTGTGTTGGGTGCATAAATATTTCCAATTGTCATATCTTCTTCTTGGATTGATCCCACAATCATTATGTAGCGTCCTTCTTTGTCTCTTGCAATAGTCTTTATTTTGAAGTCTATTTTGTCTGATAGGAGACTTGCTAGTCCAGCTTTCTTTTGATTTCCATTTGCATGGAATATCTTTTTCCATCCCCTCACTTTCAGTCTGTATGTCTACCTAAGTGTAAAATAGGTCTCTTGTAGACAGCATATATATGGTTCTTGTTTTTGTATCCATTCAGTCAGTCTATATCTTTTGGTTGGAGTATTTAATCCATTTACATTTAAGGTAGTTATCAATATGTATGTTCCTATTACCATTTTCTTAATTGTTTTGGGTTTGTTATTGTAGGTCTTTTCCTTCTCTTGTGTTTCCTGCCCAGAGAGGTTCCTTTAGCTTTTGTTGTTAAGCTGGTTTGGTGGTTCTGAATTCTCAGCTTTTGCTTGTCTGTAAAGGTTTTAATTTCTCCGTTGAATCTGAATGAGATCCTTGCTGAGTAGAGTAATCTTGGTTGTAGTTTTTCCCTTTCATCACTTTAAATATGTCCTGTCACTCCCTTCTGGCTTGCAGAGGTTCTGGTGAAAGATAAGCTGTTAACCTTACAGGGATTCTGTTGTATGTTATTTGTTGGTTTTTCCTTGCTGCTTTTAATATTTTTTCTTTGTATTTAATTTTTGATAATTTGATTAATATGTGTCTTGGTGTGCTTCTCTTTGGAGTTATCCTGTATGGGACTCTCTGCGCTTCCTGGAGTTGATTGATTATTTCCTTTCCCATATTAGGGAAGTTTTCAACTACAATCTCTCCAAATATTTTCTCAGTCCCTTTCTTTTTCTCTTCACCTTCTGGGACCCCTGTAATTCAAATGTTGGTGTGTTTAATGTTGTCCCAGAGGTCTCTGAGACTGTCCTCAATTCTTTTCATTCTTTTTTCTTTATTCTGCTCTGTGGTAGTTATTTCCACTATTTTATCTTGCAGGTCACTTATCCATTCTTCTGCCTCAGTTATTCTGCTATTGATTCCTTCTAGAGAATTTTTAATTTCATTTATGGTTTTGTTCATCATTGTTTGTTTGCTCTTTAGTTTTCTAGGTCCTTGTTAAACGTTTCTTGTGTTTTCTCCATTCTATTTCCAAGATTTTCAATCATCTTTACTATCATTACTCTGAATTCCTTTTTAGGTAGACTGCCAATTTCCTCTTCATTTGTTTGGTCTGGTGGCTTTTTACTTTGCTCCTTCATCTGCTGTGTGTTTCTCTATCTTCTCATTTTGCTTAACTTACCGTGTTTGGGGTCTCCTTTTCACAGGCTGCAAGTTCATAGTTCCTGTTGTTTTTGGTGTCTGCCCGCAGTGGCTAAGGTTGTTTCAGTGGGTTGTGTAGGCTTCCTGGTGGAGGGGACTGGTGCCTGTGTTCTGGTGGATGAGGCTGGATCTTGTCTCTCTTGCAGGACCACATTCGGTGTTGTGTTTTGGGGTGTCTGTGACCTTATTATGATTTTAGGCAGCCTCTCTGTTAATGGGTGGTGTGTGTTCCTCTCTTGCTAGTTGTTTGGCATAGGGTGTCCAGCACTGTAGCTTGCTGGTTATTGACTGGAGGTGGGTCTTAGCGTTGAGATGGAGATATCTAGGAGAGTTCTTGCTGTTTGATATTACATGGATCTGGGAGTTCTCTGGTGGACCTATGTCTGGAACTCGGCTCTCCCACTCAGAGGCACAGGCTTGACACCCAGCTGGAGCACTAACACTCTGTCAGCCACACGGCTCAGAAAAAAAGGGAGAAGAAAAGAAAAAAGGAAAGAAAAAAAATAATAAAAAATTATTAAAAGTTAAAAAACATTTTTAAAGTAATAAAAAAAGAACAAAAAAGTAAAAGAAAGAATGAACAGAGCAACCAAACCAAAAAACAAATCCACCAAAGATAATAAGCACTAAAAACTATATTAAAAGTAAAAATAGGACAGACAGGACGCTAGGAGAAATGGTGAAAGCAAAGCTATACAGACAAAATCATACCAAGAAACTTACACATACACAGTCACAAAAAGGGAAAAAGGGGAATAAATTAAATTATATATCTTTACAAAAAAAAAAAAGGCAAGAGAGAAACCTAATCAATAAACAAATCTACCAATGACAATAAGCTCTAAATACTAAACTAAGTTAAACATAAATCCAGAAACAAATTAGATGCAGAAAGCAAATGCCAAGTCTACAGTTGCTCCCAAAGTCCACCTCCTCAATTTTGGGATGTTTCATTGTCTATTCAGGTATTCCACAGATGCCGGGTGCATTAACTTGACTGTGGAGATTAATCCGCTGCTCCTGAGGCTGCTGGGAGAGATTTCCCTTTCTCTTCTTTGTTTGCACATCTCCTGGGGTTCAGCTTTGGAAATGGCCCTGCCTCTGTGTGTAGGTCGCCTGAGGCATCTGTTTTTCGCCCAGACAGGACAGGGTTAAAGAAGCAGCTGATTAGGGGGCTCTGGCTCACTCAGGCCGGGGGGAGGGACAGGTACGGATGTGGGGTGAGCCTGCAGCAGCAGAGACCAGCATGACATTGCAACAGCCTGAGGCGTGCTGTGTGTTCTCCCTGGGAGGCTGTCCCTGTATCACGGGACCCTGGCAGTGGTGGGCTGCACAGGCTTCCCGGAGGAGAGGTGTGGATAGTGACCTGTGCTTGCACACAGGCTTCTTGGTGACTTCAGCAGCAGCCTTAGCATGTCATGCCCGTCTCTGGGGTCTGCACTGATAGCCACAGATCGTGCCGGTCTCTGGAGCTCGTTTAGGTGGTGCTCTGAATCCCCTCTCTTCGTGCACCCCAAAACAATGGTCTCTTGCCTCTTCGGCAGCTCCAGACATCTTCCCAGACTCCCTCCCGGCTAGTTGTGGCACACTAGCCCCTTCAGGCTGTGTTCACGCAGCCAACCCCAATCCTCTCCCTGGTATTTGACCTCCGAAGCCCGAACCTTGGCTCCCAGCCCCCACCTGCCCCAGTGGGTGAGCCAACAAGCCTCTTGGCCTGGTCAGTGCTGGTCAGCACTGATCCTCTGTGCGGGAATCTCTCCACTTTGCCCTCTGCACCCCCATTGCTGCACTCTCCTCCATGGCTCCGAAGCTTCCCGCCTGCCCACACCCCATTTCCACCAGTGAAGGGGCTTCCTAGTGTGTGGAAAACACTTCCTCCTTCACAGCTCCTTCCCAGAAGTGCAGGTCCCATCCCAATTATTTTGTCTCTGTTTTTTCTTTTTTCTTTTGCCCTACTCAGGTACATGGGGAGTTTCTTGCCTTTGGAGAAGTCTGAGGTCTTCTGCCAGCATTCAGTAGGTGTTCTGTAGGAGTTGTTCCACATGTAGATGTATTTCTGATGTATTTGTGGGGAGGAAGGTGATTTCCATGTCTTAGTCCTCCGTCATCTTGAAGGTTTCCCCATGACAATATTATTGAGTATCTTCCCCACACTGTATATTTCATCCCCATAACTCATTTGGTAACTGGAAGTTTGTACCTCTTAATCTCCCTCATCTATTTCACTCATCCCCCTACCCCTTCCCCTTTGGCAACCACCTGTTTATTCTCTGTATCTATGAGTCTGTTCTGTTAAGTTTGTTCATTTGTTTTGTTTTTTAGATACCATATATAAGTGAGATCATAGGGTATTTATCTTTCTCTTATTTCACTTAGTATTATACCTTCTAGGTTCATCCATGTTGTTGCAAATGGTGAGATTTCATTCTTTTTTATGCCTAGTAATATTTTATGGCTGAGTAATATTCCATTGTCTATATATGTCACATCTTCCTTATCCATTCATCTATTGATAGACACTTATGTTGCTTCCATATCTTGGCTGTTGTAAATAATGCTGCTATGAACATTGGGGTGCATATATGTTTTTGAATTAGTGCTTTTGTTTCCTTTGGAGAAATACCCAAAAGTGGAATTGCTGGATCATATGGTAGTTCTATTTTTAGTTTTTTGAGGAACTGCCGTACTGTTTCCCATAGGGTCTGCAGCAACTTACATTACCCCCAACATTGTACAAGGGTTGCCTTTTCTACACATCCTTGCCAACAGTTGTTATTTGTTGTCTTTCTGATGATAGGCGTTCTGATAGGTGTGAGGTGATATCTCACTGTAGTTTTGATTTGCATTTCCCCAATGATTAGTGATGTTGAGCATCTTTTAACGTGCCTGTTGGCCATCTGTATGACTTCTTTGGAAAAATGTCTGTTCAGGTCCTCTGCCCGTTTTTTTAATTGGGTTGTTTTTTGATGTTGTCTGTCCTATATTTCGTCCAAGGCACAGATGAACAACAAGTGTGTTTGAAGGCAGTTGTCTGCAAAAAAACTCTTTTATAATTGTACCCTATCAAGTCCAGTTCTTTTGATTAGCCAGCTACAAATGTGTTCACTGCTACATCCACACAAATGAATTGGGTACCTGTGATGTGCAAGATTCTGGCCTCTAAAGGGTTTGGGAATAAATAATATAATAAACAAAAGGCTTTGTAAAATTGGGCTGTTCTGGGAGCTACAGAAAGTAAGGACATGGGGGTTCAGGGGAGGGAGAAAGAACTTTAAGCAAGGACATTAGGAGAAAGAAGAGGGAGAATTTGAGTTGGGACTTAAAAAAATAAGCATAAGGTTATGTTAAAAATAAGATTTTGATAGAGAGTGTGAAAAACATTGTAGTTGGGGAGGTAACTTGAACAAAGTAACACAAGTTACAAAGTGCAAGAGGTACAGCTGGGAGGTGGAAATAGAAAAGTAGAAAAAAGTAGAATTTTTTTCCCCTTTCTCTCTCTCCTTCTCCCTCTCCTTCCCCTTTTGCTTTCTTCTTTCTTTCCTTCCCTCTTTTTTTTTTTTTTTTTTGCCTGATGCAAAAGATTAGTTTATCTGCATAAGTGGTTAATGGTTTGCTTTAAGTAGTCTGTAATCCAGAGCCTGATGCTTACTCCTTACTAGTTAGATTCCTTGTTATTCTCAAACAGGAAAATGAAGAGGCAGTGATGGGGGGTTTCTATTTGAGGAAGTCAAAAGTTGTTTGTGTTGTCGTGTGTGGAAGAGAGGAAGAAGTGTGCGTGTTTTGCATTTTTAAAGTGGAAATTTTCATATTTTGACCCCATGCCTCTGATCCTAATACATTCCCTTACCATTTTATGTTGTATATTTTATAAAAATAAAAAAGAAACACCCAAGTTCTTTTAAGTACTCATTGCTACATTACAGAACACTTGTGCTGTAACTGTGCAAGGTTTGTCAGAGCGTACATGATGAGTTCACTGTGCTTTTGCATTTTTCCTCCAACGTGACTTAACTGGAAATTCCAGAGGCATTTACGCTCCTTATAATAAACAGTGAAGCCCTGTGATTTGTATTAATGAACTTTAGATCTGAAATGTTCCTGTTTGTCATAATGATCTTGCCCCTTTCCTAACCATATTCCTCATGAATTAATTCTTGTCTTAGTTTGTCTCCAGTAAAACATCTGACATCCAGAGCTATGTCTTGGTGTCAGCTCAGACAGCCACCTGTCATCTACGAGAGAGCCCTGGGTAAATTTGTGTTGTTCGGGGAATTTGATATTGATGGTGTTTGTATGGTGGAAACGATCTCTACACTTCAACAGTGGGATTTTGCAATCAACAGGATAAAATCTAAGTTCCAAACAAGGTGCATTTGTCTTGCCACAGCCTCAGCAGGGATCTCTTAGGCTTATTCTGTGTCTCCTTTTTTTCCAGAGCATTTTGTCAAGGCCCTGCCAGAATACCACGTGGTGGCTCCTGTCCGAGTTGACGCGAGCGGGCATTTTCTGTCTTATGGCTTGCACCATCCTGTCACCAGCAGCAGGAGGAAGAGAGATTTGGATGGCCCAGAGGACCGGGTGTACTATAGAATTTCCCATGAGGAGAAGGACCTGTTTTTTAACTTGACGGTCAATCAGGGATTACTTTCCAAAAGCTACATCGTGGAGAGGAGATATGGGAACCTCTCCCATGTGAAGATGGAGGCTTCCTCGGGTCCCCCCTGCCATCTCAGGGGCACAGTTCAGCAGCAAGGCACCAGGGTTGGGACTGCAGCCCTCAGTGCCTGCCATGGACTGGTGAGTCCCCTTACTTCTCTGCCCTCAGTCCCTGACTGTTGTGGCCTGCACACCCACTGCCAGTGGGTTCGTAGATGCATTTAACACAGAGGAATTGAGCACTTGGGATGTGTATGGTCCGGGCTTCCAAACAGGCCGGGGAGAAAATGCATAAAATTAAAATCAGTCTGGGTGGTACGGGGAATAAGGACATTGAGGGTCCAGGAAGAACTTCAACCAGGAATATCAGGGCAAGAAGAGGAGGGGATTGGAGGTGGCCCTTCAACCTCTGAGGCAGCTCTGAGCGTGCTGGTGACTGACTGGCTGGCCAGCCCCTTTTGAGTTAGGAAGACCTGGATCCGGACTGGCTGGCCAGCCCCTTCTGAGTGCGGGGCTTACAGATGGGATGGTGATGGCAGCAGCTGCTATGATCTAATCGTTGACTGTGGGTAGTTTATAATCAGATTTCATGTGGGCCCTTGGGCTGTCAGTTGATTCCTCTGTGCCTCCGTTTTCTCCTCTGTAAAGTGGAGATAATGATAGCACCCAACTCACAGAGCAGGGGTTGGCAAACTACAGCCCACAGGCCAAATCTGGACCACCTCTTGTTTTTAGAAATAAAATTTTATTGAAACACAGATATGCCCATGTGTTTATATTGTCTACGGCTGCTTTTGACCTACAACAGCAGAGCTGAGTGGTCAGGATAGGGACCGTGTGGGGCCACGAGGCCCCATATATTTGCCATCTGGTCTTTGCAGAAAAAGTCTGCTGACCCCTGTCATAGAGTACTGTGAAAATGAAATGAGTTCATATATATATAAATCTTAGAAGAGTATTTAGTAAATAATAGACACTCAATGAATATTGGCTGCTATTTTTATTATTTATATTTCTAATATGCCAGGCACTGGAATGTGTGGCTTATTATATGATTTATGCACATTGCCCTCTGTACAATGTCCCCCCGCCCCGCCACCAGTTTAGCTATGTTTTAACAGATGATGCAGCTTGGCGATGTGGAATATCTTTACCGTGCTGTTGTTAATTTGCGCCCGAGTCTTTCAGCTGTTCTGTGCTGCATCTCAAAATGTGACCAAGCTTGTTTTTCAAAATTTAAACCTTAAAAAAAAAGTGGTCCCTTTGTTCCCCCTGACTTCTAGCAGTGACAACAGTGACAGCCCCACTGGCAGCTGCATGGCGAACAATGCCTAGGACTTACGTTGAGGTTTTGTCATGCTGGAGTAGGAGGCAGGCACCAGCACTAACCAAGGGTACTTAGGGACTGACTGCGGGCGGAAAGCCTCCGGAGTCCTGGGGACAGTTACGGCAGAGACTTGGGTATCGGCCTTGGCACCTGTACCTGGGCTGTTTTTAAAATCAATTTATTTATTTGTTTGTTTGTTTATTTTTAGCTGCGTTGGGTCTGTTGCTGCGCGCGGGCTTTCTCTAGTTGCGGTGAGCAGGGGCTACTCTTCGTTGCGGTGCGCGGGCTTCTCATTGCGGCGGCTTCTCTCGTTGCGGAGCACGGGCTCCAGGCGTGTGGTCTTCGGTAGTTGTGGCTCGCGGGCTCTAGAGCGCAGGCTCAGTAGTTGTGGTGCACGGGCTTAGTTGCTCCGCAGCATGTGGGATCTTCCCAGACCAGGGTTTGAACCGTGTCCCCTACATTGGCAGGTGGATTCTTAACCACTGCGCCACCAGGGAGGTCTGACCGGGGTTGTTTTGCCGGGCAAAACCACTACTGGCATTCACATTCCTACAGGAAGTGCTCATCTCAAATCCTCCCATCCTTACTGCCAGTTTGATGAGAATCCTGATCTTCATAATTTAAGAGTCTGTTTATCCTGTACCTGTCTAGTTTGGCTTTGCTTGAAAACTGTGGGAAAATTAATGTAAAACATTGTACATCAGTTTAAAGGTACCAAGAAAGTTCAATATTCTGAAGGACCTCTGGGGATGTATCATTTTGTACTATAAGTGGAAAGTCTTGCTTTGCCTTTTTTTGGTAAATCTAGATTTCCATACGTAGCTATTTATCATTTCCTAAATGACACAAAATAAAAAAAGATGCCCTATTCTTTTCTTCTTCTCCCAGGGTCTCATACAGTGCTTGGTTGAACCAGGGGATATCTCCTGGCTCCATGGTCCTAATCCTCTGGGTTTCCTCTGGGTTCATATCACATTTTCCCTTTGCAATTTCAGCTTTCATTTCTATGAGACAACCCTGGAAGCATCAGTGTCACCTGATCCTCTACGACTAGGGTAACAGAAGAAAGAGCCCTTGTTCTAGAAGGACAGGCACATAGGAGTGAAGTGATCCACAAAACAAACGTGCAAAAGCCACACTGCTCCAGAGAACACTGATGGGGGAACCCACCTATAGTCATTAAGCATTAACCATTCATAAACCGTTATCGTGCTCATAAAATCCTAGAAAGTTTAAATACCATTGCCTTTCTGTGGCCTAGAGCAGTTTGGTCTGTGACTTCACAGAATCAGCATCACCTGGGATTTCATTAAAAAGGCAAATTCATGGGCTCCACTTCAGAACCAATGCATCAGAATCTCTGGCGGTGGGCAGAAACCTATGTGAGTGTGTTTTAACAGCTTTACTGAGATGTAATTCACATACATACAATTTACACACTTAAAGTATACAATCCAATGGCTTTAAATATAGTCACAGGGTTGTGCAGCCATCACCACAATAGATTTTAGAACATTCTCATTAGCCCCCCAAAGAAACCCCTTAGCAGTCACTCTCCAATCCTGCCATCTCCCCTCCTCCTTGGGAGCCTCAAATCTACTTTTGGTGTCTGTTAACTGCTTTATTTGAAAGCTTTGATTCAATGACCTCTTCAGGAGAGTCTGGGGCTCCCTGAAGGCTGAGAAGGCCTGGACTAGGGCAGTCATTCTTAACCCAGGCTGAACATTAGATCAACTAAGGAGTTTTTTTGTTTTTTTAATTGAAATATAGTTGATTTACAATACTGTGTTAATTTCAGGTGTACAGCAAAGTGATTCAGTTTTATATATATATATATATATATATATATATATATATTTCAGATTATTTTTCATTATAGATTATTACAAGTTACTGAATAGTTATTCCCTGTGCTGTATAGTAGTACCTAAGGAGCTTTAAAAAAGTACCCATGCCACAACCCCATCTTCCAGATGCTCTGATTTGACTGGTCAGTGGGGGTGGAGCCCAGGCATCAGTATTTTTTTTTTTTTTTTTTTTTTTTTTTGAGGTACGCGGGCCTCTCACTGCTGTGGCCTCTCCCATTGCGGAGCAGAGCACAGGCTCCGGACACGCAGGCTCAGCGGCCATGGCTCACGGGCCCAGCCGCTCCGCGGCATGTGGGATCCTCCCGGACTGGGGCGCGAACCCGTGTCCCCTGCACCGGCAGGCGGACTCTCAACCACTGCGCCACCAGGGAAGCCCGGCATCAGTATTTTTAAAAGCTCTCTAGGAGATTCTGATGTGCATTAGGTGTTGCCAATCACTGGATTAGTGCGAGTGGGTATTAATTAGCAGTATTAGCCAATATTGCTCTAAAGTAACAGCTCACCCCAGGGGATTCTAGCGTGCAGCCGGGGTTGAGGACCATTGCCCTCAATTTCTCCCTACTTCCATCTTGTTTTCTCTAAGGGAGATTTCATACTGTTTTGCATTATTCCAGGCTTGGGAATAGAATACTGGGAGCTTTGCAATTTCTTTTTAATTTTTAGTCACAGTCAGGCACAGTATTTCTCAGCTCAGTCTTTATTAAAGTGAATACAGTTCTTGGCTCCATCCTAAACCCTAGCCTCAATTCCAGGCCCTGCTGAGGAGTTGAAGGCTGACCCCTAACCTGAATAGCAGGGTTATTCAACTTCAACTCCTACTCAACTCTCTTTCGCTTTCCCTTTGGGCCTATTGAGATTTCCTGTCTTGTTTCAAGCTCAACTATGGATTAAAATGTTGAAAAGGTGTTATTTTTAGTTTTTTCAGAGTTAAACTTTTTATCTTGAGATAGTTGTAGTTTCATATGCCGTTGTAAGAACCAATACAGAGAGGTCCCCTTCCCCCACAATGGTAACATCTTGCAAAATTAGTATGTAATATCATAGACAGGATCTGACATTGATAAGGTCAAGATGCCCAACATTACCATCAAAACAATCACTCACGTTGTCCTTTTAGGCACACTCATTTCCTTCCTGCCTCCATTCTCTCCTTATATTTCCATTTTATATTTAAGTTCATGATCATTTTGAGTTAATTTTTGTTTAAAGTGTGAGACTTAGGTAAGGTTCATTCCCTTTCTTCCTCCCTCCCTCCCTCCCTTCCATCCTTCCTTCCCTCCTTCTTTCCTTCCTCCCTCCTTTTTCTTCTCTTTTTTTTTGCCTATGGATGTCTGATTGCTCTAGCACCATATTTTAAAAGGCTACCTTCCCTCTAATTGAATTGCTTCTGCACTTGTCAAAAATCAGTTGGACATATTTCTGTGAGTCTATTTCTGAGTTTTATGTTCTAGTCTACCTATAGAATTTTCATTCCTATGGCTTCATCACTATTGCTTTAAAATCAGTATTGAAATCAAGTAAACTGATCGCTCCCATTTTATTCTTCTTTTTCAGAATTGTTTTAGTAATTCTAACTTCTTTTCCTTTCCATATAAATTTTAGAATAATCTGACGATAAAAAATTGCTGGGATTTTTTTTGACAGGAATTATATTAAACCTATATATTAATTTGGGGAAATTGACATTTACTATGTTAGTCTTCCAATCCATGAACATGGTAGGTCTCTTCCAATTCTGCCCATGAGACCTATCTAGGTTGACTGGTGGAACTGAAAGGTCCACGATGCTTGGTCCTCCCTCTTTCCCAAGGTGAGAGTTATATAGCCTTCTTGGGAGGAATTCTAAATCCCACTCTGATGGTATTTCTCACAGGAAATCTTCCAGCCCATCACCCTTATAATATCACCTATTGGGTGGGCTGTCCTTGTGGGACAGTAGACCCATCCCACCCATAGGGTAGTTAGTGTGGGTAGAGAATAAGTCTCTTAAATAGACTCCAACAGTTGCCTTTTTTTCCCCTCTGGGTCAGATAATTTATTTGGGAAAAAAAATAGTGAACCATTTTTGCAAATTTGTTCCCCTGGTTTGTTCAGTCATATTAATTCTTGAAATATTCTGTTTTGGAAAGTTTCCTGATTCTAAAGTAGTCTGGTAGAATGATAGCAATTTCTTCTGTGCTGAGCCTCACTGTCTCCCCATCACAGAAAGACGGGGGCTGACCACATTTTATTCATAGGTGAGATTTGGCTCATTGATTTAGGGCATGCTTGGAGAAGAGTGTCCTGGTGTAACATAAGTGTCTATGCCTCAGTAGTATGATCTATGATTTCTTTTCAGTCTGAAGGACTTCAGTGCCCTTTTAATTTGACTGCCCTTTTATAAGCTTCTAAATGTGCAACCTATCTGGAAAGTTGAGGAAAGAATCTTCTTTTTAGTGACTGTTTTTATTCCAACATGCCCTTTGCAATCTATCTATCTATCTATCTATCTATCTATCTATCTATCTATCTATCATTATATCTATCAATCTAATCATCTAATTGTCTGTCTATCATCTATATCCTCTCTCTCTATCTCTGTATATGTATATGTATGTGACTAACTGCTACACTTGTGTATCTAACTCTGACATTTCTTGGAACTTCAACTGTCTATTTTCCATTTCCACATGCCTAACAGGAATCTCAGATTTAACATGTTCAAAGCAACACCCTCAATTCCCTGCTCCCACACTCTTCCCCATTGCTGTACATGGTGACTCCATTCTCCCTGTTGCCCAGGTCAAAAACCCATGGAATTATTCTATCATTGACTCATCTCTTTTTCTCACACTCTGTATCTATTCTTATCAGCAAGTCCTATCAGCTCTTCCTTCAAAATATCAATATATTCAGAATTTACCACTCTTGTCACTTCCACAGCTAACCCACTAGTCCAGAAATTCTCAGCAGGGCTGGTTGTGCCCGCCAAGTGACATTTGGCAATGTCTGGAGACATTTTGGGTTGTCACCACTGGGGGAGGGGAGGATTGCATCTGGCATCTAGTGAGGCCAAGGATGCTACTAAACTTCCTATAATGCACAGAACAGCCCCACAACAAAGGATTATATGGTCCAAAATGTCAATTGTTCTGAGGCTGAGAAACCGTCCCTAGTCCTAGTCACCATTCTCTCTCCTCTGGACCATTGCATTAACCTCCCAAGTGGCTCCTCTGCTTCTTCCCTTAACTCCCTACAAGCCATTACTCGCAGAGTGACAAGACTGGATTTCTAAACACATTTATAGAGCAGTGCATTCTTCTGCTTAAAATCATCTACTGGCTTTAAGTCCATGATGCTTGGTCCTCCCTCCCTCAAGAAAATCCAAATAACTTGCCCTGAGGGGCTTCCAAAGCTTCCCTCTGATCTGGGGGGCCCACCTCCCTGAACCCCTCTCCCACCATGTTGCCCTCCTGCAGAGTCCTCTAGCCACACTGACCTTCGCTCTGTTTTTCAAAGTATCAGGCACACTCTGGCTTCATTGTCTTTGCATGGACGGTTTCCTCTGCCTAGAACACTCTTCTCTCGGATTTCTACATAGCTGCTCCTTCTCTGTCTTTCAGATCCCATCTTGCGGTCTTCCCTGACTACACAAAGTCTACACTCCTCCGGTATTCTATCACATTGCCTATTTTAGTTTTTAAAAAATCTACAATACCTGATATTTTCTTCTCTTTTTTGCTTAACTTTTCTTCCTTTCACCCTGTCTTGTTTGCACATGTTAAGCTATGTTTCATAATAAACACTCAGTAAATAGTGGTTGAATGGATGTGCTTATTTCAGTATTTAGCCTTTATACTGCTCCAAGTTTCTGTAGACCCTCCCAGTCTGTGGCTACACAATGAGATTATAGTTCCTCAGCTACCCAAGCAATGGCTTGAATGCCATGTATTGAACTCCACAATGCAGTCTGCTTAAATGTTCCCTGAGCCACTTCTGATGGGTTCCCACGGTGCTGGCTCCCCATCATGGCTGGGTGATGTTACCTCTGCTACAAGATCCTCCTGGGTCTATCACTCTACAAGCATGGTGACTGCCACCGTCATGTTGACTTGGGCAAGGGGACACCGCAATCAACTTTGCTATTCTCTTCTGCGTCTCATTCAGGCCTTTCCTTAGTTCTGTAAAACACATCAGAGTCCAAACTGTAATTTTCAGCAAGATTTCTTTGAAGGTTTACATGTAAAAGGAAGAGAAGTACAACGCAAATAATAACCTAAAACTGCTACTCACTTTGGCTATGCTTAGAGCCTAGGCTGAACTTCAAGAGCATCTCTAACCAAGCATTTGGGCTTTCGTTGTGTAGCAAGAATCACCTTACAGCAATCTCCAGGGTAAGGGATGCACCTAAACATAGTTCTGTCCTGAGGCCTGGGCCCAATCATGAGGCTGCTGGGAAAGGAGGAAATTTCCCTAGCCTCAGGCCCATCTTTGTTTCTAGCTCTCCTTTCCAGGAGTTTCTTTCAAGGAATATCTACTTTCTTTAGAGGGATACCCAACCTAAAGGTGCTGGGTCCCACCGGGCAGTTTTTGCGTTACAAACCCTACAAAGGTACCCCATCCAGGGGACCAGTTGGGGCTGAAATCCATCTCAAGCTCTGCCAGCCGAACCATGTTCTGGCTCCAGGAGGAAAAGGGGTATTTTTATAACCCCTTTGCTCAAAGAGGAGCATCTTTTTGTAATTTGTCTACTTAGATGCGGTGCCTTTTAAAATTCATCTGTCTGGAGGGGCATCTGTTAAAATTTCATCTGACTCCCCTGCAATTGCCCCCTCTTGCAATTTGCACAAATGTGTGCTACTGCAGTAGCCCTGGAGCCCCCTTCCCATAGGACTTGGCTCTGTGGCCCCCAAGTGACAATCACAGGAGAACACAACTATCCACGGCCAGTGTGTTTCCCAAAGCCTGAGGTATTCAGTTTCAAATAACAGTGTGGAGAGATGGGTGGGGGGTGTGCATTAGTAACAGATCATTTTCCACTGAGCTGCAGCAAGTCCTGACCGAGTGCCTTTCCCAATCTCCCCTTTGCTTCAAGGTGAAGAACAAGTCTGTTCTATTTCCTGAAACTCGGGGGTCTTTGCTACTGATCTCTAGTGAACAACTGCTTGAGCTGGAACACAAGCTGAAACACAATTGTTTCTTCTCAAGAAGAAACAATTATTGATACATAAAGGCTCAGTTTCTATAAATATGTGTAGAGAAAAAACATTGCTCCCATGCAGAAGCCCAAAACTGCAGTGAAACATTTCTGCTGAAATATATACCCAAGAGTCATGTTTGAAGACATCCTTTTCTTTCTTTGCTTAGCCATCTTCACACTGAAGTGAATAGAATTTTAATCTTTGTCACCAGAACAAATGGAAGGGATACTCTGAAAAGAAATTCAATCTTCGGATGCAGGACAGTATGGAACTTTGGAATCATTTTCCAGCTTCTAACCAGCAAGGTATCAGTTTTTGCTAGGATGGGCTGTTACAATAATTTTAACAGTTTAAATTTTGTTAGGTTCCGATGTCCAAAAATGCAAGAATTAAGTGTTCTCTGCGTTTTGCTATGTGAATGCTACAAATGAGATTAGTGACATTTAAAAGTCTCTGCTTTATGATGGTGCCTCTATTGAGAGGGATGTACTTTCTACCATATCACTCCCTCGAGTGCTGTTGAGTTCTTGGCCCAGATGGAAAGCCCTGCTGCTTCCTTTAACATACAATCAAAAAATGCAACCGTTTCTGCCCTCTTGTTCTTGAACTCAGCTGAAGCTTGGGGTGATGTAGCTGAGGAATGAAACCCGCTGGCAGAGCTGTGTGGGAAAACTTTCTCAGCGTGGCTTTTTGCCTTGCTTCCCGATGTGGAACTTGGTGGCTTATTTGCAGAAAGCACTCATTTGAGTTGCGAGGTGCCTGTGTGTCAGAGTTTGTTGTTCCTCGCCAGGGGGAGGGAAAGAAATGCTCTGTGTATCTCCTAACTCTGCTCCCAGGCCCAGGAATTCTCCGTGACCCCTGACCTTTGGGGGTTGCCTGGTAAGACCCATGCTTACTCAGACATTAGGCTTTGGAACGGGGCCTCTAGCAGGCGGGAGATTCCTCACTATTAATGCTTTGTGTTACAGGCTCATAAATATGAGCATCCCCCCCCCCCACTTCTCTCCCTTTTTGTCTTTCTTGCTTATTTTTCAATTCATCGGGTTCATTTTGTGAGTTGCCAGCTTGACAGATTGAAAGTGAGAGAGAGACTTGAAGAATCAGTAGTTCAAGAAGCTCTGATTGTGAATCAGGGATGCTCCCTATGGTCCAGGAGAGGAATGACCCTCAGCTGTGATGGGAGATGAGAGGCTGGATGTTCTCTGTTTATTAACAGGCTAATTACTTGGCTTACGCTTCCACACAAATGCAGCATAGAGACGTTACTCCTCTCTTCTCTGGAGACTTTACTTTGAATCTTATTTCTGTTTTCATTACAGAGACTGAAGATTAGGTGTCCGGAGTTTCTCACTAGATGTTCATGTATTAATATTTCTCTTCTTTTTTGATCCAGCATGAATCATAGGTCAAGGGAGCTTAAATATTAGCTTTCAGAAAGATCTGGTTCTTTTCAAAAATGTCTCCATTGACTGACAGATGTTAATAAGGACGTTGAAAAATGAGAAAACAGGAGGCCTGGGTTTTAGGTTTTGTAATTGAAAAAAACGTTTTGGTTTTTTTTTTTTTTGCGGTACGCGGGCCTCTCACTGTTGTGGCCTCTCCCTTTGCGGAGCACAGGCTCCGGACGCGCAGGCTCAGCGGCCACGGCTCACGGGCCCAGCCGCTCCGCGGCACGTGGGATCTTCCCGGATCGGGGCACGAACCCGTGTCCCCTGCATCGGCAGGCGGACCCTCAACCACTGCGCCACCAGGGAAGCCCGAAAAAGACGTTTTAACTTGACTTTTGGAGATGATCTTTCAGGGTGATAGGACTGATTTAATCTTAACCACCATATAACCCATGTCGGAGAGACACAGCTAAGTCGGGGGAGATGGCATATTTTTCACATGGAGCAGTCCCACTGGATTTCGGAGTCACAGGAACTGAGTTCAAGTCCAAGCTCAGTACTTACTAACGATGTAAGCTTAGATGGGATCCTTTGCCCCTTTGGGTCTCTTATTTGAGTGGGCTGGGTCCTTGCAGCTAAATGTGTGGCCCATGGACCAGCAGAATGAACACCACCTGGGGGCCTGTTAGAAATGCAGGTTCTGTCAGGAGCCTCTGCTCCTGGGCCTGGCCACCTTACTTCCATTAAGTTCTATATCCTTGACTAAATATATTGGGGCCTTAGAGAAAGTGTGCATATGTTTCTCTTTCCACTTGTCTGTAACCATTTGTTAACACCACAGTTGTCCTGTTTGCCTTCTTCAGAGATTATACCTGGTTATTTGCTTTTAAGGCTTTACAAATAGTCAAAAACTGAAAAATCTTCCTCTAAACAAACCCATTAAAAAATGAACTTCTGAGATTCCCCGATGGTGTATGTTGCTGGATTTGTTGATTTCCCTGCTTGAGATAATCCAGGAGTTCACTTGAAAAGAGTGACTTTCCTATACCAGTGCTTCCTTCCAGACCCAGCTTCTTTGACTTCCAGACCACACATTTGCACTGCAATTCCTTCATGGTTCTGCAGTGAAATTGGCTGGGATGACAGGAAGCTATTCTGAGAAACAGATTTATCAGTTGTAGAAGTTCATAATAAACGGTCCCATTTCATGTCATTGACTCTCCCCTTCACCAATCCACCCTCCCCTGACCACCCGCCACCCTGTTTACAGACAGATTTTTCTCTGGAAATTTTTTCCTCACTTGATTTCTGCTTTGGCCCCAAAGAATGAGTCATACAATTAAAAAATGCACAGCTTCCAGTCTCTGACTGGGTCATCAGATAGCACTACTTTCCTTCCAAGCAGCCTTCCTTTCTTCTAGCAAATTAAAAAAACTTTTTTTTTTTTAAAGTTTACCACTGAACTTCTCTCTTTTCAATCCTCCAGCATTCTCAACTTATCTCTTAATGACCAATCTCCCGACCCTCCCCAGTTGTGAGTTTTCTGGGCTTTCTCTTTGGCTTTCCTTTCTCTTTCTTGCTTTTGCTGTATTTTAGTTATTTTTACAATTTTTTAAAGCACATCTGCAGAAGGAACACATGAGGTTAAGCTGTTCATTGGATAAGGCTTATTTAACTTATAAAACTTATGTATATATTTAGCTTTGAAAATAATTTATATATTTTATGCTTACGTTATATATAATTTTTTGTGTGTGTGTGCTACGCGGGCCTCTCACTGTTGTGGCCTCTCCCGTTGCGGAGCACAGGCTCCACACGCGCAGGCTCAGCGGCCGTGGCTCACAGGCCCAGCCGCTCTGTGGTATGTGGGATCTTCCCGGACCGGGGCACGAACCCGTGTCCCCTGCATCGGCAGGCAGATTCTCAACCACTGCGCCACCAGAGAAGCCCTATATAATTTTAAATATATACATTTAACTCATATGACATACAACATAAGTTATTTAACTTATATAATTTATATAAATTTCTTACCTCTTTTCCAACCTCTACATAACTTGATAAAGTTATGGAAATGAGCTGCTTATAGCAGAGTTTCCAGACAAATTGGTGTTTATTGCAGGTAGAGGAGCAGATTGTGTGTGTGTGTGTGTGTGTGTGTGTGTGTGTGTGTGTGTGTGTGTATTAGGAGTGGGGGAGGGAGGGAGATAGCTAATAGAGAATGTCTACAGAAAGCAACTTTTATCTGAAGCTGTGGTTCAGAAGATGGATGAAATCACAGCGGCTGTTACAGCTGAAGATATAAAACATCCTTGACCATCATTTGTTTGAAATTGCACTGGAGCGGAGGGCACATCTGATCTTGGAGGATGGAGAGAAGGCACTCATCTAGTTTCTCTTCTGACTGGGTATTCTTTTCTCTCTGGAAGGTTGTGATATCATTTGCCTTGACAAATTTACAAGAAAGGATTTGAGATCTACTGATAAATGCTTTACATCCTTCCTCTGGAAATGATTCAGTCTTTTACTACTTAATTCTGTTTCCATTCAACTGTTTTAATAAAGAGATGCAAGTTTGACAAGTGGGCTTTTCTTCCCCTTTAATTCAATCTCTAGTCCAGTCCACTGTGATGTAGGTTTAAGAAGAGTATTTTATTAATCAAAAACATTGGACTTGGAGTTGAAAAATCTGTTTATGTCTGACTGCTCCTGGCTCTCAGGAGCTCTGAGGCAAGTCCCTTAATTCCTCAAGCTTCCAGCCTCCTTGTCTGTAAAATGAAGGCTGAACAATTTCCACGATCTCATAGAACTCAAGACCACTGACACTGTGACCAGTCTGTGGCCAAGGTACTTACGATCACTAACATACTATCGTTTACCACTCAGGGTCCATCCATGTTGTCCCAAATGGTAGGATTTCCTTCTTTTTAAAGGCTGAATATTATTTCCATGGTGGTGTGTGTGTGTGTGTGTGTGTGTGTGTGCATGTGCATGTGAGTGTGCATGTATGTGTGTGTGTGTGTCTCTCTCTCTCCCCATATATATATATCACATTTTCTTTGTCTATTATCCATTGATGAACATTTGGGTTATTTCCATGTTTTTGCTTTTGTGAATAATGCTGCAATGCATGTGGGAGTGCAGATATCTCTTTGAGATCCTGATTTCATTCCTTTTGGATACCTACCCAGAAGTGTGATTGCTGGGTCATATGGTAGTCCTATTTTTAAGTTTTTTGAGGAATAGCCATACTATTTTCCAAAGCAGTGGCACCATTTCCCATTCCCACCAACAGCGTATAAGTGTTCCAGTTTCTCCACATTCTCCCCAACCTTGTTAGGTTTTTTTTTTTTTTGATAATAGCCATTCTGACTGGTGTGAGTTGATATCTCATTGTGGTTTTGATTTGCATTTCCCTGATGATTAATGATGTTGAACATCTTTTCATATACCTGTTGGCCGTTTGTATACTTCCTTTAAAGGTTGAATAGTATAAGCTATCAATTGCTTAACAAGGAAGAACATTCTTCCTGTAGACTTTTAAAATCTCAATGTCTCTGTGGGGGACAGAAGTTGTATGTAAATTAGGCACCGTGGAATTCCCAGACCAGAGCTGGAGACTTGTGGCACAGTAGGGCCAAGCTCTGAACTTGGAGCCAGAAGATCTGCATTTTAAGCCTGTGACTGTAGCTTGCTTCAAGGAGTTGGGTTTGACAGCTAGGTGCAGTAAGGGACCCCGTGACTATTCTCTATTAGTCCTCTGTGCATTTTGTCAATGTCCACCTTGGGAACGTTCCACAGCGAATGCTTACATGGAGAAGTACAAATATCAGCATCTTACTGCTACCATTAATAAATGTCTACAGTATCAGAATGATGTCATTGTGCCTAGCTGTTGGTATTAGATATTAGATAACTAATTGTAAACATATAATTCAGATGTTCATAAGTGCCGTGAATGCTATAGGAGCATATAAAAGAGAGATGCAGTGAGGTCTCGGATTTTGGAGAAGGCTTCCATGAGAAGATAATTTTTAATCTGAGTTTGAAGGACAGATAGGAGAAAAAGGTGGAAGACAGCATTTCTGGAACAAGTGTACAGGCCATGGGGCAGGAAGGAGCAAAGGAAGCCCCTTGGAGGAACTGCAAGAAAGGGGTGTGGCTGGAAAGCAGAGAGAAAGTCTTTTTACTCTCTAATTAATAAATATTTAGGGGGAAAAGAAAACTTTGAAACTATGTAAACATTCTCTTTCTCATAGACTTGCAATTTATCCATTCATTTATTTATATTAGTATGAACTTGTGTCCATACTAATAAATCATTATTTACTGTGATGCTCAATTGTCTCAGTTTGGTCAGTGGAAGTCCTTCAATCTGACTTCTGTGTCCTTTTGACTTGACCCATCACTATTTGAGCACTCTGTTGTTTTTGGGTACAGTAAGATGTTCTAGGCTCATCTTGTACTTTCCCAGCCCTAAAACCAGTCATTTCGTCAGGGAACTTTTTCTCCCTCTCCTGAAGAGCGGTGTGTAGAAGCAAAGATCTGGGCACTAGATGTGCTCACTGCTGTTGGGTGTTGCTGTTCCAGGCCCACTCAATGGAATATGTATGTCCACACGCATACATGTATGTCAATCAAAACACACAATCACATCTATAGTTACTAATCTATCTGTACATATAGAAAATTATGAATT